>NC_058380.1:42247500-43447500 GCF_018350175.1 Felis catus
GATCAATGTGAAAGAGAAGTTATATATTAATAATGGTCAGTTTAAAGAGAGAGTTCCAGTTGGAGGCATTGACCACTTCTCATCAGGATTAACTATGGTCTAGCACCATACCCTTCATTATCTTTTAAGATTGTGAACTATAGAGGTGAACAAGGATTTTCGGTATTAGAGAAAAAACTGTTGATACACATACTAATAATTTTTAGTAAGTAAACTTTAGTAAGTAAACTTTTCAAGCATTCTAGGCTTTTGAGGGCAATAGACAGAATGAACTTCCTCAGACAGGGGGACTGATAGTCTTGATTTCAGTAAGCCTTCTATGCAATGGTTGAAATGATAAGTAAAGATACATACATTTCTCATATACTAAATATATGTATATAATTATTAAGTTTTAAAAGCAAGCTTAGTATAGTATGGATGGGGGGCAAAAGGGTAACTTTACAGTGGAGTAGTCTGACAAATGCTACTTAATCTAGGTGATCAAGGTCAACATCAATAGTCAAACCATGTTGATACTATGTACCTTTGATATGATATAATGAAAATGGTACTTTACTTCTGTCATCTTCCTTCCCTGAACTCATAACCCCAGTCTAATCATGAGAAAAATTTAGACAGATTCCAATGGAGGGGTATCCTACAGTGCACTGCATATCATTTACTCATCAAAACTATCAGTGTTATCAAAAGTAAGGAAAGTCTGAAAAACTGTCAGAGCCAAGAGTTGCTGGCATGACAGGTGAATGTAATGTGATATTGTGGATGGGATCCTGGAACAGAAAAGGGATGTTATGTACAAACTATGGAGATTTGAATACATTATGGACTTCAGTTAAAAGTAAAGTGAATATTGTTTATTACTTGTAACAAATGTACAAAATATTAATTTTAGATGTTAATAATAGGGAACCTGGATGGGTGAGAGTGGGAGGTACAGGACTCTCTGTAGCGTCTGCTTAGATTTTCTGTAAGTGTAAAACTGCTCTAAAAAATTAAGCCTATTTTAAAAAGCAGATTAAAGGGCAGAATTACAATGGTTCTCCTTTTCTTTTTAACATCTGAGTAGTATAGCGCAAAGTTATCACTCGTGAACTGTAAGGGATGAAATTATAGAAAGACTTCCCATTTATATTTCTCTTATCTAACCTGAAAATTTTATAGTCAACTTTTATTCCTTTTATTTGAAGAAAAAATTTACACTTTGAAAAACTTTTAGTGATGTGTTCATTGTAAAATTTATTACTTTTAATAAAATTTAAAATTTATTAAAACTTATTAATTCAAATAAATGTGAAAAAAATAATGCACATATAATTTTTCCACTAAGAAATAACACTAAGTAAAACATTTTAAGGTTTATTTTTTTCCTATGCACGTTTGATGAAATCTGTTTCTATATAATATATTCGTTGGTAACTTGCTTTTCTCATTTAACATTTTGTCATGGATATCTTTCTGTATCAACCCTCAGCATGACTAGAATGCTAAGCCAAAAGCTTGATATGCTTTTATGTGCTTTGATGGCTTTGATGCATATTTCAAAATGTCTCTAGAAAATTTGTAGGGGTTTATAACTCCCACAACCATGTTCTCAAAATACAGAAGTCATAAACTGAGTCTGGCCAACATCTTAAAATTAGGAGATTTTCGTTAGAAGTCCTGATTCCTTCTTTTGAAAAATCAGCGGCTCTGGCAGTAGTGGGCCACATTCATTCCTCTAGGGAAACAGTTGGTTGGAGCTGAGTTGCTGTTGCCATATACCCTTGTTATGACCTGAGGTGAGGCAGTGTCATTTGACATTTCATTTTACTTATACTTTTAAAAGTGGTCATATTAAGAGAAATATGAAAATACTTATTGTGCATATATTTCTAGCAAAAGTGATAAAAGGAAAGAGGGGGAGAGGATAAGATTAAAAAAAAAAACCCCGGGAGAATGTAGAAGTTGTTTTGTGGATGTAAAGAATGTTATATACATGTTTAATACGTCTATAAAGCATCTCTGTTGAATGAATTCTAAAGCTATAATTTTAAAACAAACCAAAAACAACCCATTTTACTTATTTACTTACATTATCTTCCCAGCTTCTATGTGAATTTGAGTTAATCACTTTACAGTTTTTGAAGTTCTGTTATTGTTTGTTGAAGAATTCTGAAGGACTGCTCCTTAAATATGAAATCATTTATGATGATGATAGTATCCACTGTTGGAGCATTTTTAATGTCTTCATGAATATTTGAATTTATCATTGCAGCTTCTTGACTGGATATTTGTATTTTTATATTCATATCTACTACATATAATTCATTATTAAATAAATAAGCTATTTAAACTCATTTAAAGAACATGGGATTTCTTACTGGATACACCAATAAAACTAAAGTTATGTTATTTCCATTGTATTCTAAATTTTTGTTTCACCTTGAACAACTTCTTTAAAAATACCTTTGGTAAATGATAGGATATTAATATATTCTTTATAATCGTATTTAAAGGAACCTGGATGAGTGCAGGTGGCTTTTGAAAACTGTGCAGATTGCCAGCCCAATCAGACGGAATAGTTATAAACATTGTAAATTTGCTTACACGATAGGAAGAGAAAATAAAATAAATAATAGTCATACGGTGATTACAGGTGGGAGGAAAGAATAGGGAAAAATCATTTAGAGTTTGAAATAAAAGTGCTTGAAGTATTTTAATTTGATATTTAAAGAACGGTACTGGAGTAAGTATTTAATATATTGTAAATTTGGTAACTACAATATAAACAACGCTGAGAAAAATATTTAGCAATATAATAAAATGACGGTTGGAAAACAAATCAAGTGATTTAAATAGACAAAAGTGTAACAATGTAAATAAATCAAAGATGACCTCTCTCATAAATAATTAGAAGTTTGAATTAGGGCAGTTTTTTTCCCTATTCCCTAAAAAAAGAAAAAGTTAAAACCAGAAAAGGGTAAAATTTTCCAACATTGATTCAAAAAAGTTAAACGTGTATTCTTCTGATAGCCCTTAGGAATATCATTTAGGATGGATAAGGTTTCCACATTTTAAATGAAACTATTTTCAGGGCTGCTTGCTCTATATCCAATATTAGAATCTTGTGATTGTAATCTTGACTTTCTTTGCTGGAAATCAACAAAAACTTTGTTTGCACTACGATTTAGTGTTTTTGTTTTTTGTAAGTGGAGTGCTTAATTTGAAATACAGTATGTGCATGGATTTTAATGGTCTCAAATATATTCAGTTGAGATGGTAGTAGAATTTTATAAAATGCTGGTTTTTGTGAACTAACATTTCTAAAAGATATCCTACATACTTAATTTTTCTGTGATTTTTTCTTATAGTTACAATGTGATACTTACCATTAACAGATTATCTGACATAGTAATAAATTTTAAGAGAGTAAATAAATTTAAGTAATAAATTTTAAGTAATAAATTTTAATGGACTGTATTGGCTGAAAATATCAGAGTGTTTTGTGTTGATGTTATTAAATTATGATACACTGAAAGACAATTAGACCTATAGTGCTGTTGGTTTCCTTTTACCAGGTTTATATTCAGTGGTATTATATGACTCATGATGATCAAATGGTGGCTGGAATATTTTGTGAAGAAATACATATGTGTGTAATTGTATTTTTGAAATAATTAATTTACTTATGAGTGGTATATTTCATGAAACCATGCTTTAAATTTTTTCTTCGGCAAATCTGTATGGCAATATTATTTGGGAAAATATTTATACAGACTCTTGGCTATTTTATTGGAAAATGCCATTCTATTAGGATAATAGAAGTTGAGCTAATTCTAGTTTATAGTTCATTATTGAAATGAAATTTTCCTTCTCTGAATACTTATTTATATAATGTAATATTATGGATAAGTGTTTGCACATATATAAATAATATACAAACATGCATATATATTTGCACTTAACGCTTTTTTTTAATAGGTATCTCAACGGCCATCTTTATCGAGCTTAGAAACTTTAATGGTCTCACAGAAGTCTGAAATCGAGTATTTACAGGAAAAACTAAAAATAGCAAATGAAAAACTCTCAGAGAACAAATCTACCAACAAGGATTCCTCAGAGAAGGGCATCTGGACAAGTACTGAAGGAAAACATAAGGTAGGGACATTTTGTCATTTTGTGAATTTGTCAGGATGAGGCTGGCAAGACAAGCAATGAAGTTAAAAAACAGCAGCATTTACTTCTCTGCTTATATTTCTGGAAGCTTGAAAAATGTTATATGCCAAATGCTGGATAAAAAATTGTTGTGAGTAGAGAGTTTTCTTTCCCCTTTTAAAAACTAAACAATATATTCCTAATTTAATTAAATATATTAGCAGTAGTATAGCTGTTTGCAGTAGATTAACATTCTTAGGTTAAAAAGTTTTGCTAAGTATATGCCTCATGTATCTAGTTTATAGCTAAGCTAATCTAGGTAAAAAATCATTTTAAAGTAGCATTAGTTGTTAAAATAAAAATATATCTTAATGTTTCTATTTCATTCAGATATGATATTTAAAATACTGCCCATGTAGATATAAACTATAAAGTGGAATTTAACATCAATTTATGGAATTTTATAATTTCATATTTAAACATGTAGCAACACAGAAAATAAGCAAATTTTCCATAGCATGTTTCTCATTTATTAGTGTCTAACTTTCCTTTTTTGTAGTATTTGTATTACAGCATATATACACTATAGTATGTATTCCTGTTAGGCTGCAAGAGAGTCTATGAACATTGACCAATATAAAAATTTTATAATATCACGTTGTAAATATGTTATTGTATAACATTGTAAATATGTAAATTCTAGATACATAGAAAAGTAAGAAAATTTAGACATATTTTTCTCACACTTGTTCAGCATAGAAAATTTTTTTATAAACAGAATACTGTGTTTTTCAAGATAATTGTTTTTAATTCTTTCCATTTTTTCTATGAATAGAACTGTCTTAATAAAGGAAGTATTTAAAAAGATCCAAGTTACTATTATAGTCTTATTTACTCCCTGTAATATTATTAGTAGTTTTCAGAAGAGTGAGCTTTATATATGTACATATGTATTTATTTATTTATTTATTTATTTATTTATTTATTTAAACATAACTGCATTAAACATTTCTTGCCATTTTGGAGTAGTTTCAGAGTATTGAGCTTTATTTAAATGAAAGAAAACATTCCTAAAATGGAGATACATTATAGGTCTAATTTGGTTGCTTGCTACATTGCTGAAGTTAAAAAACGAACCACTTTGATGTTTCGTTGCTTTTAACAAAAGTCAAGAAAATGAGAGGGATATTTGGAACAAAATTTTCTTTCTTTTTCATAAGGACATGCAGTAAGTATGAACAATATGTTGCCCAGCTTAATAGTTGCTCTCACATATTCCTTCTCCAGATTGGTATATGAAGCTGTACATAATATAAACACACATTCTTGTCTCTAGTTAGCCACATTATAGTTAATGACCATATGGTCATTATGGTATAAGATCTACTGTCTGTTGTATTTATATTCCTCAAGCATATTGTTCCTTCAACTTCACAGTGTGTTAAACTATTTCAAAGGGAAAAAAATCCTTTCCCTCTTGTTTCTGGTTGTCCTATCAAGTGTAACCTTGGACCCTTATAGAGCAATTAGACCAGCCTCTATCCCCTCCTTTGTAATGAGGTTTCTTGCATTTCTGAGTCTATAACCCTTTAGTCTTCCCTAATGGGACATCATTATTCTGAAAGAAACAATGTAAATGTAAATGAATATTCTCATTAACGAGTCACAGAGAAACCTTTAGCGGTAGCACTGTGGTAATTCCGCTTGTTATTTCTCTGGTATTCCATGCAGGATTTTTTTTATAATTCATTATTAGTATTCAAAATTACTTGTTCTTTAATTTTGCATGTCTTTCATAATCCAGTGTTCCAACTAGTTCAACCATGTCCTTGTTTTATTCTCGAGGAACCACCTGTGAAACGTTCAAGGTCTTTGTCCCCAAAGAGTTCTTTCACAGACTCAGAGGAGCTGAGGAAGCTGAGGAAAGCTGAAAGAAAGATTGAAAACTTAGAGAAGGCGCTACAACTAAAGGTGAACATTAAATCATTTCTTTAGTAATAACCTTGCAAAGATAAAGATATACCAAAGTAAACATTCCCTTTACAAATCACTGCTTATCATTTATCTTTCCTGAATTTAATTACGTGTATAAAAATGTATCATCGGTTGGTCTTGAGTCTCAGATTTCTTAGGATAATAAAGTAACAGAAAAAAATTTGCTGCTTGTAAGTAAATATTTATCCACTACTTTAAAATTGTTTGGAAAAAAATAAAATTGTAAAAAAATAAAATTATTTGGGAAGATTTTGGCTTAGTATTGGGAATAAATTCTTATAGCTCCTCAGAGACAAAAAAAAAATAGAACTATAGCAAGTAGAGAATTTTTCATAGTTCTCTATATGTGATAAGCATATAAAAAGAAAAGTGAGATAAAAACTATACTCACCTAGCTCAAGTCACTTACAATTGTCCTTTAAAGACAAATTACATAGTTAAAATGGCAAATATGTTATTTTTTCCATTTGACTATATTGAGGGCTTTTATTTTTTTTGAATTTAATACGACTAAACTTGTGATTCTTTATGCACGACTACCCAAAGGCCTATACTATTTGAGAAGTAGCCATTTAATTGAATCTCAAATAGTTTTAAGACATTTTATGACAAGACCATTGTTTAACACATGATTAGAATCCAATACATTTAAAGCTCAGATTCTTTGTCATATAATATAGGTTATTCTTAGGGAGAAAAAAGTTTGACTTATGTGTGCTGTGGAATAAGATATGGTTTTGAGGTATAGTTAACCTAAGCTACAATTAATACTTTTTTCAGCCTTTCCACTAAACAATAATTTATATTTATACAGTGTTAAACTTTAGTTCTAAAAGAAAGGAAAATTATCATCTCTTTTTCTACAAAAAATAAAATGATCAGATGACATCAACTTGCTAGTATTTAGCCTACTTGAAATTTATACACCTGGAGTTACTGATTTATTTACTTGGTTCATTTATTATTATTATTTTTTGTAATCTCTATACCCATCATGACGCTTGAAGTCACAACCCCGAGGTCAAGAGTCACATGCTCTTCCAACTGAACCAGCTAGGTGTCCCACACCTGGAGTTATTTGCTAATGCGTTTGTTTACTCAATAACAACTTACTGAGCAGTGCAACTAGCCAAACAAGTCACTTGTAAAAAAGGAGACTCTTAGATAACTATCATTCAAGACCCTTTCTCTAGTTAAGAAGATGCTATATGAGCAGTTTGAATCTAGTACATTAGTGTAAACATGGGAGTACACACAGGATATTAAGGGCATGTTTAGGAAGCCATGTTATCATCTTCCTCCTTTTGCGTAATTCTTGAAATTCACATACCAAGGCTTCTATCCTGTATTAATCTGGGTTCTTCAGAGAAACAGAACCAGTAGGATAGAACCCTTTCGATTTTCCTAATGAGGTGTCATTATTCTGAAAAAGATCTATATCTAATCTATATCTATATATCTATATCCATCTATCTGTCTATCTCAAGAGAGAGAAAGAGAGAAACAGACATAGATAGATTGATTTACTATAAGGAATTGGGTCATACAATTATGGAGTCTGAGAAGTCTAACATCTACAGTTGTCAAACTGGAAAGCTGGAGAGCCAGTGGTATGGTTTCAGTCTGGGTCCAAAGGCCTGAAAACCAGGAAGCTGATGGTATAAGTTCCAGTCCCAATCTGAATCTGAGTCCAAAGGGACAAAACCAATGTCTCAGCTAAAAAGCAAAAAAAAAAAAAAAAAAAAAAAAAGCATTCTTTCTTATGCAGCCTTTTATTCAACTCAGGCCTTTGGTGATTTGGATGAATCCTATCACTTTGGGAAGGACAGTATGCTTTACTCAGTCTTCTGATTCACGTGTTCCTTTTGTACAAAAACACCCTCACAGATACACCCAGGAAAAATGATTAACCTAATATCTGATCAGTCAAGTTGACACATAAAATTAACTCACATATCCCACGCAATAGTAACAGATCTCCACGTACTTGCCCCCAAACTCTGAGTCTTGGACATGGCAGGAAGGAATAGAGCAATTAAGATATTTTTAGATCTATCCTCTTCTACCTCTTGAATTTCTTGCTTGAAAAAGAGTCTCAGAAGCATTGTACTAATTTCTTACTGCTTTTTCCTAACAACTACACTTTTGGATGAGGCTTCAAGCTTATTTTCAGAATACAATTCTTTCTTCACACAATTTCTTTTTCATTTATACTTCTTCTGTATTCCTTTTTGAAGTTGGTTAGTGATAATTATGAATTTCAAATGTATGTTTTCTTCTATAGATTTGCAAGATAAGGGGAAAATGCAAGCAGATGTTTTTCACTGTATTTTGTCATTTAGTAGGAAAGGATTTCTTGTTTTGAAAGAGCAAAATAGTTGAATGAAAAAAGCACTATAATCAAGACCATTTATCCAAAGAAGTAGGTAAACAAAACCTGTAAAGTAAAAGCAATTCCAAAGAGAGTGATTGGGTCCAGGATACTTTTTAATTTACAGCCTTATTTTAGTAAGTATACTATCATATTTAGTGAAGACACAAAACTTCCTGTATTTCTCTTAATTAGGCTTTAGTATTAATATTATTACTGTTGCTCAAGTGCATGTGAATATAAGGTAAGATAAGAATTAATGATGTGTCTGTAATAGTTTCTTGGGGCTGCCATGGCAAACTACCACAACCTGCCTGGCTTACAAGAACAGAAATTTATTGACTCAAAGTCCTGGAGGCCACAAAGTTCCAAAATCAAGATGTCCATAGGATTAGTTCCTTCTGAAGCCTGTGAGGGAGAGAATCCATTTCTCTCTTCTAGTTTCTAATAGTCTCAGGTGTTCCTCCACGTATAGATGGCACTCTCCCTGTGTCTTCATACTTCACACCATCTCCCCTCAATGTGTGTGTCTCTCTGTGTGTCTAAATTTCTCCTTGTTATAAAGACACCAGTCAATTGGATTAGAGCCTATCCTATCCTAAGGATCTCATTTTAACTTAATTACCTCTGTAAAGGCTTATCACCAAGGGGTTAGTACTCGAACATACCTTTCTGAAGGGGATTTATTTCAACCCCCAACAGTGTCTTATGGTTTTTAATATGCATTTTTTAGTCGTGGTGCTCCTTTTGTAGACCCTTACCTGTTAATACCTGTTGATATTTATCATGGCCTTCCCATATTAGTATTCTATTGAATACTGCTCTGCCAGAAGCTAATGGGAATATGACAGAGAAAAATGTTCTGTGGTCAATTATCATAAGCAGTGGATTAAAATCTCTTTTTTTCCTGTGAGCTGTTAAGATATCAATGTGTATTGTGAATCTATAGAAAGGTATAATTTATTTCCCAGATCTACTTGATTATATTAATAATAGGTATATTAATATACCTATTAATATTTCACAAAAAACTATTGTCCATGGAAGATACCTGTTGGAACTACTAAACTAAACACATGCTCCATGGCACAGTAGATAGCTGTGAGCACTGAGGCTGACACGGGGTTTGATCCCATGAACTGTGAGATCATGACCTGAGCCAAAATCAAGAATCAGATGCTCAACTGACTGAGCCACCTAGGTCCCCTGCAGTAGATATATTTAGGTCCCAAGTTGATCACCAAGGTGGACTATAGGGAAAGCAGGACAAATAAGCTTCTCCAGATAACCTCTACCATGGAACAATGTATGTGCACTTTGATATATTGAAATGATGCTCCTTACTGTATCAGTAGTAAGTCATGCATATTATTCTAATACTAGTAATGAATTATGTAAAAATATTTGTACATTATCTTGTTTAGCTTATTTCTGTGAATTGTTGTACATATTTTAAAGATGAGTGACCAATGTTGTAAATAAAAGAACCAATAGTAATAAAAGTGTTGAAAACTGTTATTCTAAACATCCCAACCATTTCCAAATCCTGACTTCCTAAGTGTAGTGATCTAACAATGTATAAACTATAATTTGGAAAGCAATGCATCTGAGTTTTATGAAATCTTTACTATTCTTGGGATCACTTATGGCATGAATCTCTGTTTTATGGACTTTAATGCATTTGATAACTTGATTCTATTAGCACTTTTCTATACCATTTAATAACATCAGTGTGTCCTTTGAATATAGTTTACATGTCTTTTTTATTTTCAATGCTCTAATATGCATTCTTTATACGTTCAACTTTATACACTTTGCTAAAACTAATCATCCGTGGAATCCTTGGTATTTTATGAAAGGTTTTTCTTTTTTTAACTTTTTAAAAACCTTGCTATTATTCTATGAAGACTGAGCCACTGTTTTATTAACAGTACTCATATTCTTAGTTTGCCGCATGCCTGTCATGGAGCCTTTGACCAAATTAGTAGATTAGATCAAGACTCATTTTTATTCTTATGAACTCAAAAGTAAAATTGCAGGGGCGCCTGGGTGGCTCTGTCGGTTAAGCGGCCGACTTCGGCTCAGGTCATGATCTCGCGGTCCGTGAGTTTGAGCCCCACGTCGGGCTCTGTGCTGACCGCTCAGAGCCTGGAGCCTGTTTCAGATTCTGTGTTTCCCTCTCTCTCTGACCCTTCCCCGTTCATGCTCTGTCTCTGTCTCAAAAATAAATAAATGTTAAAAAATATATTTAGGGGCGCCTGGGTGGCGCAGTCGGTTAAGCGTCCGACTTCAGCCAGGTCACGATCTCGCGGTCCGGGAGTTCGAGCCCCACGTCGGGCTCTGGGCTGATGGCTCAGAGCCTGGAGCCTGTTTCCGATTCTGTGTCTCCCTCTCTCTCTGCCCCTCCCCCGTTCATGCTCTGTCTCTCTCTGTCCCAAAAATAAATAAACGTTGAAAAAAAAATTGAAAAAATATATATATATATTTAAAAAAAAAGTAAAATTGCAGATACCATGAAACAAAGTCCATTGTTAACAATCTTTCTATTTTCTAATGTTTTAGTCCTTCACACTTGTTTGTATATAGAAATTAGAGCCTCTAGTTTGGCTAGTTTAATTGCAAAATATAGTGAAGGTGGTCAGTAAGTGTTTTATTGAGTGATCTAATTAATAAATGGACCTAATTCAGTGACTGCCCTTGGGATATTTTTGAGTGTATCCTCTTGGGAAAGTGTAGCGATTAGTGATATTAAATATATCTTTCAGTCTTTACATTTGATTTTGTTATAAGATCTTTGGGTACAGTATTTCCCAAATGAAGTACTATGGTTTTGACTTAGGCAATTATAGTCAAATGAGACTTAAAGAATCATAATCCAAACTATGGTTAATTTGTATTTGTTATAATATTATAAAAAATATTTTGATTATTCTTTCTACACATTAAATATTTCTTTTGAGATAGTTAACTTTTGCCTGAAGACTTCAGCTAAATCTGTTCTTGCACTAAAATAGGGAAAAATGTTTTTCTTTGAATATATATTATCTATGTATCTATTTATCTATCCTATATTTACATATCTCTCTAATTCTGTCTATTTGTAAAGTAGGCCAAAGGAACAATAGTCTCTAGGACTTATTTAACCCATGTGTTAAAATTTGTTAGTAGCATTCTCAAAGGACAAATCTATGGATGAAACTGCATTTTAAAATAATAATTATTATAAATTATGCCTATCAAATTGATTTGTGAAATAATCCCTAGTTTACTTTCATTTGTAATAATTTAGATCTTAGTAATATTATAAAGTATATGTAAATACTCCAGCATTAGTTGTAGTAAATTATGAAGCATGCGTTATTAAAGGAGATAGCTCCTCTATAAAACTACTTTCCCATAATCACTACTTAATGGAGGGAGCCCCCTATTTCAATTACTATAGAAAAATCAAAACTATTTGCTAATATGAAATACATTACACCAAAGTTTTACAGAGGTGGCTACGGTGAGTGCTTTGTTTAAGTATTATGCCTAAGACAGAGTCTGGCATATTGTGGGTGACATTTAGGACTCAGGAAATTTTTATTGAGTCTTAATCTTCGGTTTAATAGCCTAAGATAGTTGATTTCTCTATAAGAACTAGGGAAAATATTGGGTATAAATTCAGTGATTAGTGGAAGCTGAGACAGTACTGTAAAATGCTAAAATAATGATAGCACTAACAATAACAAACTCCATTTGTTCCATAGACTTAACAGAGGATTTTTTGTGAAAGACAGCACAAAAAATCTGGATATCCCATTTGATTAATTTTTACTTGTTGGGCAGTCTTTTATTTATTTTTTTAAATTTTTGGGGGGGGGGGCTAAAACACTTTTAATAACCATCACAGGTAATTTTGATGCAGGTGGTCAGTGGGCACCACTATAATTGAATGTTTTAACATCATTTTTATTTTTATTTTTATTTAATTATTTTTGTACCTTTATATAATTTATTCTTTTTTATTTTTTTTAATTTACATCCAAATTAGTTAGCATATAGTGCAACAATGATTTCAGGAATAGACTCCTTAGTGCCCCTTACCCATTTAGCCCATCCCCCCTCCCACAACCCCTCCAATAACCCTCAGTTTGTTCTCCATATTTATGAGTCTTTCCTGTTTTGTCCTCCTCCCTATTTTTATATTATTTTTGTTTCCCTTCCCTATGTTCATCTGTTTTGTCTCTTAAAGTCCTCATATAAGTGAAGTCATATGATTTTTGTCTTTCTCTGACTAATTTCACTTAGCATAATATCCCCCAGTTCCATCCACGTAGTTGCAAATGGCAAGATTTCATTCTTTTTGACTGCCAAGTAATACTCCATTGTATATATACACACCACATTTTCTTTATCCATTCATCCACTGATGGACATTTGGGCTCTTTCCATACTTTGGCTATTGTTCATAGTGCTGCTATAAACATGGGGGTGCATGTGTCCCTTTGAAACAGCACACCTGTGTCCTGTGGATAAATGCCTAGTAGTGCAATTGCTGGGTCATAGGGTTGTTCTATTTTTAATTTTTCGAGGAACCTCCATACTGTTTTCCAGAGTGGCTGCACCAGCTTGCATTCCCACCAATAATGCAAAAGAGATCCTCTTTCTCCGCATCCTCTCCAACATCCTTGCAACAGTTGTTGCCTGAGTGGTTAATGTTAGCCATTCTGACACCTGTGAGGTGGTATCTCATTGTGGTTTTGATTTGTATTTCCCTGATGATGAGTGATGTTGAGCATTTCTTCATGTGTCGGTTGGCCATCTGGATGTCTTCTTTGGAGAAGTGTCTATTCACGTCTTTTGTTGTTGGGCAGTCTTTTAAATTCTTTTTACTCAGAGCTTCTAGGGACTCTTAACACAGACTTTTAATGATTCCAAAACACTGGGTTTATATGTAATCATTTCTAAGAAATTCATTGTAAAATAAGAGTTTGTGGGGAAGGAATTTGATTCAATGAAGAGTAATTAGAGAAAGCTATTTTAGAATTTAACAAAATATTCACCTTAACTATGTTCATTTGAAAATTGTGTTTTAGGGGCACTTGGGAGGCTCAGTCAGTTTAAGCAGCCAAGGTTTGGTTTGTAAGTTTGGTTTATGAGTTCAAGCTCCATGTCGGTCTCTGTGTTGACAGTGCAGGACCTGCTTCAGAGTCCCTCTCTCCCTCTCTCTACCCTTCCCCTGTTCATGCTCGCTCTCTCTCTTTTGTGTGTATGTTCTGTCTCCCTCCCTCTCTCAAAATAAAGAAGTAAACTTTAAAAAAGAAAAGAAAAGAAAATTGTGTTTTGACATGAATCTTTTTAATACCTATACATTTCTTATAATTATTTTATTAATAAGTTTATAGTATATCCTGTTTAAAATCCTAATAAATCTGATTAGTTCTTAAAGAATTCTAATAAACACAATGAACTTATCTTCATTTATGAGGAAGTAACATTATCAATTATTACTTTTCTATTTGGTTAATTTAAATTATTTCACATAAGATTAGAAAGCTTATCATTTACAGAAGTAAAGTGATATTTACCTTTAAATAAGTAAATAAAGTGGATAAGTAAAGTGGATTGTTTACCAACAGTAGGGAAAACTTAAGGTCAAGGGTAAATCATCCTGGGGTGCCTGGGTGGCTCAGTTAGTTAAGCATCAGACTTCAGCTAAGGTCATGATCTTGTGGTCTGTGAGTTCGAGCCCAGCATTGGTCTTTGTGCTGACAGCTTGGAGCCTGGAGCCTGCTTTGGATTCTGTGTCTCCCTCTCTCTCTGCCCCTCTACCACTCACACTCTGTTAATAAATAAACATTAAAAAATTTTTCTTAAAAGGGGTAAATCATTCTTTTGTCTTAGAATAGGAGAGATATAAATAGCTTTTATTTTAAAGATGGAGAAACTGGGACACACTGAATTTAAGTAACTATGTCAAGATAAAATTTACTAACTGTGAGCAGGAAGAGTTGAACTCTTATCAGCACTTAACACTCTGCATGTAATAGACTCTTAATATATGGTTCTTCAGTTGAAATGAACAAAATTCAATTCAGTATCCTGAATTTTTAACCATGGTATTAAACCATGCTACTCTTTAGCAAGTTTGCAGTATCTGTAATCTGTTTATCTTCTAAAACTCTTCAGGGTAACGTTTATTCTGATTGCCCCTTTCAAGTGATGCCATTCTCGTGCGTTTTCATCAAGCACTTCCATTTCCAAATGGCATACAGACGCTTGGTGCACACAGGACTCAGATACTTCCTAATAACTACTTGAGAGATTTATTGAAGTTATCCTACTAGACCTACATTCAAAGTGGAATGACAAAATATCCATACTGTTGAGACAGGTAGAATTGCAGTAAAATAATGCAAACTCTGTAACTATTATCTCACTGTTGAGATGAGAGGTAGATGGTTCAGGAATCCATGAATTTGGCTTCTTCATGATAAGGACATCAGTTAATACCTGGGAAAATGAAAGGGAAGAAAGCTAACTTCTGCTTTGTGCCTCTACCGGGCAAGCATAGTGCCAGCGGCTTTACCTGCGTATTTGCTCATTTAATTTAGTCATCATTATTTAAATCTCTGTGCTCTTTTCAGTATTTTACAGAAAAAGAAATTGAATTAATTTAAATAGTATTCTTAAGACTATTCAGCCAACATGAGAAAGCTCCAAGAATAGATTTCAGATTTTTCTGACTGCCATGTGCCTACTCATTTCACCTCACCGTAATGTTAGAGAGTACCTGTTGCCTCCACTAAATAACTATACAGGTTCCTTCATATAGAAATACGAAAAAGTTTAAAACAAATTTGAAATTCACATGGTTAAATTCAAGGAGTTACTTTACTTTGAGAAACAGTGCATATGTAACATAAATACATCCTCTAGGAACTGAAAATTTGGCCTTGATAAGTTCATTTTGTGGGTATATCTAAATGAAGACATATTTCATGTACTCTATTTTGAACACTTAGAAGTTGTTGACTTTAATGGTATAACCCAGTAATGTTTCTATGACCTCTTCAAGAGTACAAAGCCCAGTTCTTCCATTTCGATTCTGTACAGTGCAGCCCAGAATATTACACTATGCTACTTCAGACATAGTCCAAACTGATTTTTTTCCTCCTGTGTAATCCCTATGCTTTGTATTAAGCGAATCATAAATCCATGGGCAGAAGCATTGATCTTACTACGATTAGTGTTTTTACACTAATTCTATGCATTTATAATTACGAAAATAAAATTTTGTTATATATAGACTAATCCTTTTGTTGAAAAAGAAATTAAAATTCTGTAAAATTGACTCAAATATTTGTATGTGTACTAATTGACTACAGGGAAGGGAATGAAACTAATTTGACAGCAAAATTTTGAAATTACTAAGCTTAAAAAAAATGCAGTGCGTCTGTTGAATTTACCAAGCAAACCTATTTTGTGACTTTAAGAATCCTTCCCTTTTTTCTGTTTAAATAAGTATTACAAATTAATTTATATTTACTGTTTACTTTCAAATTTCATATTTAGATGGGCAACCTTTTATTTGCAACATTATACTCATACTTTTTAAAACTTGTGTACTTGCTTTTTTGTGTTCTACAGAGCCAAGAAAATGATGAGCTAAGAGATGCCCATGAAAAACGCAAGGAAAGGCTACAGATGTTACAGACCAACTACAGAGCAGTAAAAGAGCAATTAAAACAGTGGGAAGAAGGCAGTGGCATGTGAGTTACATAGCTCATAAAGGCATTTCCCTAAATATTAAATGGAATCGAGTAGCATCGTATAGGTGTTTTAATGGCTTTTGTTTGATTTTAAAGAAATTACGTGGTATTCAAATCTTTCTTGTGAAGTTTTGAATAGATAATACAATAAATGAAAGCAAATAAATATGCTAGCAATAACTATAGATATTCCTATCATTTGCAGATTTCATAATGTAGGTGATTATGAATTATTGTATACACTTAAATTATCAATAGAGTAGATTAGTAAAGTAGATAACTTAATGCAAAATTAGTTCATACCCAAATGATTGAAAAAATAAATAAATAAAATAATGGTAATACAAAGTTTATAACTCTTTAATTGAAAGACCAGAGAAATATGAAATTCACATATATAGTTAAATTAACTATCTTAAAACTACTTCAACCTAGTATGCAATTTGAAAATCTTTACTATCCATCAGTTTGTTCTGCAGCTTATCTGAATGAATTGGCGGTCTCAGTTCAATTGCTCTGAACAGGTGTTCAGATCTTGGTTAGTCGTAAGTGGCTCCCCTGTTAACAGTATCAACAGAGGGCAAAGGACTGAATGAGTACAGAAAATCTACTACCCTCTCATCTTTTGAGATGGATCCTTTAGGGCAATGTTGATGATACACATTGGTCTGTTCTGTAGAGAAATACTGTTTCTAAATTGGCCAGTACAGCACTTTTACAAAATAAAAACGAAGAGTTTGTTTTATGTACAGAAAATGAAAACATAAAGGGCATTTGGCATGTTTTGTAGGTAATTGTCATGTCTAATTTTTTCTTTTGAAGAATGGAAAATGTTTCATATCACTTGTCAGTAAAGTAGTGATAAAGCAATTTGTCCTGCATTTAGCCTCTGCTCACCTAACTTTAGTAGTCACTAGAAGCGTGAAAACTACTTTCTGACATATTTACTGATGATAGCTTGTTTTAAGAGAAAGTGCATATACGGCATTCAGATTGGTTGGCAACAAATTCTAGATGAGTTGATTGCTTATAATCCTTTTTTAGAAAGTGGCCATCCTGCAATATATGTTTTATTATTACTAGAATGAATAGAGAGAAATAGACCTAAGACTGTCATATTTCTGCTTAAAAGTTTGCTTTCTGTAGTAGCAGGTTAGTCTTTTGGAAATTTTCACACAGGATTTTAATTTCTACATACTTAGGTTTGAGGAAATTCATTCCATAAATAGTGAGCTTGAATTTAGAAATTTGGTCAATATATGTTTTTAAATTTTAGGGAATGTATAAATAAATTTACATTGCATTTTGAACATATTAAGGAAGAAAACAACTTCATTTTAAAAATAGGACTCCTATCAGAAAAATAAAGAGAGCAGATCCCCAACAACTTCGCCAAGAAGATTCTGATGCTGTGTGGAATGAACTGGCCTATTTCAAAAGGGAGAACCAGGAGCTAATGATTCAAAAGTGAGTTTCTTTTTTAACAACATGGACTTAGATAAACATTTGGGAGAAATTTTTTGTGGCTTAAAGGTCGTGAGAGAAATACCTTATAAAATTTGAAAATGAAATAATCTGGTTTTTGTTAATAAAAATAAAGAAAAAAAGGATAGCTTTTTAAATATATATATATGTATAATGCAATAACAAGTTGCACATTTGCTAGCTCTAGCCGAAACTGTATAATATGATCTAGGGATTGTGTTAATTAATGTGGCTCTCATCTGTTGGAGGTGTCGCTCTTCATTAGCTTGTATTTTAGACACTGCCGTGCTTCATTTTTGGAATGAGGTGGAGAGGGGATAACCTAGCCAGCCATCCTTGTTTGATCTCCTAGATACATACGCAATGCAGAATGCCTGAGCTCTCTTGGTTCCCTGCCCTGTCCTGCTAATCCCAGCTGAGCTCATTATGGTGTAGCCTTGCTGCTACTCTTGGAGCCAGAGCTGTCCAAGCTAATTACTGGTAGCAGCAGAACTGCCTGTTAAGGGTCTGGTATGGATCTGCTAACATGGTCCTTGGTAGTGACCTGCAAAAGACACGAGGGAATTGCTTTCTTTCTTGCTGTGCACTGCCTGTCCTTTGGGCTTAATGCTGATCCCTCCACATAGGTCTTTTAGCTGCCCTAAGTATAAAACTTGATGAAGGATAGTCACATTTTAGAAAACATACAGTTTTCTTGCTTGATCTTATAATTCACAGGCTATTATATTCAGCTTGGCAAAGACAGAACACTTTTTATTTTGAAATTTAAAGGACTTAAACCAACATAATTAGCCTCTTCTGCTACTTAACTATTTTTTCATTTAGAGCTAATTTTTGACATCAAGAGCATGCAGTTTTTTTGAAAGCCTGATGTCTTTTAGATTACTAGAATTTAGCATCATATGGCATAATGCAATTAAATATCATTGAATTTTTTTAGCTGAAAATCAGACTCATACTTTATATATTATATGATAACACATGTAACTTTAGATTACACCTTTTCCATATGATGATAAACTTTTAAGGAAATGATATGTCAGACTAAAATGTGTACTTCCAATGACCTCTTAAAGTACACTACACTCTGTTAGTGCTAAAGTCTTATGCTGATAAGAAAGTTTCTTATCTTGAAAATTATTTATAGATTTATCCAGAAATAGTCCCTGACAATTTTTAATAGCTTTAATGAAATATAACTCAGAAGCCATGTGATTTGCCATAGAGAGTGAATAATTCCATGGCTTTTGGTGCATTCAAAGAGTTATACATCCACCATTGCAATAAATTTTAGAACATTCTCATTTATCCCCTCCCCCACACTGCACACCACTTAGCTGTTACTTCCCCAATTCCTCTACTACCACCACACCTTTTAGGTAACCAGTAATCTACTTTCTGTGTCTATAGGTTTACCTACTTGGGGCATTGAGAACCTCATTAGATGATGTTATAGTTTTTGCTTCAACTATCAAACACAATTTTAAAACTTCAAAAGAAGGATGTTTTTAGCCTTTCCACCGTTATTTTTTCATTTCTGACCTTCCAGGTTCTCTTCTTTTATCATTTTATTTCTGTTTGAAGAGTTTCCCTTTAGATTTTCATTTAGGGTAAGGTGGCTAGCAACAAATTCTCTACCATTTCCTTTATTTAAAATGTCTTCATGTCAGCTTCATTCCAGAAGGATATTTTCACTGATTAGAGAATTCTAGTTTAGCATTTTTTTTCTTTAGGACTTGAAAAATTTGGCACTTCCATGTTTTCTGATGAAAAATACACTGTTGTTTTAATTATTCCTCTAAAGGGAGTGCATCATTCTCTTTAACTACTTCCAATCATTTTCATTTGTCTTTACTTTTCAGAAGTTTAATTATGACCTGTCTTGGCATGGATTTCTTTTGGTTTATCCTGTTTGGGATTTTCTAAGCTTCTTGAAACTCTAGGTTTGTGCTCTTTGTCAAATTGGGAAATTTTCCCCTTTATTTCTTTAAATACTTTTCTCAGGCCCACATTCTTTTTCCTCTCCTTTCGGATTTCTATTTTCATGAATGTTAGATTTTTTAGTATTAACCTACAGGTCCCTGAATCTTTGTTCATTTTATTTTTAAGCCTATTTTATCAGTGTCATTAAAGCTGGGTAATTTCTATTGTTCTGTCTTCAAGTTCACTGATTTTTTTCCTCTTTCATCTGCTGTTGAACCCATGCATTGAGTTTTTTACTTTGGTTTTTATAACTTTCAGTTTTAAAATTTCCATTTGATTCTTATATCGCTGATTTATTTGCTGTGACTTCCTATTTTATTTGTCTCAAGATCATTCATAATTGTTTATTGGAGCATTTTAATCATGGCTACTTTAAAATCTTTGTCAAGGAGCACCTGGCTGGCTCAGTTGGTAGAGCATGTGACTCTTGTTCTCAGGGTCATGAGTTCAAGCCCCACATTGGGCGTAGAGATTACTTTAAAAAAAAATCTTTGCCAAGTAGTTCTAACATGTGCATTATTATCTTGGTGGTGGTATTTCTTAATTACAATTTCTCCTTCAAGTTGAGATTTTTTTGTTCTTGGTATGATGAGTGATTTTCACTTGTCTCCATTGGGAGTGTTTTATGTTTGAGACTTTAGATCTTATTTAAATCTTTTATTGTAATAGATCTCTGATGATATTGTGTCTAAGGGAGAGGTTCCTATCAATACTGGGAGAAGTGATGGCGGTCTTAGCTCCTAACTTGACCCCTGCTGACACTGCATTAAAGGATGTGTGAAGGGGTGCCTCATTGTACTTGATGAGGGTAGAACTTCAGGCTTCTGGTTTGACCTTCCTTTATTGACAGAAATAGCAAGGATTTTTTTTTAATTCCTTTTTCCAGTGGTATATGGCGGGAATAGAGTGGTTATTGTCAGTATGATTTCTGTCCTACTTGTTTGCCCACTTCTCAGTTCCTTGGCTAGGGAGGGCAGAATTTGCTTGAGACTGTTTTTTATTTGTGTCCATTAGCATTTTGAGGTTGTGGATTTCTCTAGTACCTACTTTGAGATATTTGGGAGGAAAGAAGAAAGCCAGAGAATTTATCACTGTGGGTTGTTCTTCCACTCCTATGGTCCCTCTCGTGTCCTTCTTCTTTTCCCTGCCTTTCAGAGTTTTCTAATATTTGTTTTGTGTTATCACATTCAGGGTTTTTATATTTAACTAGTGGGATGAATAGGGATAGACATGTCTACTCCTTTTTGTCAGGGACTAGAAGTATTAGCTTATTTTTCTGTGGACCAGGCAGTATTATTTTTGTGTCATACATTTGGCATCTAGTTTAATACTCAGCCCTGACTATTTAAGACTAGAACATATAAAAGAAGATGTCCTACTAAAACTACTTCTAACCGAATTTGAATAGTACTTCCAAATTCAATCTTAAAAGTTGAGTTAACTTTTGAAGATCCTAATAAAAAATTGTGTGGCAGCTCTAAGTCAGTTTATAAGATACGTTAAAGGAAATGATGCTACCACTGACCCATACTATAGTGTTTCTACCATTGAATATAGTCAGAAGTATGTTGCTGCTGTAGTATAAGAATGTGAGGACTTGAGAAATTTGCATGGAATATAGTTCCTATATTCATAAAATATATGTACTTATTAGATCATAATGATGTTATTATAAAAGACCAAGAACTTCACAATCTATGAGCTAATAAATTGGCTTGTTCCCTCAGTATTTATCTAACAAATATTCATATATTTTCATTTATTCACTATTTAAACAATATAATTCAGAGCTACACATAAGCTGTGGATTGAATATACAGTGGTGTATTGAAGAATAATAATTGCAAACTCTTAATGAGATTTATTTTAGGGCCATCTGCCATGTGCCAGTGAGGTGAAACCATTCTTTGGGATGCGAAGTAGTGAGGTGCAAGGAAAGCTTGCAGAAATGCCAGGCTTACTCAGCTTTTCCACTTAGTTGAGGATGTTGCCTTACCATAACTGAGTTAGATTTATGAACCAACAAAGTCATATTAATATTCTCCTAAATGAAGAAGCTAACATTTTCCTAAAGACAAAAATATTTGTGTACTTTATTTCTGAGTAGTGATATAAAACTATAAAAAGAGGTGCAGTTGCCACAGGATATTTAGCTTTTCTTATATTGCAAATTCAGCATGTCCTTGCAGTCAAGGGAAGGTATACTGACATTCACTGGGTGTTTATCTGCATCTTTGGCTAAATAAATCAGGAACTTGCAGTGGGTGGGTAATTTTGGTCTTTTTGTACTAATCCATAGCCTATATAAAAATGCTACATCTGAGTACTCTGCTAGGTCCAGGTAAACACAGAAAAATAGTATGCCACCCTTTTTTTTATCAGGACCTCATACAGCTTAACAGCAAGAACAAGCAAAAGGGCGATAAGAGCTATAAGGGAATAGTAGTGGCATAAAGTAGGGAAAATAGCATTATGATTTGTCCATTTGTCCAAACCAGAAACCTAGGGGGTTATAACTGATTTATCCCTCTATCTGACCTCCTTCTAATAGTCTTAATGATTCCATATCACAAATATCTCTAAAATATATCTGTTTTTCCACTCTTACTATCAATGCCCTTGTCCAAAAACTACCATCATATCTTTCCTGCTCATGTAGAATAAACTTGTAAATATCTCCCTACATCCACTGTTATACCCTTGAATCCATTTTCCCCCTAATGCTGCAGGGTGATCTTTTAAAAATACATATAAGAACATAACTTTCCCTTGTTTAAAACCCTTTAGCATCTTTCCATTGCTCTTAAAATAAAAACTAAACTCTTCATATAGCACACTTGAACATCTTGACCCCCTTCTTATCATTTCTGTTTCACTTTTTTGTTTCTTACCTGAAAACCAGTATGAGAATGTAAAATATTTGCAAAGAATTACTGATGCTTTTCCTATTTGATGCTGAGAATCTTGGCTGGTGAATTTGTCAGTGAAGGTGGGTAGAGTTGGGGCCAGTAGTAAAGGGGTTTAGAATTCATAATTTAAAAATTCAGTTTTATTTTATAGAAGCAGGGAATTCTATCCCATATATCATAACTAAAGTCTTCTTCAATTCAATTATCTTTTGATCATTTTTCCTTAATGATAAAAAGTAGATAAGCTATAGATCAGTGGAATACCATCTCCTTTCGGTTTAAACATTAAATGTATGCTGGCCATGATGTCAAAGAATATTTTATAAAATTCAATAGTAATAATTT
The DNA here is from genome assembly GCF_018350175.1 of Felis catus. NCBI lineage: Eukaryota > Metazoa > Chordata > Mammalia > Carnivora > Felidae > Felis > Felis catus. The sequence continues at coordinate 42,270,480 of NC_058380.1, forward strand.
TTAAGGAGCTAAAATCAAAATATTATGGTAGGAAAAGTTCAGTTATTTTTTTTTCCTTTAGCAAAGCAAGACTCCCTGTTTTCTTTCAGTGCAAATATTATTTTTCCATATATAGAAATGAGGATTAGGCACTGAATTTCTCTAACATGAGTTGGAAATAAAATTCTCAAAAAAAATGTCTGCTAAATCATGACATATTTTGCAAACACATGTATTTTTGGATAACTGTTACCACTGTAAGAATTACAAATTAGTTTTATTTTAAAGCATACAACTTAGTGACATTTAGTGTATTTATAATGTTGTATAGACATGATCTTTATCTAATCCAAAGCATTTTAATCACCCTCAGAAGAGACCCCATATCCATTTAGCAGTCACTCCCAATCTGCCCATTTCTGCCTTCCTTCAGTTCCTGGCAACCACTAATCTGCTTTCTATCCCTGTAGATTTACCTATTCTGAATATTTTATATAAATGGAATCATATAATATCTGACCTTTTGCATATGGCTTCTTTCGCCTAGTATAAGGTTTTCAAGAATCATCCACATTGTAGTATGTCTCAATACATCATTCCTTTTTACAGCTGAATAATATCCCACTGTATACAATAAATACATATTTATTCATTCATCTCTTTTTAATTTTTTTTTGTTAATGTTTATTTATTTTTGAGAGAGAAAGAGACAGAGTACGAGCAGGGGAGGGGCAAAAGAGAGGAAGATGCAGAATCTGAAGCAGGCTCTCGGCTCTGAGCTGTCAGCACAGAACTCAACATGGGGCTCGAACCCATGGACTGTGAGATCATGACCTGAGCCAAAGTGGGACGCTCAACCGACTGAGCCACCCAGGTTCCCCTTATTCATTCATCTCTTGTTGGCTAATTGGGTTGCTTCTACTTTTTTGCTATTATGAATAGTGCTACTATGAACATTTATGTACAACTATTGGTTTGAATACTTATTTCCAGTTCTTTGGGATATAAACCTGTGAGCAGAATTGCTAGGTCATATAGTAAGTATATGTCTAACTTTTTGAGGAACTGCCTGACTGTGTTTGTAGTGGCTACATCATTCTGTATTTTCACCAGCAATCTACAAAGATTCCATTTGCCCTCCATTCTAGTTAACACCTAGTCTTTCTTTGCACATCTTTGCATGTATTTTTTTGCCATTTGTGTTGCTTTGGATAAATATCTATATAAGCCTTTTGCCATTTAAAAAAATTGGGTTCTCTTTTTGTTTTTGAGTTACAAGAGCTCTTTGCACGTTGTGGTTACTAGACACTTACAAATATTTTCTCCCATTCTGTAGGTTGTCTTTTTACTTTCATAATAGTTTCCTTTGATATACAAAGGTTTTTAATTCTATGAAGCTTGATTATTATTATTATTACTACTATTATTTGCTTATGCTTTTGGTGTCATACCCATATACATATCTAGCTATCACCGAATCCAAGGTCATAAAGATTTACCTCCATGTTTTCTACTATGTGTTTATAGTTTTAACTCATACTTAGATCTTTGGTCCATATTACAGCTTTGACAAACAGGCTATATGATCACATGTAAAAGTTATAATGTGATGAGTTAATAAGATAAGAATTTAAATGTATCAGTTCTTGAGAAATCAATTCAACATCAAACAGTACAGGCTATCATAAACCAAGTGCAAATGAGAATATGAGTTCTGGTGTTTTAGTATAATCAAGGCTTGTACAAGTTATCAGTGTCTGTTGGAAGGCAACAGATTTCAAGGCTATGTGGAAACAAGTTTTGAATCTCACTTACTTTAAGACTGAGAATTGGAGACAAGAAATTCAGCCACTGATGTTGGATACATAAGGAAGGAAACTCATTTACATATTTAGTCTTCATAAGTAAGAGTGAGAAGTTTCAGAACAAGATCAGCATGAAACCTAATTCATTGCTGTTAGAGCACCGAAGCCTAGGGTCCCTCATCGACCCCGTCTCTAGTATGTTACTAGTACGTGATGCAACTTGAGGCCTATAGATAGGCTTTAAAAACACTCATGATTCTGTTAAAGTACTGGGGTCTGGAAGCAAGTAAACTATTATAGCTAAGTAAATAAAATGTGGAAAAATAAAGGACTTTTAAACTATGGAGTTTTATAATATTAGTTACATAGTACTGAATCTGTGACCTTTGGTATTGTGGTGCTTTCAGTCATTAATTCAATAAATTTGCTGGGCACTGGAAGTAAAATATTGAGGAGAACATGAACATTCTGGCCTCACAGGCCTTCGGTTTATTGGAGAACATAAATAATAATCAATAAACACACAAATATATAATTACAAATTTCATTGATATGAAGATAAAACTTTGCTGTGCCTTTCCGTGTTTGCATCTTCCCTGATTCTTTCCATTTTTCCCCTTTGTCTTTAGCCAGATGGATCTGGCTAAAATATACAGTAAAACCTTGGATTGCGAGTAACTTGTTCTGTGAGTGTTCCATAAGATCAGCAAACATTTCTAATAAATTTTAACTTGATAAATGACTGATGTCTTGTAATACGAGTAATACGTGACACCAAATGTCACATAATCACAACTGAAATAATAGTTCTTCTCTCTCTCTCTCTCTCTCTCTCTCTCTCTCTCTCTCTCTGCGGCATTGGGGGTGATTGTCTCCCATGCTCTGATGCTCAATCTCAGGCCACGGTGTTTGGCAGAAATCAGTGGTTTTTCAAGTGTCCACAACTGGTGCTAGTGTATTTTTTGTCACTTCAAAGCACCTATGGACAGTCCTTTGCTTTTCCATACAAAAGTAAGCTTAGGAATGCTTTGCTTTATTCTCGGTCAGGCTGCCTGCAGACATAGACCCATTCCTCTGCTGCCTTATTGCCAATTACATTAAATATAGTATATGACAAGAGTTTATTAATACTGTACTGTAGTCAACATCCATGCGAACATACACAATGGCTCCCATGTAGAAAAAGGTTGAAAAGAAAGGCGGTAAGAAGAAGGAGATGATTATGATGGAAGTTAAGAAGGAAATCATTGAGAAGTACTATCGAGATATGCAAGTGGCTGAAATTGCAAGGTTTTATAAGTCTATGTCTGCATCTTGTCTGCAGAGGAGGAAGAGAAAAAGGTGGAAGGATCCATTCACTTCAAATGAGATTAAGACGATGTGTAAAATGTGGGAAACAGTGCAAAATTTTGTAAAAAAGCACCACCCAAATAAGTCTGTAGCAGTGCAAGCGATGAATCTGTTTAATGATAATACAATGTCACATTTCCGTGAAATCCTCAAAAGGAGTCAAAAGTAAGTGTCATTGGATAGGTTCCTTGTTAAAGTTGCACGAAAAGAGAAAGATTCCATTGAGCCAATAGATAGCAGTGATTCCATCAGTGATAGTGAAAGTTGTCCTACACAATAACCCTCCTCTCTCTTGTCTCCCCCACACTAACCATGAAGGTTTTCAAAGGTAAGTGCAGGTTAATTTGTTTATTTTTCTTTATATTTTGTATTTTCTTTATTATTTTGTATGATAAGACAGTATTGTAATCATTTTTATATGAATATTTTTGGGTTGTAGAACGAATCTTCTGAGTTTCCATTATTTCTTATGGGTAAATTTGCTTTGATATACAAGTGCTTTGGATTACAAGCATGTTTCCGGAACGAATTATGCTCGCAAACCCAGGTTTTACTGTACTTTTGTTTGCGGTGTTACCAACCTAAATTGGGGGATATATATTTTTTATTGTGGCAAAATTTACATCACATGAAACTTACCATTATAACCATTTGTAGGTGTACAGTTAAGTCCCATTAAATATGCTCACATTGTTGTCCTGCCACCACCACCATCCATGTTTAGGACTTTTCATTTTCTCAAAATGAAACTGTACCCATTAAATAATAGCTCCCCATTCCCCCTTCTCTCAGCTCTTATCTTTTTCTCCTTTTGTCTCTATGAATTTGCCTATTCTAGGTATCCTATAGAAAATGGAATCATATGTTTTTCTTTTTGTGTCTGGTTTATTTCATTTGTCATAATGTCTTCCAAGTATTTCCATGTTGTAGTATGTGTCACAATTTCTTTTCTTTTTCATGATTCTGAGAATTGGAGACAAGAAATTAACTTGGAGACAAGAGATTAACTTTTAATATTGATACCTTAAACTATTTTCATATATTTGAGACTGTATACACATGGTATTTGTTCTTTGAGGTCATCTGTTTTAGTCCATTCTGGCTGCTATTACAAAATAATGCAGACTGTATAGCTTATAAGCAACACAGATTTATTTCTCATAGTTCTAGAGGCTGGAAGTCTGGATCAGGGTGCCAGCATGGTCTGGCAAGGGCCTTCTTTCATGTTGCAGATATCTTGTCTTATCCTTATATGACTGAAGAGGTGAGGGAGCTCTCTGGGGGTTCTTTTTTAGAGGCACTAATCCCATTCATGAGGGTTTCACATGACCTAAGAACATCCCAAAGTTCTGACCTCCTAACACCATCATCTTTGGAGGTTAGAATTTCAACATGAATTTTAGAGGAACACAAACATTCAGGTCATAGTATGATACATATAGTATTTTTAATTTGATTGTTACCTTAATTTTCATACATTTTAGGCACAATATATATAATGTTTTTAAAATTACCTAAAGAATTAATAGTATTTACTAAAAGATCACATAGTGTATCTTAAGTGTTTAGTGAATAATCATTTGATTTTTCTGAAAAAAAAACCATAAAAATTACTCTCTTTAAATGTATTTTGTCATACTAACAGTTTATGTTCTTTAAACAACAAAACTGGAAGTATCACAATTCCAGACTTCCAGTTATATTAGAAAGCTATAGCAATCTAAACAGTATGGTAGAGGCGTAAAAATAGACACATAGATTGGTGCATCTGGCTGGCTCAGTCAGTAGATCATGTGACTCTTGATCTTGGGTCCTAAGGTTTGAGCCTCACATTGGATGTAGAGATTACTTAAAAAGAAAAAAAAGAGGAGTGCTTGGGCGGCTCAATTGGTTAAGCATCTGACTTCGAATCCGTTCATGATCTCATGATGCGTGAAGTTCAAGCCCCACATGGGGCTCTCTGCTGTTGGCATGAAGCCTACTTCAGATCCTCTGTCCCCTTCTCTCTCTCTGCCCTTCCCCCACTCATTATCTCTCTCTCTCGCTCTCTTAATAAATAAGTAATCTTTTTTTTTTTTTAACGTTTGTTTATTTTTGAGACAGAGAGAGACAGAGCATGAACAGGGGAGGGTCAGAGAGAGGGAGACACAGAATCTGAAACAGGCTCCAGGCTCTGAGCTGTCAGCACAGAGCCCGACGCAGGGCTCGAACTCACGGACCGCGAGATCATGACCTGAGCCGAAGTCGGCCGCTTAACCGACTGAGCCACCCAGGTGCCCCAATAAATAAGTAATCTTAAAAAATACCTACTAAGAAAGAAAAATGCAGACATAATAGAATAGAAATAGATAGAATAGAAAACCCGGAAATAAACCCAAAGTGATATGGTCAATTAATCTTTGACAAAGGAGGAATGAATATACAATGGGAAAAAGACAGTCTCTTCAACAAATGGTGTAGAGAAAACAGCTCAGCAACATGCAAAAGAATGAAACTGGGCCAATTTCTTACGCCAAACACAAAAATAAACTCAAAATAGACTAAAAACCTAAATGTGAGACCTGAAACCATAAAAATCATCGAAAAGAGCACTGGCAGTAATTACTGTGACATCAGCCAATAGCAACATTTTTCTAGGTACGTCTCTTGAGGCAAGAGAAACAAAAGTGAAAGTAAACTATTGGGACTACATAAAAATAAAAATCTTCTGCACAGCAAAGGAAACAAACAAAACTAAAAGGCAACCTACAGAATGGAAGAAGATATTTGCAAATGACCTATCAGATAAAGGGTTAGTATCTAAAATATATAAAGAGTTGATACAACTCACCCAAAAAATAACCCAATTAAAAAATGGGCTGAAGACATGAACAGGCATTTCTCCAAAGAAGACATACAGATGGCCAGTGGACATATGAAAAGATGCTGAACATCACTCATCATCAAGGAAATGTAAAACAAAACTACAATAAGATACCTTTCAGAATGGCTAAAGTCAAAAACCCAAGAAACAACAGGTGTTGGGGAGGATGTGGAGAAAAAGTAACCCTCATGCACTGTTGATAGGAATGCAAACTGGTGCAACCAGTGTGGAAAACAGTATGGAAAGTCTTCAAAAAGTTAAAAATAGAATTACCATATGATTCAGTAATTACTACTAGGTATTTACCCAAAACATACAAAAACACTAATTCAAAGTGATACATGCACCTCTGTGTTTATTATAGCATTATTTACAGTAACCAAGATATGGAAGCGTGTCCACTGATAGATGAATGGGCAAAGAGGATTGGTGTGTGTATATTTATATGTACATACACACACACAATGGAATATTATTCAGCTGTAAAAAAAAGAATGAAGGTGCGCGTGGGTGGCAAAGTCAGTTTAGCGTCTGACTCTTGATCTCAACTCAGGTCATGATCTCACAGTTCATGAGTTTGAGTCCCACATCCAGTTCTGCACTGATGGTGTGGAGCCTGCTTGGGATTCTGTCTCTCCTTCTCTCTGCCCCTCCACTGCTTGTTCTTTCTCTCTCCCTCTCAAATAAATAAACTTAAAAAAATTAAAAAAAAAAAAAAACTAATGAGGGGGCCTGGGTGGTTCAGTTGGTTAAGCGTTTGACTTCAGCTCAGGTCATGATCCCATGGTTTGTGGGTTCAAGCCTCTCTTCGGGCTCTCTACTGACAGTACGGAGCCTGCTTCGGATTCATTCTCTCTCTCTTTCTCTCTCTCCCTCCCTCCCTCCCTCTCTCCCTCCCTCTCTCTCTGTGCCCTTCCCAGCACCCCCCTCTCTCTCCCTCTCTCTGTCTCAAAATAAATAAATAAAAGTTAAAAATAAAAGTTAAAAAATCTTGCCATTTGCAACAACATGGATAGAGCTAGAGAGTATAATGCTAAGTGAAGTAAGTCAGTTAGAGAAAGACAAATACCATATAATTTCACTCATGTGGAATTTAAGAAACAAAACAAATGAGCAAAGGGAAAAAAAAAGAGAGACAGAACAAGAAAACTTAACTATAGAGAACAAACTGATGGTTACCAGAAGAGAGATGGGTCATGGGATGGGTGAAATAGGGGATGGGGATTAAAGAGTACACTTGATCCTGATGAGCACTGAATAATGTATAGAATTGCAGAATCAGTATATTGTACACCTGAAACTAATATAACACTGTATGTTAACTACACTGGAATTAAAATAAAAAAATCTAAAAACCAAACAAACAAACAAAACCCTTTCTTTAGGGCAAATAGTTTCATCAAGTATGTTGAGTTTGAACATCTGAGTTAAATGGTAATGACCATATATAGGTACCAATTTTTTAAAATTTATTTATTTTGAATAGAGCAGGCATGCAAGCAGGGAGAGGCAGAGAGAGAGGAGAGAGAGAGAATCCAAAGCAGGTTCTGTGCTATCAGTGCAGAGCCCAACATGGGGCTTGATTCCACAAACCATGAGATCATGACCTGAGCCCAAACCAAGAGTCAGGCACTTAACCAACTGATCCACTCAGGCGCCCATATAAATATCATTTTTTATTTTGAATGATACAGATAACTAATACAAAGTGTTTACCCCTTCTTAAAACTATCTCAGGCTTTTGAATGGTTTGTTTTCATTGTAGATCAGTTGCTTTTTAGTATTTAAAAGAAATAAATAGTATTGGAGTACCTGGGTGGCTCAGTCGGTTGAGCATCCAACATTGGCTCAGGTCATGATCTTGTGCTTTGTGGGTCACAAAGCCCTGTTTTGGGCTCTATGCTGACAGTGCTGACCCTGGAGCCTGCTTTGGATTCTGTGTCTCTCTCTCTGCCCCTGCCCCACTTGCGCTCGGTCTCTCTCTCTCTCTCTCTCTCTCTCTCTCTCTCTCTCTCTCTCAAAGATAAATAGGAAGGAAAGGAAAGGAAAGGAAAGGAAAGGAAAGGAAAGGAAAGGAAAGGAAAGGAAAGGAAAGGAAAGGAAAGGAAAGAAGGAAGGAAGGAAGGAAAGAAAGAAGAAAGAAAGAAACAATCATAAGTTTCATATACAGATTTCCTCCAGTTACATGGGGTACAGTAATTACTGTGTGGATGAGTGTATGTGTGTGTGCCCCTCCCATCAATCTGTAACCTACCTGAGAAGCTACAAATGTAATCCTAGGACCGTAATTTTTAAAGTTCTTATATTAAAAAATATGTAAGTATACCCATCAAACTGTAAACATCAATTTTTTAATAAATAATCTTAGTGAGGAAAAGCAGGGACTATTTTTTTAATAGTTATATAAAGTATAAATGTAAAATGTACTTTTAATATATAGATATTATATTTATTTTTTTAATGTTATATTTTAAATCTTTTAATAAAATAAAATATAAATTATAATAAATTATAAATATATTGTTGAATATATAACATTTTAGAGCTGCTGTGTCTTCCTAGTAAGTAATTTCTTTGATCATTATGTAATAACAATCTTTATCTTTAATATTACTTTTTTTTCTTAGTCTGTATTTTATTTTTTATGCTCCTTTTAAAAATCCTTTTCTTGGGGCGCCTGGGTGATGCAGTCAGCTGAGCATCCAACTCTTGATTTTGGCTCAGGTCATGATCCCCTGGTTTGTGAGATTGAGCCCTGCCTTGGGCTCTGCACTGATAGTATGGAGCCTGCTTGGGATTCTCTCTCTGTTCCTCCTCTGCTTGTGCTCTCTCAAAATAAATAAGCAAACATTTTTTAGTCCTTTTCTTCCCTTAGATTTGAGTACATGTTGTTCATTTCTTTTTTGACTTCTTCTGATTTATACATTTTATGTTTTCCATTCTTTAAATGCTTTTTCTTGAAATTATATATCTCTTAAAAAAATTGGTTTTTATTTTTAAATTTTTATTTATTTATTTTTTTATTTGAGGGAGGGAGAGAGGGAGAGAGAGAGAGAGAGAGAGCGAGCTAGCTAGCTGCATGCACAAACAGAGAAGGGCCAGAGGAAAAGAAAATCCCAAGCAGGCTCCACACTCAGCTTGGAGCCTGACCTGGGGGTCGATCCCACAACCCTGAGATCATGACCTGAGCTGAAATTAAGAGTTGGATGCTCAACCAACTGATCCACCCAGGTACCCTGAAATTATACACTGTTTATTTGACAAACTAAAGTTCATTAGTACTTATATCCTCACCAACAGTACAGGGTTCTTAGAATACTTTAACACTGACCCTTCTCTTGATCTTATAGCATTTTATTTTTCAGATTTTAGTTCTACCATATTCTATTTCTACCTTCACTTAGCTATTGTTATGATGGCTTCACCTGATAAATATTTACTTCCATGTACACATTTACAAATGTTTTTAATCATCGCTGCCTATTTTGTTTCATATGTTGACTTTGAAGGGTCTTTTTCCACCTAAATGAAATAGTTCTTTCATCTAGGATCTATGAGTAGTAAGCCTTTGAACGTTGAAAATATTACTTATTTTTCTTCTGCTTTTTTTGTTTGTTTCTGTGAGAAGTCTGTTGTCACTCCAAAGTTCTTTAGTTGTTAATTAACATTTCTTCTCAATATGGTTGATTTTAAGATTGTCTTTTTCTTTGGTATCCTACAGTGTTCCTGTGTTTCTAACCATGACTTTAGTTTTATTTATTGTTTGAAATTTGTGATACTCTCTTAATCTACTAATTTACATTTTTCATCAGCTCTCAATTTTCAGCCATTGTATTTTGAATATTAATTTCACTCTTTCTCAATTCTCTCCTTGAAAATTTCTATTAGATGCTTTTTGGGCTTCTTATTCAAACACACTTTATATATTGTTACTGTTTTCCTCCTTTTTGTTTCTTTGTGTTGTCTATAATTTTACCAGCTTTCATTAGCTTTGTGTGCTATTTAACACATTCATTAGTTTGTAATGAGTTATGTTTTTTAAAATAAACGTTTGTCACCTCTTTTTCCTTTTTATCAACATTTTCAAAACTCTAATTTTATAAAAACTCATTTTAAATTGTTCTGTTGTTTCATTTTCTTTATTGTGCATTCTCCTTTATTGGGTGGGGTGATATGTAGACTGTCAGTCATGTCATGACCTGAGCCGATATCAAGAGAAGAGTTGGACATTTAACCAACTGAGCCACCCAGGCACCCCTAGGCTTACCTGTTTTAGTGGAACAAAATAAGCTCAGATATTCATGTTTCACTCAGAAAATTTTTGTTTCCAAGCTTACTACAGTTAGCCCAGTTTTCTCTCTCAGCCATGAAGGACCTTGGGCATAAACTTCCATCCCCATTCAGGTCTGAAGGTCTGAGGTCTCCATGGGTGGTATTTGATCCAGTCTCTCACCATGGTAGCTCAATTCCATTTTACTAGTAAGAGTTCTTTGTCTTTTCTTGGCATCTAGAAATGTACTAACTTTGCTTTCAGTGTATGTATTAATATTTGTATTATGATTTGCATAGTATATCTGTTTGTTAAAAAGTGTTTGGTACAAAGTGTATTACCTGGCTGGCTCACTAAGTAGAGCATGCACCTCTTGATCTTGGGGTTGTAAGTTTGAGCTCCACATTGGGTGTAGATATTACTTAAAAATAAAATCTTAGAAAAAAAATGATTGGGTAACTCATTTTTTAAAAATACAGCCTATGTTTTTAAGTATTTAGCATGTTTATTTAGATAAATTTAAAATCACTTACTTAAAACATTTTTTCCAGATTCTCATTAAAATTCAATTTTAATTGTTAGGGTTTATTAATAATGATATATTTTTCTTTTTTTACTATTGCCTAATTCATATTTTGTTAAATATCTTTACTACCTTTATCTGTTTGCTACACTATTCAGTAACTTACATGTTTCAAATAATCATTTATTTTGTTAATTTTCATAGGATGAATCTTCAAGAAGAATTGGATAAACTTAAAGTACGTATATCTATTGATAAGGCAACAGTACGAGAATTGAACACATGTATGGCAGAGAAAAGAGAAGGTACATTTTTTTGTAAGACTAAATATTTAATGCAGGCATTTTTAAATTATCCAGTACTTGATGTTTTATTTTCAATTTCTTGTAAGAATCTTATCCTTGCTCCCCCTCTTTCCACTGCTTTACTTTCTGATATGTTTAACATTTTTACCTTTCACAAGAAAATCAAATAGAACACCTAAAAGTCAGCTTTATAATTTATTAAAAATTCTAAAGAGATATTTGATAAGGAGAAGAGATGTTCATTCTTTGGTTCGTCAGTAAAGTTTTACTATTTATGTTTGTTCAAAGTTTTATAGATTATATAGAGATATTATCCTCAATAATTCATTTATATTTTTGTTTGACATTACATTTTTCTGGAACTCATTTAGTGCTCCTCTGTTGTCCTGGAATCAAAATAATAGAGTTAAAAAGAAACTTGGAGGTCTGCAGATCTGCCACCTGATTGACCACTAGCCTAAAACTGTTTAGTAAGAGCAAATGTATCTGTTCCAGTTGAAGTATTGTTCCTTTGTTAAAATCAAGATTACTATATTTACTATATGACTTCAGTCCATATTGTGGTATCTCATTAAAAAAAAAAGTAAATAAGATTGATATGAAGGATTTCTCCTTGTTTAACTTAACTACAGCTTTGTTGTTACTGCTGTACTTTTTAGGTGTTGACAATTTATAATCAAGAATTAATTTAATAATTTATACTTAACAAGTTTTCATATACCACTCATCTTTCTATTGTCCCAATTACTATTGTTGTTCCAGTTGCTCTTAGGTCACTGGTGCCTTGTCAAAGACAGCATTTGAGATATCTGTTTTACACCACTGAAACACTGGTTTTCCTTTGTTTTACCTTCATACTGTGCTTGCCTGTATTTTCTTTGTTTCTTCCACTGGAATTTCCTTCCACTTATTCCTTACCTTTTGGGGTTCTCTAAGATTTTATCCTCAGTTTACTTTTTAAAAATAACTTTATTGGGCTGCCTGGGTGGCTCAGTTGGTTAAGCATCCAACTTCGGCTCAGGTCATGATCTCACAGTTTGTGAATTCAAGCCCCTCATCAGGCTCTCTGCTGTCAACATGGAGCCTGCTTCGGATTCTCTGTCCCCCTCTCTCTGCCGTTCCCCTGTTCGTTCTCTCTCTCTCTCTCTCTCTCTCTCTCTCCTTCTGTCTCAAAATAAGTAAATAAAATTTTAAAAAGTAATAACTTTATTGTTTCTGGAAAAAGTATGCATACTTATAAATATTCAAGCAGTAAGAAAGAATAAAAGAAGACAAAACATCTTAATTCCATCACTTAAAAATCAAAATTTCAATCTTAAATAGTTATCAAATCAAATATCTCTTAATACTTATATATAAAGAAGACAGATAAATTGTGCAAACAGAAAAACATAATATATGCTATTTTTTAAAAAGATAATTACATAGGGGCATCTGGGTGGCTCAATTGACTGAGTGTCTGACTTTAGCTCAGGTCGTGATCTCACTGTTTGTGGGTTCAAGCCCTACATCAGGCTCTGTGCTGACAGCTAGGAGCCTGGAGCCTGCTTCAGATTCTGTGTCTCCCTCTCTCTCTCTGCTCCTTCCCTGCTTATGTTCTGTCTCTCTTTCTCAAAGATAAATAATAAACATTTTTTTAAAAAAGATAATTACATATTACTTTATTTGGAACAATCCAAATAAAAAGAAACATATAATCATAAAAGAACTGTTCAACTTTAGGTAAATGTTTCATTACGTCAATAGATGTTAATTTCTAAAACTTCCCTCTAAGATTAAAAAGAAAGATCCTAAAAATATTGAAAATGAATTACTTTGTATTTTTTAAAGTATGTATTTCAATTTCAGGACATATTAAAAATTAATATCTTGTCATGCAAAATGAAAACAAGTTATTTTTAAAATACATTTTATTTTTCTCATGGTTCATGAGTTCGAGCCCCACATCAGGCTCTGCCCTGTTGGTGCTTGGATCCTATATCCTCCTGTCTCTCTGCCCTTTCCCTACTCAATGCTTGTTCTCTCTCTCTCAAAAATAAACATTTTAAAAAATGGAAATAAAAACAAAAAATTTTATTTTATTTCCCCCACAGCTTGAGTCTTGCTCATTAAATACTTTTAATTTTATCAAAGTCTATAACTTAACATATTGCAACAATAATTTCCCCAGGTTTAAAGTCTTATTTTTATATGCAATGTGCTCAGTACTCATCACAGTTTTAAAACCATCGTCTTTCTATTCACGAATTCTTTATTATGATTTATTTTTTTGGTTCGCCAGATATAACTGAAACTTCAAGAAGGGATCAAAGTAGCTATATTTGTAAGAGCTTAGATGTTTGAAAATATGTTTCAACAGTTTTTACAGTCAATGGATAAATTGGCTGGGTATAATTGTATCATGTCACACTTTTTTTCCCCTCAGAACTTTCTAGATATTATTCATTTTTAGAATGAAAGCTTGTTGTGGAGATATATTATGGAGAGGTGTCAGGTTTGCCCTTCCTCCAGTTCCTCACTCCTTTCTTTGGATATGACTTCCTTTTGCTTTGTGAATGCCTGAATTTTTACTTTTTTCAACCTGATGTTCCAAAACTTAAATAGAAGATGTCTTGATATACTTTGTTCTAAATCATATTTTTGGATTATCCATGTAATTTATTATTTGTCAATTAAGATCTTCCTGCATTACAAGGAAATGTGTTTTTGCATATTGCATCTTTAATACTGTAGTTCAAGGATGTCAGTAATCTTTGTATTTGCTTACTTTTTCTCTTACTTTTCCTCTCCCTCTCCCCATATATATGGAGAGAGAGAGAGTTTATATATTATATGTATATTCTTTCCTTTGTTCTTTCTAGTATTTATATTAAATCTACAACTCTTCAAATTCCCACTAATTTTGGATGTCTTATTATTTCTTTTCTGAGCTCGTATTTTATTAAAGTCAGGTTTTGACAAGTTCTTTTCTTTCTTTAATTGTGTTTTTTTCCAGACTGGATCTTAAATCTGTATTTTGTTAAATGTCCATTTCACTCCACCTGCTGGAGAGTGTTTCCTGTCCTGCAAGGGGTGATCTCAGAGATTTTAAATATTTGGCTTTAGCTGTCACCAGTCTGGTGGTTCTTATCTTTACTAAGAACTATTTCTGCTGCTCTTCATTCCCTTCCTGGGAATCGTGTAGATCCAGACTTACAGTTGATATTATTTTCTGTTTTCCTAAAGGACTCCCTTTAATATTTACTATAGTGCACATCTGCTGGTGATGACTTCTTTCAGCTTTTTTATACCTGAAAAAGCAACCTTTATTTTGTCTTTATTTTTGAAAGATCTTTTCACTAAGTATAGAATTCTGCATTGGCAGGGTTGTTTTTTTTTTCTTTTGATACTAAAAAACAAATTTATTATCTTCTGGCTTAAAGTGTTTTCAGTGAGAATTCACCTGTCATTCTTATCTTTTTTAAAATAATACATAACATGTCTTTTTTTTTTTTTCTACTCTCTCCTATTGGGAGAATGAACTATTCTTGGGCCTGTGTGACTTTTGGAGATTATTTCCTTTAATCCTTTTAGGTGGTTCTTTCTTTGGGCTGTTTACACACACGCCTGTGCTGATCTGTACTTAGCTGAAGACTTGAGGGGGACCCCCTGTAGACCTTCGGAGCTCTCCCTGTGTCCGAGCAGATTTCTGTTCCTTGGCACTGTATCCTGCAAAGTCCAGCTTCCTTGGTCTGCCTGGACTCTGGGATCTGTCACTTCAATTTAGGAAGAATACCAGACCCATTTAGTGCCCCATTTCTGTGCTGTAGCCTGGAAGTGCTCTAGGCAATAAGTGGGAAAAAGGATTGGATTCACTTCATTTGTTTGCCCTTAGGTCTGACTACTTTGCAGTGTCTTAGACACCCAATGTCTGAGAACCATTTTTTTCATCTCTTATTCTCTAGTTTTAGTTGTTCCACATGGACAGGTAAATCTAGTGTCTCTGGTACTTACATTTATTGTCATTGAACATGTTTCCCTGGATTAAAATCTCAAATCTGTAGGGATAGTAACCTTTCTCCATGTACCAGGTGTATTTTCTTATTTCCTGCTACCTGTTTTCCCCTGCCTATTTTTATAAAGATTTCAGAAGTTTTGCATGTTTTTTTTAAATACTCATTACCTTTTCTCTCAAATCAGTTCTGTCTCCTCTAACTTCCCGCACGAGCACCTTAAGCCCCTATCACACTAAATTTCTCTTTACTGAAAATTACAATTCATAGTGTAATGAATCTGCTACAATCCCACAATATCTCTGTTAGAAGCTGGAGAGATCTGGGCTGCCAGGTGTCTATGTAGCTGATTTAAGATAATAAGCCAAATGAAAGTAACAGTCAAGCCTTTAATCACTTACTATATAAGCAAGAGGCTAAAGTGGAGAAAGCATCAACTCTCTCTGTTCCATCTTCCCCCTGGAACTGCCTGCTAGTTGAGGATCAGATGGATCAGCACAGACAGAGAGGTTGTCTTACAGCCAAAGGAGCTCTGAGCAAAAGTCTCCTGCATTTTTATTGACCTGAGTCTTGGGGGAGAAAGGAAGGGAGGGCTGGGAGAAGAAAAGTATTGGGTATTGAGTCAGATGCAAGAAAAATGTCTTTAAGGTTACCCCCCACCCCAGCACCCAAATAAGGACATCTCAACAGAGGCACTTGAGGAAGGCCTCAGCCAAAGGGCTGCCAGTCAGGAGGTGTTCACCTGGAGGCCTAGTGGAGGTACGCAAGGCAGGAACAGAGACATGCATAAAAATGTGGTTGGCAGGGGGAACCTGAGCCCTTGACTATAAACTCCCTTCAGGGACCACAGTCTATTGGCTGTGTGCCAGGTCTGGTGGGGGGGGGGGCAGCTTTCCCTCATAGGGCCTGCCAGGTAAAGCATATAATACCTATGTTCAGGCCTGAGAAATCACCTATAGGATTAGGCTTGGAGCAGGAATCCTCAATCTTTACAAATACAAGAGTATGTTCATAAAACCACTGTTTATGGTATTTTTCATTGAAAGCTGAAGAGCTGTTTATTAATAAAAGGATGAAACAAACAAATGTGAAAGCTCAGAAACTATAGCAAGTCCGTGTACACACACACACTCACACACACACACATATAATTTTTTGTTGTTGTTGTTATATGGGTCTGTGGATTGGCTGAAACAATCTGGTCCAGCTCATCTGGTCCAGCTCTTTTTTAGGCTACAAGTGGAGTTTATTTCTGCTTCACGTGTCTGTTTCTTGGCCACAAAAGGACAAGTATAAACATGCAGAGCCTTTTAAGCCTTGATTTAGAACTGGCACGTTGTGACTTTTATCCACATTCTTTGGCTAAAATAAGTCATTTTATTAAATACAGCTACCAACAATTCATATGTCTTCTCTGTATGAGTTTCTGTGGAGGATTGGGGAGCACTTTTAGACTTTTTAGGCCTTTACCCATAAACTTCCTAGAAGTCCTTTGTCCAGCTGAAAGGATCTACTAAGCATCCCATTATTACTTTCAGAGATTGTCAGTAACAGGCATGACAGTCAAACCCAGAGGCCATGTCTCAATATCAACATCTTAGATTTGGCCTTTATCCTGCCAGTGTGTCAGTGGCTGCTCCTTTGATATGGTGAGAAACACCTTCATTTCCAATCCTGAAAGTAATGGAAAGTATGCACTTCTATATGCCTGTGGCTGCTTCCTTTCTGAACTCAGTTCTTTTCTTAAAACCTAGTCAAGTGCAGCCAGTAACAACCAACTCATGCTGTCAGCATTCTACCCTGGATATTCCTCACTTACTGTTACAAATTTATTAGCTACATTTTTTGTCTTCTGTGTTTTGTCAAATGGCATTTTGCCAAATGTTGGCCACTGCATAACACGAGCACCATTTTCTCAGCCTTCTGAAACATATTCTTTGGCACCCATTACCCATCCCCAAATCAATGCCACATAATTTAGATTTTTATTATAGCAGCATTCACTTATAGTTATCAATTTCTGTACCTGACAGCTTTTGCTACGGCATAAATGACCACAAAATTTCAATGACTTGCAACAATACACAGGATTTTTCTTGTTTATGGTTTCTGCAGATCAGCTGGGCAGATGTGCTTCAGGCTGCAGTTCTGTTGTTTGTCTGAAGCATACTGAGTTCACATGATTCCACATGTCTCAGTCTTGGGCCCAGGCTGAGCAGGGCAGGGACTCTCTGGCATGTTCTTTTCAAAGCAGATACTGGAAGCTTCCAAGGGGAGAGGAGAAATACCTAAGTTCTAGGCTTATAACAGGCACATTCTTATTTATTCCCACATTCCTTTAGGCAAAGTAATTCATATGGCCAACCTCAACATCAGTGGAGTAGAGATCTGTACTCCACCCATGAAGGTAGAGGATGATGGAGTAAGCATTTGCTGACTAATAATCTACTATAGGGGCGCCTGGGTGGCGCAGTCGGTTAAGCGCCCGACTTCAGCCAGGTCACGATCTCGCGGTCCGTGAGTTCGAGCCCCGCGTCAGACTCTGGGCTGATGGCTCAGAGCCTGGAGCCTGTTTCCGATTCTGTGTCTCCCTCTCTCTCTGCCCCTCCCCCGTTCATGCTCTGTCTCTCTCTGTCCCAAAAATAAATAAACTTTGAAAAAAAAATTAGAAGAAATTATCTACTATAGTGTGATATGAAAGTATTAACCAAAAGCATTTGCTGTTTTTCAAGTACCTACTGCTCAAAAGAATCACTATACTGAAGTGGCATATTTTAAGTCATATTCTGCAATCCTTCATAATGATAATAAGTTTTAAAAATAATTTGATAAAATAGCTAAAAGAATCTACAAAGAGAAAACATTGCAGAAGAATTTAATTTGTTAATGTAATCTAAGAGAATTAAGAGAAGAGAAAAACATGGAAGATAGGATAAGTTTAAACAATTATGAATAAACAGTATTAAACGTTAAAAAGTGGAGAGGGAAGAAACTCCTGGGAAAGAATATAAATCAGAATGAATTTTATAAACTAAAACATTAAAGATAAATCTCCAGCAAGGTGAAACATGCTCATACATCTACCATAGGACAAAAATAGAAGTGCATATTTCTAACTAGGTCCTCTTGGTTCATTTCTCAAATCCTGAGATCCTCGAAGGGGAGGAGAATCAAGGGGCAAAGGGTGCTCCTTGTTCTTCCCCATCACCTGGGCTTAGCTATTTGAATACTCTTTATAAATCCTGTGAAGGTGAGAAACTAAAGTTTTTGACAGAAAACCACATGTGAGCATGGTCAACCAGTCCACCAGTGGACTTTGTGCACACACGGGAGCACAAAGCAGCAATCCAATTCATTTTTAAATCAGTCTTCAGCATTTATTTTATTGGAATTATTTAACTATTTTTAGCATTCTATGCTCTTTGAGCATAGAAATACTTTCTTCTTATTTTTAAGAGTAAATATTTCACTTAGAACTATAGCAGATATTTAAATGACTTGAACAGCTGAATTGTATTTGCATATTATTTCTATATTGCTGAAAGAGTGTTGTAAATGAATTCAGCACCATGGTGTTAGGGGACTAGAAAGGGAAACTTGGGAACCAACAGATTATTATCAAGGTAAAGGTACATATTCCCCAGGTGGCAAATTCTACCTATTCTAGCTTTTATTATCCTTAGGATAGTGTTCTATTTATTTCATGAGTACAGAAGTTTTAATTGGATATGTCATGTTTCAAAGACAAAAGAAATGCCTAATTCACTCTAACAAACTTGTTAGTCACTGTTTATACCAAGAGGATTTCTACTCTACGGAGAATAATATTGTTTTCTTTTTCCTTTGTTGATAAATCAAAGTTTTACACTGACCTACAGCAGCCAAGCATACTTTAAAGCAAAATCACCTCAGTCTAACACGGATATGCATCCTTTTAGCTTTGTGTATTCTTTTTGCCCTTCTATTAATTCTTTAAGAAATGTTGTATCCTAAAAATAATTCAATAATAAAACATTAAATTTGTCACAATAATTTATCTGATTAGAAAACATTTGTTATAAGTTTTAGTGTATTTAAATTTTAATAGTGTTAACTGAAATTTTATGATTATTTTTTCCTTTAATTTTGATATCTTGCTTGTACATTTTTGCTTGGTTGAAAGGTTGTGGTAGTCAAATGCATCGTCAGTATATAGGAATCATTTATAGAAACAACTTCACCTGTTATCTGGGTTTCTATGTGTTATACAGTGACAGTTTTCCTGGAAATGAGATTTTTATGGTTTACTCTGCCTACTGTGTGATCTTTTACCTGAAGAAAAGGGGGTGGTAGGGGCTGTTACAGTTTCAGTCCACCCTAATTCGGGTACTGTTTGCTTTGTTCAGCAATCACTCTGATCCTCCTGGCAGGGAACAAGATCCAGAGAACAAAACTAGTAGTGACTGTGTAGATAAGAAGGCAGTGAATTCTGCTTTTAAGGCAAAGGGGGAATAGTCTACAAAAGAATGAAAATAGGAATAAAAGTATAGCATTGTTAACCTGAAGATCTGTTGTACCTTTGAAAATCTTACACTGGGGGAAAAAAAAGACGCTACAAAGATACGTAATTATGTGACTGAAAATCTTGGAAAAGGTCACCATTTAGTTTCTAGCCAAATACTTGACAATAAAATAGGCTAGAGTATTCGTAATTGAGAAAGCAGAACCTTTTTCCTTAAAATGACAGGACAGTGTTTCAGCATTATATGAGTTACCATAATATATTATTTATTCTCCACCAGAACAACTCTGTGGATATGGTGAAGATGATGGGGTCAAGAAGAGTACTCCAGAGAAGAATGGGAAAGAAATGTCGGAGCAGACATGGCAGAAGGTAGTGCAATCTTTAAGATATTGAGCTGAGGAAGTTAAATCTGAATTTTAACATAAAGGATTATAGTTTAAAACGAGGGCTCATGAACTTAAACCTTGTGTGCATCCTTAATTTAAATTCATAATTCAAAATCATTGGCTTGCCAAAATGGGTTAAAAAAAATCAATGTTAGTGAAATAAATGTGCAAACACTTGTGCTTCTGTTGACATAGATTAAAAATATCTCAAAGATGAAATGAAGAGAATGACAATGGAAATTAAAAAAATGTATACTGTATGTGCTTATTAATTATAATTTAGCAATTTAACTTTAAAATGGAACATGATGAGACTCTGTTATACTTCAAAAGGCATACAGGTTTAAAATATTTAAATGATTAAAACTGAGCATAGTTTTAACTTTGGTAAAGTAAAATGGTAACATGTTTATCATTTAATTTTAAACTTAAAAATATACATGACCCATCTCATTTTAGATAGAAATTTATGACCATATAATTTTGGATAGCACTCCCTGCTTTAATAGACCCACTTGTATAAACCCTGTAGTCACTTTACATCATGTCTGTAATTAATAATAAAATGTTCTTTAAAAATCTTAACATTGATCTTTACAATTTTATACTTAATTCATATTTTTGTATATAAACACATTATTATCAAGATCCATTAAGTTGGCTTGGTTGCATTTTAGCCTCTTTGTTATTGTTATAAAGGAAAATATTCTTTAAAAAATTTGTTTTAGTGTTTATTTAGTTTTGAGAGAGAGAGAGAGACAGACAGAATGCGAGTGGGGGAGGGGCAGAGAGAAGGAGACACAGAATCTGAAGCAGGCTTCAAGCTCTGAGCTGTCAGCACAGAACCCGATGTGGGGCTCGAACTCATGAATGGTGAGATCGTGACCTGAGCCAAAGTTGGACGCTTAATCGACTGAGCCACTCAGGAACCCCCAAAATTTTCTTTAAATGTTTTCATCCTATAACTGGTTGTCATTTGCTACACTAGATACTTAGATAAAGCTGGAAATACACAAATATATAAACAGAAATATTAATGCTGCTACTTATATTTGTTTCATCTGTGACTTGACTTATAGGAAATCTAGGAATTTACAACAGATGATGTGATCCCTTATACTTCTAACACTTGCCATGTGTCAGGTAACAAAGGCTGTCATCTCATTAATACTGAGTAACACATATCAGGTTACCACAATAACATACAGAACAAGAAATGCTCACATTCATTTATCTTAAAGTAAATATATAATTGAAATTACACATTATCAACTGGAATGTCATACAGTTTGAATAGCTTCTTTGTTTCAGAACAATATTTTTGTTTGCCAGGGTTTGTATAATTTATCTCTGGCTATATAATACTATACTACTATCTACCACTATCTTAAGGTAGGAACCCTGAGGAAATCTGTTATTTCTTTCCACCTATGGCTACTACCATAGTCGATCCAGAAATCCATTTTAAGTCTTTAAAACCCAACAGGAATTATTTGCATTGGATCATACTAATTTGCCACTTTTTTTTTTTTATATTAACCTAATGTAATTGTATGAGTCATGATTTAACCATTTTTAGTTGGGTTTCCTTATTTTAAAAGGATGTATTGTAAACTCATTCAAAATAGGATTAAAAGATAGTAACAACTTGAAAACGGTATTTACTTACATAGTAGAAATGAAACATATAAGATTATTTTTTAATAATATATTAGGGGCGCCTGGGTGGCGCAGTCGGTTAAGCGTCCGACTTCAGCCAGGTCACGATCTCGCGGTCCGTGAGTTCGAGCCCCGCGTCAGGCTCTGGGCTGATGGCTCAGAGCCTGGAGCCTGTTTCCAATTCTGTGTCTCCCTCTCTCTCTGCCCCTCCCCCGTTCATGCTCTGTCTCTCTCTGTCCCAAAAATAAATAAACGTTGAAAAAAAAAATAATATATTAACATTTCACACTATTATGGTATGAGTTGAGTCCCCCGACCAATGTTATCCTGTCAAAGTCCTAATCACCAGCATCTAAGCATGTGACTATATTTGGAAATGAGGTCTTCAAAGAGTCAGTTAAGTTAAAATGATTATTAGGGTTTAAGCCTCCTAGTATGGTATTTTTTTATGGCAGCCCTAGCAAAGTATTATAGACACTTTACAAAGTCAAGTGTTTTATTTCAGTTTTGAAAGGAACCACCTTTCTGGTAAATTATTTAACTGATCAGTACTGGAGGGAAAGTATGCACTTGAGCTGATTTACAGAAAAACCAAATACCTTTAACAAATCCCTAGGCTTTCATTTTCAAATATATATTGAAATTTTCTTTCTGTTTCTGGAGGCTTAACATCAGGTTAACAACAATTTTAAGAGTGTACTTTGAACAACACTTTAATTTGTGCTATGGACTATGGGAAGTAGTGTCTCTGTTTTGTTATTTGTCCTCCATT
The DNA here is from genome assembly GCF_018350175.1 of Felis catus. Lineage (NCBI taxonomy): Eukaryota > Metazoa > Chordata > Mammalia > Carnivora > Felidae > Felis > Felis catus. Next base: position 42,292,888 of record NC_058380.1, read on the forward strand.
TTAAACTTAAATGCGATTAATTTTGACCAGTTCTTATGAGTAAACATAGATTCACTTTAGGCAGTTAACATACTTAAACATTTTAAATGTAACAGACTTTAAACAGATATTTTTCCAGTGTTATATAAAATTTTCATGAGTTGTACCTAACATAAATGGATTTTAGTCAAAAGAAAAAGATAATGCTAATTTCCAGAATTGAAATCTCATACTTAAGGTGTTTGTTACATTTGTTCATAACATATTTTAATCAAAAGTACAAAGTTGATTTAATTTGATCTAATTCAGCAATATTTAATGCAAGTAATTATATTTCAGCTCAAGTAATTTTATTAAGTAGCTGTTATGATTAATAATAATAATAGAGACAATAATGAGGTGGTAATGGTGATGATAAACTGTTTAGAACTCACTGTCTATGAGGAATTGTGGTGTATGATCATGTTCAATACTTATAATCTACAAGACAGATGTTACTAATCCCATTTCACAGATAAGGAAACTTTAAAATAGGTTAAATATTTTACCAGGTTAAAGTAACCTGAGCTGGAAGTAAGATATAGCACAGAAAATATTCAATATCCCCAAGACCATACTGTTTCTTAATATTTTTGTATCACTACTGTCAAAATCAATTTTTTTGAAAACAGTATAATTGCTTATTTCCACAAAATAGATTTTAAAAAATACAGTTTATTCTATTTACTCCACCATGGAATTAACCTGTTAAAATATTTTAAAATATATATATGAAAAGTATACTATTGTTTGCAGTGATTAAAACCACTAAGAAACTGAAGAGGTTGTAAAAACGTGATATTCCCTATCTGATAGTAGTGTTTACTAAATGGAGAATAAAATTTGGCATACAATGATTTTGAAAAAGTAAATGATTTTTAACCAGAGTTCATGTGTTCTTAAACACTGTATTTTTTGTCACTTTATCCAGCTCTTCAGTAAAGTATTTGCATTGAAAAGGAATAATAGAATTTGTCTTGCATATATGCACAGAGGTCTGCAATAGTCTGATACAAGCTCTTTCATATACCTCTACTCCAGGTCAAGAGTAAGCCCTATAAAGACATAGATCTAACAGTAAGGGAATGTATCATATTACAGAAAAGCAAATTTAAATTAGATGAGATTCTTAATATTGTGTTGGGAAATATCCATGTCCTGGGACAGGATAACTAATCAGTAAAATCTGTTGAATTAAATGAAGAAGGTCGACCTCACAAGAAAAGTAGGGGGTGTAGAAGTACAGGTAAATCAGAAATGACTGAAAGTAATGTTTAGGAAACAGCTTACATCTTCACCACCTTAACTAAATCCAGTAAACTGGAAAGTGGTAAATATGTGCATATTTTCATCTTGCAGATTTCTGGAATATTTTATATCCTTGGTTTTCAATACATCAAATATGTTTTCACCTTTGAAGAATTGTTTTAAAAGTAAAAATGAATCTATATAGTTTCTCAATCATTTAGATTTCTTGCTTGACTCTAGTCCTTTGTTCATTTCCCATGTGTATCTGGGCGACTCTTCTTCCCCACATAGCTTGTAGAATACTGTGAGGGGCACAAAATCTTGAATTTGTATCCCAGTTCAAAGAATGTTTACCTCTCTGCATTATTTAAGTTTTCAGAGCCTCTGTATCCTCTTCTGGGAAGATAATTGTTGGCTCTACTTACCTCACATGGTTTTGGGATGATGTAGAGAGATCATGTTTATGAAGCCATCCCGTAAACTGTACTTTACAAACAATAGTGATTATTTGTTTTTCAAGATTTAAGCTGAAATCAACTCCTTGAAAGTTTCATATTCATGGCTTAGAATTAATTGCTTTGTCCTTTTTGCCCAGACTTACGGCACTTAGATCCCGTCCTTAATCAGTTTTATTTACGCATGTGCCTTTCTTTCCAAATAGTTTTTGAAATTTCTTAAGGTCAGAAATTGTATGTTTTCATTTCTTTGTCCTACAACATGAACATTGTTTATTGAAATAAATTAATGCAATATTGGAATAATTGTAATTTTAAGTTGTTAGACTTTTTTTGGTAAATGTTTCCTTATTGTATAAACTAAGGACCTCATGACTGCTAAAATTACATTTTTCTCACTTAGAATAAAGTAGACTTGGTAGATTATTTTTTTAACTAGGTAATCATTTTTTCATATGATTGTTAGATATTGAAGAAAATTGTTATTTTATTAATAAAGTTTCTCTATGTATCTATTTTTAGATTTTGTATAAATTGTTTTTTTCTCTGAAAATATTTTTTCACAATAATTAGACTACATAGCTAAAGTGCTTATCTCAGAAAACTGCAAAGTTTATTAGCATACTTAGTTCTGTGTCACTTTGTGTAGAATTTTAACTTCTTTTACCATCTGTCCTTTATTTAACAGATGTATTATTGCATTTTATAATGTATTTATCTACACCACCTTAGAATTATTTAGAAATTAAGTACTTTAGATTTATTTTGTCCTTGTGCTAAGTGTAATTTTATTTTCATAAATTAGAAATGATAAAAAATATACAGCAGATTATGGTTTTTGGACTTTTAAAAGAATAAATTAAACTCTAATGTTTAGGTCATTGAACTGGAAAGTCGGCTAAAATCTTTTGAGAAAAGGTCAAGAAAATTAAAAGAAGGGAATAAAAAATTAATGAAAGAAAATGACTTCCTGCAATCACTCTTAAAGCAGCAACAGGAAGATGCAGAGGACAGGGAAAAAGAGCTAGAACAGCTACAAAGGGGGAGTAAAGAAGTAGAAAAAGATAAAGCTGGACTTCAAGTAAAAATCAGTGAGCTGGAGAGAGAAGTCACTTCCCTAAGGAGACAAGTGGCAGAAGCTAATGGTTTGAGAAATGAAAATGAAGAGCTGAAGAATTCAATGGAGAAACTGCAGCAATTAGCAGACAAAGCTAAATCTGAGATGGCCACCACGGAAGTGAGGTCTGGACAATATGATTGTAAGACAACCACTACCAAGGTTAAATTTAAAGCCGCCAAGAAAAAGTGCCCTGTGGGCCGTTACCACACTGTTCTCAATCACTCCATCAAGGTTATGAGCAATGTGTTTGAGAACCTCAGCAAGGACGGCTGGGAGGATGTGAGTGAAAGCAGGTAAGGCTCTCATTAACTTAGCTCTGTGGTGGGGACACTGTGCATATGTAAAGCACCAGCAAATGGAGATTGAATTTCAACTACTGTCGATTTGGTATTCAGAAAAAATACTGTCAGATCCTTTGAAATATCTTGGGAGGTCTTGTTCTGAGCTTATTGACTGAAATTTGCATGCAAAATTAGCCACAACTGCATGAGTATTTGAATAGGTGCCAGGAAACCCAAAAGAAGGCAATGCTTGATTTCTTCCAGTGATGCTATTTTCATGCAGTCATGAGGCTTGAAATTGACAGTTTGGCAGGTTGATTTAATTTGCTGGCCCTTTGCATATTCACCACTGACAGCTAAGGATTCCCAGGCAAGCCTACTAAGTCGGTTTAGTTATCTTGTGACATGCCAACCTGGGAGGAGAAACATTTTTCCCCCTTAATTTAGTTAGATAAATTTTGAATGACCCATTTCAGCTTGTTACCAGATGTCTACAAGCTGTTTAACATCCTTTAAATTAAGAACCATCTTCACTAATTATTTCATGTATGTATTATGCAAAGTCATTGTACTAACTTTAATTGAATGGTGGTTAAAAATCAGTTCTTTAAAGTTAAAGCTCTATAAATTCCTGGTCCTAAGTTATATAACACCTAGTGAATAGCAACAGGAGAATACTAAAAATCTATAATATTTCTTTTCCTTACCCCTGGCTATACATTCGTATATGTACTTGAAGCACATCAGTAAAACCACAAAGGCAGGTGGATAGTAGAACACCTCTTTTTATATCTATATAATAGGGAAGTTCAGTGTTGCCAGAGTTGCCAACAAATAGAACTATTTTCATAATTCTGTCTTGTTTTATAGTGGCATGTATTTCCTTTTATTTGTCTAAGTTTGTTTTTTTTTTTTAATCCCCAAAAGACATGTGTTTCAGATTTGGGATGTCCCTGGATGGTGTAGGGGTGGAAGAGTTTTCCCTTCTTCCCTTCTAGGTTCTTTGGCTGGTCTCATAATGAAATTGATTTAAGAAAGATTAACAAGAGAAAAAGTATCGGAAGTTTAATAATATGCATACCTCCTGTATACATGGTAGAGGCCCAAGAAAACTGAGTAACTCCCCCCAAAACAGCCAAAACCATCACCTTCAATACCACCTTCAGCTAAAAACAAAAGAAGATGAGGTCAGAGTGTTAGTTATGGGAGGTTATCAGGAAAAGCATAATAAACAAGGGTAAGGTTCTTATGCAGAGTTAAGCCCTTGTCTTCTTCATTGGCAAGAATTTTTACAGATTTAGACTCATCCATCGCTTCCTGGTATAAGGAAGCCTACACCCTTACAAATGGAGATTTTCCTTATGCATGCCAGTGTCTCTTAAAAAAGGGTAACTTCTACTTGATTCTCAGAACTTGTCCTGTGTCTGTTGTTTCCTAAAAGTAATTCGTATGCCAAAGAGACATATTTGCAGGTGGCAAATTCTGTTCCCCTACTATCACACCTTTGAAAATTCCCCGAGAAGTTTCACAGTCCAGAAGCTAAGCTGGCAGATTGATTGCTTCATATCTCACAGAACCAGTGTCACAGTCCTGAGAATAGGTCAGTTTAGTTAAACAGTTGTGTCTTATTTCAGCAGGTGGGTCTTGCAGGTGGGCTCCCAAAGTTAGGCCTATTTTGTGAGAGAAATGAGGCATTTAAAAAGGCATTTCTATGGAAGTGAAATAAAAACAGAGGTTAATGATTGGAGCAGACTATAAAATCAATCTTGAATCCTGAAGGCAGCCAGTGGAGAGAAGACATTTCTAGAGGTAGGGGCTGAAGCATCTTTGCAGTTTGAATATCTCCAGTGATGTCATTGGTTGTTTAGGTAAACTTCCTGAGTGGCCCACACAGCAATAGGCATGAAGATTATCTAAACATGAGCTATTGTGGTGGTTTCTCTGAAGTGTATATGAAGTGATCTAGCTTCATTTTGCAGAGCTTTGGGGGGGGGGGGGGGAGGCAGTTTTAGTTCTCAGTGATTAGTTTGATTCCAAGTGGAAACGTTAGTTTGGAGAGTCATAGCCAGATATTTGAGGAAACCAGAAGAATTCAGGATTCCATCTAGTTTATAGGTAAACAACACACCCTCAAGGTAATTAATCAGAACTAGAATCTAATATTCACAAAGGTGTGTTATTGAAACATAATTATTCTCTTTTAAATCACCTTAATTTCTACTAAAGACAGCCAAATTAAGGTTAATTTGTTTGCAAAACAAACCTAGTTTCAATAAACTTGGCCTGATTATTTACATAAGTCCAACAAAGAATAGTGGTTGACTGTATAGACTCTTCTTAAATCTGTTTTGCTGAAACTTTTCATAAGGATTTTCAGACTGAACTTTTCAAAGCTTCTCAAGGCCAAGATGCCAATCCAAGGATTTGCCACTGGAATTGCTTGCAATAGCAATAGATTGGGGTAAATTTCTCTCTTCTTGAAGCCCTTCAAATATCCTGAGGTTTCTTCACCTGCTGGGAAGTAACCATCCTTGCTTACCTGGTATGGCTGCCAGGAACCCTGTAAACAAGCTACCAGGATGTTTTTTCAAGAAGTTTTATTGACTCCATAAAGTCACCTTTCTTCCTTAAAGCTGTCTGGTCATAATCTGAGTCTATGCATACCTCTCTAAAATATGACATTCCAGTCACAACTTTGGTAATATACTCATTGTTTCCAATTATGTCATGTTACCAAGAGAACAGATTCTTATTGAATTTATGCCAAAAAAAAAAAAAATAGATTGCCATGAAAATATAAGAATGTTCACTAAGAGTTTCCAAATTCTGGAGGGATCGTTTAAGGAGAAAAAGATGTTTCAATTGTTTACACAGGTCCATTTTACCAAATTGCTGTAAGTCCTTGCTAACTTAAGAGGAAAAGTTTTCTTAAATCTGGAAAAACACAACATTTAAAAAATTAGCAATAAAACAAAGTCACAAAACTTATAACCATCCTTATCAGTTCATTAAGTCCCATGTTACTAATTTTTGTTCTGCTTGAATCCAGTTTTCCCCTTATGTTCTGGAAACTCTTATCCAGTTTTATGATCTTAAAGGTATTAGAAACTTGTATTTTGGAATATTTTCCATGAGTCTCCTTGGAGATCAAGCATTTTCCAAACATTTTTGCAAAAGTTTCAGTGTAAAACAATGTCCGTAAATGACAGAGAGTTAAAAAAAAATGGCCATGGTTAAAGATCTGGTGAGAGTTCCTTACAATGCAGTTGACAGGAGGGGTGCCTGAGTGGCTCATTCTGGTATGCCTCAGACTCAGTTTCAGCTCACGTCATGATCTCATAGTTCATGGGATTGAGCCCCACGTTAGGCTCTGCACTCACAGAGCAGAGCCTGCTTGGGACTGACTCTCTCTCCCCCTCTCTTTCTGCCCCTTCTCTGCTCACACTCTCTCAAAATAAATAAACATTTTTTAAAAATGCAGTTAACAAGGAAATTTGGTTATTTCTGTGATATATAATATTTCAAGATAACAACTCGAATTATAAATGATAACATTATGTCAGGACAAATCAGATTTTTAGGAATTTCACACAAATTCCAGTACACTTAAATTAATAACATATATCTACACAAATATAACCAAAAAAGTTTAGCATCACTTATTTGACAACACTTCCCATATAATTTAACATATCAAGTCAGCCTAATTAGCCTAATACACTTTTTGAAATGTTCCAGGGACCTTCTGAAATATCTGAGTTTCTTCCAGGTCAGAAAGACTTCATTTAGAATTTGATTTGGGGAAGTTTGTCAAGAATATCAAAACGTTTTGGCCACTTGATCATGGGTCACTGTGAGATAATACTTAGTTATCTGTTTAAGGGACAAGACAAAAACTTCACAGGCAAATACAGAAGTTCACATAGTTCTCAGCAAAACTTCTTTCTTTGTATCAAGAGGACTAGGTTTATTTAAATAATCAAAAACCTGATTATAAAAATAACAAAGCACAGGGAATTATTTTGATAAAAACACAAAATCTTTGCCTTCAAGGTAGATTAGTTTAAAAGGTAAAGAAGAACCTTTCACAGTCTCTTATGAAGAATACACAGATAGTCAAGAAAACGTTATCCTTTTACCAGAGACAGAATCAATTTGTAAAATTGTAGCAGCTGCCTTTTGATATTAAAATTCACTCAATTAAGTTAATTTTTATCTTAGCCAGTCCTGTCCATCCATAAAATTCCTTTCTAACGATTCCTTTCCACAGACTTTCTACAAGTTTCAGATTTTGTCTTGATTTTCCTCTTTTCCATTTTTAAATAACCAGTTTTATGTTGAGATATTTTATTTTCATTCAACAAAATGAATTTCTATTCCTTTTTTTTTTTTACTGGAAACATATATCTTACTTTTCTTGCATTCAGAGATGTTTTTCATATTATTTCTAACAGTTTTAGTTACATTTATTAATTAGAATTCCTAACCCTTAGAAACCTTAATTTCTAGTGAAAACTAAGTAAGCAATTGTGAACTGTGTGTTGCAACAGCATTCTTTAGATTGCCAAATTTATGAGTACATTCCATAATGTACAGTCTTTCAATATGCAACAAGACATGTTTACTAAGAGACCCAAATAGTTCTTTAATTCCTCTGTAACAACCAGAAGTAGATAGGCCCATGTTTAGTAATTATATTATCTTATTTGGAAATGATCTAGATATTCAGTGAATTTCTCTGAATTTAAGTTAGCAAAACTTTAAAGGTTCAACTTACCTAAGATATTTGGGGAACTGTTTTTAAGAACACATACTGTTAAATGTAATCTCTGTTAAAAAGTTTACCTAAAAACTCTTACCACTACTAATGTCTATCTTAATCACTCGCTTCCAATAATTATGTTTAGACTACCACTGAAAGCTTCATGAGACATTAGACACAGCCAGCCATCACCCTAAGTTATCCTTGCTGATAAATTTCGTAAGAGATACAACATGAAGTTATTTGACTAGTAAACCAAGGCAGAATAAAATTTGTATCTCTGCATTATATTCAATGTTGATAAATCCAAAGACATACCTATTTTAATGAAACCAACAAATTTCAACTAGTTTTTATTTACCAAAGATTATACCAAGTCATGTGAACTTGAGAAACATATGGGTCCATTTTTGTTAATTTCTGAGAATTCAATTTATATAAGTGTTTAATTTTCTTTATGTGAATTAAATAGAGCTATTTTTCAAGTTAATTTTGGTAATATCATCTGGAGGCAGAAAAATATCACAAATCTACAGCATACATATACAGACATACAGAGACCTTAAAATTTTAGACATGAGACAGGTATGAAAATGTAGAACTTACTATTAAAAGAACAGTAGAAATGAGTTAAATTTATCTGTTCAGATAGCTAACGATTTTTTTTGTTTTTACTAATATTTGTGGAGAAGACATTGATTTTTTATTTGCCTAAATTTCAAATGACCTTTTCCCCTTTTGTTCTTCTGATAAGAATTACCTCCTTGAAGTTTGTAGAACATTTACATCTCAAAGGCACAGGGAAGGAATGCAAGCTCCTTTAAGAAGAACTTTGGTTTCCCAAGGCCAATATTTACAAGCCTTTTGAAATAAATAGCAGAGGTTTGGGGAATGGTAAAAAGGATTGGTGGACTTTTAATTATTTCTGGAACCTTACCTAAGGTCCTATAAAGACTAGATGTTTTAAAACAAGGACAGCTGTTTGAATTCCTCAAAGAATTGCTACAAGGTATCTAAGAACTGTCACACCCATCCAACTATGTTGAATGTTTTTCTTCCCCTCTGGGTATATTTAGTTTAGGAGAGAAGCCCTAAAAAAAATTCCTGTCAAGCACTGAATATCAGCTTTATTCACAAATTCAGTCAGACTCATAGCTTCCCATCTAATTTCTATTTTTTTAATCTACCCACCAAATCACAGGAGGTAATCCATTTATGAAAACTTTTGTGGATCTAATATTCTGCTTTTTAAAATTTTTTTTTAATGTTTATTTTTCTGAGAGAAAGAGAGAGAGAGCACACGCAAGCAGGAGTGGGAGGAGGGGCAGAGAGGGAGACATAGAATCTGAAGCAGGCTTCAGGCTCTGAGCTGTCAGCACAGAGCCTGACATGGGACTCAAGCTCACAAATCATGAGATCATGACCTGAGCTGAAGTCGGATGCTTAACCAACTGAGCCACCCAGACACCCCTAATATTCTGCTTTTTTAATCTTTCCACCAATCACAGGAAGTAACCCATTTACAACAACTTTTGAGGGTTCTCCCTTAGTTCAAGAAATTCTTTAACTATGGCTCTTAATTCAGCCTTTGACCAAGGAGTGGAAGATAGCTGAGGAGTATTGCCCCCAGTCGCAAGTGATTTTGTTTTAAAAGGTAACTGTTTAATAGTCTCTTCAGAGTGGAAAGGCAGTCCAGACAAAGAATTAGTGAAATGTGAGCATTCAGGTAAAGACTGATAGAGGGAAATAGTAGGAGTTATGTCCGCCTTAATGACTTTTGTTTTAGGTACCTCTTGGATCTTTAGTATTTCATTTGCCCAATTTTCCAAATTTCCACCTCCCTTTTCTTTTTTGATGAGAAACTTATCCCCAATGTTTGCATTTTAAAGAATGTCTCTTAGGTCCTGCAGAAGATGGGGACAGAAAACTTCTATCACAAAGGCATAGAGAAAGTAAGTTTTCTCCAAGATGGAGTTTTTGGGACATATTTGCTTCTTATTAGAGGTCCAGGGTAATTTAAGTTTTTCCTTTTTCTTAAGTGCAGGACAATTCTGTTTCCAGTGTCCCAATACTACAAGCAGTTTGAGTTGAATAGGTGAGGTCTGAGGGTTGGTGACCGGTGAGCTCTGAATTGCTGCCAGAGCCACATTTCTGGTTTTGTAGAAACTTGCAGAGAGGTGGGAAGATTTAAACAAGAGTCCCAGATAGCTGAAAGATATTCTAGAAGGCCAGGAACAGGGAATTGGAGATAAATGGGTGTGGAAGAATGTGGAATTTATTTTAGATATTGTGACAAATAAGCCCACTGACCCAATCAAAGGAGGGACACAGATACTGGGAGCACAGTGAAGCAAGGCTTTCTTTAATCAACGTTCTTGCAAGAGCGGGTGTCTGATGGACAAGCACACTTGGAAAGGCAATTTATCTCCTAGTGTGCAAGTCCCTCCCCTGATTCCTCATTGGCTGAGTGCTACAGAGATGATAGCCTTACCCTGACATTGCCTATGCCTGTGTAAGGCAAAAAGTAGTCTGATTGGAACAAATGTACATTCTTGAGGTGACACAGAGACTTCAGTTCTTTGGCGCATGCTCATAGCAAAGCCGAGAAAAATAAGCCCATGAAATGGAGTGGGGAAGAACCAGGAAGTGAAGTGTCTAAGGGCTTGGGACTCAATTGTTGGTCGGGGGAGGGGGGGTTCATACATATTTCCAATAGGTTGTAAACCTTTTGTTAACTAGACAGCACAACTTTTATTTGGTATTTCTAAAAATGAATCATTCTCACAGATATGGACTCTAATTTTCGTTCTGAATATAATTTCTGTTCTTTATATTGTCAAGGAAATCCTTAGGGCTAGCTGTTACACTTCTTTGTGTCCACTTTTTAATTTGGTCTTTCCATAGGTACCAATAAGACAATTATTTAAGATAAGGGCTTTCTAAAAAAAAAAAAATTCGGGGCGCCTGAGTGGCTCCGTTGGTTGAGTGTCCGACTTGGCTCAGGTCATGATCTCACGGCCAGTGAGTTTGAGCCCTGCGTCGGGCTCTGTGCTGACAGCTCAGAGCCTGGAGCCTGTTTCAGATTCTGTGTCTCCCTCTCTCTCTGACCCTCCCCCGTTCATACTCTGTCTCTCTGTCTCAAAAATAAATGAACGTTAAAAAAAATTAAAAAAAAAATCAATTACAGAAGTTTTTCCAATTCAAAGGATCTCTCGTCTGGCCAGTGACAGACTTAAAGACAGAATATTCTCACTGACATAAAGCCAAGCTCTAAAGACACAGAATAAGATGACAGAGACAAAAGAAAGCAATTATCAAGTCTGAGAGGAAAGGGATCAATAGAAAACAAGAGTGCTCATAAGAAATTTTTACCTAAGGACCAAATTTTACCAAAAAGCTCCACAAATACTGTCTCCTGCTAGTCTAAATTTAGATAAGGACTCTTACCATTCTCACTTCCATCAGACCCTACATGCAGAGATCCAGGAAACTGATGGGTAAGAATTCTTAACTTCTGCCAGCTTGTGTCCCAGAATCCAGAATCTGTCAGCTGCAGCATCCCTGGAGTGAGTCGTGATGGTCCCTTCACAGGTTGCCAAAACTGTAGGGGCAGAAATGTTTTCCCTTCTTCCTTAAGTCTAGAGTCTTTGGTCTAATAATGAAATTGATATAAGACAGATTAACAGGAAAAAGTTTAATAACATGTATACCTCTTATTTATATGGGAGAGACCCAGGAAAACTGAGTAACTCCCCCAAATGACTGATGCCATCACCTTGAAACTATCTTCAGCTAAAGACAAAAGATGTTGAGAGTGAGGAGTCTGTCACAGGAGGTTATCAGGAAAAGCACAGTATACAAGGGCAAAGTTGTTATGCAGATTTAAGTCCTTGTCTTAGCCATTGGTAAGAGTTTCTAGGGATTTAGAGTCCTCTATCTCTTGCTGGTATAGTGAGGAAGGCATCCTTACAAGTAGGAGATTTCTTAATCAGAGACATAGAACTGAAATTTATCTTAAAATGTCTTTCTCAAACTTGTTTGCATCTATTAGATTTATCTGAATTTTATAAAGATTCCAAAGCTCAGATGTGAGGTTTTCCAATCGGATGGAGGCCACCAAATGTGGGGCAGCCCCATTGGGTGGAAACTGGGGGTATAGGTGGTAAAAGAATTCACTCAAGGCAGAACAAAAGAGAGAGATGTTTACTGAATACCCCACAAGGGAGCAGCAGGCAGGACAGCAAAGGAGAGACTGTCTCCCACAAGACAATGGTGGGGGGCTGTAGTTAAATGGGGAAGGAGAGGAGGTATGGGAATGTATGGAATTTTCCTTTTTTGGTACCTGTGCCCAAGTGTAAGTAGCCCATTGGTCAGCTAGGGCTTACATATACCTTGGGTGAGTTGCCTAATGGGCCTATTTGTATTCAGCCGGGGGTTTGGAGGTCACTGTGGGCCCTTCATCCTCACTCAGATTTCTTTTGTTCAGGTTGGTTGCCTGAAAGCAGCCTCTACATAGGCCACACCCCAGAATAATTAAATCATAACTTCTGTGGTGGGATGCAAGCTTTGTAGAAGGACTCTTGCACAAAGAGTCATGACAGCGAGGCTTTTCTTACCAGGAAGCGAGTTTATTTGTGCTGACATGGATCTCAGAGAGTTTGTACCTGAATAGCTAAGCCCTGAATGCCACGTGGTGTAGTCTTTTATGCATTTTCTATTTCTTTGTCTCCCATATATGGGTAACGCATAAACATACAGGCTGATTGGGTGCTCTCATGTTACAGGGACCTGAGGGACGTCACATATGCACACAGCCAGGTTGCCTTCCCTTATCTTGAGGTCTTTTCGTACCATATTCCTGAGGGAGGGGATTCTACCACAGCTTCACTATTTTTTAAGCTCTCCAGCTGATTCCAATATGTAGACAAGTTTGGGGACCACTCTTTTGTTTTTGTTTTTCAACTGTTTGTTTATTTTTGAGAGAGAGAGAAAGGGCATGCGTGAGTGCAAGTCGGGGAGGAGCAAAAAGAGAGGGAGACAGAGAAACTGAAGTAGGCTCTGCACTGACAGCAGAGAGCCCCATGCAGGGGCTTGAACTCACAAACCATGAGATCATGACCAGAGCCAAAGTTGGACTTTCAACCGACTGAGCCACCCAGGTGCCCCAGGAACCACTGTTTTAAATGATCATTGGGTCAAGCCCTCTTCTTCATACAGGTTAAAAAAAAACAAAAAACCTTGAAAACAAATTGATGAAGGTGAGGAAGAAGGATGAATCTGCATTCCCATTTCTTTTTGACTCCTAAGGTTTTCTTCCTTGTTCTCAAAAGCCATTAGAGATAAAATCCTACTCAGCTTAAAACCCACTAATCATTTATCTGTCTTCAAGGAAATCCTAGTTTCAGCTAATTATGTCTCACCAGTTGATACTACCACACTCTTCATAATAGAAGTGGTGCGGTTTACTCATGCGTGAGTATGTATGTGTGAATAGATACATGAAAGCTAAGTAACACAGTCAGTTCTAATTTCATCGTATTGGTACACGTGCAGATAGATGGTCACATATTTTGGGAGATGAATCATACAATATCTCTTAAAACATAAGATTGTCATTTAAGTTGCTTAGCAGTGAACTTGATTTTACATTGTGAGGATTAAGTGTTATATTTCCTGCCTGACAGAACACTCTCAGGAATCACTCAGCTGCAAAAAAATACTCAAACAATTATAAATCCCACAGTGGACCTTCAGGACTTTAGAACATTCTATTTCTTTTAGCTTTTCATAGTCTGAAATATAAGAAATTTACTTGAATACTGAGAAAAGCAGAACTTTGTCCTTCATATATGAATATAAAATACTTTATTATATAATTATGACCTTGTTAGTATTTATATATTTATGACTATCTTTCATAGTTGAGCAGTATTACAAAAACATGCTATCAAATGACAAAAATAATACAGTTTAGAAATGAGTGTAAAGTCCTTCATTCAAGTGAAAACAATCCATGGAATGAGGGAGTATACTGCCTAGCAATCTATGGTGCACTCTTCCTAAGGGTTTTGGGCAAGAAGGATTTTATAGAAGAAGCAATGCAGAAACAGGGCATAGTTGGCTGGGAGGTTAGGGATTGATTGGTTGGCTGGGAGGTTAGGGATTGATTGATTGATTGATTGATTTTTATATGACCAGTATGTCCTGGTCTGTAGAGTAAAGTAAGTTAGCTAAAGCTGTGTTGGAGGATTGTGATTGGTGTGTATTAGGTTTCCTTGACAGTGAGGTGTTCTGTATAGACGTTGTTTTGTGTGACCTGTCACGCATTTCTGCCTAGATCTGCACATACACAATCATGGAGGGCTTTGTTGGCTTTCCATATCTGGCCTCAGGATTGGAACTGGCCCTTCTGTTTCTGATGCCAGGAGGGATTAACTTGCCTCTCCTCCTTGAGCCAGACCATGCTGGCCCCCTGGAATGGATCAGGGAGGGAAGAGGACTATGCAGACACCCAGCCTCCTAAGATTGTGAGATATGATAAGAGAAACAGAGAAAAACCAGCTCGCTCTGGACTGCACTTAGGCAAACTTAATGACTAATCATAAATCACACATGGGTAGTATATATATCACCCTGGCTGGAATATCTAGTTGGAAGTCTTACCTGAGGGGAGGACGCTGGCCCAGGACCCTCAATCACCCAGGACCCTCAACCGGGCCTCCAACCTGGCAGTTCATTGCAGGGCTTCCCTAGCCAGAAAGTTGGATATTGTGAGTACATGATTTGATGTATTAAGCCTTCTTTGTTCTTCTCTACACTTCTCTCCCTCTTTATGTTTACTATAGTTGCTTAATTCCTTATATTTCCTTTCCCTTATAATTAATAAAGCTTTCTTCCATGAAACAAAAAGTTCAGCTATTGCAAATTACTATTATTCAGAACAGGTGTTTACTATAAATGCAGCTCACTTAGTTCAGATTTCTGATAGAGGCCAGGCCACTGGCACAGCCTGCATTTTGTGGGTCCTGATACACAAATAACTTATCAGTGCCCAATTCAGTGACGGGTGATTTTCAGGAAGAGTTGTTCATACCTTGAAAAACAGAATTTCAACAAACCATGTTTATCAAACTTGTGGATAACATGACATGAGAAAGGGGTAAAAAGTACTTTACAAAATAGAATAAAAATCCCCAAAGATAGCAATAGACTGGGAAGATAGAGTTACACAGAAGACTACAGGGTCCATTACTTAGCTGGAAGAGCCAGTTGCTCAACTATACAATGGGGAAAATATGGGACTTTGCAATAGTATACATAAAAATATTTTAGGAAGTTTTAATTAAATCTTGTTTGAGTCTACAGTACAATGTACATTCCAGAAAGCTTGCATAATTTTAGTCTGCATCTACCAAAAATTGTACTAAGTAATTCACATAGTATCCTTGGAATATGAAATTGAATTCTGGACATAATGCTCCATCAAGATAAGGTGGAGTGACCAGGGTGAAAAAACATCTCAAAAGCACACATAATAGGAATGTTTGAATAAGCTAGGGATGTTTTTTTTACGAGATGTTTCAAGCATCAAATGACCATATCCAAATATTTAAGAGATCATCCATGTGGAAAAGGAATTAGACTTACTTGAATGTTCTACTCAACCTCAGCACTTTCAATCAATCTTCCTTCTCATTAATACAAACTATTAACATAATTTTACTTATTTTTCTTGTTATCTGAACCCACCCCTTTAGGATGAAAGCTACATAAGGGCAGAGATATTTGTCTCCTTTATTCCTTGTACTTTATCCTTTGTGCTTAGAAGAGTGCCTGGCACATAATTGGTGCTTAGCAATGAATGATGAATGGACATTTTACTGAATGATGAGTGGACATAAGAGATGGAACTGAGATCAGTGGCTGAAAGCCTCGGAGATTCAAAACTTGTCTCAGACTCCGGGAAAACTTTCCCGTGAGAAACGTTAAAGCTTTCTGCCCTGGCCCAGAAAGTAGTAAGTGCTCCAATCCTGGCAGCATTAAAACATGTGCTTCCCAAGTTAACACTTAGTAGAAATACTACAGAAGTGGCACTACCAGGCATTTGGTACTAGATATTCTAATTGTTGATGAGATTTTACAATTTTGTAAAACACTTCTTTTTGGCATTTACTTTCTTTTCATTTAGATGACAAGTAAATAAGATGTTGAATTGTTTTTCAATAGGCATACTCTTTTTCTTTGCTAGATATACTTTTCAAATACGGTATACCGAAGGGAATTGTAATAAAGAGGATATTTGGTTGTGAAAAAAATCAGGATCACTGATGCAATATAACATTTATCAGGTGAAGAAACATGGTCCAGAGACAGTAAGTAACTGAAATGGCCATATAGTCAGAACTCTAGTCCCAGGCCAGTGCTTGCTTAAGGCTGCTCATTCTACTGCAGTAGTAGGTCTCTGTGTAAGTAGTGTTCAAATTCAGTCACCAATGTGGATGTCCCATCAGGTTAATTAAAGAAGTCCTACTTGTACTTATTTATTCGTCTTAGTAAGTTTGAGGTCATGTACAGAATTAACAGAAATAACAGACTGTAAAACATGTTTAGACTAATTTTTTTCTTAATTTAGAGGACCAGTAAATGTTCAAATTAAACTTCTAGCTTTAAGTGCAATATGTGCTAGAACAGTATTTGATCTTGAACTTAAAATGGGTACATTTAACAACTCTTCTTCTTGCGTTTCATGTTCCCCACTTTTTCCCAAAAGCAGTGATCCCGAAGCACAGACCTCTCAAAATTTAGGAACAATTGTTGTAGAAACATCCCAGAAAATAAGTTCTAGAGAAGATGGAAGAGACCAGAAACAAAGTGACCAAACAGAAGGTAGCCAAACGCAAGGAAAAGAAATGGTACGAATATATTCAAACACAGATGGCAAGACCCCAAAGGTATATGAAACAGTGTTCCTTGATTATAAGCTATGTTTTTAATTTTATCTTATGTTTCATAACTTATTTTTGTTGCTAATAATTTAATTTGCATCCTTAAAAAATTTTTTTTCTGTGAAGTATACAGTGAAAATACTCAACTTTTTAATAATTTCTTAAGAAGACTAGTTAGGAATCACAAGACTTAAGGAACAATATGATTGGTGAGTTTTATGAGTTTTAATTCTGCCTCATATATCCCAGCCTAGATGCTGAATAAACCTGCCACCCGGAAACACTTTCATCAAATGATGAAAGGCCCCAATAAAACCCTGTTCTCTCTTGTTAAAGGACCAAGAAAGGGGCAGCCAAGCAAGATAGAAAATTTTTACACAGTAATCACCCTACTTTACCCAAATACCACAGAAAAAATTGCAAACCTACCTCTATTCACATTGATAAAGACCTAGTGGGGAACCTAGGCTTTTACTCTCACCTGGCTCTAAGGAGTCACCCCCAACTTCTCCTCCACCCATCAGGGTGGTGTTAGAGAAGACAAAATGAAGAGCCAATGGTAATGACTCCCTGCCATCTTGTCATCAGAGGCCATATAAGGAGCTAGACGTCTGAGTTCATCCATCAGTGAAAAGATGACCCTCTCCCTTGCAGGGTGATTTCAAAAGCCAAGGGCAGAGATGGGGACTGTCACACCTCCTGTATCTATAAAGCCTCTCACTCCCCACTCCCCACTTTGTCATTGGACTCTAAGTGAGGAGCAGAAACAAGTCCATGCTCCATCTCCCAGGCAGGATGGCATCAACCTTTGGGGAATTTGAACTTTCACCTCCACCAAGCAGTAATGAGGTGCTCCTCCCAACCTCTTTGGTGGGGACTTCCCATTCCCAGTTGGCAGTAATGAGGTGGTGCTCCCTTGCTCCACCAATGTGGTATAAGAGGAGGCCTGCTAGAAGAAATAAATAAGATCCAGAGTCTTAAAATAAAATAGGCAAAATGTCCAGGATACAATGGAAAATTACTCATTATACCAAGAAATCAGAAAAAGCTCAACTTGAATGAAAAGACAATCAACAGAAGCCAATAACAGGATGACACAGATGTTGGAACTACATGACAAGCATTTTAAAGAAGACATCATAAAAATGTTTCAACAAACTGTCACAAACAGACTTGAAACAAATGAAAAAATAGAACATCTCAAGAATGCAATGGAAAGTCTCAACAAAGAAATAGAAGATATAAAAAAAGAACCAAATGGAAATTTTAATAAGAAATAAGTATTTTGTGAAGATTGTGACATCAATTCCTACCACTCAGTGTCATGTCAAGACTGATTACAACAAACGCCCACCATGAGAGGAAGAAAGGTTTATTTTTTACATAATGGAATACAGAATCTAGAATGAATTCACAAGTATAAACAACTGATTTTTGACAGAGAGGCAAAAGCAATTCAATAGAGGAAGGATGGTCTTTTCAATAAATAATGCTGGAGTAATTAATTGGATATCCCTAGACAAGAAAATGAACCTATATCTGAACCTCACACCTTGTGCAAAAATTAGCTTGCAATGGATCACAGATATAAGTGTATAACATTAAATCATAAAAATTTTACAGGGAAACATAAGGAAAAATCTTCAGAACTTAGGGCTTGCTGAATAATTTTTAGAGATGATATCAAAAGCATGATCCCTAAAAGAAATTATCAATAAGTTAGACATCATTAAAATTAAGAAATTTTGCTCCATGAAAGGACCTCTTTAGAGGATAAAAAGACATGCTATAGACTGGAAGGAAGTATTACAAACCATATATGTGACAAATGACTCATACTTTGTATATATAAAGATTTTGTTGGGAAACAACAGAATGCTGGCAAGGATGCAGAGAAACTGGATCTCACATATAATAATATAAAGTGGTACCCCACTCTGAGAAACAACTGGCAGTTTCTTTAAAAGAAAAAAAAAAGAAAAGAACAAATCATACACATCATACAACCCAACTATTTCTCTCTTGGACACTTATCCCAGAGAAATGAAAATCTGCGTTTACCCCCAAAATCCTGTATGTGAATGGTCATAACAACTTTATTTCTAATACCTGAAAAACTGACAACAACCAAAATTTTCTTCCATAGTTGAATGGTAAATTGTGATACATCCATTCCATGTAATACTACTCAGCAAAAAAAAAAAAGATGCAAATTATTGATACATACTATATCCTAGGTTTGCTTCTTCAAATTTCTCATCTTGAGTTCTTTGAGTTTCCTTTAACATTTTTCCATATTAAAAAGACACTTTAAGTGTGTTGATTTCAAAGTTTAAAATTTTTAAAATTTTTTCTGAAATTTTAGTAAGTAATAATACTAGAAATGGTTCTTTTTAATTTAGATCCAGTTAACTTGCTATCAGGTCTGGTGACGAATACTGGTAATTTTGTAGTTCTGTCTGGGACATTTTTATAGTGTCATGACTGGCTCTTAAGGCCTAATATAACAATGAAACATTTAAAAATATATATATCTGATATACTGGTTCTAAAAAAGTTCAAATGAGGCATTTCAAAAACAAACATTTTGAGAATGAAACAAGTTCAAAGGAAAAGTAATTGGTTTAAAGGAAAACCCTATCTTAGATAAAATATTTGGCTCATTGTCAAAGTAACACTGGATAAAATTTATTTTTTTCTACCATTTTTATTATAATTATTTTTTCTGGAATTGGGATCTCTGAAAAAAAAAATCCTTTTTTAAAAGAATTTTCTAGATTGGTAATGTACCTGTTTCCCAGCCAATAAATTCTTAGATATGACCACATATTTTAGTAGTATGATTTATAATACTTTAGAAACATGTTCCTATTTAAATTTTTGCTTTGGAGAAGCGCTTTTAAAAATTTTTAATCTGCTGGCATCTCTAATTACAAATCTGAAATTCCTGGGGCAATGATAAGAAAAAATTTTTTTTTAATTTGTGTTTCAAAATATCAAAACACTATCTTATGTTTCTGGTATAGTAAAGGTAAAAAGCAAACTCAATATAATATGAATAGTATAATGCCATTTTTGTTCATTCTCCAGAATAACCTAGATGAAAATATCCTAAAATTTTGACCATGGTTATTTCCAGGCAATAGGCTTTCTGGTCACTTATTTTCTTTTCCTGCATTTATGGATATTTTTTTCCCCAGAGAACACATATCATTTTGAATAATGGTATATAGAGCTTTACATATACACATACAATGAAAAATACTAAAAATATATAAAGCATTAGATGGTTTCTAGGAGTCCTAATATTCAATAATACTTGTGTAAATGGGCTATAAAACTGTATCCATATCCCAGAATGGAATGCTGACTGTGACAAGTAAATTAATTTTTTTCTTTTACCTTTGACTCCCTTTCCTCATTTCTCCTACCCTCTCCCCTGCCTCCAATCCTTTTTAAAATTGGTGAAATATTTTGGAACAAAAGTCATGTCTTCATTTTAGAATGTCCTGAGGAAAACATACAATTTAAAGGAAAGTTACTTTATTACCATCAGCATTTGTCAGCTTTATTTGTCAGAAGGGATTAATCAGTCTCCATGCAACAGATAATAGTATTTGACAAAAGGACCTAGGTTCCCAGAGAATAAGATATTAAATTATTCTTATTTTAATTTTGTTGTTTTTACTGTATTTACTCCTGGATTTTGAAACTGTCCACAGGTTAAATTCCTACTAATTCAGGGTTGATTGTATTTGTATCTTCTGCCTGCTAGTTGATAAGTCAACTTTAATGCACATTTATGTTCATTTATAAGTTCTTGGTATCAATTATAGAATTTGTTTAGATTTTTTTGAGTTTGCATAAATAAATATATATATATATTTTAATAAATATATTTTTAGGTAAAGAAATATTATTTACTATGTTCATTCACTTGAAGTTGTTATTGAGTAATAATGTAATTTTTATTAAAACTTTCAAATTTAGGATTATTTTCATTGCAAGAATGCCAGAAAGCCAACTTTTCAAAAGAAGAATGGTAGTATACAAAAGAGTTCTCATACAACAGTTCCTACCAGAGGTAAGAATGTATATGAAATTAACAGTGTCTTTTTAATTTAATGTATTTTTAAAAATATTATGAAAATTCTTTTTGTATAGTTAACAGAGAAAAGTGGAAAAATATAACTCCCCAGAAGTCAAATAGCAATATTATTTTATTACGAGAACGTATTGTATCTTTACAACAACAAAACAGCATACTTCATAATGCCAAAAAAACAGCGGAATTGTCTGTAAAAGAATATAAAGAAATAAATGAAAAACTCCTTCAGCAGCAACAAGTATCTGATCAACGATATCAGACAAGCAGACAGACAATAAAGGTAAAGGAACCTTAAAAATCAATTATAATAGACTATATTATCAAGGTGGATATTTTGTTTTACATGTGTTGTTCCTGTTCATTGTTGTGTTATAACATTTTAAGGACAGGCTTCATTAATGCATTTATCTCACTTAATTTGCCCATGTCTAAAACTTAGAATTTATCATTATAAATCAAATTATTAAATAGTAATTGCCTCAGTTCCTCTTTACAAATACTAGTATAAAATGTGAAGAATTTAACATAAATATCTATTTTAATGTGTTCTCATAATTTACCTATGCTTTTTGAATTTTCTGCAATAATTTGTAGACATATTATAACTTACTGCTGGTTATCATAATTTAATCCTAAAGCACATGGAAAGGAAAAGATTGTTCCTTAAGTCTCCATTCTTAAAGGTATTTGCTTGTATAAAAAATGTTTTGTTGAAAATTTGTCAGAATTCATCAATGTAGAAAGTAATTTTTATTTTTATTTATTTATTTATTTTTTAACATTTATTTATTTTTGAGACAGAGAGAGACAGAGCATGAACAGGGGAGGGTCAGAGAGAGGGAGACACAGAATCTGAAACAGGCTCCAGGCTCTGAGCTGTCAGCACAGAGCCCCATGCAGGGCTCGAACTCACATTTCGTGAAATCATGACCTGAGCCGAAGTCGGCTGCTTAACCGACTGAGCCACCCAGGCGCCCCTAGAAAGTAATTTTTAAATCACTGTCATACATAATTTTAAATTATGCTTAATTTTCTACTTCTAATATCTAGTGCTTTGATTCAAGCAATACTTAGTAAATGTTTTAATTATAAAGGATTACTATTATAGTAGCTATACTAATAAGAACTGTCTCTGGCTTCATTCCCAAAGTAGCCTAATAAACCAGATCTGACCCATGTTCCAAACTTACACTGAGAGTTACTTTCTACCATCTGGATTTTAAAAATTTATTAAGACTTATTTTCTGGCCTAACAAATAGTAGATATGGCAGAATATTCCATGTGCACTTGAAAACAATGTGTATTCTGCTGTTGTTGGATTGAGTGTTCTCTATATATCTATTGAGTCTAGTTGGTTAATAATGATGTTCAACTCTTCGATATTCTTGCTGATTTTCTGTCTAGGTCTGTTAGTTATGGAGAGTGAAGTATTTAAATCACCCACTATTAATTTTTTTTTGTAATAACTTTAATGACATATAATTCACATACCATAAAATTCTCTTATTTAATTCAATGGTTGTTACAATATAGACAAAATTGTGCAACTATTACCAAAATCAATTTTAGAACATTTTCCTAACTTCATAAAGGTACCCTGTACCTTTTATCCATCATCCTTCTCCCATCTCTGCTAGCTCTCTGCGACTACTAATCTACACTCTGTCTATATAGTTGTATGGGCAGAAAAAATTTTCCTTCTTCCCTTCTAGGTTCTTTGGCTTGTCTAATAATTAAGTTGTCATAAAACAGATTAATAGAAGAAAAAAATTTTAGTTTCATGTATATGCAAGCCCCATAAAAAAATGAGACCCAAAAGGCAGCTAGATAATTGAAGTTTATATAACGTCCTGAGCTAAGGAAAGGGGTGGAGGTGTGGGATACAAAGGGAGGGAGGACTTTCACAGGAAGTCTAGAGGAGATGTTTGGAAAACAAAGGTTGTTCTGTTATGTAGATAAATTTCTTAGGTAAAAAAGTATTTCTGATAATATCTCTCTTCCTGGTAAGACTTGCTTTCCAGTGTAAATTTAGGCAATTGAAAGGAATGGATAAAGAGTTTTTCTTGAATCTGCTGGGTTTTGGTTGCCTTTAGCTCAAAACAATCCTTATGCCAAAGAGACATATCTTGGGATGGCAGGATCTGCTTCCCTTCAAGATTTGCCTATCCAGACATTTCATACAGATGGAATCTTAGAATATGTGGCTTTTGGTGCCTGGCATCTTTCGCTTCTCATAATGTTTTAAACATTCATCCACATTGTAACATGTATCGCTATTAGCATAAAGGTTTTGATGATTATTCCTCCATAAAAGAAATTTAAAAACAAGCAAACATTATTGGGAATCAACATCTTCATAGCACTTTGTGCAGAACCTAATCTTCTAAGTAAGGATCCATGTAATAATTCTAAGACACTTGATGGATCAAGGGAGTCACAAATTTTCTGATGAAGTTTTGGGGTGATGGGGTGGTCTGGAGCCAACAAGCAAGAAAGAATTCTTGAAGACATCTTTGATGCAAAAAGGTGATTTTACTAAAGCATGGGGACCGGACCCATGGGCAGGAAGAACTGCATGGGGTTGTGACAGTAACTCATTATATACCCTCAGGTTGGGAGGGGGTCAGGGATAGGGTAAGTCTCTAAGGAATCTTGGGAGCAAGGTTTCCAGGACCTTCAGGGGCTAGCTGTTGCTAGGAAAATGCCATTTATTACCATTTAATAAAACCTCAGTCATGAGACCCTTTAGATGCATATCTGGGGGGCCATAAGCTTGGAGTATGATTGCCAGCATATATCTTGGGGGAGTTGAGATAATGGAAGTTGACTTGCAAGGTCCTCGAGGTTGGGATAATGTTAAGCTAAGGTTCTCTTTTGTCCCTGGCAAACTGTCATCATCGAGACAGCTGAGCTCCTGGAGGACGGTCACTCTGCCCGGTTCAAGGCCTTGTCAGTGGGCTGTAGGCAGTAAGGGAATTTAATTTTTCGTTTGCTTTAGTTTCCCACATCACCATGGCAAGTACTTAAACCCCTTTCCTTTGTTCTTGGGCAGCCAGGAGTGTCCAAGGAATATCACTCAGATCCCACCTGGGGTGGTGGGGTGTGGAGGAGGTGCTAGCTTGTGCTTTACCCCTCAGCCTGCCTCATGCTCCTTCATTTTCTAAGCCATATGTTCCTTGGAGATCAAATAAAAGCATATTACATGAAAACTACAAAGCATTTTTTGAGACTTTCTATGTACATTGAGGAACACTTATAATTCCTCTAGGAAATTCTGGAAATTAACCAAAGACTTGCAACAGTCTAGGGAGTGTTCTTCAAGAAAAACAGCTGAATCTAAATAAGAACAGGACACTGTATGGCATTTTAATTTGCCTTGGTCCCATTCCCTACTATCCTAGCTCAGCAGTATCCTGGGAATAAAGATGGTTCATGTCCCCCATGCAGCCTGGCAACTACCAGAAGAAACGGAATGGAACTAGAGCCCCTGCAAAGCCTGATTCCCAAATAGTTGTCATCATTTGACCTGTCTGATGCTTTCCTGGAAGACCCCAGTTGAAAAGCTGTCTCTGATCCCAGTCATTGTGAGCAGCCTTCTTAGCAGGTTTGGTGGGTATAGGATTGTCAAAACAATTACAGGCAAGTGTTTTAACTTCAAGCTGCCTGAGGTGATAGATTCCAGTTAAGGTCAAACAGTATATTAACCAAATAGCTTAAAAGGAAAACTGGGAAATGAGATGTCCATAAAAGTTTCAAAAGGCTATGACATCTTCCTGGGAATCTGGAGGACACATACATTCATAGAGCTTTGTGAATACTCAGGTAAGAAATGAGAAAGCCTAAGTACTTGCCTCTGTCTCACATAAGGCTTTGTACAAGTGGATAGTAAATATTAAGGCAGTATCGTTCATAGCAGCATTACTAATAATAAGCAAAAGGTAGAAATAACCTAAATGTCCATTAGTTGTTGAAAGTATAAATTGTGGTATATACATACAATGGAATATTATTAAACCATAAAAAACAATGAGTATTGATATGTGTTACAACATGGGTGCAACTTAAAAACATATTTAGTGAAAGAAGCAAGTTAGAAAAGACCACATATTTTGTGATTCCATATATATGAAATACCCAGAATAGGTAAATCTATAGAGATAGAAAGTAGATTCATGTTTGCTTTGGGCTGGGGGTAAATAAGAATATGGTAGCAATTGCTGAAGTATGTGGGTTTCTTCTTAAAGTGATGAAAATGTTCTAAAATTGACTATGATAGTGGTTGAATGTATCTGTGAATATATACTGGAAACCATTGAATTTTACACTTTAAATGGGTGAATAATGTGGTATGTGAATTATATATCAGTAAAACTCTTTTTAATGTTAGTTTTAAATAGGAAAATATACCAACAAATAGTAGTATCTACATGGCTTTTACTGAACAATACATTCATGGTTGACAGAATAATATAATAAAAACCATTCTCCATTCAAATTAATAAAATCTACCAACATAACAATTATTTATGTAATAAATAATGGTAAAGTGTAATAGCTATATAACATTTTAATCATTTTTTATGTTTATTTATTTATTTTGAGAGACAGAGATAGCACATGCACAAGCTGGGGAGGAGCAGAGAGAGAGAAGGAGAGAGAATCCTAAGCAGTCTCCAAAGCCTGGCAGAGGGCTCAATCTCATGAACTATGAGATCATGACCTGAGTTGAAATCAAGAGCTAGATGCTTAATTGACTGAGCCACCCAGGCACCCCTAACACTTTTAGGTGTATAGAACCTACTGTTAGACAAAGCACTGAACTTCAATTATTATTAAATTCAACAAAGTAAAATATAGTTAAAGTTAATTTTCCTAAAATTAACTTCTAATTAAAACTTGTGTTTTCTTTTTTCTAACATATTCCATTGTGTATTGCAAAAGTAAGCATCAAGGAATAGACTGTTAAAGCTAATAATATTGACAGACTATCTTTTCCAGTTTAAATGCTCAGTTCTTTGACCTAAGAGCCTTACTCATAATTCAGCTGAAACATGTGACAAATGAGTCTCAAGTCTTAAGAATAACAAGGTGTAAATGTTACCCTCTTTTGTTCTAGTAATATTACTTAATTGTATCATAACTGTGGAAACTCCTTGATAGCCACATACGTGTCATCATGTGGATTTAAACAGCATTGTTTCATAGAAGCAAACTACCAGAACCATATTATAAAAGAAAATGCAGCTTTACCTGTAAAAACACCTTTTAGAATATCTTTTAAATGTTTTGTAGTAGATGTTAAATAATTATATATAAGATACCAGCTGGCAGATAGCAAATGTAAATGTTTGTGGTATTTTACATACTAGAAAATTTATTTTATGGTAAGCTTTCCCCTGAAATAATATGTGTTTCAAGAAAGTATAATACTCCATGTCATTCATTTAAATATGAATAGATGAATTATTTTATTAATTTCCTTTCTGTATTTGTTTAAATAACAACATGGATTTCAAGAGGCTTATTATCACTGTGGATTGCACTGTGTTCTCCCAAAATTCATGTGTTGAATCCCTAACCTCCAATGTTATGGTATTTGGGGATGGGGCTTTTGTGAGGTAATTACGTTTAGATGAGGTCATGAGGGAAGGGCCCTCATGGTGGGTTTAGTGCCCTTATAGGAAGAGAAAGAGAGCTCTCACTAGAACCTCACCATGCTGACATTCTGATCTCATACTTCCAGCCTCCAGAACTGTAAGATATTAAATGTCTGTTTTTTAAGCTACCTAGTCTATGGGGTTTGGGTTGTTGTTATTATAGCAACCCAAGAATAGTAATGCATATTTTGGTGCTAGCTTTGGGTGCTATTGTAACAAATATCTAAAAATGTGGAAGCAGCTCTGGAACTATGTACTGAGTACATGCTGGAAGCGTTTTGAGGTTCATACTAGAAATATGGACATTAAGGGTATTCCAAAGACGTTTCAAATGAAAATGAGGAACATGCTTTTGGAAACTGGAGGGGAGGCAATCCTTGGTGTCAGAGAACTTGCCTGAACTGTGTTCTAGTGTTTTGTGGAAGGTAGAATTTGAGAACAATGCAATTGTATGTCCTTTTATTAAAACTTTATTTTAGAGGGAGTAGCTTTAGGTCAGAGCAAAATTGAAAAGAAGGTACTGAGATTTCCCATATACTCCATGGCCCCCCACATGCATAGACTCCCTCATTATCAATATCCCCACCAGAAAGGTACATTTATTACAATTGTTGAACCTACTTTGATACATCCTAATTACCCTAAGTATACAGTTTGCAGTTCACTCTTGGTATTGTTTGGGTTTGGACAAATGTATAATGATATATCTCTGTTCATATATTCATTTTCACTGCCCTAAAATTCCTCTATGTTTCACCTGTTTATCCTCTGCTGCCCACCCCCCACCTTGCCTCAATCCCTGGCAACCACAGGTCTTTTTACTCTCACCATAGCTTTGCCTTTATAGAATGTCATATAGTTGGAATCATACAATATAAAGGGTTTTCAGATTGGCTTCTTTCTTTTAATAATATACACCTAAATATCCTCCCTGTTTTTTCATGACTTGATAGCTCATTTCTATTTAGCATTGAATAATATTCCATTGTCTGGATGTGCCAGTTTATGTATCCACTCAGCTTCTGAAGGACATCTTGATTGCTTCCATGTTTTGGCAATTATGAATAAAGCCACCATAAACATCCCTGTCGAGGTTCTTATGTGCATATAAGCTTCCAGTGACTTTGGGCAAATACCAAGAAGCATGGTTGCTGGATCATATGTTAAGAATATGTTTAGTTTTTGTTGTTTTTTTAAGTTTATTTATTTATTTTGAGAGATAAGGAGAGCACATGCCAGCAGAGGAGGGGCAGAGAGAGAAGGAGAGAGAGAATCCCCAGCTGTCAGCACAGAGCCTGATGTGGGGCTGAACTCACAAATGATGAGATCATGACCTGAGCCGAAACCAAGAGTCAAAAGATTAACTGACTGAGCCACCCAGGCCCCCCAAATATGTTTGGTTTTGTAAGAAGCTGCCAGACTGTCTTCCAGAGTACTTTACCATATTGATTCCCACCAGCAATGAATGAGACCCCCATTGCTTCACATTCTCACCAGCATTTGTTGACAGTGTTGTGGATTTTGGTCATTCTAAAAGTGCGTAGGGGTATTTCATTGTTGTTTTAATTTGCATTTCCCTGATGACATATTATGTGAACCATCTTTTTCTATGCTTATATGCCATCTGTTTGTCTTCTTTGGTAAGGTGTCTGGTCTCTTGCCCACTTTTTAATTCAGTTGTTTGTTTTCTTACTGCTGAGTTTTAGGAATTCTTTGTAAATTTTGGAAAACAGTCCTTTTTCAGATGTGTCTTTTGTAAATATTTTCTTCCAGTCTGTAGCAGTATGGGCCTTCTCATTCTCTCGACATTTTCTTTTGTAGAACAGAAGTTTTGAATCCTAATGAAGTCTAGCTTATCAGTTATTTTTTTCATGGATTATGCTTTTGGTGTTGTATCCAAAAAGTGATCTCCACACTCAAGATCACTTAGAGGTTCTCCTATTTTATCTTCTACGAATTTTTTTTTAAATGTTTATTTATTTTTGAGACAGAGAGAGACAGAGCATGAACGGGGAGGTTCAGAGAGAGAGGGACACACAGAATGTGAAGCAGGCTCCAGGCTCTGAGCTGTCAGCACCGAGCCCGATGCGGGGCTTGAACTCACAGACCATAAGATCATGACCTGAGCCGAAGTCAGACACTCAACCGACTGAGCCACCCAGGCGCCCCTCTTCTACGAATTTTTTAGCTTTGCATTTTACACCTGTGTCTGTGATCCATTTTGAATTAGTTTTTGTGAGGGTATAAGGTCTGTGTCTAGATTCTTTTTTTTTTTTCTCCTGTATATATCCAAGTGTTCTAGCACAATTTGTTGGAAAGCCTATCTTATCTCCATTGGATTGCTTTTTTATCAAAGATCAATTGACTCTATTAATGTAGATCTACTTCTGGCTATGTGTTCTATTCCACAGGCCTATTTATCTATTCTTTTACCACCACATAGCTTGATTACTGTACCTTTATAGTAAATCTTGAAATCAGGTAGTGTTAAGTCTTCTGACCTTGTTCTTCTCCTTCAATACTGTATTGACCAATCTGGGTCTTTGCTTTTTCATATAAACTTTAGAATTTACTCATCTCTCCTTTTTTTAATTTTTTAAGTAGCCTCCATGCCCAACATGGAGCCCAACTCATGAACCTGAGATCAAGAGTTGGACGCTTAAGGGGTGCCTGGGTGGCTCAGTCGGTTGGGCGTCTGACTTCGGCTCAGGTCATGATCTTGTGGTCCATGGGTTCGAGCCCCGCATTGGGCTCTGTGCTGACAGCTCAGAGCCTGGACCCTGTTTCAGATTCTGTGTCTCCCTCTTTCTCTGACCCTCCCCTGTTCATGCTCTCTGTCTCAAAAATAAATAAATGTTAAAAAAAATTTTTTTTTAAATAAAGAGTTGGACGCTTAATTGACTGAGCCACTAACTCAAGGACCCCTCTTCATATAAACTTTTGAGTCAGTTTGTCAATATACATGCTGGGGTTTTGATGGGGATTGCAATGAATCCAAAGAGCCAATTGGGAAGAACTAACATCTTGACAATACTGTATCTTCCGCTCCATGACTATGGAACATCTCCATTTATTTCTTCCTTGATTTCTTTTATCAAACTATTTTATATTTTCTCGTACAGACATTATACATATTTCGTTAGATATATATCAAGGTATTTACTTTTTAGGTATGCTAATGTAAATGGTGTTTCACTTTTTTAAATATTTATTTTTTGAGAGAGAGAGAGACTGAGCAGGAACAGGGAAGGACAGGTGTTTCACTTTTAAATTCCACTTGTTCACTGCCGGTATGTTGGAAAGGGATTGACTTTAATATATTAACCTTTTATCCATCAACTGTGACACATTCACTTATTTGGTTCAAGAGTTTTTTGTTGGTTCTTTTTGATTTTCTGCATCAACAATCATATTGTCTGTGAACAAAGACAGTTTTATTTCTTCCCTCCAATTCTGTATACCATTTACTTCATTTTCTTGTCGTACTGACTTAGCTAGGACTTCCAGTATGATGAAAAGCCAGGGTGAGAGGAGATCTCTTGCCTTGTTCCTGATCTTAGTGGGAAAGCTTCAAGTTTCTCACCATTAAGTATGATGTTAGTTATAGGGCTTTTGTAGATATTCTTTATGAGTTGAGGGTCATTCTATTTACTATTTTTTATTCCTATTTTACTGTTCCTAATTTACTGAGTTTTTACTATAAATAAATGTTGAATTTGTCAAATGATTTCCTGCAACTAGTGATGTGATCATGTGATTTTTATTTTTTAGCCTGTTGATGTGAAGACCTACATTAATTGATTTTTATGTCTTGACTTGTTATATCAACCCAAAAAGAGGAAATCCTCATATTGTGTATGATGCAGTTAAGACTTAAAGAATTGGTGTTAACTCCATTGTCTTTCTGCTTTTCATGATCTTAACTCCATAGTCTTTCTACTTTTCAAAGTTGACTTTTTATACAGTTTTACATTTAATAGTTTTAAAGTTTAACATTTGTGAATTCTGTTGTATCTAACAGCTAATTTGCTCCTCAAAGACAAAAACCATGTATTATACTTCTTTGGCAACTCTAACAGAATCTGCATAATTAAGGTCATAGTACATTCTCAATGAAAGAATGAAGTTTGATTTATGACTAGTTTTTTGCCAAGATACTGATATGATAATGCATATTCTTATCAAGATTAAAAATTGTAGGAGTGCTTGGGTGGCTCAGTTGGTTGAATCCAACTTTGGCTCAGGTCATGATCTCACAGTTCGTGGGTTCAAGCCCCGCATCTGTGCTGACTGCTCAGAGCCTGGAGCCTGCTTCAGATTCTGTGTCTCCTTGTCTCTGCCCCTCCCATGCTCATGCTCTGTCTCTCTCTGTTTCAAAAATAAATAAACATTAAAAAAAATTTTAAAGATTAAAAAATTGTTTTCTACTTCAAGTACCTTCCACTTTTCTTTATATCCTTCTAAATCTAGCATATCACTTAAAGCCTGCTTCATGTATCACTTCCTGCATGCAACATTTCCCAGAGACATTCTTCTTTCTTAAGGTTAGCATAAAATACAAGAATAATTCCGTTTTTAATTTATTATGTTGAAGTAGTAATATGACGTATAAGTGAAAGTATCCCACAGACTTTTGTGATTAGGAACTAGAGAATCAGTTTTGAGAATTGGAAGAATAGATAAATAGGTCAAGACTGAATATTCATTTACATTAAGAAAGTGAAGGCATTGGTGACATTAAATGAAAGAACTATAAAGTTTACAAATCAATTAATAGATTATATAGTATCATGAAAGTGTTGGAAGTTATGGTTTTGATAGGAGAGTTAGTCTTATGGTGCTTTCAAGAAGAATGAGGCCTACTGTCTTCTGTTTGTCAAAAATCCTACCAGGCCCACTTCACTTATTTGTGCTACCTTTCTGGTAACTATAAGCATTTAATTTTCTGAACCCTGATTTGCACAATGGCCCTACATGTTTTCTAAAGGAAAAGGATACTCCTTTTTGTCCCTCTAAAATGGTATTTCTGTATATTAATAGCAGTATTAACTAATCCCCAGTGTCTTGTATTGAGGAGGCATGACACTATTTCCAAAAGTTAGAAAAGAGATACTTTATAAAATGTGGACGAGAGAACCGGACTTTCACTCTAGACCATTGTTGCCTAATAGCCTTTAATCTTCCTTTACCGTAACTCCTCAACTACAGTGTCCCAAGTAATCTCAGAGCTCAAGTATAATATGTCAACATACATGACATAAATACACACTGCTGTTTATTTTGTGATTAAACACCATTATCTCCTCTGATGTCTTGATGAATTCTTGATTCCCCTGCCATCTGAGTCAGATACAGGTAAATTTTACAACAGCAGATTTTGTTCTCAGAAACTTTTTTTGGCAACTGTGATCTTAAAGCAGGTTCATTTTTAGGATTTGAATTTTCAAGTTTGCTTCAGCTCTTGTCCAATTTCATTAACCAATTAATCTTAACTTAGTTTAATCAAAACCCAAATAAAAGACTTCTCCAAGTGTCAAAATCTGGAATTAAAAACAACAGCATAACCCTTTCAACAAATATCTTGGGTTTTTAGGTTAATCTAGCATATAAACTTTGAGAATACTAACTACTAAATCTGAAGAGTCTTTAAGTAAACCCTGTAATTCTAAAAGGACCATATTTTGTGGATCTCCATAAAACATTTTAATCTGGGTATACATATATGATTACTATTGTCTCCTAAATTTACAGTTATCTTTGGTTTGTATTTATTTATATAACTCTTATTTAAAAGACTGAAGGTATTAAATTGTACTGGATTTTTTTTTCTATCAGGAATTGTAGAATTTTAAATAGCCTCATTTTCATTTTTGTGGTCTGCATTCACACCTCTAGTAATAATGAAGTAGAAAACTACTCTCTTATTGTATTTCATTGCTAATCTCCAGAGTTTTCTTTTATCTTATCCCAATAGCTTGTGTAGTACACATTCCTTGTCGGGTATTCAGTTTATATATGTCAGATTCTCTAGGGCCATGGCTTTTGCCAGATGAAGCACTTTTGATTTTGAAGCTGATGAAACACAGTGCTATTATTGATCTGTGCATGACATAGCCTGTCTCTCTCCTAGCAGAGTGTAGCAACATTTATCCAGGAATTTGTGAAATGTCACTCGGATCATGTTCACAAGGTAAACTGTGCAAAAACCAGGATCTGAGCTGAGAATCCATGTGGAATTGGACGTGACTGTCTTATTCCTATGTCTTATCTTCTAGATGAACCAAGTGATATTTGTTAACAGAATGTCTGTGTCTTATATTAGACTTTGTAAGGAACTATTATTATCATCACTCAGAACACTATGTACTGGAAAATCATACTTTTTATACTCTGTTTTTAGATTCACTTGTGATCTTACCCAGAAAATAGTAAAATAAGAAAATATGACTTGAAAACATCAGTTAGAAATTTATTTTCTGTTTATAATAAACCAGTGTTATAATATATTACACAGTATTATATTCCTAGTAGTGTTTTTATTCTTTGTATCAATGAAATGTCAGGTAAGTGTCTTATTATAATATCAACGTGCCTAGAAGTGAAAAACTATAACATTTTTCTCACTGTGGAATTGTTGTGATATTTATTAAGGCATATATTTTAGAGTTAGGTTTTAAATGCCTAGAATTTTGGTTTGCAGATGGATAGATGTATTTGTTACAATTTCTTTTAGTTTAATGTACCTAACATGGGTAAGGCATTCTAATAATAGGATATTCAACAATGAATTAAACAATATCTTTGGCCCCTATATAAGATACTACTAGGAGAGATGGACATGTGTATCACAATACAAAGAAATTATATATAATATATATATATATATTATATACTTATATATATATATATATATATAATTCTCTATATTCTATATAGAAAATATACATAGAGAGAGAATATATATATTCTCTCTGTGTGCTGTATGTACCGTGGATGTGTAATAGATGGAGAAAGACAGTCATTCATCACAGTCATTATTTAGTAAGTCTTTTGAAGGAGGTGGCATTTGGGCTTAGACTTATAGTTTGGTTTGATTTTGAAAGCTGTTATAAGTAAAACAAAGCCATTGGATGAAGGAAAGCTTGAAAAGGCATCAAGGTGAGAAAGCAGTTTGTTGTGGCTAGTGAATAATCTGGTATAGCTGTGGTTCTCAACTCTAGCTGCATGTTCTCCTCACCTGGGGAGCTTTTAAAAATACTTATGCCCAGATCCTACCCGAGACCAGTTAAATCTGCATATCTGGTAGTGATCCTTGCACCTTGATAGTTTTTTAAAACTCTCAGGTGGTTCTGATGTACAGTTAGGCCAAAGGCTAAACTTTGAGAAAATAGAGATTAAATGGAAGTAAATGAGAGATTGTTTAAATATCATGGGAAAAGACAACAAATATCTAGACAATACCAATAGAAGTAGAAAGAGCTGGGGAAAAAAACACCAAGAGATATCACAGTGGTATAATACAGAGTTTGATGACCAATCATATATGGCAAGTCAAAAAAAAAAAAGTATTCAAGGTACCTGTCAGGATTCCAATTGAAGTAACTAGAAAGTTGATGATAGACTATATTTGTGGCAATATAATATACTAAATATTGTGGGAGGAAAAAACCTCATATGAAAGCATACCCAGAAAGTTGAATAAAATATAACAAATTTATTTATAAATGCACACCATTTAAAAATATAGAACATACAAAAGAAAGAAAGGAAAGAAGAAAGCAAGCAAGCAAGAAGAAATGTGAACCCCTAGAGGCTGAAATCAGTGACACCTTACCACTGTCACCAAGTGGCAATTTGTCACTGAAGTGAAGATATCAGGTGAGATACAGGATATGTGAGTGTAAAATGCAAAGGAGAGGCCTGGGCTAGAGGTATGAATTTTGGAGTTATTTAGATCAGATTTTAAAATGTGAGGCTGGATGGGATCACCTAGGAAGTGAAGGTGGATAAAAGAGAGAAGAGGTCCCAGGTCAGAGTACAGGGTCCTCCAAGCTTTAGAGCTTGGACAGATGAATTAGGATAAGAGGTGAGGTCAGTTAAGTAGGAATAAAACAAAGAGGAAAGAGTATCTCTTTTTTTTTAATTAAATATAATTTATTGTCAAATTGGTTTCCATACAACACCCAGTGCTCATCCCAACAGGTGCCCTCCTCAATGCCCATCACGCCCACTTTCCCCTCTTGCCCACCCCATCAACCCTCAGTTTATTCTCAGTTTTTAAGAGTCTCTTATGGTTTGCCTCCTTCCCTCTCTGTTACTCCCCCCCCCCCCCCCCCGCCGGTCTTCTGTTAAGTTTCTCAGGATCCACATAAGAGTGAAAACATATGGTATCTGTCTTTCTCTATATGACTTATTTCACTTAGCATAACACTCTCCAGTTCCATCCATGTTGCTACCAAAGACCGTATTTCATTCTTTCTCATTGCCAAGTAGTATTCCATTGTGTATATAAACCACATCTTCTTTATCCATTTGTCAGTTGATGGAAATTTAGGCTCTAGGAAAGTGATGAAAGTGTTTCAAGGACAAGTGAACAACTCTATGTCAAATGCTGTTGATTAGAATGAGTTCATGAGAGGAACTGAGAAATGGGAAGAGAAGGAGAAGAATTAGAGAACATAGTTAAATGTGCATACATTTTAGAGTTATCTCAAGGAATTTTGCTTTATCTAAAGGGAAACATGTATATATATATGAACATTAATAACTTGGGCTCAAATTAATGCAAAACTTACAAATTTTATTACTTTTAAGATAAAGCTGTCATTAAGTGTATATATTATTTGAACAAACAATAAAAAGTCTTGCTCTAAATATTTATCAAAAATGTTCACATAATTAGGCAGAAAAATCAGCTCCCCACAAACTTTAAATATTTGGTGTCATATAAAAAATATTGTCTAACATAAGTAAAATTGGAAATCAGTTTAAAAACTTAACTTTGAAAATTCTGATGCAAATTTATAGAGGCATTTCCAAATAATTAATGGGTCAAAGAAGAAAATAAAATAAAAGTGAGAAAATACTTCAAATTGAATGACAAAACTTGGAGGATGCAGGTAAGATAGTACTCAGATGGAAATGTATATCTTTAAATACAATAAGACTAGAAAAAGGTTAAAAATTAATGAGCTAGCAATGTAACTGGTTATATTCAATTTAAGAATGAGCAATTGGATAATCCCAAAGAAAAAAGTAAGAAGGAAATACTAAGATAAGGACAAAACCTAATATTGTGGAAAGCAAATATGCAATAGATATGATCAAAAAACTAAAAGCTGGATCATAGATACTAATAAGTTGACAGGTAATAGCAAGTGCTGATGAGGATGTAGATGAATTAAAACTTTCATACGTTGCTGGTGGGAATGAATAATCCTGCAGTATTTTGGAAAACAGTTTGGCAGTTCCTTGAAAGGCAAAATGTAGACTTACAGTATGACCCAGCAATTCCACTTAGGTATATACCCAAGAGAATTAGAAACAGAAGTCCCCATAAAAGCTGTACATGAGTGTTCATAGTAGCATTATTCATAAGAGCCCAAAAGTAGAAACAACCCAAACACCCATATAACAGATAATCATTCAGGAATTAAAAAAAAATAATGAAGTAGTGATACAAGCTACAACATGAATGAGTCTTGAAAACATGCTCAGTGGAGGAAGTCAGTCACTGAAGATCAAATACAGTAATATTTCATTTATATGAAATATCCAGAAAAGGCAGAGTCTATAGAGACAGAAAGTAGATTAGAGATTGTGTAGGCATGGGAGTGGGAAAGGAATGTCTGTAAGTGGGCATGAGATTTCTTTCTGGTATTATTGAAATGTTCTAAAATTAGTCTGTGGTGATAATTGCACAACTCTTGTAAATATACTAAAAGTCATTTAGTCAAATACTTTAAAAATGGATGAATTTCATCCATGTAAATCATACCTTAATAAAGCTATCAATAAAAAAAGTAATCCCACATTATGAACGGTTTGTGAGATTGCTATTTGAGTTTTAAAGATTTTTTTTTTCAACGTTTATTTTATTTTTGGGACAGAGAGAGACAGAGCATGAACGGGGGAGGGGCAGAGAGAGAGGGAGACACAGAATCTGAAACAGGCTTCAGGCTCCGAGCCATCAGCCCAGAGCCAGACGCGGGGCTCGAACTCACGGACCGCGAGATCGTGACCTGGCTGAAGTCGGACGCTTAACCGACTGCGCCACCCAGGCGCCCCAGCTATTTGAGTTTTATATGTAAGTTATATTAGGTATACACATTTTCCCAAAAAATAGAAAAAAGAAGCAAATTCCACCTCATTTTATGAAGCTGGTATAACTGTGACACAATAACAAGATAAGATAATATGAGAAAAGAAAATTAAAGTCTCATCTCAGCTATGAACATAGGTGAATATTCCTAAACTATAATCAATGTATAAAAAACTAATATAAATAAATGAGGATAATTCCAGAAATAAAAAGATTGTTTCATCATTAAAAATTTATTTATTAAAAAACAAATTAAAAAGAGAAATCTTATTTATATAATTCATTACTACAACAAAGAAAAGGGAAAAGTGTATTAAAGATGCAGAAAATCTAGAGCAACATCAGCAAGATGGCAGAATTGAAAGGAAGCACCAGATTCACCTTCCCAGAGAGGAAACAAGTGAACATTACTCAGACCAATTACTTTTGTGAGAAATCCAGAAACTAGTCAAGAGGTACCTCATCCCTGGTGAATGTGAAGCTAGCTGTATCAAAGTTGCTTGTGGGACTCTCTCAACTTAGTCCCTCAAAGCACAGTGCTTTGTGTGCTAAGTCCCTCAACTTAGTCCCACAAAGCACACTGCTTTGTGATCAGATGGAAACTCTTGGTTTCCAGGTTTTTCCTGAGGAGGAAAGGAGTATACTAGACCTTATATCCAACATTCTGGCTTTTCAGTGTGCTGCCTGTGGGACTGGCTTTGTTCCCACCTGTCTCAGAGCACTGCCATCCTCTAGATGCCTAGAGGCTACTGTGAACCAAGAAGAGCTGGGTGGCCTGCTGCTGTTGTAGAGGACCAATGGTATACCAGACAAAAGGTGATTACAGCTTGAAGCAAAGGTTGCCCTCAGGGAAAGACAGAAGACTGGAGCAGGTGTCCACACTCAGGGAGAGTGCCTGAGGGATTTGTTTCTGTCTTGCTTGTCTTAGACCTCAGACATGACCCAGATACTCGAGAAGCCTGGGTAACACAGAGCTAGACAAGAGTTGGGTGGCATGCTACTGCTCCAGAGGGCCTTTGGTACAGCAGACGGGGTGATACAGAGAGAAGGATGTACTGTGTGTACAATGTTCTAGGTCCTTAGGGGCTACCTGAGGGACCAGTTTCTGTCTTGTCAGTTTGGGGCACTAGTGGGACTGGGAATGCTCTAGGTAGATGTCTGGGAGCTGTTAAGAATGAAAAAGAGCTGAGTGGCCTGCTACTGCTTCTTAGAAACCCAGTAGAGCAGACACCAGAGCAAGCAAGGAATAATGAGCTCCTGGAGAACAAACAAGCAAATAAACAGAAATTTCTTCTACCTAGAAATCTACACACACCAGTTCAGAGAAGTCACGTCTACAGAAAAGTTTTGAGAGCCTCCAGAATCTCTAGCTGGGCTGATTATGGTTAAAGCCTTTCCCTATGTGAAGCCAGTTTGTAGACTGGAAGAGGTGGATGTTTCTTCCAAGAAACATGGATAGCAACACAAAGTTGCAAGGAACACAAAGAAACAGGGTAAAATGGCCCAACCAGAGGAACAAAATAAACTTCCAGAAACTGGCCTTAAAGAAACAGGTATATGAATGATCTGACAAAGAATTCAAAAACAGTCATAAAGATGTTCAACAAGCACAAGAAAATGATGCATAAACAAAATGAGAATTTTTTTTAGTTTTATTTACTTTCTGAAACAGAGAGACAGAGAGACAGCAAACAGGGGAGGGACAGAGAGAAAGGGAGAGAGGGAATTCCAAGCAGGATTTCACTGTCAGTGCAGAGCCCAGTGTGGGGCTCGAACTCGTGAACCATGAGATCATGACCTGAGCTGAAATCAAGAGTCAGACGTTTAACTGACTGAGCTACCCAGGTGCCCCGAGAATTTCACAATAAATAGAAACTGCTAAAAAGAATTTGGAGCTTAAGAATGCAATAACTGAACTGCAAATTCACTAGCAGTGTTGAACATCAGCTTTGATCAAGCAGAAGATAGAATCAGTGAAATTGAAACCAGGTCATCTGAAATTAACTAGGCAGAGAAGTAAGAAGAAAAAAGGATGAAAGAGAGTGAAGAAAGCCTAAGGGATTTATAGAATACATTGAGCAGATCAATATATGTACTATGGGAGTTGCAGAAGAACGGAGAGAGTGAAAGGGACAGAATGTTTATTTAAATAAATAATGGACAAAGAAAAAAACTGCCAATCAAGGCTAATACATCTGACAAAGTTGTCCTTCAAAAGTGAAGGAGAAATAAAGGTTTTCCTAGATCAACAAAAGCTGAGGGAATTCATCACTGCTAGACCTGCCTTACAAGAAATGCTCAAGGAAGTCCCTCAGGTTGAAATGAAAAGACACTAAACAGCAACATGAGAACATATGAAAGTATAACACTCACTGGTAAAAATAAACATATAGTAAAATACAGAGTACTGTAAAACTGTACTGGTGGTGTAATCGCTTTTAATGCTCACATAGACATTAAAAGACAAAAGTGTAAAAAATGACTCTAAAATATGTTAATGGATAGACAAAAGAGATGTGGTTTGTAACATCAATAACATAAAGTGTTTGGGAGGGAGAAGTAAAAGTGCAAAGATTTTGTATGCTTTTGAAGTTAAGTTGTTATCGGCTTAAAATCAATTGTTATAAGATGTTTCACAAAAGCCCCATGACCACCACAAAAGAATTACCTATAAAAGATACACACAACAAGAGGAGAAAGAAATCAAAGCATGTCACTACAAAAAATTAAAATACAAACAAAAGAGAGAAGAACAGAGACAAAAGAGCTATAAGTTCTTCTCTATCATTAGTGACTCTAAATGTAACTGGATTTACATTTACTCCCCAATCAAAAGACAAAGTATAGCCAAGTGGATTTAAGAAAACAAGATCCAACTATATGCTGTCTGTAAGAGACTCACTTTATTTTTTTAATGTTTATTTATTTTAGAGAGAGAGAGGGTGGTGGAGGGGCATAGAGGGAGAGAGAGAATCCCAAGCAGGCTCCATGCTGTCAGCACAGAGCCTGATGCAGGCCTCCATTTAACCACCTCAACATCATGACCTGAGCTGAAATCAAGAGTCAGATGCTTTTTCTTCCACCTCAGGAATAGAATTTACTGATTCATCACTTACATATAACACCCAGAGTTCATCCCAACAAGTGCCCTCCTTAATGCCCATCGCCCATTGAGCCCATGCCCCCACCCAACACTCCTCCAGCAACCCTCAGTTTGTTGTCTGTATTTAAGAGTCTCTTATGGTTTCTCTCCCTCTCTGTTTGTATCTTATTTTTTGCTTCCCTTCCCTTATGTTCATCTGCTTTGTATCTTAAGTTCCGCATATGAGTGAAATCATGTATTTGTCTTCCTTTGACTGACTTATTTTGCTTAGCATAATACACTCTAGTTCCATCCACATTGTTGCAAATGGCAAGATTTCATTCTTTTTGATCACCTAGTAATATTCCATTATATATATATATAATGTGTGTGTGTGTGTGTGTGTACACACACACACACACACACACACACACACACACACACACACACCACATCTTTATCCATTATCTGTCGATGGACATTTGGGCTCTTTCAATACTTTGGCTATTGTGGACAGCACTGCTATAAACATTGGGGTGCATGTGTCCCTTCGAAACAGCACTCCTGTATCCTTTGGACAAATACCTAGTAGTGCAATTGCTGGGTCATAGGGTAGGTCTATTTTTAATTTTTCGAGGAACCTCCATACTGTTTTCCAGAGTGGCTGCACCAGTTTGCATTCCCACCAACAGTGCAAGAGGGTTCCCATTTCTCCACATCCTTGCCAGCATCTATAGTCTCCTGATTTGTTCATTTTAGCCACTCTGACTGGCATGAGGTGGTATCTCAGTGTGGTTTTGATTTGTATTTCCCTGATGAGGAGCAACGTTGAGCATCTTTTCATGTGCCTGTTGGCCATCCGGATGTCTTCTTTAGAGAAGTGTCTATTCATATCTTTTTCCCATTTCTTCACTGGGTTATTTGTATTTTGGGTGTTGAGTTTGATAAGTTCTTTATAGGTTTTGGATACCAACCCTTTATCTGATACATCATTTGCAAATATCTTCTCCCATTCCATCAGTTGCCTTTTAGTTTTGTTGATTGTTTCCTTCAATGTGCAGAAGGTTTTTATTTTGATGAGGTCCCAATAGTTTATTTTTACTTTTGTTTCCCTTGCCTCCAGAAACATGTCTAAAAAGAAGTTGCTGCAGCCAAAGTCAAAGAGGTTGTTGCCCTGCTTTCTCCTCTAGGATTTTGATGGCTTCCTGTCTTACGTTTAGGCCTTTCATCCATTTTGAGTTTATTTTTGTGTATGGTGTAAGAAAGTGGTCCAGGTTAATTCTTCCACATGCCACTGTCCAGTTTTCCCAACGACATTTATTTAAGAGACTGTCTTTATTCCATTGGATATT
Organism: Felis catus; assembly: GCF_018350175.1. Taxonomy (NCBI): domain Eukaryota; kingdom Metazoa; phylum Chordata; class Mammalia; order Carnivora; family Felidae; genus Felis; species Felis catus. The sequence continues at coordinate 42,334,238 of NC_058380.1, forward strand.
CTTTACTGCTTTGTCAAAGATTAGTTGGCCATATGTTTGTGGATCCATTTCTGGGTTCTGTATTCTGTTCCATTGATCTGTGTGTCTGTTTTTGTGCCAATACCATGCTGTCTTGATGATAACAGCTTTGTAATAGAGCTTGAAGTCCGGAATTGTGATGCCTCTAGCTTTGGTTTTCTTCATCAGGATTGTTTTGGCTATTCACAGTCTTTCCTGGTTCCATATAAATTTTAGGATTATTTGTTCTAGCTCTGTGAAGAATGCTGGTGTTATTTTGATAGGGATTGCTTTGAATATGTAGGTTGCTTCGGGTAGTAACCACATTTTAACAATATTTGTTCTTCCAGTCCATGAACGTGGAATGTTTTTCCTTTTTTTTTCTTTTTTCCTGTGTGTGTGTGTGTGTGTGTGTGTGTGTGTGTGTGTGTGTTTTCACTTTCTTTCATAAGCTTTCTATAGTTTTCCAGGTATAGATTTTTCTATACCAATAAACCTCTTTGGTCAGGTTGATTGCTAGGTATTTTATGGTTTTTGGTATAATTGTAAATGGGATCACTTCCTTTATTATTCTTTCTTCTGCTTCATTACTGGTGTATAGAAATCCAACTGATTTCTATACATTGGCTTTATATCCTGTGACTTTGCTGAATTCATGTATCAGTTCTAACAGTTTTTTGGTGGGGTCTTTTGGGTTTTCCACTCAAGAGTCAGATGCTTCACTGACTGAGCCACCCATGTGTTCTAGGAGACTCACTGTAGATTTAAGGAGACACATAGGATGAAAGTGAAAGGGGAGAAAAGATACTTCATGCAAACTGTAACAAAAGAGAGCAGTGGTGGTTATATTAGACAACATAGACTTTAAACGAAAAACTGTTAGAAGAGACAAAGAAGGACATTAAATAATGATAAAAGGATCGATTTACCAAGAAGATACACCAATTACAAATATTTATGCACCAAATACTAACACTTTTAAATACGTTAAGCAACTTTTGACAGTATTTAAGAGAGAAATAGACAGCAAGACAATGATAGTAGAAGACTTTAATACTCCACTTTAATAATCCAGACAAGATTAATAAGGAAATGCAGGACTTGATGAACATTGTAGACTAACTGGACCTGCCAGACACATACAGAACACTCCACCCAACTACAACGTTCTTTTCTGTTATTTATTATTGAGAGACAGAGAGAAACAGCATGAGGATGGGAGGGGCAGAGACAGAGGGAGACACAGAATCCAAAGCAGGCTCCAGGCTCTGAGCTGTCAGCACAGAGCCCGATGCAGGGCTCAAACTCACAAACAGCAAGATCATGACCTGAACCGAAGTCAGACACTTAACCAACTGAGCTACCCAGGCACCAGTGTTCTTTTCAAGTGTACATGGAACATTCTACAGGATAGACCACATGTTAGGCCACAAAATAAGCCTTAAATTCAAGAAAATTGAAACCATACAAAGTATCTTTTCTGACCACAATGGACTGAAACTAGAAATCAATAGCAGAAGGAAAACTGTAAAACCCACAAATATATGAAGTTAAACAACACACTGTTAACCAATGGGTCAAAGAAGAAGTCACAAGGGAAATTAGAAAATACCACGAAACAAATGAAATGAAAACACAACGTATCAAATCTTAGGGATGCAGTGAAAGCAGTGCTAAGAGGGAAGTTTAAATACTGCACTGTGTACTATATACACTTACAGATTGGTTGATTGTTACCACAATGAAAAAACTGAACACACTATTTTGATACAGGTTGATACAGTATTTTGTTCATGATAAAATTCTTTTAGTAAACTACAAACAGCAGAGAACTTTCTTTTATTTTTTTAATTTTTTTTTGTTTTATTTTATTTTTGAGAGAGAGAGCATGAGCAGGGGAGGAGGAGAGAGAGAGGGAGACACAGAATCCAAAGCAGACTCCAGGCTCTGAGCTGTCAGCACAGAGCCCAATGTGGGGCTCGAACTTATGAAGCACAAGATCATGACCTGAGCCGAAGTTGGACACTTAACCACCCAGGCACCCTGTAGCAGAGATCTTTCTTATTCTGCTAAAAAGTATATACCAAAAACCTAGAACAGCCATCATACTGAATGGTGGAAGGTAAAAACATTCCTTTAACATCAAGAGAAAGACATTTATGTCTACTATCATTGTTTGTCCTAGACATGGTGCTAGATAAAGGGCACAGGCACCAAAAACAAAGAAATAAAAGTTAAAAGTATGAGACATGAAGAAACAGAACAATCCTTAGTTTCAAACACTATGCTGTCTGCACAGAACCTCAAGACAAATTAATAATAGGTTTCAGCAAGATTGCTGGATATAAAGTCAATATATACTAAGATGATGTTTGTATTCACAAGCAATCAACAGAAAATAAAGTCTTAAGAAAGAACTATTATTTAAGTAATAGCAGGAATTATATGGTATCCAGGAATGGAAGATGCATGCCAATTTCAGTAATGTTAACATGTGAAAAGGGAATGTCTTAAAATCACTATATGTTTGCTTTGGAAATATATATATATTTATATATATTTATATATATATATATTAGAAGTATAAAGCATATAATATATATACTTTAGAAGTATAAAGAAATGTGAGGCAATGATAAACACCAAAGGTGTTCAGGATAGTGATTATTTATGGTGAGTCATAGGAGCTAGATTCATAACCTTGGTAATACAGTGTCATTATTGAGTGGTTGGTACATGAGCATTTATTATATATTTCTTTCTGTATCTATTGCATATTTGAAATACATCATAAAAAGTGAGGAAACCTGGGGTGCCTGGGTGGCTCAGTTAAGTGTCTGAATTCAGCTCAGGTCATGATCTCGCAATTCATGAATTCGGGCCCCACATCATGCTCTGTGCTGACAGCTCAGAGCCTGGAGCCTGTTTCAGATTTTGTGTCTCCTTCTCTCTCTGGCCCTTCCCTGATCTCAGTCTCTCTCAGTCTCTCTCTCTCTCTCTCTCTCTCTCTCTCTCTCTCTCTCTCTCTCTCTCAAAAATCCCACTAATTTTCAAAAATACATATCTAAGTACTGTTTCTCTCTCTCTCTCTCTCTCTCTCTCTCAAAAATCCCACTAATTTTCAAATATACATATCTAAATACTGTTTATTCTTTAAGAATCACGGATACAGGAGGACAGCAAAGAAACCAGTTCAATTAATAAATATCGAGCGATTTTACTCCAGATTACCCTCTTTCTAAAGATCTATACGAATCAAAACACTTTATATAGCACAGATTTACTGAGTGATTACTGTTAGGTTAAGACTATTTGAAAGAAGACAATTCTAAATAGAAAACAGAGTGAAGGATGATGGAAGAAGTTGCTGTGTGAAATTTTTGTGTTAAAAAAAAAGCTTTTTAATGAAACCTCTGAGAAATACCTTGTATAGTATCATCTAAGTCTGAACTTTGTAAATCTTTTTTCCTCCTTTAGAAGAAATTTCTAATTTATGCCATGAATTGTCTTAGTATTTTTAAAGTAATTTTCATATGCGTTAGTTTTTAATTTAAAGAAAGTCCCATTTTACATGTTGTCAGTAACCTTTTATCAGGTCCAAAAGTTTGCAAAAACCATTCTTTTAAGGGAGCATATTTTTTAAAAAAATTTTAAGGTTTATTTATTTTTGAGAGAGAGACAGAGTGCAAGTCAGGAAGGGACAGAGAGAGAGAGGGAGACAGAGAATGTGAAACAGGCTCCAGGCTCTGAGCTGTCAGCACAGAGCCTGACGTGGGGCTCGAACCCAGTAACCATGAGATCATGACCCAAGGTGAAGTCGGATGCTTAACGAACTGAGCCACCCAGGCGCCCCTGCAAAAGCCATTCTTTTAAAGAACTGTCCATGTTTTTAGTCTCTTTAAATCTTAGGAAACTTACACAGGAAATAGAGAAAACATTATTAAGTTGTTTCCCTTGAGAATTTTAGTAGGATGTTATTTATAAATGTAATCAAAATTATATGAATACTTAGTATTGCTTCTGTTAAATTTGTAATGAGTTGTAGGATTTTTGAAATCCCCCAACTGGCTTTCATCCAAGTAATTTGTTTTCAGAGCTTATAATGTAGTACAACTGAGGAAAGACATGCCATTAACTATTGACCCTATCAATTAAATATTTCAATAAGTATTAAGATGCTATTCATATTTAGCATATACTTAAGAAATGTCTATCATTTTACTACTTTGAATATATAAAATTGGAGCTAGATATGAAGATCTTTAATCTTTGGGTTTATTTCCCCAAAAGTAAGTAATATTTCATTTAGATTAGCATCGTAAGGCACTATTTCTATGAATTGATCCCAGTGTTATAGAAATAAGTTTAATGTTGATATACATAAATTTTAGTGGTTTATTAATTGAAAATGCTTTTTTTAAAAATAGGAATTACAGAAATATATGTCTATTATAAATTTTTGGAAATCAGAGATTATTTTAAGGAATATCAATGCCTTTTGAAGTTGGTATAAGCATTAAGAGTAATTTTTCATCGTATAGATTCTCACTTCCATTTAGTAACAATACTATATATGAGTATTCGTTTCTTTAGGCCTGTTCACAAAGGACTTTTGTGCAATACAATCTGTACAGTGAGAAGTAAATCCCCCACTAGGGTGGAAAAACAATCAAAAGTATTGAAATCTGTTGTGTAAGAATACCAAGTTTAATTAAAGGAGAATGAGGCAGAAGTCATGAAACTTCTGCTGATATTCTAGAACTTGATAGCCTCTGTTCCTAATAACTCAATCACTATATCCTCACTTGAGATTTTATTGATGTTCTTTATCTTATATTAGATCGAGATATTTAGTATTACTATCACCCTGAAATACCAGCCATTATTTTTGGTGATTTGGCAATTTTTTTTTTTATCTTTTTCTTCATTCTTTGAGTAGTTTAATTGGGGTGGATTCTTTTCCTCCTGCCCCCTTACAGTTTAAGTAACTGAAATAAATATTGACAAAAGGGGTGGAGGAAGACTAGAATTGAAGAGAATATGTATATACAGTACATGTGAAGAATAGATAATTCCATGTTGAATTAGCTGAGTTTGAGTAGTGGAAAGCTGCAGAAGGAGAGTGAAAAAGAAGGGTTTAGAAAGAGAGTACTCAGGGGCGCCTGGGTGGTGCAGTCGGTTAAGCGTCCGACTTCAGCCAGGTCACGATCTCGCGGTCCGTGAGTTCGAGCCCCGCGTCGGGCTCTGGGCTGATGGCTCAGAGCCTGGAGCCTGTTTCCGATTCTGTGTCTCCCTCTCTCTCTGCCCCTCCGCCATTCATGCTCTCTCTCTCTGTCCCAAAAATAAATAAACGTTGAAAAAAAAATTTTTTTTAAATAAAAAAAAGAAAGAGAGTACTCAGTTTCTTCTTTGGAATGGCATGTGTACTGCCATTCTCTGTCATTTCCTATTGGGGAAGGGAATCAGAATGGGAATACATTGCACTTTGGTAGTCATTAGTAAGCATGCCATGTGTATATCAAATGTCTAGGAGGTCTGAAACTGATATGATAATATTATCATGTGAACATTGAGAAATTGTTAGTGGTAGTGATCATGATTAATTGTTCTGGATATACTTTTGGTTCTGAATATCTGTCTCTGTATTGAGTACTTGGTATTTAAGTTTCAAAGGGGCATTTATTTTAGTAACTAGAATGGAGGGTTTGAAATAACAACAGAACTATATAGTTGAGTTCTTCTTACCATGAATAAACCAAATACTGATTGTTTTCCCACAAATATTGGCAATTCAATTGTATTCGTTAATTTTCCAAATTTCATATGTAATACATTTATACTGATCCTTTTCCCATAGTTTGGGGGACAGAAATATAAGTGATGAGGTTTGACTTCAGCACAGTTAAAATTCTGTGATACTAGATTATTGTGAAACCTACTGTATTGCTAGTACCACTTAGATTAATGTTTACTATAAATGCTCATAGGGCCAAAACTATCAGTACAAATTAAAGGACACATGTTCAATGTTTTCCGTACATGGAGCTGTTTTGAGAATTAAAATTATAAGTAAACTTTTTCAAACAATTTAACACTTGTAATAATAGTGTTGGTTTTCATTTTAAGAAATCATGTTCAAACACTTATAAAATTGTTTAATAGGACATTACTTAGAACTCATATCACAAAGTAAGGGCATTTAGTTAATTTTACTTCTTGTAAATGTTACAGAGAGTAGCAGATCTCTTATCCATATGCAGATATCCATACTTCTTTTAGAATCTAATTTGAACGCGTCAAGACAGATTGGCATTTCCAGTACGATAAAAAACTGCTTTGTTAATTGCAAACCATATTTAGTATGACCTTATAACAAAGTAGCACCTTAAGTGTCATGCTTTGTCTTTAATGTGCACACTGGAGCTATGTTCATCTGTACTAGACAACTGCACTTCATGAAAAGAGTTTTTTTCTTGATAGGCAATTAGCAGTAATTAGGAAGATTCACCTCAATAAGATGTCAACATGAGATTGTTTTAAAAAGTTGAATGTCAGTGACTTAAAAAGAAAGTTCTTCTGACACATAGGTATGGCATGTGAAACATGAAATGTTAATTTAACTTTTCTGCTTATTATTCATGCACAATATTATTTTGTCATTCAGACACTACACTGACAGAGTGTAAAGGGTGTTAAAATAGTGCTGCTAGAATAAAAAGAGGATTAATCTTCCATTGGCCAATTAGCCAAAGGGTACTTAATGGTCTCTAAAGGCTACTGAAGTCTAACTACTAGCAAAAGCATTGGTAAAAAGTCCTCTATATTACCTTCATTTGCTTGACATTTTGTGAAACATACTGTAGGCCTTTAATCACTGCATTTATCAGAAAGTAGTTTATAAATGAATGATGTAGTAACTCAGTGTATTTTTCATAAGAAATTTTGTTACATAAATAATTCCACCTCTGCCTGAGATCTTTGTTCTTTTTTTTTTTTTTGGTCGGTTGTTTTTAATTTTTAATTCTTTTTCTTGAAGATCTCAAATATCATAACAAAGAAAGACTCATGTTTTCAATTTGAAGCACTTGTTACTAACTTGAAAGAGTTATTAATCTGAACTATTTATCTTTTTGGATAAGTACTTGTATGGAAAATACTCTGCTAATAACCTAAAAACCTATGTCATTTTCTTTGTAATTCATATAATGTTTTAATTAAGTGACTGTGATTTTAGTATTATAAATGGACAATACAGAATTTTATTTCTTTCTGTTTTTTCTCATAAAAGAATAATGTAAATGGTCACTGACTTACCAGGTTTCCACTTAACGATGGGAAAGATGTATATGCATTCAGCAGAAATTGTACTTTGAATTCTGAATTTTGATCTTTTCCTGGAATAGTGATATGTGGTAATGATCCTCTCTGATGATGCTGGACAGGCAGCAGCCACAGCTCCTGATCAGCCACCCAGTCATGAGGGTGAACAGCCAATACACTTACAGCCATTCCATAACCATACAGTCATCCTCTTTTTCACTTTCACTACAGTATTTAGTAAATTACATGAGATATTGAACACTTTATTATAAAACAGACTTTGTGTTAGCTGATTTTGCCCAATTGTAGGCTAATGTAAGTGTTCTGAGCACATTTAAGGTACGCGAAAGTAAGTTCTGATGTCTGATGGTTTATAATATCTTTAACTTATGTTGAATTTGTCAGGATGTAACCCCATCATAAGACAAGGAAGACCTATATTCCCAATAAAAGAATATTGATTTTCTTCACAAGGAGAAATATCATTAAGATCATGGTAACTTTCTAGGAGATTCTTGCCTGTAGAATTTACATAGGTATTATTCACTAGAATTTTCTCTCCAGTCTTTTTACTTTAATTCTGGTAACAAAATTATTATGTAATAATTTTTTTAAATTATAATAAGATTTTTAAATTGCTGCCTCTGCTTAAGTGTGAACCAGAATTATCTGATTGTCAGATAAAAATCTACTTATGTATTCAACATGAAATAACGTTAGTCCATATTCTCAGTCCTATGTAGAATTTAGGACTTGGTAAAGTAATTGGAAACAGACAGCTACCTTTTAATGATTGTTTTCCCCTTGACTGTCAAGGCCTTTGGGTTTCAAAAGGAGAAAGAAAAATAAGACACTCCACCATTATAGATAAGAACTAACCCTCACTTCTTACTCTGTTTTAGTGGCTGAACTTTTCTAGAACATGACATTTAACTTTTGCTCTAAGATGGACTGGAAAGAATCCCTCTCCCACCAACTATTTTTTCCATAGGCTTTCCAGAAACCCTGCTCCCGTGACTTGTTCGACCTCATGTTAGGCTGGATTTTCTAGAATTTCCATGTGTCTACATTTCACATCCCGCTATGCCAACTAAAAATGTTTTCCAAAATTTTTTGGATGACTCATTACTTTACATTTCTAATCCAGTGGTGAAAAACATGGGGAAAGCTGAACAGTGTCTTTCAATGCTATAGAACAGTTACTGTCCAGCAAAAAACATTAGGTAAGAATCAGTCTCTTATTAGAATTAAAGAGCTATGCTTGCTATCCTTTTCCCTGGAGCACTGCTCCTAATCTAGTGAATGTTCACAGCGTTTTGTTTATCTATGCCATGACTAGCGTCATATCCATTAAGTAGTCAGATGTTGAATATTTTATTCTTTGGAGACATTGAGATCAGAAATCTTAAAATATATTGTTTTGGCGAATGATTAGGGAAATAATTCTTTCATTTCTGATTTTTTTTTCTAAGTCCTTTACTTCATTTTGCTTGGACTATAGGATATTTTCTGTGGGCCCAGTTTTATTTTCTTCTGATAATTCATTCTTGAACATTAAAATGTTTACTGAGGCTCCACGCTGGAAAAGAGATCCAGCATCTCATCAGGAGTGGCCTCAGTGTACTTACCAGTATTCGGGCAGATACCTTCCCTAGAGTAAAAGTTGGAAAGCAAGGCGAGTGTAGATCTAGCTGTTTCAGGCCTTTAATGTTGCACCTAGCTTCTAGGAAACATCTGACAAAACAGATCAGGAGGGATACACGGAAGGAAACTGGCTGTAACAGTGCTTACCAGATGGGATGTGAAGGCAGTAGCATTTCCATTAGCTCCCTGTTTTGTTTATTCATAGCATTCACTGTAGTTTATTGTTACATATTTCTAGGGTATAGACTGGTAGCCACCTAAAGGTGAGGATTGCCACTTTTTTGTTTATCACTGAAAACAGAGCTAGTAGAGTTACTACTATGTAGGATGTGTTTAAAAAGTAAATGCTAGGGTGGCTCAGTCAGTTAAGCCTCTGACTGCAGCTCAGGTCATGATCTCGTGGTTCATGAGTTTGAGCCCCACATCGGGCTCTGTGCTGACAGCTCAGAGCCTGGAGCCTACTTCAGATTCTGTGTCTCCCTCTCTCTCTGCCCCTGCCCCACTCAGGCTCTGTCTGTCCTCTCTCTCAAAAATGAAAGACATTTAAATAAATAAATAAATAAATAAATAAATAAATAAATAAATAAATAAATAAATAAATAAATGCTAGATACTGAGTCAGTTCTGGGTTTAGATATTCACTATCGAAATCTGCCAGAAAATGTTAAGTTGGGGCCCAGAATACAAGAAATTTATCTCTTAAATAAACTGAGTGAACTCTTACATAAGAGAACAAGGGAGAATATGTCAAGAGAGCCTTATTTACCCTGTTCATGGGATTCCATGGCTATACCAGCAAAAGGAAGCTTTGGGCCAGAGCTTTTGCTTTGTAATTAAACTGTAAGATGCAGATCTAGAGGCTATTTATTTCTAGCATAGAAAATGAGACCATTTTTTAAATACAATTGAAGACATAAAATTAACACAAAATTATGGATAAGGAAAAAATTAAACCAGGGTGAGGATGTTATACAAACTATATACTGTGGGGTTTGGGATATTTGGTCAAGGTGGGGCAGGCTGGCCATAAGAGAACAAGGTTCAAGAAAGAGACTTATTTTTTAAAAGTGGGGACTCACATTAGTTTTCCATGCTACATAGTAAGTTGCCGCAAATTTCTTAGCTTAGAAACAATGTACATAGTACCTCACAGTGTTCATGGGTGGTGGTTCTGGCACAGCACCGTGAGGTCCTCTTCTCAGAGTTTCACAGGGCTGCCATCCGTGTTGTATCTTCAAGGCCAGGCCGCCTTCCTTTCTGGAGCTCAGGCTTTTCTTCCAAGCTCTTGTGTTTGTTGGAAAAATTCAGTTCCTTGCGATTGTACGGCTGAGGTCCCTGTTTTCTTGTTCACTGCTGTTCTAGGACCATTTTCATTCCTGAGGCCTTCCTTAGGTCCTCGTCTTATATCCCTCCAACACTCCTCCCATAACATGGCAACTTACTTCTTCAAGGCCAGCAGGAGAATCTCTCTGATCTCGGGAGGGCCCCAGGAATTCTTTTATTTTTTATTTTATTATTGATTGATTGATTGATTGATTGATTGATTTAGAGAGAAGGGTAGGGGGGGAGAGTGCAAGCAGGGGAGGGGCAGAGACAGAGAGAAAGACAGAAAAATCCCAAGGAGGCTCTGCACTGTCAGCACAGAGTCCAGTGAGGGGCTGTGAGGTCATGACCTGAGCCAAAGTTGGATGCTGAACCGACTGAGCCACCCAGGGGTGCACTGTCCCCCCACCTCTCCCACCCCCCCCCCCCACCGCCTTGGATTTTTTTAAAGGGCTTATCTGATTACATCAGGACCAGCCAGGATAAATTTGCTTTTGATTAATTCAAGGGCCTATGATTAGGAACCATGATTTACAGAATGCCTTTAGCATATAACACATGCAAATAATATAATCATGGGAGTGATAGTCCATTATATTTGCAGGTCCCAACCACAGACAAGGGAAAGGTATTATGCAGGGCATGGGTCACTGGGTCATCTGAGTATTCTGCCTTCCTCAAATGTCCTTACTGAAGAAAGAATTCTCCAAAATATTTTGTTTCCTCTTACAGTTGCATAGAGGGCTCTTTTCTTTTCAGAGACTTATCCTCCAATGTTCTATTTAAATAAATAATAACTAGTGTCTAGTTTCAAATTTTATAGTATTAAATTCTACTTTGTAACCTTTAGTTAGAATAATTGACTAACATAAATCAATACAAATCTCAGTACCTATTCTCACTGAAGTCAACTTTTAAATTGAAATAGACTTTTTAAAAGATTGTTATATCTTTTAAAGGAGGGATTATATATATATTTTTATATATTTAATATTTTGGATATATCACAAAGCTCTTTTTAAAATCCAGGTTCTCAGCCTTTAAGATAATTCTCAGACACTTTATGGCAGCACTTACCACAAGGTAGTGCTAATAGTAATGCTATAAATTTAAATTTTGCCAAGTGCTATCATAATTTTTTTTAATCCTGCCCTCAAAATTACCTTTGCAAGGGTGACAAGCATCATCTCTAGAATTTTTAAATGAGGAAACAAAGTCATGTGCTAATTAGTGTCACCCAACTGGTAAGCAGTAGATCCAAAGCTAAAATCCAGAAATTATGACTCTTCCCTGTGTTTTATTATTACTTATGGTTTTAATAGAAATGACATATATTTTTAAGTGTTTGGAGATGGTAAAGTAATAATATAGAAATAGGAATCATGGTTTTGATAAAAAAGGAAAAGTAACAATTTTAAGAGTAATCTTAATTTATTCATAAATTTTAAGCATAATCTGTTTCTAACAAGATCATCACAATGAGGTCTCACATGTCAAACTTGTGTACACTAAAGAAAGTTATTTATGCTTCTTGTCTCATTGGTAGCATTTCCAAATAAGAGAGGATGCTTTCACTGAGAGAAGTTAGTAATAGGGCCATCATTATTTGTCCAAAATTCTGAGGGGTAAAAAACTCCAAACTGATGAAATATATGATTTGTTTATATCCTCTATTTCAGCATATGCTCTGTAGCATTTCTGGGCATATATAACTAATATTATGGAATATGGTTTAAAGATTGTAGATTTTGAATATTGGTAAATCAAAACATGATTTATATTTTAATAAATTACAAATTGTGGTTTGCTGTCTCCATAATTTCAGTGTTTCTTTAGTTAATGAATTTTTATATTGTTAGATTGAAGTTAAAATCTACATATACCTGTCTTTTAGAGATCTGAATTTATTGGCTTGGTCTTTCCTCCATGAAGGATTTATTTATAGTGTTAGGATCTACCACCGTGGAAGGATTAGACAGAAATCTAATGGCATACAAATTTAACAAATGAGAGAAGCCACCAGAGCTGTTCGGGGGAAGAAAAGAGCCTCCTCAAAGTTTAGTTTTCAGTGTTGCCTACGATTCCACATAGAATTGTAGCCATGAGTTATGTCATAGCAAATTAAAATCTCAGAAAGTCTAATTTAGATGCATAGCATTAACTTTAGGATTGATAAATGCTCCGATGCACACTACCTAAGTAAATGCTGATAACATTACCTTACTAATAAAAGTGTATTTTAATTTATATAGTGATAAACTAATAGATTATAAATATAAACTGAAACTGATGTGTCTTCATAGCACCATCCATGCTACAAATAGCAAGACTTCAACTTTTGGAAACTTTCTTTTGGTCCTTACTATACAGAAGGCATTGTTTTTAAATTTTTTTTATGTTTATTTATTTTTGAGAGAGAGAGAGAGAGAGAGGCAGAGAGACAACGTGCGAGTGGGGGAGGTGCAGAGAGAGAGAGAGACACAGAATCCGAAACAGGCTCCAGGCTCTGAGCCGTCAGCACAGACCCCGACGCGGGGCTCAAACCCATGGACTGCAAGATCATAACCTGAGCCGAAGTCAGAGGATCAACTGACTGAGCCACCCAGGCGCTCCAAGAAGGCATTGTTTTTAGATAGCCTGGGGAATACATAGGGGAAAAAGGCACAGTCCTCTCTCAAGGATTCAGTAGGGTTCATGGTTGAAGAACAGGCATAGAGCAATGGGAGATAAGAGAATGGAGAAGCTACTTTGTTGAAGAAAAAAAGGAAGAAAGAACAGAAGCCTTCATAAAGGAGGAACTACTAAACTCTTTAAGCATGAGCAAGATTTCAGCAGAAGGAAACACCATGTGTAGAGTCATCAATGTAGAAATGGCATTGGTTTGGGGAATGGCAGGCAAGATTGACTTCAGGTGATATCTAACTGAGACAAGTTGAAGCTAAATCTTAGCCTTATTGTAACCACAAACATCTGAGCTTTATTCTTTTGGGGTGAGAAGCTTCTGAAAGGTTTTCGAATAAAGGAATAGGAGGCCAGTGTTGTTTTAGAAAGTTGTATAAAAGATGATTTCAAAGGAGGGAAGATTGCAGCAAGGGGAAGGGCTTTGCAGTAGTCTTAGTAGGATAGTGAGAGTCTTCATTAAGAAAGTGGCACAGGGAAAGAATATGAGAAGCTTTACATAATTTATAGGACCTGACAATTGATTGGACATAGAGAATTAATAAACAAGGAGGGAAATGGATTCAGGGTTGGGAGATAACCAGAAGATTTTCAGGCTTAGGGAAATTATAAGGTTGTTTTTAGATACTAATTATTAGGTACTTTTGAGACAATCCATGAATGAATATTCCCTGAAAATATATAGAACCACACCTTTAGATCCTAAGTTCAAATATAATCAGGGGTGCCTGGGTGGCTCAGTCGGTTAAGTGTCTGACTTTGGCTTAGGTCCTGATCTCACAGTTCGTGAGTTCAAGCCCCATGTCAGGCAGGCTCTGTGCTGACAACTCAGAGCCTGGAGCCTGCTTCGACTCTGTGTCTCCATCTGTCTGCCCCTTCTCCACTTGCACTCTGTCTGTCTCTCAAAAATAAATAAACACTAAAAATATTTTTTAAATAAGTTCAAATATAATCAAAGAAATATTTTTTCACTGAAACATACTTATTTCACCAAAACATAATATCAAATATATCAAGCCCTAATTTTTAATCTAGTATCTGAAATATTCATATTTAATACTATACACATATACACACAAACACATATGCAATTGTTCATATAGTTTGTAAAAGTTATGTTTATATGTAGTGTTAATCCTTAAATAACTTATTTTATCCCATATTTATATTACTGTACACGTTGGCTACATCTTTTGCTGTTTCTCATTAGAGTTTTTCAGAAGGAAAGATTTTTTGCCCCCTGAGAGATTTCAGTACCATTTTATCTAATTGTTCCTTATGTTAAACTACCATATTATAAGCTTCTTTGGAATCATAAAATAGTAATGCAGTTACCTCTTAAGGAGCTGTGAGTTGTTAGGCCATTATAGCTTGGTGGCATTCTGCTGACTGCAGATTGGTGAATAAGAAGGGCTGACATTAAGACCATTTCTTCTACACTATTTCCTAAAAACATTACCAGTAGTTATGTCTCTTAGTAAAATGTTGATGTTATTAAAAATTCAAATGTAAGGAGTTTAGTGCAATTCTACGCTAATATTACAAAGAGGACTTGTCAACAGTCAGATGCATAAGACTAAGCGAATTTGCACACTATTTATTTGAGCTAAATCTCTAATAAGCCTCTTCTGCTAATTGGACTTAACATTTATGTTACTAAATGAGAAACGTTTTGGCTGCCATATAGGATAGTAAGACCTACCCAATGGAATAAACAACTAACATCTGTTATCCTGTCCTGCTCCAGCTTGGCTTTTACCAGTTAAGTACATCAGCCCTGAAGTCAAGGTTATCAAATATGTGAATCTCTGGCTCAGCCATGTCTATGTGAAGTCAAAGAAATATCACATCATGAGTAAAGACCAGCCAACCAAAAGATACTAGATACAGCTGGTCCATTTTGTTTTAACCTTTACAGACCCTACGACCAGAAGCAAAAACTAGTCGAGGTTATAATCTTTGTAAAGTTTTAATGATAACTATTTTTAGGATTAATTTCACTCTTTAGCATTAGAATTTTATGCTGATAATTGTTAGGTTAAAGATAATTATTTTATAATACATTTATATTTATTTTCTTTTTAAAAAAGAAGCTAAATTTGGATTTGGCTGACCTTCGGAAGGAAAAAGAAGACTTACTGAAGAAATTGGAGTCCTCATCTGAAATCACAAGTTTGGCAGAAGAAGTTTCCCGAGTAATAGTTCCACGGATACAAGTTACATCACTTGGTCCTTCAAGGAGCATGGATTTGGAGATGAAGCAATTGCAGTGTAAACTAAAGGTGATTATAAATTTATTAAACATGAAAATATATATTAGGTTTTTGAAAAATGTTTATTTATTTATTTATTTTGAGAGAGAGGGAGAGCACAAGCAGGGGAGGGGAAGCAAGGGGGAATCCCAAGCAGCCTCCACGCTGTCAGCATGTAGCCAGACGCAGGGCTCAAACCCACCCGTGAGATCATGACCTGAGCCGAAATCAAGAGTCAGATGCTTAACCGACTAAGTCACCCAGGTGCCCCTTAAGTTAGTGAATCCTTAAAGACATGTTTATATCGATGCTAATTTTTTTAATTCTACTAAGGGTAAATTATGGCATAAATAATCCAAAAATTATTGATTCTATATTTGATCTGTTTTAGCCTAGTAGATTCTTATATGGTAACTCATAACACTACTCTCTGAAAAATGACAAGACACCATGAAATCCTAGGATGGTGATAGAAACTGGCCATTGTCATTTCTCTTCTACTGCTGAACTCCCCCTCTGCCCTCCATTCCTCCCTGCACTGAACAGAATCCTTTCTGTATCTACATAAGTTGAATTGCTTCCCTCTACACAATTGCTGCTATTTTAATTTGGTTCTTGTTGGTTGGAAATGTGGAAGGAGGAGGGAAGTGGAGGGAGGGAGAAGCCCTGAGCAAAGGTGGGTTAGTATAATAGATTTCAGTGAGTTATGCCTGAGAGTAAGAATGACAATCAGTGTTCTTTTTGTTTATAAAGAATTCTATCTAAGTCCAATTGAAACTGTCAACAACTTAAAAATAAGGCTGACCTTAGTTTAAATAGAATTACCTTGTAAGAAACAGGATTTGTGACTTCTAATTGCAAAGTTTATTTTCATACTGTTTAAAACAAGCTCGTTTATTCCTCACGTATTTAATTATTTTGTTCAGTGGGGATTGCTAGCTGGTAGCTAAAAGACAGTGTGTTTGGGACCATCACTGTAATGAGAGTCACTAGAAAGAAAGTTCTGGTTGGACATGCACAGAATACATTAGGAACAGAGTACCTATGACTGTTAAGAGAGTATTAGAATATTGAATTATCAAACAGACTCAGTTGTTTTTAATTCAAAAGATGATACGTACATTCTCCAATATCTTTAAATGAAGGATTGCTAAGTATAAAATAGTATAAAGCTTAAAGTAAATGATTGTATCATTACTTGAAAATATTTTGCTTTGTTAATAAGAATGAGATTTACACAGTGGCATTAATTTAGATAATTCTTGAATACCATCATCTTCAGACAGTTCTTGTGTGCATAACTTGCCTCAACCACTACATTTGATAAGTTTAAAATACCTTGTGTAATAGAAACATGAGAAAAAATAGTTGCGTAAGTTTTGGTGTATGGGGATGTATCTTCTTAAAATGCATTTCTGTCTGTGAAAAAGTGGAATAAAATGTACAAATTGAACATTTCAGTGTTAGGTTACTATACAGTGTTAGGTTACTATACTATCGTAGAGGCTTTAATTCATGGTTCTATGATTCTTCTTACGTTTAAGTCTTCATGCTCCTAATAAAAGTTTAGTTTTCAATAAGATAAAATAGAATGTTGGATCCAATAATACCTAATCTGACCTCTAAATTTTTTTAAGTTATTAATAGCTTTAAGTCGACTTATATTTTACTTATGTGATTTTACGTATTGCTAATGTCCTAACTTAATTTTTGGAAATAATAGACCCATATCAATATCTGTAAGTTATTTACCTTATGGTTTCCCATGGTGTCAGTTTTTACCTGTTTATAAATCTCTCTTTCACTTTGGAGGAATGTGTGAATCACAAAGGTAGGACTATGAGGATGCCTGGAGCATTTAGACCACACTTGATGTATACTTGAAGTGTCCATGAGTAGCCTGCAGTCCTGGAACACTGGCCCGCGACAAAAGGATAAATCTCTACTTTTGTCTGTTTCATGTTTTAATATGGAAATACCTTAGAAGACCAGTACCTTAACGTACACAATACTCTGTGCTACTACAAATTTCTGTTTTGATATTCTATTAGTTTGCTAGGTCTGCCATAACAAAATACCAGAGACTGGGTGACTTAAATAATAAAATATTTTTTTCTCATAGTTCTGGAGTCCACAATTCCAAGATCAAGGTATCGATTAGGTTTGGTTTCTTCTGAGTCTTTAGAATTATTACCTTGTAGATGGCCACCTTCGCTGTGTCTTCACATGGTAATCCCTCAGTCTGTGTGATTCTGTGTTTAATCTTCTCTTCTTGGAAGGATACCAGTCATATTGGATGAAGGCCCACCGATATGGCCTCATTTTACTCTACTTACCTCTTTAAAGGCCTTATCCTAACACAGTGACATTTTGATGTTCTGGGGTTACAACGGCAACATATACATTTTGAGGGGACACAATTCAATCCATGACAGATATCAAATCGTTAGCAAAATAATTTTCCAAGAAATGACTTCTTTTCTAGTTGATGTTTTTATCCTAAATTTTTAGAAAAACTGGTTAGATTTGTATATATTAAAGGCTTATATACATCTTTTTTATTTTATCCAAGTAACTTTAGAGTTTTCTGTATAAACTCTTAGGTGTACTTCTCAGATATACGTGATACATTCAGTATCATTTGAGTGCTCATGTGTATTTTCTGTATCTTCATTTTTACCCATATTAGATATGTTTCTTCAAGGTACCCAACTTTATATAGATAGATGATCAAATATTTAGAGACATACAAATTCCTTCCAGTGAATGTTATATATATGCATATACATATACAATATACCAATATACATACATGTATGTACATATATATACCATTATTTTGTGTTTTTTTTTAATTTTTTTTTTCAACATTTATTTATTTTTGGGACAGAGAGAGACAGAGCATGAACGGGGGAGGGGCAGAGAGAGAGGGAGACACAGAATCGGAAACAGGCTCCAGGCTCTGAGCCATCAGCCCAGAGCCCGACGCGGGGCTCGAACTCACGGACCGTGAGATCGTGACCTGGCTGAAGTTGGACGCTTAACCGACTGCGCCACCCAGGCGCCCCTATATACCATTATTTTGTATTAGTTTATTTGTAGTTATATACACACTTTGAATTGAATAGTACTCTAATTTATGTTTGTGATTCTTTGACTTCTTGATTGTTGAAAGCATCCCTTTTGATATATACCCTGTTCTTTTCCAGTTTCCCAGTAAGTTCGTAATGAAGCATAGTAGTTTTTAAACAACTGTTCCTTTATATGTAACCTGTTGCCAGGCTGGTTCTAAGTCCTTTACAAATAGTAATTCATTAATCCTCATTTCTACCCTGTGAAATAAGGTCTGTTATTCTATTTTACTTTTGAGAAAGCAGAGATACAAAAGGTAAGTTAATTGTCCAAGGTCACTAAGCTACTAAGTGATAGAGCTGAGATTAGAACTCAGTCCATCTGACTTCGGAGTCAATGCTTTCATTCATTACACTCTGCAATTAAAAAAAAAAATGTTTAACAAACTTAGATAGGAAAGCTCTAACCATGATGGATTCTTACCATTGTGACATTTTTGACATACATGTTTTACTCCAGATTTGAGGTCATGCTGCAGATAAATTTTGTATAGTAGAAATGGAAAATGCTAGAGGCCCTGGGTTTTGATCACTCTTTGTGCATTAACTTCTTATGGGACTCTACTGAGGAAATAACTTCTCCAGAGGTTGAAAGCAGGCATACCTTTCTACCCACTCCATAAGGATTTTTAAGGATCAAATGAAGTGGCTCTGAGATTTAGAGATTCTAGAAAAAGTATATATCAAGCTGGTGTTGTTTTATTTACTGTAATTCAGTAATCCCTCAACTATCCAGAAGCCAGAGTTATAGCATTTTCAGTCACCTAAAATAACAGCCTTAAGTCTAAAAACAACTACCTTAAAATCCACTTAATTTATTCCACTGAAGATATTGTCAGGCTTCATTTACTGCCCGTTGTCTTTTATTTTAAGTACCACTCTAATAAGTCTATTTGTTTAACTTCTGAGCCAAAAATATCTCAAAAGTAGCGAATGAGAAGTAGGCATATTAAGGGGCAGGATGATTGTTTTCAGTCAGGAATATGGGAAAAGCAAGAAATGTCGACCAACAGACCAATAGAGCAACAGAGAGAAAGAAAATATTAAAATGTTAAGGTAAAAACACAAAATTAGAAAAACAGCACTCTGGGACCATTTAGAGTAGGGGTAAGTTGCCATTTATATCATAATAGTTCCAAAAGACATGACTATATAATGATATAGTGATACTATAATACAGCAATATAATATATATAATTAATACAGTGATTATAATATATAGCTATATAGAAGTATCTCTAGTAGCTTAATGTAATTATAGATGTTCATATTTCTAAGTGAGTGAACAATCATTCCAGAGAGAATTTAAGATTAATAATTAAAGCAAAAGCTTCAATTATCTGCTAAATTCACTAGTGTGGAATATCTTATTCTGGCAATGCACATCATATACGCTGGAAATTTAGATTGCATTACACAAACATTTAATCAAAATTTTTAAAATTCAGTCTACTTGCCATGTTAAGGTTTTTAAGCCTAAGTTTTTAAGAAATTTATATATTTAATGTAAAAGTTAAAATTATTTCAAAAATTTTATTCACATATTCTATACCAATAAGATATTTAAAGTCTGTCTAATGAATTTAACTTGTATTTAAATGGTGTGAGCAATGGTTTCATGATTAATGGTTTCATCTTTACAGATTTACAATTTTTTTTAGCATGAGTCAGTCAAACCTGGGAATAGCTCTAACAGAAACAATTGATTGTAGTTACAAAGAAAGATTAGCAAAATAACTATTCCAAATATATTTAAAGCTATCATATTTTATTCTATTTATATCAAGTTAATACTTCTAAATTTTAACAAGTAACAATGTATGTTATTACTGTCTTGTAGGTGGAGAAACTATGATATCAGACACACTAGGTAATGTGTCAGATTACTTATCTACTTAGCACTTGAGTCAAAATTGAAAGTTAGGGTTCCTGATACACTAGTACCTCTGGCTCTTGGGCTGTGCATTAACAAATACCACAAAGCTGTTCTGCCTTGAAAAACTCATGTTTATGCATGAATATTTTAATAATAAATAGTATGATCAATAAATTCAAGTAAGGAAGTATTTAGTATCCCTAAGATTCCTTATCAGTTATCTATTACTGTCTAACAAACTATCTTAAAATGTAGCAGCTCAAAACAATGGCAGTTTATTAATTCTTATGATCCGGTGGGTTGACTGGGCAGTTCTTTTACTTCTCTCTTTTGAGTTCTCTGATATGCCTGCATTCTTTTAATTCAAGGATTTACCTGGACTGCAAGTTCCAAGATAGCCTCACTCACAGCCTGGGAGTTGGTCTGCAGGCTGTCTGCTGGGATACCCCAGTACTCCTCCATGGCCTTTCCTCTGTCTTCCCTGCAAGGTGATCCCAGGCAGCATTCCAAGAGCCAAAGGTGTAGCTGCAAGGGTTTAGGCCCAGCAGCTGGTACTTGCATAATGTCATTTCTGCCACATTTGCCTTGGTCAAAGCAAATCACAGGCCAGACCAGACCAGGCTTAAAGGTTTAGAAGATGGATCCCTCTTGATGGGAGGAGCAGCAAAGTATTTGTGACCACATTTAGTCTGTTATAACAGGTTCTTAGTAAATCAAGCTTTCATTTCACGTTATCTTGTTAGCCTATCAAAATACTAAATTAATCACATGCACATTTACATTTTACAGAGATAGTCTTTATTCCTCAGAAAGTACTTTGTGTACTTTTTGTAATTCTTATATGATGGCATTCTTTTGTGGTTTTGGTGTGTTATATAAAAATTTAGTATACCATAGTACTTCTGGTAAAACATATAAAATAAATCATTCAAAAATATTAAAATATACAAGTATATTAAAATGCCCTTCTTAATTATAATCATATTTATTTCAATATTATTACTCTTCATGAGAATGGCATTTATTTTGATGCTGCATTTGAACAAAAATTGAAAAGTTTATTTGATTTTATATGTGTTTTTAATCTAGAATGCAACTAATGAGCTCACTAAACAGTCCTCAAATGTGAAGTCTCTGAAATTTGAACTCCTAGCAAAAGAAGAACACATAAAGGAAATGCATGAAAAGTATGTTCTTGATATTTTTATCCATTGTATTTGGTGCCACCTAGTGGTAGTTAACTCTATTAAACATTGCACGCAAGAAACAAAACCCCATGTTAAAAATTAGCTTTTCCTTCCTTCATGTTTAAGCCTCAATAAGATGAAAGTTCAAGGAATATTATCTATAAGCATAGGTGATGACAAGCTATTTAATATTTTTTAATTAGAGTAAGAATATTTAAAGTTATATTTTCCTTCTTAGAAGTAACCATTTAATTTTGCATGTATATAAATTAATGACCTAAAGACTACGAACAAAACACTTCTGAATGTGGTAATTCTTTGACCAAAATTATATATGTAGGTTGATCCCAAATTGGATTTAATGCCTAAGCTTATAAAGCTAAGGTGGAAGAAAAGGAAAGTTTTTGTTGGTCTCTAAAATAAATGGAAGATTACAAAAGTTTGTATTTTATGTGTTGTTGGTTTTTTTTAACAAAAAGGGGTTCAAAATGTCCTATCTCACTGAATCAAAATGATTTTCTCTGTATATTTATAGATGTATGAGAGCTTAGGGGGTGATAACATGTTTAGGTGGAGTGCCAGTCTGTCCCTGATAATTTGAGAATATATACATATGTATTAGCAAAATAATGCAGATACATATATACTACATTTTAAGTGAAGATCACTTAGAAGTGATATTAACAGATGGAACTACTGACAAAAATATTGGTTAATTTTGTAAACAAAGTATCTTCAAGTTTATTTATTAGCATAAAAGGCAGTCTTATTTACTATCTAATAGTGAGGGCCCTAGAGAAATAGTCTTTGAATCCTAGTTCCTCTACCTGCCAGCTCTGTATCTCAGTTTAATAGTATTAGCTCGTAAAATTCTTGTGAAGATTAAGAGAGAGCGTGTAAAGTACTTGTAACAGAGACTGGCACCTAATGAGCACTCAGTAAATGTTACCTGTTATGATTTAGTAGGCACAGTAATAGTTGTTTCTGCAGCTACCATTTCATATCTGTCATCAACTTAAGCTAAACTGATATGTCAGTTCAATCGTACGTGATATTAAATTAGAAGATACCATGCCTAATTTTAGTGTTTTTGTATCATATTATAAGATTTTACATTTGTTTGTTTATTAAAATACAGAATTATTTTCTATCAGTGCTATGCTTTTTAATGATCTCTGAATATCAGTTTGATTTTTCTGAGCAATGCAATAATATAATTTAAATGTAATTATTTTATTTTATTTTTTATCTTTTATTTTGAGAGAGAGTGCAAGCAGGGAAGGAGCAGAGAGAGAGAGGGGAGAGAGAATCCCAGGCAGGCTCCCAGTGCAGAGCCCAACACGGGGCTGATTGTCACAAGCATGAGATCACAACCCAAGCCAAAATAGTCAGATGCTCAACCAAGTGAGCCACCCAGGCACCCCTAAATATAATAATTTTAATTTTTCATAAATTTTGTCAATCTTTCTCAATTCTTCAATTTTTATGCCTTAATGCATATACATTATACTGTAATTACCAGTCACAACTGGATTTTGGATTTTATAAGTACACAGAGTATGAATAGATCAGTACTCCATCTCATGCAAATATCTTATTAATTTGCAATTAATATCAGTTAGCATTTAAAAATTAAGTATTTTCTATCTCTCTTATAAAATCTCTTTTTTCCCCTTCAAGGATATCTCGAATGGAGAGGGATATAACCATGAAAAGACATTTGATAGAGGACTTGAAATTTCGACAGAAAGTAAATTTGGAAAGTAATGAGAGTATTAATGAAATGTTAGAAAATCTTGAAAAAAAGGTATCAATTTTTATGTTCTCTGACAGTAGAAAATACCACTTTTCTCTTACCTTCTTAACTTGAATATTCAGTCTTAATAAATTCCTAGAAAATATTCATAGAATACATGTCTGCTGTTACATAATTACATTGTTTGATCTGAAAGTACGTTAGTTGTTTTAAAATTCAAAACTCTAAAATGTCATACATAATATAGTCACACGTTCTCTTTGTATTTGTAAATACATGAGAGGATAATCACATTTAATTTTTAAAACTTTCACTGTTTCTGGGTATGTAATTACATTTTATTCAACATTTTAAAGTTGAATTTATACAACTTATAAATTATTTATTTGCTTTATTTAATTTACTAACATTTATGATAGAATCAAGCATATATTTTTAAATGAAAGAGGTAATAACCAATAACTATCAGAAGATCTTTAAAAACTGTACTTACCATAGTTTTTTAAAAGTGTACTTTTTCCTTTGATACACTTAATTCAGTATACTTAGGAAGAGAGCTTTATTTAACATAGTTGTATATCTGGCCCCAAAGTAGAAATCAGCAATTTGCTGACTAAGAGATATTTAAAAAAAAAAAAAAAAAGGTGCTATTTGCACAACTCCTAAAGCAGCTTGTGCTCTGGCATTCACTAAATGTTATCCACTCCAGAGAGAGCATCTCCCTTACTTTTCTTGTTGGAGATAAAAATCTAAGTATCTCTTAGCTCAAATGGATTTAAGAAAGAAAATTTTACATGAGCAAGACAAATGCATGTGGATTTTCTTTCTCTTTCTCTTCCCACACACCCACATAAATTATAATTACTTCCTATAGGGTTTTTCAGTGTTATCACTGAAATTTTGCTGATTTTTAAACTTTAATAATCATTTCAGATATCGTCTTAGAATCTGTGTATAAGTAATTATATCTTTAGTGGCATTAAATGAAAAAAGAAAAACTATTTCTTCTTTCAAATGTATAATAACTATGTTACATTATTATTTAATTTTATCCTAAAAAGTACATGTTATATTGGAGATAGAACTGAAAGTTATCCATGACTTACTTAAGAATTCAAGACAACCAATCCCCTGCTTAAGGAGGTTAAGGTTAGTAATTAAAGGAAACATAGTTAAAATTAGTATTGTATTCATACATTTTTGTGCATTTTTCATTTTGCTATTGATTTAAGGATTTTAGTCTCTTTCATAGTGAGTTCTCCAAATCTAATTTACTTGAATTTGGTATCATTTATATTTTTTTGCTGTTATTATTTAAATGTGATATCATTTATGAGAAAATAAATGAAATTAGACTTATTCATGGATCATTTGGTTTCTGTTGAAACAAATAGAGTATACTCTTAGAATGGCTTTACCAATAATAGTTATCGTTATGCTTTTAATGTAGGTGAAGACACTAACTGAAGAGTGTTCCAACAGGAAGGTGTCAATTGATTCACTAAAACAGAGACTCAGTGTTGCTGTAAAGGAGAAGTCACAGTTTGAACAGATGTATCAAAAAACTAAAGAGGAATTAGAAAAAAAGGTATGCTTTTCAGACATGTTAGCTTAGATATGGATTATAACCATATCTTTTTCATTTTTAAAACTGTAATTTTTTTCTGCCCAAAATTACTATGAACAAAACTGTTCATACCTCTACATGAAACACTAAGCATTTGTTTAACATTAAAGGTAATGCTATATTAGAGAAACAGATTTTGTATCTTAATTTTTTTTTCATTTTTTTAATGTTTATTTTTGAGAGAGAGAGAGAGAGAGAAGGCACACACAAGCAAGGGAGGGGCAGAGAGAGAGGGAGAGAAAGGATCTGAAGAGGGCTCCATGCTGACAGCAGAGAGCCTGATGTGGGGCTCAACCTCACAAACCATGAGATCATGACCTGAGCCAAAGTTGCACGCTTAACTGACTGAGTCACCCAGGTGCTCCTTGATAATGTCTTTTAAATGAACACTACTATTAAGAACTGGCAAAAGTGGATATAAATTTTTTAGATCCACCTAAACTTATAAACTAATTAAATATTTCCATTGACATATTAGATCTTTTGGTCTAAAATAGCTTCCATGTCTTTAATGATTTATAATTTTTTAAAAACAAACTAATTTTGATGATAAATATATGAGAATATGTGCTCACCATATTTTATTGAAAATAAAAAAAACCATCAATTTAACCCAAATAAAAACAAACACATACATAAAAAGAATCATGAAGTCATTTCTTTATCTAACATGAATAACTAATCTTCTAAATATGTTTATGAATTATTTTTTATTCTGTGATTACCGGTCTTTTGCAGGATGTCAAGCTTGGTCTCCTAGTATCAAAAATAAGTGAGACCGAATCTGCAATGGCAGAAATTGAAACAGCAGCATCCAAGCATCTTCAAGGATTAGCACTGAAAAGTGAGCAGGCCCTAGAAGGTGCACAAAAGAAGTTGCTCTTAGCCAATGAGAAAGTGGAGGAGTTCACCATCTTTGTGAAGGTTTGAATTATTTGCAGTTTACTAACTCGTGCTTTAGTTCAGGCAGAGTGGTGGCCTACTTGAGATGATTTGGGATACTTTGTGATTTCTTTCTGCTTTCTGAAAACCATAAAACATCTTCTTCTACCTTACTCTCCACATTGTTCAATTTTTGTCTATAACAGATCTGGTTTTATAGCTTGAGCTTAAAATTTTCTACCCTGTTTTTACTATTCTTTTCTTAATGTTAGTTCAGTTATGAAATTGCAGTAATCACATAAGACAGATTCTAAGATGAAATAATCAAGTCATTTCCATTCTACTCTCCTTTTGAAAATCCAGCAGGAACAATCAGAAACTTGTCCCAGGTTTATTGAAGCTCAGAGACATCTCAACCCCAGTCCATAGCCTGTCGGACATGGAATGGGTAAAGGAATGGTAAATGACTTAGCAGAAAAAAAGGAAGACAAACCTAAGTGCCTGCAAAGGCTGTACTCTCTAGAAATTATCTGACAGCTGAAGAATCCCCAGAAAGGCTCAATAATTGGCTATAAGGAACCACTGAGGGTGATGGAGAAGGGAAGGATACAGGTGGTTTGTTTGAAAGTGTTTATAAGAAGCTTTTAGGCCTGTGGTCTGTAGTTTTGCCCCATACGTTTGGACAGAGCTCTTCCCTTAACTCTTCTGTGAGAGCTGAGGAAGAGCAGCTTTGGTTTCAGAGACACCAGGCACTGAGGACCAGGAATCTGGTGATTGCTCTGCTGCTTCAGTCCCACTAAAGTCATTTACACCTCTATGTGGTGCCTTTTCTTCTGCCTTGTATTATAGCTAGGAAAGGAATCCATTGCCACTAGAGAGATTATGAGTCTTTTAAAGTCAAAGACAATGTTTTATCAATTTCCATCTTCACAACATCTACCTGGTGCCTTGCAAAATAATTGGCATGTGGTAAGTAATGATCACTACCTAATCAAGTTAAATTTCCATTAGAAATGTAAGATTTCTTTTAAAGTTTATCTTTATTTTGAGAGAGAAGGAAAGCAAGCGGGGGAGGGAAAGAGAGAGAGGGAGACAGAATCCCAAGCAAGTTCTGCACTGTCAGCATAGAGCCCAATGCGGAGCTCGAACTGACAAACCATGAGATCATGGCCTGAGTTGAAATCAAGAGTTGGACACCCAACTGATCGAGCTACCCAGGTGCCCCAGAAATGTGAGATTTTAATAATACTTCTTTGGCCTTTAAAAATAATCACCAAAATAGTTTGATTACAGTGGGAAAGCAACTCTTTCTCTCTTTTCTCCTGTAACCACGCTGTTCTTTTTTTCTTTTTTCTTTTTTAACAATTTTTGATGAGATTAAGTTCTCATGCCATTGTGTCCTTTAGAAGGCATGCATGATTAAAAACTGGCATGTCATATACTGCAAAGCTGTAGTAATCAGTATGGTACTGGCACATAAATAGAGACATATATCAATATAATAGAGAGCCCAGAAATAAACCCATGATCATATGGCCAATTAATCTTCAACAAAGGAGGCAAGACTAGGCAGTGGGAAAGACAGCCTCTTCAATAAATGGTGCTGGAACAACAGGATAGCTACATGCAAAGGAATAAAACTGGTCCACTTTTCTACATCATACACAAAAATAAATTCAAAATGGATTGAAGAGCTAAATGTAAGATATGAAACCATAAAAATCCTAGAAGAGAGCACAGGCAATAATTTCTCTGACATTGGCCATAGAAACATTTTTCTAGGTATGTCTCATGACGCAAGGGAAATAAAAGTAAAAATAAACTGTCGAAACTACATCAAAATAAAAAGCTTTTGCACCGTCAAGGAAACCATCAACAAAACTAAAGGATAACCTACTGAATGGGAGAAGATACTTGCAAATGACATATCTGATAAAGAGTTAGTATCCAAAATATATAAAGAACTTATACAACTCAACACACAAGAAAACAAGTAACCCAATTAAAAAATGGGCAGAAGACATGAACAGACATTTCTCCAAAGAAGATATCCAGATGGCCACCACATTAAAACATGCTCAATATCACTCATCATCAGGGAAATGCAAATCAAAAGCACAGTGTGATATCACCTCTCACCTGTCAGAATGGCTAAAATCAATAATAAGAAACAACAAGTTTTGGTGAGGGTGTGGACAAAAGGAACCCTCACGCACCATTAGTGGGAATGCAAACTGGTGCAGCCACTGTGGAAGGCAGTATGGAGGTTCCTCAAAAAATTAAAAATAGAATTATCATATAACCCAGGAATTCCACTACTGGGTATTCACTCAAAGAATATGAAAAACTAGTTTGAAAAGATATATGGACCCCTATGCTTATTGCAGCATTATTTATAATAATCAAATTATAGAAGCAACCCAAGTGTCCCATCAATGGATGAATGGATAAAGAAAATGTGGTATATAGATGTACAATGAAGTATTACTCAGCCATATAAAAGAATAAGATCTTGCATTTGCAACAACATGGATGGACCTAGATCTAGAGTATACTGCTAGGTGAGCAAAGTCAGAGAAAGATAAATACCATGTTATTTCACTCATGTGTAATTTGAAAAACAAAACAAATGAACCAAGAAAAAAGAGACAAAAAAACAAGATTCCTAACTTGGAGAACAAACTGCTGATTACTAGGCGAGAGGTGGGTGGGGGGATGGATGAAATAAGTATAGGGATAAGCGTCTGACTTCAGCTCAGGCACAGTTTATGTGTTTGAGCTCCGCATCAGGCTTTGTGCTGAGAGCTTAGAGCCTAGAGCCTGCTTCAGATTTTGTGTGTCTCAGTCTCTGCCTGTCCCCTGCTTGTGCTGTGGCTCTCCTCTCTCTTTCTCTCGAAAATAAATAAACATAAAAATGTTTTTAAAAAATTTAAAAGAACTGACATAGCATAGCCCTAGAAATTTACTTAAGTATATGATATATTTTCAATTTATGGTATCTTTATAAAAGGAAAATTTAAACTATACAATAAAAGAACAATGCTACTTCCTGTCTCCTTCCCCTAATAACCCCACTACTATTTCTATTCTTTATTCCTCTAAAAATTGGCTCTTAAAATTTTTTTTAATTTATTTTTTATTTTTTTATTTACTTTTAATTTACATCCAAGTTCATTAGCATATAGTGCAATAATGATTTCAGGAGTAGAATTCAGTGATTCATCCCCTACATATAACACCCAGTGCTCATCCAACAAGTGTCCTCCTTAATACCCCTTGCCCATTTAGCCTATCCCTCTACCCACAACCCTTCCAGCAACCCTCAATTTTTTCTCTATATTTAAGAGTCTCTTGTGTTTTGTCCCCCTCCATATTTTTATAGTTTTTGCTTCCCTTCCATTATGTTCATCTGTTTTGTATCTTAAATTCCACATATGAGTGAAGTCATATGATACATATCTTTCTCTGATGATGAATTTCGCTTAGCATAATATACTCTACTTCCATCCGTGTTGGTGCAAATGTCAAGATTTTGTTCTTTTTGATTGCCAAGTAATACTCCATTGTATAGTATACCACATCTTCTTTACCCATTCAATCGTTGATGGACATTTGGGCTCTTTCCATACTTTGGCTATTGTCGATAGTACTCCTATAAACATTGGGGTGCATGTGCCCCTTCGAAACAACACACCTGTATCCTTTGGATAAATACCTAGTAGTGCAGTTGCTGTGTCATAAGGTAGTTCTATTTTTAATTTTTGAGGAACTTCCATACCGTTTTCCAGAGTGGCTGCACAGTTTGCATCCCTACCAGCAGTGCAAAAGTGTTCCTCTTACCTCTGTCATTGTCTGAGTTGTTAATTTTAGCCAATTTGACAGGTTTCTCGTTGTGGTTTTGATTTGTATTTCCCTGATGATGAGTGATGTTGAGCATTTTTTCATTGTGTCTGTTAGTGATCTGGATGGATGTCTTCTTTGGAAAAGTGTCTATTCATGTCTTTTGTCCATTTCCTCACTGGATTATTTGTTTTTGGGTGTTGAGTTTGATAAGTTCTTTGTAGGTTTTGTATACTAACCCTTTATCTGATATGTCATTTGCAAATATCTTCTCCCAATCCATCGGTTACCTCTTAGTTTTACTGATTGTTTTCTTTGCTGTACAGAAGCATTTTTTTTTGATGGGGTCCCAATAGTTCATTTTTGCTTTTGTTTACCTTGCCCCTGGAGACGTGTTGAGTAAGAAGTTACTGTGGCTGAGGTCAAAGAGGTTTTTGCCTGCTTTCTCCTCTAGGATTTTGATGTCTTCCTGTCTTACATTTAGGCCTTTCATCCATTTTGAGTTTATTTTTGTGTATGATGTAAGAAAGTGGTCCAGCTTCATTCTTCCACATGTTGCTGTCCAGTTTTCCCAACACCATTTGCTGAAGAGACTGTCTTTATTCCATTGAATATTCTTTCCTGCTTTGTCAAAGATTAATTGGTCATATGTCTGTGGGTCCATTTCAGCATTCTCTATTCTGTTCCATTGATTTGTGCATCTGTTTTTGTACCAGTACCATAGTGTCTTGATGATTACAGCTTTGTAATACAGCTTGAAGTCTGGAATTGTGATGCCTCCAGCTTTGGTTTTCTTTTTCAGGATTGCTTTGGCTCTTCGGGATTTTTTCTGGTTCCATACAGATTTTAGGTTTATTTGTTCTAGCTCTGTGAAGAATGCTGGTGTTATTTTGATAGGGATTTCTTTGACTATGTAGATTGCTTTGGACAGTATCGACTTTGTAACAATTTGTTTTTCCAATCCATGAGCTTGGAATATTTTTCCCTTTTTTTGTGCGTGTCTTCTACAGTTTCTTTTATGACATTTCTATAGTTTTCAGTGTATGGATTTTTCACCTTTTTGGTTAGGTTTATTCCTAGGTGTTTTATGGTTTTTAGTCCAGTTGTGATGGGATCAAGTCCTTGATTTCTTTCTGCTGCTTCATTATTGGTGTATAGGAATGTGACCAATTTCTGTGCATTGATTTTATATCCTGTGCCATTGCTAAATTCATGAATCAGTTCTAGAAGTTTTTTGGTGGAATCTTTTGGCTTTTCCATATGGAGTATCATGTCATCTGCGAACAGTGAAAGTTTGACTTCCTCCTTGCCAGTTTGGATGCCTTTTACTTCTTTGTGTTGTCTGATTGCTGAGGCTAGGACTTCCAATACTAGGTTGAATAACAGTGGTGAGAATGGACATCCCTGCCGTGTTCCTGGCCTTAGGGGGAAAGCTGTCAATTTTTTCCCATTGAGAATGATATTAGCGGTGGGTCTTTTGTTTATGGCTTTTATGATCTTGAGGTATGATCCTTTATCCCTAGATTCTTGAGGACTTTTATCAAGAAAGGATGCTGTATTTTGTCAAATACTTTATCTGTGTCTATTGAGAGGATTATGTGGTTCATATTCTTTCTTAATGTGACTTATCACATTGATTGATTTATGGATATTGAAGTAGCCCTGCATCCCAGGTATAAATCCCACTTGATCATGGTGAATAATTCTTTTAATGTTATGTCGGATTTGGTTGGCTAGTGACTTGCTGAGAATTTTTGCATCCATGTTCATCAGGGAAATTGGTCTGTAGTTCTCCTTTTTTTAGTGGGGTCTTTGTCTGCTTTTGGAATCAAGGTAGTTCTGGCCGCATAGAATGAGTTTGGAAGTTTTCCTTCCATTTCTATTTTTGGAACAGCTTCAAAAGAATAGGTGCTAACTCTTCTTTAAATGTTTGGTAGAATTCCCCTGGAAAGCCGTCGGCCCTGGACTCTTATTTTTTGAGAGATTTTGATTACTAATTCAAATTCTTTACTGGTTATGGGTCTGTTCAAATTTTCTATATCCTCCTGTTTCAGTTTATGTAGTTTATATGTTTCTAATAATTTGTCCATTTCTTCCAGATTGCCCAATTTATGACATATAACTGCTCATAATATTTTCTTATTATTGTTTTTATTTCTGCAGTGTTGGTTGTGATCTTTCCTCTTTCATTCTTGATTTTATTTATATAGGTCCTTTCTTTTTTCTTTTTGGTCACACATGCTAGGGGTTTATCAGTTTTGTTAATCTTTCAAAGAACTAGCTCCTGGTGTCATTGATCCGTTCTACTGTTTTGTTTTTATTTTGATAGCATTGATTTCTGCTCTAATCTTATTATTTCCTGTCTTCTGTTGGTTTGGGGTTTTATTTGCTGTTCTGTTTCCAGCTCTTTAAGGTGTACGGTTAGGTTGTGTATCTGAGACCTTTCTTCCTTCTTTAGGAAGGCCTGGGTTGCTATTTACTTCCCTCTTATGACTGCCTTTGCTGCATCTCAGAAGTTTTGGGCTATCATGTTATCATTTTCATTTACTTCCATGTACTTTTTAATTTCCTCTTTAATTTATTGGTTATCCAATTCATTCTTTAGTGGAATATCCTTTAGTCTCCAAGTATTTATCTTTCTACCTTTTTTCTTGTGGTTGATTTCAAGTGTCATAGCGTTATGGTCTGAAAATATGCGCGGTATGATCTTGATCTTTTTGTACTTGTTGAGGGCTGATTTGTGTCCCATTATGTGATCTATTCTGGAGAATGTTACATGTGCACTGGAGAAGAATGTGTATTTTGCTGCTTTAGGATGAAATGTTCTGAATATATCTGTTAAGTCCATCTGGTCCAGTGTGTCATTCAAAGCCATTGTGTCCTTGTTGACTTTTCTGCTTAGATGATCTGTCCATTACTGTAAGTGGGGTGTTGAAGTCCCCTACTATTATGGTATGATTATCAATGAGTTTCTTTATGTTTGTGATTAATTGATTTATATATTTGGGTGTTTCACATTGGGGGCATAAATGTTTACAATTGTTAGATCCTCTTGGTGGATAGACCCCTTAATTGTGATGTAATGCCATTCTTCATCTCTTGTTACAGTCTTTAATTTAAAATCTAGATTGTCTGATTGAAGTATGGGTACTCTGGCTTTCTTTTGGTGACTATTAGTATGATAGATGGTTCTCCACCCCCTTACTTTCAATCTGAAGGTGTCTTTAGGTCTAAAATGGGTCTCTTGTAAACAGCATATAGATCGATCTTGTTTTCTTTTTCTTATCCATTCTATTATCCTATGTCTTTTCATTGGTGCATTTAGTCCATTGACATTTACAGTGAGTACTGAAAGATATGAATTTATTGCCATTGTGTTGCCTGTAGAGTTGGAGTTTCTGGTGATGTTCTCTGGTCCTTTCTAGTCTTTGTTGCTTTTGGTCTTGTTTTGTTTTGTTTTGTTTCCTCTTTTCTCCCCTCAGAGAGTTCCCCTTAAAATTTCTTGTAGGGCTGGTTTAATGGTTACCAACTCCCTTAGTTTTTGTTTATCTAGGAAACTTTTAATCTCTCCTTCTACTTTCAGTGACAGCCTTGCTGGATAAAGAATTCTTGGCTGCATATTTTTCCAATTCAGCATGTTGAAAATATCCTACCACTCCTTTCTGGCTTGCCAAGTTTCTGTGGATTGGTTGGCTATGAACCTGATCTGTCTTCCCTTATAGATTAAGGACTTTTTTCCCTTGCTGTTTTCATAATTCTTTCCTTGTCTGTGTATTTGTGAATTTGACTATGATATGCCTTGTTACTGGTTGGGTTTTTTTTAATCTAATGGGAGTTCTCTGCTTCTTGGATTTTGATGTCTGTGTCTTTCCCCAGGTTAGGAAAGTTTTCCACTATGACTTGCTAACATAAAACTTCTACCCCTCTTTCTCTCTCTTCATTTTCTAGGACTCCTATGATTTGGATGTTATTCCTCTCTAATGAGTCACTGAGTTCTCTAATTATTATATTGTGCTCTTTTGCCTTACTTTCCCTCTTTTTTTTTTGCTTCACTATTCTCCATAATTTTGTCTTCTATATCGCTGATTCACTGTTCTGCTTCATCCATCCTTGCCACCATCAATCCATTTGAGATTCCATCTCAGTTATAGCATTTTTAATTTCATCCTGACTAGATTTACTTCTTTTATCTCTGCAGAAAGGGATTCTATGCTTTTTTTCAACCCCAGCTAGTATTCTTATTATCGTGATTCTAAATTGTACTTCAGATACTTTGCTTATATCTGTGTTGATTAAGTCCCTGGCTGTCATTTCTTCCTGCCCTTTCTTTTGGGGTAAATTTCTTTGTTTGGTCACTTTGGAGGAAGGAAAAGAAATAATAAAATAGAAAATTAAAACTAAAGAATTAAAAACAACAGAAAAATTCTTATAAAGGAAGCTAGTTCTAGGTGTGTTTTGGTTTGGTTGTTGGAAAAAGCTTGATAGAATAGAGAAAAAAGGGAAGGAAAGGCAAAGGGAAAAAAAAGTAAGAAAATGTTTAAACTTTTAAAAAGATGTATACAGGGGTGCCTGGGTGGCTCAGTTGGTTAAGCGTCTGACTTTGGCTCAGGTCATGATCTTGCAGTTTGTGAGTTTGAGCCCTGCGCTAGGCTCTGTGCGCGTCAGGCTCTGTGCTGACAGCTCAGAGCCTGGAGCCTGCTTTGGATTCTGTGTCACCCTCTCTCTCTACCCCTCCCCCACTTGTGCTCTGTCTTTCTTGGTCTATCAAAAAACAATAAACGTAAAAAAATTTTTTTAAAGATGTATACAGTAGAATAGAATAAAATGAAATGAAGAAAGTAACAGAATTAAGAAAAGTATTAAAAAACTGTAAAAAATGTTTTAATTTAAAAAAACAAAATAATTTTTTTTTCTCTTTCTGTATCCAAAAATAAGAAAAGAGAAAGGAAAGGAAAGACAAAAACCAAAACCAAAAAAACCCAAACAGGACCAGTGAGCAGAATGAAATCCGAATGAAATTACATCCAATTTCCCCTAGAAGTATAACTATACAGCACTTTATAGTCCATACACTAAGCAGGAGGGGAGACTTATGGTGGTCCTCTAAAGGCTGAGCTTGGTTGGCGCAGTTGGGGAGGGCTTGGTGTTACAGGTCTGTTCTCCAGTAGGTGGCACTGTGTAGCTTACTGGGGTGGTCATTGTGGCATGAGTGCAGGGGTATGCACATGTGCACAGTGGTAAAAATGGAGTCACCCAGCTTTCCAGTGTCTGGTATCAGAACTCTGCACTCTCACTAACCAGCAATCAAGAACCCCTAACTTTGTCTCCGGCTCCCATCCACTCTCTGCTTCTACACTGACTGCGTCCAAGCATCGGCACACTAGGCAGCACCTCCTTCCTGAATTATATCTCATATGGGGCTGTGTTTCCAAACCCCTCACCTCTGAGAGCCCAGCCTCATGGACCCACTACGCCCCTCTGGGGGAGGGTCTTGTGGAGCAATGGCCAGGTGCCAGCTTCCCCCTGGGAACATCATAGGGTCATGCTGCTGCAGAGGCTCAGTGATTGTGGCTGGGTGCCTGCTTGCCCCAGGAAAAGTTTGTGGGATTGCAAGGTAGCAGAGGTTTAGAAATTATGGCAAAACACAACACGCAGCTGGCACCAGATTTCACTGCCCCGTGGCATCTTTTTTCTAATCCCAGCAAATGTGGCTGTTCTCCAGGATCACTGGGACCTTTGCCTGTGGGGAGGCCCCACAGCCTCTACCAAATGTGCTCCTGGCAAGGGAACCACCTCTCCCCATGTGGCCCACGGACCCCTCAGACCTCACTTCCTGCTCCTGGAGATTCACCCTTCCCACCAGAGCATGGCCAGGTATTGACCTGTGGAATTTTCAACACTGCTTCCCCCTGTTGATAGAGTCCTAATGGTACTGAAACCCTCTGCTTTCTCCTCTCTCCCTTTATTGTTCAGTCACTCTTTCTCTTTCTCTCAGCTTCTTTCAGGGGGAGTGCTTTTCCTGGACTCTCCCTTCTTTCTGTGTCCTCTCTCCACAAAAACAGCTCCCTGCCCTCTGCAGCTTCTGTCTCCCCCAGTTCACCTCTCCACACTGCATACCTGCCAGTTCTGTGGTTCAAGTTATGCAGATTGTTGTGCTAATCCTCAGGTCAATTTTGTAGGTGTGCAAAATGGTTTGGTGCTGATCTAGCTGCATTTCAGGGATGAGAGAAGCTGAGAACTTTCAGGCTGCTCCACCAACTTGGCCCCTCCTGCTTACAAAATTTTATACCACTGTTAGTACCCCATTTAGAACAAATCCCTTACTTTGTTTCTTTGGAAATCATAGATACCTTGGGAATTTTCTCATTTTAAAAATATCTACAAAATGAATGGAATAAAACACTTTATGTGTTTTATCTCTTTTAACAAAGGTTTCAACGGATATAAAGTCAAACAATAAGCCTTGCCTCAGAGGACCCCAAATGATTGCAGAGTATTAATTTTAATAAACATAATTTACCTTTTCCAGATTTAAAGTGTCATTTCTTCCAAATACTTGTTGAGTAGTCTCACTGTTTAACTTATGAATAGCACTCTCATTGAATATTGTCATTACTCATGATGTAAAACCATTTTTATTACGACTTTTAGTTTCATAAGCCTTTGTTTTCTTGTTTTATATTCACATTAGGGTTTTGTTTGTTGCATTTATAGCCAAGATGTAAAATATGAAATATGTAATAGTAAGATTTATTTGAATACAAATTATTACTTTTCCTGAAATATTCTTTGAATGTGTCCTTTTTAAAAAGAGTTGATAACCAGAAGTTTTAAAAATAGAAAAATGAATGTTATGACTACATATATGGCTATTACACACTGAAGTCTATAATAACCTTTGTGATATTGTAATAGATATACTTCTTCACAGAAAGTAACTTAGCAGAAGTTGTCTTTTAAAAAACAAAGTTTTTATTTTTGTCTAATGATTTGAATGATATTTAATGATAAAGTATCTAATTTTTAACTGTTGAAGAGTGACCTATTAATCCTTCATATTTTTCACCAATTATGTAAAGTATAAATGTCTTAATAGATAAATTCAGGATTTCTATGGTTTCATGTCTTTGTAATTTGAGTAACATTACATAGTAGGAAAATATAAAAGGTATTGATAAGCCATTTTTAGTACTCTTTCAGAAGTTTTCCACTTTATTTCAGTTTGGTATTAGATTAGCTGCATTGGAATCAGGTGATTCTATTCCTTTTAAATAAAATACATAATTTGGGACTCCAAATTTATCAAATCAAAATCTTGGTAGGAGTGGGGCCAATAACCTGAATTTACTGTTAGGTGATTATTATGCATAATACAGTTTTTAAAACGCTGCCTTAAATTGTTTTTATCAATTGAATCTATGTAACAGTACATATAGTTTGGTGTTTCATAGAACCCTAATGGTAATTTGAAATTTGTTTTTCTTAACTGTGTTTTAGGGCCAATATGTAGTTAATACTGGCACTACTTACGCTGTTTAATCCACTTTTCTAATAAAAGGCAACCAGCAAACTAATGCCAAACCAGAAACATTGGAAAAGACTGGACATTTGGCTCTGAGAAATGAGATGACTATCATCCTTCACTTCCTTGTGCATATGGCCCTAGGACCAGCTGGAAATACTCAGGAGCCACTATCTGAGGCTACATACCATCAATGACTTCCTAAATCTTTACTGACTGTATTAGATCTAAGCTTTCTAAGAATTTAAAACCTGTAATTTGACCCTCTCGTGCTCTGAATCTCATCTCCTTCTCCTCTTCTTTCCAGCTTTCCCCGTAGTGTGTTCATTCCTGCCTTTGCACGGTTCTCCTTCCCACTGAACATATTGTCATTCATTATCCCCAAAGTACTGGCATGCAATAGGGTTCATTAAATTCTGAGGAATTGATTTTATATCTGGCTCAAAAAAGGTATTAGACACATAATCACTGCTTAGATTGAAAACTCTGTGAAGGCAAGAAGCACATTCCTTAAAGAGCATAAAGAATGTACATGGTTCCTACATGGAACATTGTAATGACTAGGACTCATTCTGTACAGAGCTTATCTGGGTATATCATGTACACCAAAGTACCTAATGAATATTATTAGTAGTATTAATAACAACAATGTTTGTTCTGGCCCTGTTGTGGAATCTATGTTCCCTTTAGTCTTTTCATTTTTCATAGGACACACCAGATTATAGAAGAGGTGGAGTGGCCATCTGTTCTAGATCTAGTCTTGAATACGGAATTTTGCCCTGGGGTAAAATCAAGTGCTCTGAGCGTGTGGCCTGGATATATGTGGCATAACCGAGGCTTTGAATCCTCCTAGTAACTGAATAAAACCCATAAGGGAAATTCCTAGAAGTATTTGCTCAATTTGATTGAGCCCTGATATAAGTTTGTTAATGTGCTTATATGTGAGAGTCATATGCCAAATTCCATCTTCTCAATGGTTTTTGTTAGCTCTGAAATAAATATCAGCCAAAGAACAACATTTAGCTAGAGGCTTAAATCATTTAATTACCAATATGTGCTTGCTTTGAAAAGATTTAGTAAGATGTTTTGGGCATATAAATTTCTTGCTTCTTTAGTGAGAACATTTGTGGAGGACTATAATTTTATTTTTATATGTACAATTGTTAATACTTTGGCACGTCTATTCTCTTAATTATGATGTTTTTTCTATTCTTTTTTCTGAGATTTATTGATATTTAATAGACATATAACATTGTATAATTTAAGGTGTACAGTGTAATGATGTGGTATATGTACATAGCATGAAATGTTACCACAGTAAGGTTAACACATCCTTCACACCTCACATAATTACCATTTTATTGTTGTTGTTCTTGTTATGGTAAAGACATTTAAAATGTATTCTCCAGGCAGCTTGCAAGTATACAATACACTTTTGTTAACTGTGGTCACCATGCTGTACATTACACCCTGGAACTTATTTTTCTTATCACTGGAGGTTTGTACCCTTTGATCAATGTCTCATTTCCCCCACCCCTCAGTCCCTGGCAACCACTGTTCAACTCTCTGCTTCTATGAATTCAGCTTTAGATTCTACATGTAAGAGAAATAATATGGTGTTTGTATTTCTCTGTCTGACTTATTTCCCTTAGTATAATGCTCTCAAGGTCCATCCATGTTGCCACAAATAGCAGAATTTCCTCCTTTTTTATGGATCAATAATATTCCATTGCATGTATATACACTGCATTTTCTTTCATCCATTCATCCATCCATAGATGGACACTGAGATTGTTTTTATGTCTTGGCTATTGTGAATAATGTTGCAATGAAAATGAGGGTACAGATATTTCTTTCAGATCCTGTATTCATTTTCTTCGGATATATTCCCAGAAGTGGGATTGCTGGGTCATATGGTAATTCTACTTCTAATTGTTGAGGAACTTCTATACTCTTCTCCATAATGGCTGTATCAATTCACATTCCCACCAATACTGCACAGGGTTCCGTTTTCGACACATCCTTGCCAACATTTGTTATCTCTTACCTGTTTGGTAATTGCCATTCTAACAGGTGTGAAGTGATATTTCATTGTGGTATTGACTTGCATTTTCCCAATGGTTACTGAGATTGAGTACCTTTTAATGTACTTGTTGGCTATTTTTGTATGTGTTCTTTGTCAAAATGTTTATTCTGGTCCTTTGTCCATTTTAAATTGGATTATTTGGATTTTTGCTATTGAGTTGAATGAGTTGTATAAAGTTTCCAATTGGGAAGTGTGATGCCTCCAGCTTTGTTCTTTCTCAAGATTGCTTTGACTGTTCAGGTCTTTTGTGTTTCCATATAAATTTTAGGATAGTTTTTCTATTTTTGTGAAAAATGATGTTGTAATTTTGATAGGGATTGCACTGAATCTATAGGTGGCTTTGGATAGTATGGACATTTTAACAATATTAATTCTTCCCATCCATGAACATGGGATATCTTTCCATTTACTGGCATTTTCTTCAGTTTCTTTCATCAGTGTCTTACAGTTTTCAGTGTATATAGATTTTTCACTTCCTATTGTTTTGAGTGCTATTGGAAATGGGATTGTTTCCTTTATTTTTTCCAGTGTTTTGTTGTTAGTATATAAACACACAATTAATTTTTGTATGTTGATTTTGCATCCTGCAACTTACTGAACTTGATTCTTTTT
This sequence comes from Felis catus, assembly GCF_018350175.1. NCBI lineage: Eukaryota > Metazoa > Chordata > Mammalia > Carnivora > Felidae > Felis > Felis catus. Next base: position 42,373,972 of record NC_058380.1, read on the forward strand.
AATGAGTTTTTAGTGGAGTCTCTAGGATTTTCTCTATATAATATCATGTCATGGAAAAACTGAGATAATTTTACTTCTTCCTTTCTGATTTGGATGCCTTTGATTTCTTTTTGCTGCTTAATTGCTCTAGCTAAGACTTCCAGTACCATGTTGAATAAGAGTGGTGACAGTGGCACCCTTGTCTTGTTCCTAATCTTAGAGGGAAAGCTTTCAACTTTTCATTGTCAGGGATGATGTAAGCTGTGGTCTTGTCATATATAGCCTTTATTATGTTGAGGAATGTCCCTTCTATAACCACTTTGTTGAGAGTTATTATCATGAGAGGATTGTTGAATTTTGTCAAATGCTTTTTCTGCCTCTATTGAGATGATCATGTGATTTTTATCCTTCACTCATTGTAGTATGTCACATTTATTGGTTTGCAAATGTTGGCCCCATGGTGTATGATCCTTTAATGTGCTGTGAAAACCTGTGTGGAGGAAATGCTATGGTGAAATCTTCAGGGAGTGCATGAGGGCTATCCTGGTCGTTGGTTTTTTTCAGCAGCAAAAGCTGTTGGGGTCCTCTGCAGAACAGGCCACTGTGAAACGAGGTTGTGCCTGCCACGTGTCTGATACTGGTAGCCCAAGCCCTTTTTCCTTGTTCCAGGCCATTTCTGTACACCTCACTTGTGCCAGTCTCTGGGTCAGGTGAAACTGAAGTGGCTCCTTCTTGCAGTGCATCAAAAGGCTGGGGAAGCTGATTGCTCACCCCACTCTCCCTTTCCCAGGGAGGGGAAGGAACTCTTTTCATATTGGTAGTTCCCTGTCTATGCTGAGCAGCACCGGCCTGGGTGATAGGCTGACACAAGCAAAATGAAGCTGTCCTTCTTTTCTTCTACATTTGGTTAGTCTCAGATTTTTTTGTCCCACTGTGTTTTGGGGCTTTAAAAGGAAGGTGTATACCTCTCCTTTTTTCCTTGTTATTACTTGCAAGAATTTAGATATGGTGATGAGCCATCTTAGAATATAGAGACCAAAAGCAGTATCCACTTAGGAATGAGGCACAGATGTCTCTTTCATTGCTACTATTAACACTGGTTCTATAGATTCTTGTAAATGAAAATACACAAGAAAAATATATAATTACGGGATGTATACAGCCAAAATGTGATTGTCAGTGACATGTTTTTGGACATAGAAAATCCAAGAGAATCAACTCATGAGCTATTAGAACTAACTAGATAATTCAGCAATAAGTTCTAAACAAAGGTCAACCAACAAAATAAAGTAGCCTTTACAAGTAATAATATATTTTAAAATGCTATTTTAAAATTTTTATTTACAATAATAAAAATAACTATTAAATACCCAGGAATAAATGTTTTAACAAATGGAAGAAACCTGTAAAAAACACTGGAGGACATAAATCAACTATTAAATAAATGGAATAAATACTGTTTTAAGAATAGTAAGAATCAATACTGTAAATGTGAGAATTTATTCCAAAGTTAATCTAAATGTCAGTGCAGTTCTAGATACTGACAAATCGATTCTACAAAAATAACTAAAGGGGCACCTGGGTGGCTCAATTGGGTAAGCGTCTGACTCTTGATTTAGGCTTGGGTCATGATCTCACGGTTCATGAGTATGAGCCCTGCATTTGGTTCTGCACTGACAGTGTGGAGCCTGCCTGGGATTCTCTCTCCCTCTCTCTCTCTCTCTGCCCCTCCTCCGATCTCGCTTTCTCTCTCTCTCAAAGTAAATAAATAAACCTAAAAAAAAATAACTGACAAGTAGGAATGAAGATGGCTAATGAAAAAGAATGGACAAAGAGAGGAATATTTTCCCTACCAAACACCAAAACATGTTATAAAGCTGTGGTAAATAAAACATCATGATTAGTGTAGAAATAGAGGCATAGAGCGTTTGACAGAATAGAGTTCCACCGTTTACAGTCCCACCAGTAGTGCACAAGGGTTCCAATTTCTCCACATTCTTGCCAACACTTGTATTTTTTTTTAAATTTTTTTTTCAACGTTTATTTATTTTTTGGGACAGAGAGAGACAGAGCATGAACGGGGGAGGGGCAGAGAGAGAGGGAGACACAGAATCAGAAATAGGCTCCAGGCTCTGAGCCATCAGCCCAGAGCCTGACGCGGGGCTCGAACTCACGGACCGCGAGATCGTGACCTGGCTGAAGTCGGACGCTTAACCGACTGCGCCACCCAGGCGCCCCAACACTTGTATTTTTGATAGTAGCCACCTATTATCTCATTCTGTGTGCTTTTTAAAATTTTTTATTCAATTTATTTAAACTAAAAAAAGAAAAAAACAGTTCATCCATTTCTCCATACCTGCCCCCCCACTTCTTGAAACCACCAATCTGTTCTCTATATCCATGAGCTTGGTTTATGGTTTTGGTTTGGTTTGTTTGTTTTAGATTCCACATATAAGAAGGTTCGTACAGTATTTGTCTTTTTATGTCTGACTTATTTCATTTAGCATAATGGTCTCAAGGTTCATCCATGTTGTCACAAATGGCAAGATTTCACTCTTTTAAATAGCTGAATAGTATTCTTGTGTGTGTGTGTGTGTGTGTGTGTGTGTGTGTTTGTGTGTGTGTGTATCTCAATGGACATGTAGGTTTTCTCCATATCTTAGCTATTATGCTGTGTTGAACATAAGAGCACATATGTTTTTTCAAAGTAGTGTTTTTGTTTCCTTTGGATACACACCCAGAAGTGGAATTGTTGGATCATGTGGTAGTTCTATTTTCAATCTTTAGAGGAACCTCCATACTGTGGTTGTACCAATTTAAATTCACACCAGCAGTGCACAGAAGTACCTTTTTCTTTGCATCCTTGTCAACACTTGTTATTTCTTGTCTTTTGGTAGTAGACATTCTAATTGGTGTGAGGTGATAGCTCATTGTGGTTTTGACTTGCATTTCCTTGATCATTGATGATGTTGAGCCTATTTTCATGTAGCTATTGGCCATTTGTATATGTTCTTTGGAAAAACGCTTATTCAGATCCTCTGCCAAATTTTGGCTCAGATTGTTTTTTGCTATTAAGTTGTATGAGTTCTTTGTATATTTTGAATATTAGCCCCTTATCAGATATATGATTTCCAAATATGTTCTCCCAATCAGGAGGTTGCCTTTTCATTTTGTTGGTGGTTTCCTTTGCTGTGCAGAAGCTTGTTCATTTGATGTGGTCCCAGTTGTTTATTTTTTGCTTTTGTTGCTTTTGCTTTTAGTGTAAGACTAAAAAAAAAATCACCAAAACCTATATCCAGGAGCTTGCTGCCTATGTTTTCTCTAGTTTTATGGTTTCAGGTCTTCTGTTCAAGTCCTTAATCCATTTTGAGTCGATTTTTGTGTATGGTATAAGATAGTGGTCAGATTTCATTCTTCTGCATATGTCTGTCCAATTTTCCCAATGCCATTTATTGAAGATACCATCCTTTCCCTATCATACATTCTTATCTCTTTTATCATAAATTAATTGACCATATATGTATCGTGATCATATATGACCATATAGGTTTATTTCTGTGATATGTGTTCTGTTCCATTGAACTATGTGTCTGTTTTTATGCCAGTACCATATGGCTTTGATTACTATAGCTTTTTTTAAAAAAAATTCAAGGTAGTTTGATTACTGTAGCTTTGTAATATAGTTTGAAATCAGGGAACATGATACCTACACCTTTGTTCTTTTTTCTCAAAATTGCTTTGACTATTTGGCTCTTTTATGGTACAATACAAATTTTTGGATTTTTCTATTTCTGTGAAAAATACTTTTGGATGTTTGGGATTGCTTTGAATCTATGTATTGGAGAGTGTGGACATTTTAACAGTATTAATTCTTCCAACCATGACTGTGAAATATCTTTCCATTTATTTGTATCTTCTTCAATGTCTGTCTTCTTTTCTTTCTTTCTTTCTTTCTTTCTTTCTTTCTTTCTTTCTTTCTTTCATGTAAAAAAGGTGTTTTTATTAAAGCATGGGGACAGGACCCATGGGCAGAAAGAGCTACACTCAGTTTCTTTCATTAATGTCTTATAGTTTTCAATATATAAGTCTTTCTTTCACTTTGGTTAAATTTATTCCTAGGTATTTTGTTCTTTTTGATGCAATTGTAAATGGGATTTTTTTTTCTTAATTTCTTTCTGATGTTCATTATTAGTGTAAAAAACAGTGACCGGTTTTTGTGTATTGATTTTGTATCCTGCAGCTTTACTCTGAATTTGTTAATTAGTTCTAACAGTTTTTTGATGGAATGTTTAAGATTTTTCTTTATATAATATCATGTGCTTTACAAATAGTGACAGTTTTACTTCTCCAATCCAAATGCCATTTGTTTACTTATTTATTTATTTCCTAATTTCTCTAACAGGACTTCCAATGCTATGTTGAATGAAAATAGCAAGAGTGGACATCTTTGTCTTGTTGCTGATCTTAGAGGAAAAGCTTTCAGCTTTTCACCTTTGACTATGATGTTACTTGTGGGCTTGTCATATGTGGCCTTTATTATGTTGAAGTACATTCCCTCTATATCTACTTTGTTGAGAGTTTTTATCATAAACAGATGTTGAGTTTTATCAAATGCTTCCTAAGCATCTGTTTAGATGATCATATGATTTTTATTCTTTTTAATGCGGTATATCACCTTGACCAATTTGGGAATGTTGAACCATCCTTGTATCTCTGGAATAAATCCCACCTTATCATGGTATGTAATCCTTTTCATGTATTGCTGAATTCAGTTTGCTGATAGTTTGTTGAAGACACAATATTTGTTTTTATGCTCCTCAGGGATATTTGCCTGTAGTGTATGTGTGTGATCCTTTTCTAGTTTTGGTATCAGGGTAATACTGGCCTCATAAAATGTGTTTAGAATACTTTGTCCCTCTTCTACTTTTTGAAAGAGTTTGAGAAATATTAATATTAATTCTTATTTGAGTGTTTGGTAGACTTCACCAGTGAAGCTGTCTAGTCCTAGACTTTTGTTTGTTTGTTGGGAGGATTTTGATCACTGATTCAACTTCCTTGCTAGTAATCAATCTGTTCAGATTTTCTATTTCACCATGCTTCAGTTCTGGTAAGTTGTCTGTTACTAGGAACATATTCCTTTGTACCAGTTGTAACATTTATTTTGTTTCTAATTTATTTTCATCCTTTCTTTTTTCCTGGTGAGTCTAGCTGAAGGTTTGTCGATTTTGTTTATTTTTTCAAAGAACCAGCTCTTAGTTTCACTGATCTTTTCTACTGTCTTTTTAGTTTCTATTTCATGTATGTCTGCTCTAATCTTTGCTATTTCCTTCTTTCTACTTTCTTTGGGCTTCTTTTGTTTTTCTTTTTCTAATTCCTTGAGGTGTAAAGTTAGGTTCTTTATTTGACACTTGTTTCTTAAGATAGGCATTTATTACTGTGAACTTTCCTTTTAGAACTATTTTTGCTGCATCCCATAAATTTTGATGTTACATTTCCATTTTCATTTGTCTCAAGGTATTTTTTATTTCTCTTGATTTCTTCTCTTGCCCATTGGTTATTCAGTAGCATGTTGTTTAATATTCACATATTTTTTTAATTTTCCAGTTTTATTAATGGAATTAAATTCTAGTTTCATATCATTGTGGTCAGAAAAGATGTTTTATATGATTTTAATTCTCTTAAATTAAGTTTTCTTTTGTGGCCTAACATGATATATTTTGGAAAATGTCCCATATGCACTTAAGAAAAATGTGTATTCTGTTGCTTGTGGATGGAATGTTTTGCAAATATCTGTTACATACATCTGGCCTAATGTCATTTAAGACTCATGTTTCCTTATTGATTTTCTGTCTGGATGATATATCCATTGATATAAGTGGGTATTAAAATCCCCTACTTTTATTGTATTGCTGTTTATTTCCTCCTGTAGGTCTATTAATATTTGCTTTGTATATTTAAGTGTTTCTAGGTTGGATACATAAATATTTACAAATGTTATATCCTCTTGTTAGATTAACGCCCTTATCATTATGTAACTCCCTTCTTCATCTTTTATTTGCAGTCCTTGTTATAAAGTCCATTTTATCCGATATAAATATAGGTACTTCAGCTCTCTTTTGGTTTTTGTTCGCATGGAATATCTTTTTCCATCCCTTCACAGTCTATGTATGTCCTTACATCTAAAGTGTGTCTCTTGTAGGCAACAGATAGATAGTGTTGGTTTTTTATCTATTCCATCAATCTGTGTCTTTTGATTGGAGAATTTAGTCCATTTACATTTAAAGTAATTATTGATAAGTATGTGCTTATTACTATTTTGTTAATTGCTTCCTAGCTGTATTTACAGTTCCTCTCTGTTCTTCTCTTCTTCCCTTGCACTATTCCTTTGTGGTTTGATGACTTTCTTCATATATAAGTTATCCTTATATTCTTTTCCCTTTATTGTTTTGGATTTTCTATAGCTTTATTTTCTTATGCTTACCATAAGGCTTGCATATAACAGCTTATATCTATTATATCCATAATAGTCTCTTTTAAGTTGATAACAACTTAAGTTTGTGGTTTTGATTTGCATTTCTCTGATGAGACATGATTCTTTACATAGGTACTCCTAAAGATTTATAAAACAGCTACTAGTATTAGCAAGAGAGATTAACCATTTCATGAGATGTAAGGCCAAAGTACAAAAATCAGATCTATTTTTATATGTTAGCAGTAAATAATTGGAAAATGAAATAGAAAACTTTCAATTTATAGTAGCATTTAAAAAATATTTAAATAAATTCAAGGGAAGACATGTAATCTACCAAATGTTGGAATGAATGTAGAGAATGGAGAATTTTCATCCATTGTTGGTGGTTGAAGATTTGGAGGAAAGCTCTAGTTCTAATAAATGAAACATTCACCTATGATATGACTTAGCAATTCTTCTTCTAAGTATTTACCCAAAAGAAATGAAAACATATGTGTGAAAACATACACACAAATGTGTTCAGCAATATTTATAGCAGTTTTATTCATAATAGTCAAGAATTGGAAATAGTCCAGGTGTCCATCTACAAGAAAATGTATTATTATATAATGGAATATTACTCAGCAATAAAATGAAATGAACTTTTTTTAAAGTTTATTATTCATTTTGGAGAAGGAGGGGCAGGAAGAGGGAGAGAGAGAGAATCCCAAGCAAGCTCTGTGCTGTCAACACAGAGCCCAATGTGTGGCTTGAACCCACAAACTGTGAGATCTTGACCTGAGCCGAAATCAAGAGACAGACACTTAAACAACTGAGCATCAACAAAGTTGATGCAACAAAGTTGAAATGCATCAACAAAGTAAGATGGATTGATGGATATGTGAAAATGCAAAATAATTAATTGTAGCATGTAGGTAGTGGGTACATATTTGTTTCTGTGTTTTTAATGTTTTATTTATTTTTGAGAGAGAGAGCGCACAAGTGAGGGAGGGGCAGAGAGAGAGATGGAGACACAGAATTTGAAGCAGGCTCCAGGTTCTGGGCTGCCAGTGCAGAACCCGATGTGAGACTTGAACTCACAAACTGTGAGATCATGACCTGAGCTGAAGTCGGACACTTAACTGACTGAGCCTCCCAGGCATCCCTAGTGGGTACATATTTGTACACCATACATTTATTTCAACTTTTCTGGATGTTTGAAGCTTTTCATAATAAAATGTTAGAGGGAAATGCACTTTGGAAAATTATGACTTGATTATAGAGAGGCAAAATCATCACTACCCCTCCTTTGCACCTTTGGAATCATGCAGAAGACAAGAATGATGAAGAAAAATTCAACTCCTTTTCACAGCCAACCTAGGTTATAGCTAAAACTCTGTATTTCAAAATACATGGAAGAACAGTGAAAAACAGGTTATTAGTGCAAGCATGCAAAAGGACACAGATATAAGACACCATGGAAAGAAGACTTAGGTGCTACAGATCTCTGAAAGATCAAGACCTCTTAGAAGATGAAGTGCACATGAGGTGCAAATCTGATATCCCCTATTTGCAACAGTGGAACAGGTCTGCAGTGGCTTGTGATAGCCATCCTAGAACTGGTTTGCTTCCAAAGAATTGAGGAGGCAGGGCCTAATGAAGAATAACATAGATAATGAATATCTGAAGGAGGCAGCTTTTCTCACAGCAGGCAAAAGAAGAGTTTCCTTACAGTATTAAAAGAAAAAGACAAAAACAACCAAACCATAACAAAAATAACCTGGTTAATGGAATTCATTAAAAAAATTAAAGTCATATGCAAAGTGTCACTAGTCTGGAAGATAGCACAGGCCCCTCTGCTATGTAACTTTCTGCAAATAGGTGATCTAGGAAAAAATCTCTTTAAAACCTGAGTTCTGAGAAATGAACCAACATAGTATCCATACAAATATACTAGAATAAGAATGGAAAAAAGAAACAAAAAGTAAGTGGCAGGAAAAAAAAGTTTCACCACAGATAAGTTGCTATCGAGTAGATGAAAATATATTAGTATGGGGCTCCTGGGTGGCTCATTCTGTTGTGTCTGACTTCGGCTCAGGACATGATCTCGTGGTTCATGAGACTGAGCCCTGCATTGGGCTGTGTGCTGACATCTCAGAGCCTGGAACCTGCTTTGGATTCTGTGTCTCTCTCTCTGCCCCTTCCCCACTCATGCTGTGTCTCTCTCTGTCTCTGAAAAATAAATAAAAACATTAAAAAAATTGTTTTAATATTGGTATGAGTTTAAAATGTTAATCATTTCTTCTAAAAGGGATAAGTTTAAGGTAGAATTAAATGTAAGAATTTAAGGAAAATATGATGAGACATAGGAGCAGATGAACTTAGGCAGATGAACTGCCAACTTGCTAGTTGGCAGAAAAGCAAAGAAGTAAAAGAAAATAAGTTATCTCAGAAAAAATATATATTGTTGGTTTCATAAGAATGTGTGTGTATGTTAATAATTGGTGTGTGGCTGTGGGAGGAATTGCCTAGGAAGGGACATCAGAGAAATTTTTGGAGTATGAAGATGTTTTATATCTTGAGCAGGGTAGTGGCTACATACATGCATACAATTCTCAAAGCTCATTAAACGAAACACTTAAAATGCATTTACTATTTCACTTATTATGTCTAAGTTTAAAAATAAAATGTATTGGGGGAAAAGGATTTATGAAGCATGTGACAGAGATTCAACATATGTATAATTGGGGTCTTCAAGGAGGAAAACATCATGGAACAGAACAAATATTGAAGTTGTAATTCAGCAACAATTTCCAGAAATAAAGACTTATAAGAACATAAAATGAACCAGGGAAAATTGATCTTAAATGTGTCATACCCTAGGCGTGTTTTAGTAAAGCTTCTGGATGGGAAAAAAAAGAAAGAAGAGCCAAGGAAGAAGTTCGTGTTGTGTATAAAGGGGAAAAAACAAAGATGAGACAACTCTGTAGCTCCAGAGCTCCCAATAAGCTGGCATGAAGCCTCTGCAGGAACTGCAGTGCACTTCACTTTTTCCCAGTCCTGCTTCCTGAAGCTTCTTACAGCTGTTGTTTCTACAAAAAACCTCCCACATGCAAATTTTCATCTCAGATTCTGCGTCCAGGTGATCTGACCTGAGATGTACCACAAAGGAAACCTTAATTAATTCTGAGAGGTAGAAATAGTTACAGATAACTTTCTCTGGGAGTAATGCAATAAAACTAATCAATTACAAAACCTGAAAACAGAGGTCACTATGACCTCAGTATTTAAAAGAAAAAAATTCTTGGGTCAAGTAGATAAATGTGAACAAATTACAGAATATCCCTAAAAGAATAACATTCTGGAATGATCAGAACCCACGGGATGGCTAAAACAGTGCTCAAAAAAATTATAACTGTACATATTTACATTAATAAACAAGAAATGACAATAAACAGCTCCAGTACTAATAACTAGAATCTAAAGATTAAAATAGAAATTAATGAATTAAAAATGTACAATTAAGTGAACAAGAGTTGTTTTTAAAAAAGAAAAAGCATGGGGTGCCTGAGTGGCTCAGTCATGTAAGTGTCCCACTTTAGCTCAGGTAATGATCTCGTGGTTCACGAGTTTGAGCCCCTCGTGGGGCTCTGTCCGGCTTAGAGCCTGGAGCCTGCTTTGGATTCTGTGTCTTCCTCTCTCTGTGCCCCTCCCCTACTCTCTCTCTCTCTCTCTCTCTCTCTCTCTGTCTCTGTCTCTCAAAATAAATAAATAAATAAACAAACATTTAAAAAGAAAAAGTAATAAAATAGATGGACCTGGTGTTACCTTACCTAATTAAGAAAAAAGAAAGTACAACTATGTGAAACAAGTGATAAATAACAGTAGCCACAGACTCGGGGGGTGGGGGGTATCATGGCAGGCTACTTAGCTCAACTACATGCAAATAAATATGAAAGCCTGGATGAAATGGAAAGTTTTCTAGGAAAATATAATGTTCCAAATTTTGCTATAGAACAAAAAGAATACTAAAACCAAGTTGTCAGAAAGGTACCTTCTTACCTTCCCTTTCAGTAAATACTAAGTAAGCCAAATTCAGACAAGTGCTACTACAGTAAAGAACAGATCAATTTAATCTCATCAAAACTACTGTAGCACATGGAAAGAGAAAGGTACCTCCAAATTTTTTTTAAAAAGACTGCACACACTGGGTGTTATATGTAAGTGATGAATTACTAAATTCTATAGCTGAAGTCATTATTACACTATTTGTTGCCTAACTTGGATTTAAATTTAAAAAAAAAAAATTGGATGCTTAACTGACTGAGCCACATAGGCGCCCCCTTGATTAACTATTTTTCAAGTTGTTTTGTAAAGAAAATTATTTTGTGTGGATTATTTTTAGAATTTGATGAATAAATTACACCATTATAGATTGTTACAGAAAAAAAAAGACTGCATAAAACCAAAAGAAATCAATCTCACGTTAATGTAGAAATCCTATGATAAAATGTTGGCAAATAGAGGTCAACAGCACATCAAAAAATAATATAGCACACCAACTGGAGTTTATTCCAGGAATGCAAGGATAATTCAAATCCAAGAAAATTACTAATAATCCTATTAATAGCTTTATGATGGAAAATCATGATAGTTTATATGGATGGTAAAATGGGCTTAAGACAATTTGATATTTTTATAAGAAATAAAGGGGCGCCTGGGTGGCTCAGTCGGTTAAGCGGCCGACTTCGGCTCAGGTCATGATCTCGAGGTCCGTGAGTTCGAGCCCTGCGTCCGGCTCTGTGCTGACAGCTCAGAGCCTGGAGCCTGTTTCAGATTCTGTGTCTCCCTCTCTCTGACCCTCCCCTGTTCATGCTCTGTCTCTCCCTCTCTCTCAAAAATAAATAAAACGTTTAAAAAAATTAAAAAAAAGAAAAATGAGTAGAAAACTATTAAATTACATATTATAGATTAATATATTAAAATATATTTCTTAACATTAAAATATGGCTCTCATCTCAAAGCTGGCATAGTATTTCCTAAGAAGTAAAAGGACTGTCACCAAAGTTAGGAAGAAGTCAAGCATGTCCATCAGTGCCGGATTCCAGCTCCAGCAGGTCCAGGGGTTCCCAAAGGATGAACGGCATCGCGAAAGTAACAAATGGACCCAGACCACAGCCGTGTGTTAGACTGGCCGCTTTATTGTGGCAAGCGTGGCATTATATTTGTTAGCAATTTCCTTATAACGTGTGTCATCTATGTTTTCTGGCATTACCTGATTCTAAAGATGTTCCTTTGTGTAATCACCCATTAAGGAACAACATAGTTATTTTCTTGTAACGTTCCCTCCTGCCCTTTCAAGGTCATCTAGCTCTCAACACCTCAAGGGGAACGTTTACAGGGATGTGACTTTTTAATTGTTCCTTTGAACCATTTGCAGTACAAGGAACAAAAGTATTCACTTTAGTCTGGGGTGCAGGGAGGGAGCCAAGAGGGCCCTGGGAACCCACGCCTTATGTGCTCCCAGAGAGACAATGTATACCTAGGAACTAATGAACCATTCTGTACCTTAACCCACCAGGTCCAGTTATCATCTGGAATGCCTCCTGGGGGCCAAATGGGCCTAGGGGTTGGAGTAACTTGTATCCATAGATACATTCCTTTGTTGCCAGAGTGGGGATTTCGAACCCATTCGTCCCCCTCCTTGGCTGGGAAATATATGGGGCTGTCCTTCCTTTAGGGAGAGGAGTCTTTATAGGGGGTGGCAAGGGCTGGCTGCATGATTTCCTTGCGAATCTTCTTTCTTTCCCCAGTGGTTCTTTTCCCGGGGGGCCTGTCGTGGGCAATTCCCCAACCGACAAATCCCCAGGTGCTTTCACTGGGAGAGGGGCTGCCCTGACCAGCGCTAAGGCCAAATTACATAAAAGCAGGAGTCCAAGAAGCTTCACTTTCGGTGGGCCGCCATGCAGTGCCGATCCGTCCACCACCCGGGCCCTGCCATCAGGCTGGTTGGAGAGCTTGGCTTCTGGCACATCAGTGCTACTATTTAATACTGTTTGGGAGGAACTTAACTGATGCAATCAGAAAAGAAATTAGAGGTGTAATATTTGGAAAATAAGAGATAAAATTATAAATATTTGAAGATACGATTCAATCCCTAGAAACTAAAGAGCTGAAAAATTATAACAGGTAAGAAGCTTCAGTAAGCTAAATATATGTCAACAATCTTTATATATACAAGCAACAGTCGGTATTAGAAGCAGCCCCCAATCAGGTCATGATCTCAGGGTTCGTAGGTTTGAACCCCACATTGGGCTCTGTGCTGACAGTGTGGAGCCTACTTGAGATTCTCTCTCTTTCCTTCTCTTTTTGCCCCCCCACTCACACTTTCCCTCTCTCTCAAAAATAAATAAACTTTAAAAAAAAGAAGCAGCCCCCCAAAAATAAAATGCCCAGGAATAAGCTAGATCTATAAAGAGAAAACTTAAAAATGATTCTAAGAAATGCAAATAAAGATTTAATTGGGAAGGAACTCCATGGTCTTCAATTAGGAAGACTCAAACATGTTAAAATGTTAGCCTGATCCAGATGAAATGTAACATGATTGAAATAAAATTACCAGTAAGATTGGGTTTTTAAGGGGAGGAAAACTAGACAATGTTCCATATGGAAAACCAAACAAGCAAAAATTACCAAGAAAAATCTGCAAAAGAAGGGTAATGAGAGGGAGATAGCCTGCCAAATGTTAACATTTATTATAAAGCCTCACTAGCTTACATATGTTCTAACACTTCACTAATAAAAAGAGAGATGGAACAGAACAGAAAGTCCAGAAACTGACCCAAACACACAGGAGTTCACTGGGAGGAAGGTGAACTTTCTAATGAATGGTTGTGGGACAACTGAGTATGATTTTATGTAGCAATTTCAAAATGATGACCAATGGGTAACAAATTGAAAATTGAAAAATGAAAACTTAAAAATAGCAGAAAAAGTCATGGTTAGAAAATGCATTTATATATGTCTCATTGTGGAGAATACTTTTTGAAGTAACACACTAAATTCAAAAGTGAGAAAGAAAGGAAAAGAACCATTGAGTATATTAAAAATAAGAAATATTTTTCCTTGGCATGAAACACTAATTACTGTGAAAAGAAAAATACAAAGAATGAAAAAATTCACATATGTACAATAGATAAATATAATATCCCCAATATATAAATGATTCCTGTAAATCACTAAGAAAAACAGAAAAAAATGAGAAAAGAAATATAATATTTCTTAAGGCTGATGTTCAACTTTTTTTTTTCACAAGGGAAATGAAACTTATACATACAGTGAAAAAACAAGCTACTGTAAAATCCCAGATTGGTGTTTTCCTAATGGTATGCAGAAACAAGTACTTTTTTTTTTAAGTTTATTTTGAGAGAGACAGAGACAGCATGAGCAGGGGAGGGGCAGAGAGAGGGAGAGAGAATCCCAAGCAGGCTCTGTGTTTTCAGCGCAGCTCCTGATCCAGGGATTGAATTCACCAACAGTGAGATCATGACGTGAGCTGAGGTCAAGAGTCCCACACTCAAATGACTGAGCCACCCAGGAGCCCCTCTTTTAATGTTTATTTGTTTTTGAGAGAGAGAGACAGAGCACGAGCTGGGGAGGGGCGGGGAAGGGGATGGACAGAGGATCAGAAGCAGGCTCCACACTGACAGGAGAGAGCCCAATATGAGACTTGAACTCATAAACTGTGCGATCATGACCTGAGCCAAAGTTGGACGCTTAACCAGTTGAGCTACCCAGGTGCCCCACAAATACTTTCATATGTTCTTTGTAGAGGTATATCTTGGTACTGTCTTGGAGGGTGGGGACATTAACGGTTTTCAGAATTACAGTTAGACACACCCATTGGTCCAGCAATTTCTCTTCCATGGATATATCCTAGAGATGCAAAATGTATACATGAGCACTGTTATTTATTGCAACATTGCTTGAGCTGGCATAAGATTGAAAAACCCAAACAGCGGTGCCTAGATGGCTCAGTTGGTTAAGCTCAGAGCCTGGAGCCTGCTTTAGATTCTGTGTCTCCTGTTCTCTCTGCCCCTCCCCAGCTCTCACTTGCGCGCGCGCTCTCTCTCTCTCTCTCTCTCTCTCTCTCTCTCTCAAAAATAAATAAACTTTAAAAAAGAAAAACAACCCAAACATCTGGCTAGGCTGCTCTCAGTTCACGAAGCCGGGCACCTGAGGTCCAGAACTCTGTCTACCCAGAGTAAGGGGTGTCCTTTTCTCATGCTTGGGTAGGTATGGTATAGACTAGCATTGATTCGTTTCTGAAAAGGAGAACTTAAAGACTCTTGTGAAGTAGTCCCATGGTTTTGGATTTGGTTTTTTTATTTTATTTTATCTTTATTGTTGTCTTTCCCACAAATATTTCAATTGCATTTTTACTCAACTTGCCTTGATCAAGTCCTTGCAAAGGATTTCTGATCCAGTTTTAATAAAATAGAAATAGCTTTCTTTCTGTAGCCATATTTCACCAGTTTATGTAATAATTAATAATATAATTAACCTGTTACAATGAATATACACACATTCAGCAATAAACAAACAACAATTGGCATCAGCTCTGTGGGCAGAAGTAGTTGTGCTCTGGCATGATGAAAAGTAGCCTGCCTGATGCAAGAGCTCACCAACCAGGATATCAGTTCGTAAACCTGAAAGAGGGATTGGAGAGTTTGGTTAATCCAGCAAGTTGGTTGAGTGTTCATTTAAGAGAGCTTTTATTACATACAGACAATAAGTAAAAAGCAATCTATTGTGTTCCAAAATAAATAAAATCAGAGTAATCCTAATAAGCAATGATTTGCTGATATCCTTATATTTTTACATTATGACTGCTTTGTCTTCATTTATGACTTCCATATGAGCCCACATTCTTTCCAATGTGTTTCAGGCTTTGGTCAAGGAATTACAAAATGATGTCTATGAAATAAGGCAACAAATCAGAGAGCGTAAAAAAATGCAGAAAAACAGGGACGCTTGCAGAACTTCAACCCATAAAGCCCAGACGTTGGCAGCTTCTATTCTCAACATTTCACGGTCAGATCTAGAGGAAATACTAGATACAGAAGATGAAATGGTAAGGTCATTTAAGTATTTATTAATCAAGGGCTCTTTACACATTGAGCTTAAGCAAATACTTTTATTTGTTTTATAATTCTTAGAGTTTCATCTTTAATATAATATTAATGAAGGTAAGCTTGACAATGTACTAGTGAAAGTTACATCAAGGGTATTAACCAACTCAGAAAACCTTTAGAAAAATTTAACTGTAATACAGAAATAAGCCAGTACGTAGAACCTTTAGACCTGCTTCTTTGCTATTCAAGTCCTTTCCTGTCACTTCCATTTTCTTTAATTTAGTTAATCATATATCTTATAAGATACTATTTTTAATTAAGCCAGTTTGAATGGATTTAGTTAAGGTGGGTCATCATTGATTTGAGGACCTTTCCTCTGATGTGAGTAAAAATAGTAAATCTGTTGGCTTTCCTAGATAAATTCGAAATTATTGTTGATGAAGTTAAAGAAAAATATATTTATGGCTTTAAATTGGCTAAAGTACTCCTGTCTGAGTGAATTGATATGCATACAGATATGAGTCTTCAGTAGCAATTCTGTACCCCTGGGGAGGCCACTGTATTTTTAAACATAGTTGTTTCCTCGTTGACAATAGAAGCTCATCTTATACATAGTCTTCTATGAGATCTGAGGATGATAATCCTGTTTTACTATTAAGTCTCTGAACTTTAATGCATGAATACTAGACTTTATTGTTTGCAAACATTTAAAGAGATGACAGCACTAGTAGCTTCCCAATACATATTTGCTCAATGAATAACTAAAATGGTAGACGTGAATATTTGTATGAGAACATCCTCCAGCACCCCTGTCAGCTTCTCAAAAAACTCCTGGAGAAAAAAAAATTCTGGAGCAGAGCAGATCTACAATTTGCAAACTGCAAAAACTGCAGTTTTTAAACTTCCAGGAATTCTTAGAAAAGAGGTCAACCTACGAAATTATTTTCATCCCATGGGTGAACAGGATAGTGAACTATCAGTTTCCCTTTTTTTAGCACCTATGCCACAATGCCCATGACTTCTACACTTTGAATTCACTTTGTGAATTCTGAACTTTGAAGGACAGAGCATTATCAAATATAGTATCAAATACAAGATACACAAGAAATAATAGTGTCTCTGGCAAAGGTGTTAACTATACATTATTATAGACATTTAATTAATATTTGTTGATTGACAATGAGAATCCTAACAGAAAATTAGGATTGAGTCCTCCACTGTTGCCTAAGAGCTTTAAAACAAGCAGATTTCCAAAAGCCCTCATGTATGTGTGTATTTGTGTGTGCATGTGTGTGCATACACACAGATAAATGTTCTGGAAGACAGGCCCATCGGCTTTGTGTGGTCTCAAAAGATGCCCTCTCTGGGCTTACAAATTAGGAAAAAGTACCCTCTCTGAATGGACAAGTTAGAAAAAAGTTTTCCCTTTGAGTATATGAATTAGATTTCTCTTTATAGTCCCAAAGAGTAGCTGGCACATTTCTGTGAAGAAATAGTACCCCAGCCTCTGCCTCTGGGCAGATGTATTCTAGAGCCAGAACGTACAGCACTGAAGTTTGCATATCACATAACCTTCAGTGCAAGTCCTCCTGGAAGAAAAAGGACACTAGTACAAACAGCCTGTTCTAGGAGGATCAGTGCACCTTGATACATTTACTAGGTTTAATTATAGATCAGAGCTTAGTTAGATCCCTGCATCTTTTCAGAGGTCTAGAGAGTTGACTGGACTTGTCCAAGCAGAGCCCAAACCAGCTGACTTACATTCTTTAAGCTACACTGAATTCTAGCAAATTCATGTAAAAATTGATACTCCATATGAAGTGCCTAGTGGGATACCTGGCATGTTTCAACAGTAAATTTCAACAAATGTTAGTTTCCCAGAAACCTTTCCCTTTTTGAAAAGTCCGTCTTTTTGTAAACTGAATCATGATTTTATTTTATTTTATTTTGAATCATGATTTTAACTGAATAATCAACAGCACATATGAATGATTATACTTTCAGAAATATATTACCTCGATAATTGAAAGGTTGAAATATTTTAGGCACTTACAACACTGTTAGGTTGAAGAGCCCCTTGCTTATCAGTCAGTTATTGGATATTTTAAATAAGTAAGCATTTAAATACCCCAGTGGCATGCCACGTCCTATTTTGTTTTTACCTGTAACAATTACTCCTTAATTATCTATTGACAAGTCATATTGTTTCAGTATAAGGTTTTATGTTATCTTACAAGAGTCCCTTGTAAATGATTATTTTATATAGCTCTGTCTTTTTATTAAGTTTATTTACTTATTTAAGTAATCCCTACACCTAACGTGGGACTTGAACCCATGATGCCAAGATCAAGCGTCACAAGCCAGGCAGCCAGCCAGGCACCTCTGTACAGCTCTGTCTTATTTTTTGCTTGATTTTAATCGCTTTTACCTCCACCTCAGTCTCTACCTTGAGCTCCACTGTGAAGGCAGAAATAAAATATTCCTGAATTGTATTGTGAAATAGAGAGATAGAGCTTTATCTTCTGCATGTCAGTATTTATAAAGTATTATTAAGAGCACAGATTTGCATATTCCCTCCTCTGGAGGGACAGGCTGGTCTTTGTTGAATTCTATTCTGCCAGTATCTCTCTAAATTTATTTAGTTACCTGACAGTATGATCAAGTTCATGTACTTACAATTAACACCAGTCTTTTGATTTTCTTCATTTAGGAGATAGAAAGGACGAAGATAGATGCTGAAAATGATCGGGAATGGCTGTTGTACATTCAGAAACTTCTTGAAGGACAGGTATTTCATTTTTCTGCTTCATGTATTAAAACTTCTCAAAAAAACATTTCAGGCCTTACATTTTTATTCGATGTCTAACTTTTTGCAAATAGTTACACATTATTTACTTCTGTTAGGTAAAAAAGTATTCCAATAGGTAGACAGGAAAGTTAACCCTCTATTTGTACTTTTGGACTTAACAAATGAAACAAATGCCTTGGGAAGAGCCAACATAGGTCTTAGCAAATGCATTAATTAAATTATTGAGTCAGCCTCTATGCTAGCTACACTGAAAAGGATCCGTTCTCTCAGCCCTCTTAGGAAAAGAGATTCTTTATTATGTGTCTTTAAAGTTAGTAGTTGATATGGACACCTGAGGAGTTCATGGGTTTCAGTGACCTTTTACTATGGACCTGTTTCCAGTCAATTCATGTTTTCCTCACAGCCAGACAGCTGTTTATTACTGTGTCTTCCCGCATTCTCTACAATATTTTCTACTGAGACCTCGAGCAGCTTGTTAGTGGGAAGTAAATATTGATTTGGCATCCTGTCAATGCAGGAAGAATGAAAAAATTTCCACCAGAGGCCCCTCAAACATTTTCCTATCGACATTTTCTGGGCCGAGTGGAAAGCTGCATAGAGGATGACAAGGCCAAGACGAGTTGAAATCCCTGAGGGGTCCATTGAGACGGCTGCTGTGACCTGTGTGATACTTTTTCTTTCCTTTCAAGTATTTTTTTAATACACATAGAGTCTGCTGGGATGTGCCCCTCTTGTAAGTGATCAAGGGCAGTTTATTGGCAGGTGAGAGCCCTGCTTTTCTAGTCATAGCCGGCTTTTGTTTTGACATCACCAACAGCATGTAATGTATTCGAAAAGTTTTTCATTAGAGTTCTTTTTGCTTAACCTAATTGTCTCTTTTAAAAATGAACCAAGGATAAAAAGAGCTAAAATGTGTTTTTCAAAATAGCAAAAAATATACACATCCATTACTGTCCTGTGATTTTTGGAAAGCCATTATAAATGTTTCTGTGTAAAGATTAAAAATAAAAGCAGTTTTAAACACATTTATTTTACATTTATATGAACAAACAACAGCATCTATACTTCTGGAAAAGTCAAGGATAAGTAAATAATACATGAACTACTCATATTCTTACTGTCAGTCTTATATATTTTTGAAATGTTATCTGGAATCACTTCCATAGTAACAGAAGGTGATTGGCAATCTTTGCTTAAAGTTCTTCAAGTGCAGACAATGTCTTCTACAGTGACAACTTGCTTTTGAGAAGAAAGGCCATTTCTTAATGAATGTTGCGTGCCCAGCACCCAGCCCAGTGGCCAGCACATCAAAGGAGTTCAGTAATGAGTGTGACAGGTTATATATTTAGGCTTGAAAAATGATAAAAAATAAACTCTTAAATGAATTTTTTAATGTTCCATTTGTAAACATGACTCTTTAATATGGAGCTTTCATCGTCAGTTATGGACATAAAAAAAAATAGATCCACATGCGTAAATCTTTATTAAATTTTTCTAAAGCTGTATTGACACCAGACCTGCTTTTTTGACTCACCTTTGTAGACGTACATGCACACATTCTACATTATCTGGATGTATACTTATGCCGCTTAGTCGGTGCAAAAAAAATCCTGTGGAAAATGGCATTAGACCGCTTAATACTGCAGTTTGATGTAGTGCCTTTTTGTGCCACTGAGCCTGGACTCTGGAATATAATTGCCTGGCAGTATTGATTTAATTGCCCAGGTTTATTTGTGGACTCCTAATTATTGACTGGAGGTAAATTTAATGGAGCAGCCTTTATGAACACTGGGAAAGCGCCTCTGTTGCCGTTATACATAATGAACTGCATCATGTGCCTTTAGATCATTTTTCAAGCTAATTTTATTCCACTGTGACAGTATGAAAACATTTAAAAAGTCAAAGACTTTTTATTTTTATTACTGACATAGGTGGTTTTGCTGATGTCTTTGAATTTTGTGAGAAAAAAATAGTGACTTGATTGGTTGCACTTGAATGTCACTTCATAATTACACCCAAGAGAAAAATCTATAAAATAGAAAACATCTTTTTTTTTAGCCTACTTTTCTTCTCTCTCCGTTCCAGCAATTACATTTGTCCTGAATTTTAGAAAAGGTTTTCTTTGTCCGACAATTTTTTTAGAGGCTGTTATGCCTCTAAAAGTGTATGTATGTTCATTCCTACATTTGCTTAGTACAATATACAGTTCTGTGTGTCTGAGGTTACCTGATTGTCAAGCTGTGGAATAATTGAGCACATTTCCTTAAAAAAATAATTAATTTAATATTGATATTTGGTTATTAGAATATTTTGAAGATGAAATTATTGGAAAACTTCTCTTTTATGTCCTCTGTGTTGGGTGCTGTAAGGGAATTCTCGGATCAGAGGAGTCAGTCTGGCCCTGTGGTTTTACCTTTTGTTTAAGAATTAAGCCACAAAATGATTTTCTTTCAAAGAAAATTTTCTCTGCATTCATTTGGTGTAAATTTGCATTCATATAATGCTTGCCACAAAATAAAAAGCTGTTCTGCCATGTGGCAATATGGGACTATACAACAATATAATGCCTACTACTGCTGCTAGCCAGAAGTGCATGACAACTGAAAAGCCTGAAACCTTAACTTTTCTTTATTTAAGGCAGAGTGCAAATATATGGCCTCTTTGCTTCAAGTAGTCCTGGTGCAATTGGTAATTTTATGTGTAATCATATCTGCACCTAACTTTTGTTCCTACAGATTTCTAGCAATAAAAATTACACTAAAAAAATCTTTCTAATATCTACTGTTATTCTTACAGCATAGCTGCCATTTAATTTCTTTGAACATTTTTACTTGTATTAATTCATCTTTCTTACATTATTACATTTTTAAAAACTTGCAATCTATGGCAGAGAAAAGCAAACAAATTAGAGATTATAATAGGATGGGAGAACCCTTCCAAATTAGTTCTTCTGTAGTTCAGAGGGTGGGAGAAAAAAAACAGAGATAGAAAAAGTAGGCTGAGACCAAACTATAAAAGCGGTGAGCAAGAAAGAGATATGATCAGAGTTGTGTTTTATAAAGATGCTTGAGATCAGCACATAGTAGGTCTGTAGGGAGAGAGACTGGGAGCAGGAAGATAGTTTAGGCAAAGGGCAATGAGGGTCTGCATGTGCCATTGCCATAAAAATGGAAAGAATGAGATAGATGTGACCCACATTATAGCAATTGAATCAATAGCAGTAATGAGATTAGATAGAGTCAGAAAGCAGAAACCATAGATGGGTGAGTTTAATACCCCACATAAAGAGAAAGATGATGACACCTCTAAGAGTTTGAGACACCAAAAGGTGTAGATCAGATGTGGTAGGGAGGAGATGTCAGTACTGAATCCATAGAAAGTGTAGTAGATGCATTCCATTAACAATATTCAAGGATTCAAGTGTTTTCATTAATTCAGCTAGCCTTCTCTCTGGCTTTTCTCAGTGAAATTTAACCATTTGTGAACACATTTCAAACTCTTACAACTCAACAACTAAAAGTAAAGAAACTGATTTGAATAGACATTTCTATAAGAAGATAAACAGATAGCTAATAAGGGCATGAAAAGATGCTCAACATCATTAACCATCAGGGAAATGGAACCCAAAAACTGAGATGAGGTACTGCCTCACACCAAGCAGGTTGGCTATCACGAAAAAGACAGACAATACCAAGGGTTGGTGAAGATGTGGAGAAATTAGAACCCTTATACATTGCTGCTGAAAATGTAAAATGATGCCACTCCTGAGGAAAAGAGTCTTTCACTTCTTCAGAAAGTTAAAAATAGGGATTATATGACCCAGCAGTTTCAACCTCTAGGCATATACCCACAATAAATGAAAACACATGTCCATACAAAAACTTCTACATGAATGTTCACAACAGCATTATTCATAATACCTCCAAAGTGGAAGCAACCCAGAGGTACATCAGCTGATGAATGGATTAATTTGGCGTATGTATACATGGACGATTATTCTGCCATAAAATGGAATGAAGTAGTAAATACATGCTACAACACAGCCCTATAACCCTTATGCTAAGTGAAAGAAGCCACACACAAAAGGTCGCATATAGTCTGACTGCATTCATATGAAATGTCCAGAATGGCAAATCTATATAAAGACAGAAAGTAGAGTGGTGGTTACCATGGAGATCGGGGTGGGGGCAGGCAGACAGGGAGTGGCTGCTAATGGGTACAGAGTTTCTTTTGAGGGTGATGGAAATGTTCTAGAATGAGACAGTGGCGATGGTGGCACAGCCTTGTGAATATATCAAAAACCAACGAATTCTATACTTTAAAGTGGTGAATTTTGTGTTATGTGAACTATATATTAATTTTAAAAATGTTCTCTTTAATATCAAAAGAGGAAAAAATACATTTATTAAAAAAATATTTTTTAATGTTTATTCATTTTTAATAGAGCACGCATAAGCAGGGTTGGGGCAGAGAGAGAGGGAGAGACAGAATCTGAAGTAGGCTCCAGGCTCTGAGCCATCAACATGGACCCCAACGTAGGGCTTGAATCCAAGAACCACGGGATCATGACCTGAGCAGAAGTCAGACGCTTAACTGACTGAGCCACCCAGGTGCCCCCAGAAAAAAGGATACATTTAAAAATAAATTCCATAGGGGTTCCTAGGTGGCTCAGTCAGTTAAACATCCAACTCTTGATTTCAGCTCAGGTCATGGTCTCACAGTTTGAGAGATCGAGCCCTGCGTCAGGCTTCATGCTGAACATGCAGCCTACTTAAGATTCTCTCCCTCTCCCTCTGACCCTTTCTAACTTGTTCTCTCTCTCTTCTCTCTCTCTCTCTAAAAAAAAAGTAAATTAAATAAATTTCTTATATCGCATATGCCATCTCCTCTACCATTAATTAGCAGAGATTGCCTTAAATGCATTTGAATTTGAACTTCTGTCTCCTGGTCATAATTATGAACAAATGAGATAAGTGATTTCCTTTCATTTGGCACATAAGGAGATGTCCCTCTGTTATGCTCTGACTGATACTTACCTTCTCACATATCCAAACTAGTAGTAGTCATTTATACTCTGCCTTCTAAGAGACAACTGTTTATTTGTTCTGCCCATTCTGATCCTCAAAATTATAAAATTGTAATAAAGGTCATTTAACTTTGCCTTTAGGCCTTAATAATACGTGAAACAGTACTTTTTACTTGGGACTTTAAAAGGTAACAGAGAGTTAGTGGAGATAACACTGAACCTATACTATGGAATCCTTTAAAAAAAAAAAACATGTACATAGTGCCTCCTACATTATTGTTTCAGGTTTGGGAGTACAGAAGTGAGTAGAGGAGAGAAAAATCACCTCCTTCATGGAGTTTACATTTCTGGGGGTGAAGGACAATAAAAGAGTTAAAATATATAAACTGTGAAATTTATTAAACAATTAAATTGAACAGAATTATGGGTATATATGTTAAAATATGTATACTTGTACAAAATAAATAATTACAGTTATAAATGCAATATGGTTCTTTACTAAGATTTGTATAAAAACCTTGAGCCGGGAATGACTAGAAAATGTGTCTTGATTTCATTTTGTTTTAGCCCTGTTCTTTATTATTTGCTAATCCTTTTCTGGATTTTATTCAGTCCATTTTAGTCCACTTTTTGGAGATCATTTTCTTGCATTGGGAGCATATAAAAAATTCTTTCTGCCTTCAGCTGTTGAGAATTTAAAGTACAGAATTTAATCAGTGGTTTTTCTTTAGCTTTAAATATCCCTGTTCCTATTAGATGCTTCAGATCTTGCAAATGCTGAAATTTAAAATGGCTCTTTCCCCAGTGCCCTCTCTGCAAAATATGCTTACCTTCTACAGAATCCTTGCAATATGGCAGTGAGAAGAGTTTTATAAATCTCCCTGGCTTTTGTAAATAGAGTAACTTCCAGGCTGAAGGTTAACTGAAAGTTTCTCCTTAGAACTCGGAACACATCTAGTCTGTTACTTTCTGTGTGGCACTTACAACACGTGCAAGCACCTGCAGGCACATTCACTCACCCCTGCTCACACACGTAAACCCACTCCCTCAGCCACCCACACAGCTTTCTTACATCTAGCGAAATAGCAAGAGTTCAAATTTCTCCATTCAGAGCCTTCCTGGGATTTTTTTTTCATTTAACAATGTTAAGCCTTCTTTCATGTTTCCAGTAAAAGCAGGTACACTACATGAAATGAAATACATTTATTTTCAATAGGACTCAAGCTAGGTTAAAGTCAATTTGTGTTTTAAAAGTGGTATCTTCTTGGTGGTAGTTTTCAAACCAAAAACAAGAATGAAAATGGTTAAAATGTTCATCTTGTTCTTTAGATTTTTGTTAAAAGCACATTCCAGTTAGTGCTCATGCTGTTAAGTTATCTATGTTTTATAGTCATGGACGTTAGGCTTGGTTATTTTTCCAATATAGCTCTCAAAGGTCTGCAACCATCATTCATGCCTTACCTTTATACAGAAACACTTAAATGAAACCACAACTTGCGAGTGTGAGTGATAAACTTGAGATTGTGTCAGTGGCATACCAGCTCCTAGAGGCAAACATCTGTAGGTGTTTACATGTGAGATAAGCTGGAAATCTGTGTGAAATCAGGGGAAATCGCTCCCTAATAGAAGTCACCTTTTGCAACAGGGACAGCCCGAATGATTAGGAAGACCCCCTTTAAGACCACACCACACACCAAGCAAAGCTCAGTTGTTCCGGTGTCCTAGTTAAATTTCCATACCAAGAAATCTCACACAGTATCAACTCTTCACCTGTCTCATCTTCTCCGTGATGTTGAAGCGTTCAAGCCTGTGGGACTCTGTATTGACATACCCAGGAGTATCCCTTCTCCTTTGTTATGCAAGAGAAAGAAAGAAATCATGCAGTCTTTCTGGACTTCATAGTCCCTGGCATATGCCATCGGAGATGAAACCCGAGGCAGCATAATTGTCGTGTTTGTTGTTTCAGATACATTTGATGGGGCAAGTGAGAAAGTATGGCTGCTGTTGTCCAGTCAGCTTGCTGCCACTTCAGTCCAACTCCAAAATCCTATCCATGAAAGAATAGTGGTGCTTTCTGTGTCTGAGGGAGTTCCCTCTAGAATGCATGTAGAGAGATTTTAATGTACTCTAAACACCCTGTGTGAGATAACCTTGCATTTCATCCAGACTCTGGTCTCCTGGTCTTCTTAATGTTTTTAAAGCGTTTTGCTGTTAAAACAAATAAAAAACAGGGCAAACAAGCAGACCATGTGAATTTTTAAAGCATTTTCCAAGGCATTTTGTATTTTAAAGACAGTCTTAACTGCACCCAATCTATAGCTCTCTGTTGAGAATTGACGTTCATTTGATACTATAAGCTTTTGAAGAACTCTGTGAATCACCATAGACTAAATTATGTCCCATCAGTCTTCAGGTTAACTGTAATTTATAAGATTTTTTAAATGTTTGTTTATTTATTTTGAGGTGGGGGGCAGAGAGAGAGAACACGAAGCGACAGAGCCTAATACGGGGTTCCATCCCCATGTAGGGTTCGATCCCACAAACCATGAGATCATGACCTGAGCCAAAATTAAGAGTTCGAGGCTCAACTCACTGAGCCCCTGTAATTTGTAAGATTTAAGAATTAACAATAATCTGTAAATGATAAAAGTGATTATTCTCAGTTATCTAAAATAGCCAGTGAACTTAAAAATCCCATTCTTAACCACTTTCAGAAAACAAGAATTTTCATTAATTCATCCTAGACTAAGCAGAGGTTTTTATCTGTATCGTCTATGAAAGAAGTTTGCCAAATAAAGAATAGTGCACACTTGGCAAGAGAAGCTATTTTTGAAACCAATACTGCTGGTCCACTCGTTATTTGAGGATGTATTGAGTCTACTCCATGAATAAGGAACAATTTATAAAGTAGGAGGGACACGTGCTTAAAATTTTTTGGTTAACAGTTACTCTGAGTTATAGTGTTCATTTGTAAAAAATAAGTCATATTCATTTGAAAACAGTAAGTATATTTTATGAAATGTTTTCTAATCTGACTTTTCCTTAGTCTTCTTCTAGGTTTGTTTCAATTACTAACAATTATATTATAAAATTACATTAATTTTATAGTTTATAAAATTACAGTTGATCCTTTCGAAAGGCCTCTTTGAGAGTCGGACTTACAGTTCCCAGGGAACAACAAGTCATAAAAAGCAAATAGAGTGAGCACTGTGTTTGGAGAAAGAAATTCAGAATTGGTTTATGAAAAAGGAAATAGAAAGGTTGAATTAAAATAAACATCTCCAACTAGTAAGATATATGAATTTTAACTTAATATTATATAAAGACAAATAATAATATCCTTCTGACCTATTTGCAGAGAAATAGAAGAACCTCTAAGGGCAGATAGATATGCACATACCGTGCATCATGATTAAAAGATTGATCACTTTTTGAAATCTATATGTGTTAGCCTCTATACAAAGCTTAAAAGAAGCTTACAATCCAATAAAACAGGATTGACAAACAGTCGTGTTTAACTGTGGGGCTTTTTGTTTTATTGGGAGCCAGAGGAAGAGAATAAAGTGAGTTGTCAGTAGTAAATTAGTAAATGGACCTCTTGTTCCACCTCGGGGGCTTCCTGGAAGAGAAATTCTTTGAGCTAGATTTTTTTAAAAGGAAGTGAAATTTCCAAGTACATGACATGTTGAAAACTGTTCAGATCACAAGATAAAAAGGTTTATGTTTAACTTGAAAGTGTAATATGCACATAAGATGATTAATGTCAGTACATTGTGGCCTGGTGAAAGTACTGTGACATTATTACATAGGAAATTACAGAACCAGCATGTTTCCCAAAGTGTGTTCCATGGATTGCTAGTTCCTCATGATAAACAGACCATGAGAAGAGCATGGACAAATGAATTTAGAAACAGAGTATTACATTGCTTGGAGACTCACAGTGTCTGTTAATATCTTAAAGCTTCTAAGAGATCCTGAAATAGAGGAACTTTTTAAGGTTTGGTTTGTTTCCCAAACTTATTTGGTCAGAGGACCCTTTTTTCCCTTGAACAGCTTGAGGAAATTACATTTTATTTCCACCAGGAAACATCTTGTTTATCTGCCTTTTTGATGGGGATGCATATGGTACTGATAGCCATGGCCAACATAAAGAAGGTTGCCTGATAGTTTTGTTATTATTTTGTACGTGCATTCCTTTAACATCTAATATTAATGCCCTGAGAATTTAAATTATCTAATTTATAAGACCGGAAGTTTTGCCAAATATGACTCTTTTCTGCATCCCAGAAGGGCAGTCTGTCAAAGTAATGATTTGCTGCTAGTATCCTTACCTTGCAGAAGGGAGTCCAACATTCTTCCTTACTTCTAAGATGCATTTCCCCACATTTTCATATTTCTGACATTGCAATGCAAACACAGTGTGTATATATTTAATGGGGTAGTAGGGTTTTTTTCTTTCCCAGAAAAAAGCTGTTTTTAGTTCAATGCATGTATCTTCCATTCAAGTCTGTCTTCAGAACTAAAGAAATGTGATATTTTGGTATCTTGTGGTTTCTTCAGTAATAAGTTTCATGGAAGACCGTGTGTGAAGCTCCTGGCATTGACTTAGAAAAGGCAGTTTGTTACACAGATGAGAAAGAAGTTAAACTAGAACCTTTTTGTTAGAAACTTGGGATCTGAGGCAATCCTATGGACCAGTTTTGGTCTTCGCTTCTCATTCGTGGCCTGCATAATCTGTTTGTCTGGCCTGTTGTTTCACTGCCACCGGCCAACCTTTTCTGTTTACGCCCAGTTCAAATTCGAAAAGGCTGTTCTGGTTGGTTGAGCGAATTATAATCACCCTAGCTGAGCACAGCCGAGCACCTCCTATAGTGGTCTTTGGTCAGGTGCTGATGATGGATGCTGCCTGTGGTCATCCTGACACAAAAAAGGGCCTGATGGTACTTCCCTTGTGGGGAAGGGGACTGGGCATGGGAAGCATCCCCGTCAACATATTCAAGGAAACAAAAGTGGTCTTTTGCTGGTTAATCAAAAGGGCCACTCCAAGAAATGGCATAACGAATGTCTTAATTATCATAAACCTCTTCTGTGAGACCAGACAGCTGGGAAGGAGACAAAAGGAAGTTGGTGGAGGTGTGGGGGTAATTGGAGACCCTTTTCCCTTTTCTTCTACTTACAGGCCAGACATGTATCCTACGACTCAGACTTCTACAGGAAACCCAGGGAAGCAGAGGGAACAATGAAACTTTACCAGAAAAGTTATATAAATTATGAAATTTAAAAATGTACTCTACATTTCATAAACTCAGCAGTTTGCAACATGTGTATTACACTTTGATGTGCCAAACAAACTTTTCTATAACATCTTAATCAATGGGTATACTTTTGCCATTTCTTTTCGCTCTGAAATTTTACTCTACAACTCTTGAGGTGTTGGGCTCTCACACAGACAAGTGTATTGATAGTTCTCTCTCATTCTTTTATGAGTGATGAGCATACAGTACTCCTTCGGTGGGCCTGTGGGCCCTGGAGATGACTGTAACCTGCTATTGATCAGCTGATTGAAGATAAATGGCTCAGCTGCTTGTATTGCAGATTACATCATTAACATGGTCAGTAAACCATGAATTGTTCAATAAGGCGTTTATCTTTTTTCATTTTACTTCTGCTCTTTTATCATTTTTATTATAAAAGACAAAATTACCCACACTAACCAGGAAGATCAGTTGAAAAGAGACCCAGAAGGGTGCCATTATGGGTGCAAAGTTGCAGATAGCTGAGTTCTAATGGTTTAATGATATTTAGTGTATGTTTTTGAGCTGAAGAAAATATAGAGTTTTGATCATCTTTTTTTTTGTGTGTTTCTCTTACAGCTTCCTTTTGCCTCATATTTGCTAGAAGCAGTACTGGAGAAAATAAATGAAAGAAAGAAACTAGTTGAAGGATATTTCACAATTATGAAAGATATTAGATGATATTATGATGAAGAACTTTTTTTCAAATGTGAAAACTTTTTGTGTGGTGGGACTGGAGAAATGCATTGCAATCCTGATACAGTATCTGCTCCAACTATCAATAGTCAGGTTCAATACCAAAATAAGAAGTCTCTGAAACTAATTAATTGCTGAACAAGTGAAACTAATTAAGTACACAGCCATTTTAAAGGAAATAGTGTAGCATTTGATTGTTGAATACAAATATTGCCACAAATCAATGCAAACTTAAAAATGATTTTGCTTCCAGTGCAGTAGAAGAAATTAGAACAAGCTTGGACACACAAATTGGCCTGAATATAAGAAGACAAAGGTGTAAACTGAGGACTTAATGTTTTAAGTTTTGTAAGAAACTAGACCATTTACATAAAACCAGTATAAAAGGCCTTAAATCATCCAATGAAGAGCAATTTGTTTTATTGGCAAATATAAAACGAAGCATCATATCTTAAGGATGAGAATTTAATGAAATAAATTGTGTGGTCCAATTATATCTGTTCTCAATATACTGGATTACGTAGGAGACACTGTATTTTCCTAGAACTACTTGGCAAAAATAAAAACATTTTCTCCTTTTCTCCATTTCTTTTTTTAAATTCACAAGACTTTGTGTGGCCATCTAAATTAGCAAGGGACCACAAGCCCAGTGTATAAAATTAGGCTAGATCCAGCATGACTCCTACTGTGGTCAACTAATTAAGTTCAAATTCCTAATGATGATATCATCTTTATTTAGATTTCCAAATACTCTTAACCCCATTTCACCTTTTCGCTATATTCCTGCCACACATGACCTTTCTGGTTCCTCTAATTCACCAAACTTCTGCCTGCCTCCAGCCTTTACTCTTTTTCTTTTCTAGAATAGTCTGTACGTTTTTCTCATGACTAGTTCCTTCTCATCATTCAGGATCACCTTATCTGCTCCCTCAGGGACACATTCCCTGGCCAACTTACTACTTAATTTCCTTTATCACAGAAAATTGGCTATTTTACCTGTTCACTTATATGTCTTCATGTTATTTTCTCCTCCCCTTTCCCTTTAGAATACAGGTCCCCTGAGGTTAAGGCAGCGGTTGGCAAATTATGGCCCACAAGCCAAATCTGGACTGCCTCCTGTTTTTGTGCGGCCCACAAGCTAAGAATAATTTTTACATTACCAAATGGTTTAAAACAAAAAGAGAATATGTTTTATAGCATGTGAAGTTTATATGAAATTCAAATTTTAGTGTCCATCAATAAAGTTTTATTGGAACACAGTGATGGTCATTTATTTATGTATTGTTCATGGCTGCTTTCAAACTACAGTAGTGCAAGTGAGTATGCAGCCCAGACCATATGTGATGCTGTGGTCACTTTGCACTACTCAGCACACTACAAATCACAATGACACAATTCTAGGAAAATACAGTTACAACTTGACAGCATTTCAGATGCCACAATACTACTCTACTGCACTTTTTAAGAAAAATATATACCCATCATGTCAAAACAAGAAAAGAGGAGAAAAATGGCTGTCAGCGTGACATTTTTTATGACATAGCAGAGTGTGGATTATCTTGCTATTGAATTAGATGGCAAAACATTGTGATTATTATACAGTGGCAGTATACCTATGCTGAAAGAATGCACTGTATATGGACATTACTGAACTAAGTACTCATAACAGAATTTCCAACTCACAAGAAAACAATGGTAAGAAAATAAATTACAAGATTTTTAATGTAATATCAGATCACAGAAGAATTTTGTTACAAAGATAAAATGTGACTGAATTTCTATGCAGGCCTGAGGTCTTCCAGGAAGAAGGCAAGAGGAGTCAGACAGCAATGTTACCACAGAAGGAGAGGGACAAAGAAATTTGACGATGCTACCCCAATAACTTTAAGTATAGAGGAAAGGGGCCATCAACTAAAGACTGTAGGTGATCCCCAGACACTGGAAAAGTCAAGGAAATGGATTGTCCACCACAGAGACTCCAGGAAAAAAAACAAAAAAACAGCATTTGTTAACATCTTGACTTTAGCCTAATAAAACTGATTTTGCACATCCCCAGCGATTAGAATAAATTTTGCTTTTTTAAGCCATTAAGTTTGTGATAATTTGTAACTACAGCAATAGAAAATGAATACAGTTTTCTAAAATTCTGTTTAGAATTGTTTTATCTGTTTATGAGGGATATTGGGCAGAAGATACAAAATCAAGGCTGGTTCCATATTCAAACATCAATCAATGTAAGACACCATGTAAACAGGCTAAAGAGAAATATCACATGATCGTAAAATTTTACAAAAACATATGAAAAACTTCAATACCTCTGCACGAGAAAAGAAGAAACTCAAAACTAAGAACTTCCTCAATTTGATGGGATTGCAAAATGCCTATGGCTAACATTATACTTAATGATGGAAGATTGAACACTTTCCCCTAAGATCAGGAACAAGGCAAGGATGTCTACTCTCACCACTGTTATTCAACAAAATATTGAAAATCCTGGCCAGCATGGTAAGGCAAGAAAAGGGAATAAAAGGCCTACAGATTGGAAAGGAAGAAGTAAAGCTATCTCTTACATAAATAATTCCATACACGAATAAATGAACCTCAGAATTAATAAGTGACTTCTCGAGATACAAGATCAACATAGAAAAATTAATTGTATTTCTATATACTAGTGAACTAGTAATACATGTGTGGAAACCATAATTTAAAATACAATTCACAATTCCTCAAAAAGAAGAAAAAAGAAATACTGAGGTATAAATCTAACAAAGCATGTCTAAGACTTGTATACTGAAAACTACAAACACTGATGAAAGAAGATTAAATAAATGGGGAGACATGCTGAGAGCATGAATTGGGATACTCAATATAGCAAAGATGCCAGTTGTCTCCAAATTGATATACGGGTTTAATACAATTCCCACAAACATCACAGCAAGATATTTTGAAAATAGAGACAAGAGTCTTCTAAAAAATTGTATGGAAAGGCAAAGGAAGAAGAGTAGCTACAAAGATTTAAGGAAAAATAAAGTGGGGGAAATCACTCTACCCAATTCTAAGATGTATTTTATAGCTACATTAAAAGTGTGGTATTGGCAGAGGAACAGACACCTTTTGCCACCTGACCCTAATTAAAGCACTTTCAGCATATTTTTTAAAGCTTATTTATTAATTTTGAGAAGGGATGGGAGAGGGGCAGAGAGAAAGCATCCCAGACAGGCTCCGCCCTGTCAGCATGCAACGCGATGAGGGGCTTGAACTCATGAACCACAGGATTATGACCTAAGCTTAAGTCGAAATCAGACGCTTAACCAACTGAGCCATCCAGGAGCCCATCAGCATATTTTGGGATGAGATTTAGTTAAGATAAAAAAAAATTTTTAATGTAAGTGAAGTTTACATTTTCCAATATCTTAGGTTACTACTACTCAATCTGAGGGCACAAAAAAAAATCTTCCTGTTGCCTTGACAAATTTCTTTGGTTTGGGACCTAGCTTTTTTCTGGAGTTTTATCCCCACTGTATGTTCCCTATCTTATACACCTGTCAACATCCTTTGTCTTATAAGGAATCCTCTCCATTCTTCCTATTGTACTAGTTCTGACACTGTTCATTAATTCAGTGTTGGGAGCAAGGTAGAAAAAGAAAAGTACATCCAGGGCATTTTCTTTTTCCTTTATTTTTATATAAATTTTAATTTT
Organism: Felis catus; assembly: GCF_018350175.1. NCBI lineage: Eukaryota > Metazoa > Chordata > Mammalia > Carnivora > Felidae > Felis > Felis catus. The sequence continues at coordinate 42,407,061 of NC_058380.1, forward strand.
GAAATAGTGTAATATTCATAAGGAATTGCAAAAGTAGTATAGAGAATTCTTGAGTAGTCTTCATTCAGATTCCCTGAATAACACCTGACTTAACCATAACACATTGTCAGAATCAGGAAAATGACATTGGGACAGTATTATTAACTCAAATATAGGCCATAAATGATTTTTACAAGCTTTCACATTCACTTCTTTTGGGGAGGGATAGTTTTATGAAATTTTGTCACACATGTAGATTATATAACTGTCAGCACAGGATACAGAGCTATTCCATAGACAGAATATTCCTCATGTTACTCCTTAGCATTCATATCCCCCTTCCGACGCTAAGGCCTGCAACTATTTTTTTTTGTTCTTCATCACTATAATTTTGTTACTTTGAGAATGTTATATAAATGGAAGCACAGAGTATATAGTTCTTTTCAGTCAGCATAAGCCCTTGAGATCCATATAAATTGTGTATATCCATAGTTTATTTCTTTTCTTTGCTGAATAGCATCCCAGTATATGCATGTACCACAGCTGGTTTATTCATTTACCCATCAACAGATACATGTGATGATATACTGATTGATGGGCCAAGTAGTCAGGGACTTGGGAGGAACATGTTTGGAACAAGGTGACAAGGAAGTCTGGGGAAGAGATATGTGGATAGACCTCTCTGAATGGGTGTAAAAGGTGATGATTTTTGTGTCCCATGTGAGTGCTTACCAAAGGGTGGCCTCAGCAGAGGAGGATAGTAATAAGTGAGTAGAATAAACTTTTGTGGATACCAATCAGCCTCTTTTCCCAGCCACCTCTATCATTGCACAGTGGGCTCATGGACAAAGTGGTTATGGTGGCAGGTATGAGGTTATGCATGGGCTCAGCAACATGGACATCTACTCACCAAGGCCAGCCTGACTATAGCCACTATTGAGTGTCCAATCTTCAAGAATCAGAGACCCAACACTAATTCCCTGATCTGACAAAATCCCCCAGGGTCAGCCAGCTACCTGGTGACAGGTTGACTGTATCTGACTGTTTCCATCATAGAAGAGACTGTATTTTGTACTTAGTGGGACACTCACTCTGGATATGGATTTGCCTTTCCTGCAAGCAGTACTTCTGCCCGAACTACCATCTGTGGCCTTCCAGAATGTCTTACCCACCATCATGGTATTCCACACAGCAATGCTTCTGATCAAGGAACTCACTTCATAGCAAATGAAATGGATCAATGGGCCCAGGCTCTTGGAATTCACTGGTCTTATTGCATTCCCCACCATGGTGAAGCAGCTAGTTAGAATGGTAGAGTGGCTTTTGAAGACTCAGTTACAGTACTTTGTGGCAGTACTAGGTGGCAGTACTTTGCAGGGCTGAGGCAAGATTCTTGAGGAGGCTGTATATGCTCTGAATTAGCATCTAATATATGGTGCTGCTTTATCCATAGCCAGGATTCCCAGGTCCAGGAATCAAGGGGTAGAAATGGGAGTGGCACCACTCGCTATTACTCCTAGTGACTCACTAGCAAAATGTTTGCTTCCTTTCCGCATGACCTTATACTCTGCTGGCTGAGAGGTCTTAACACCAAAGGAACAAATGCTTCCACCAGGAGACATAGGAATGATTCCACTGAACTGGAAGTAAAGACCCACCCAGCCAACTGCAATTCCACATGACTGAATCAACAGGCCAAGAAGACAGTTACTGTGCTTCTTGGGATAATTGATTTTGACTACCAAGGGGAAATTGTACTGCTACTCCACAGGAGATCCCTTAGGGCATTTCTTAATACTACCATGCCCTGTGGTGAAAGTCAAAGGAAAATCCAAACCAGCTAGGACTATTAATGGCCCAGACCCTTCAGGAATAAAGGTCACCCCACTAGCTAAAGAATTACAATCAGCTGAAATGTTTGATAGAGAATACAGAATGGATAGTGGAAGAAGGTATTTATAAATACCAGCTATGACCACATGACTATTCACAGAAACAAGGATTTTAATTATCTGGAGTATTTCCTCCTTATTTTGGGGTGTGTGTGTGTGTGTGTGTGTGTGTGTGTGTGTGAATGAAGTTGACAAGGGGTGGGGTTGTGATAGTTAATTTTATTTGTTAAGTGGGCTGGTCCACAGTGCTGGATTTGTGGTCAAATATTCTGGATTTTTCTTTTTTCTTTTTTTTTTTTTTAATGTTTATTTTTGACAGAGACAGAGCTTGAGCAAGGGGAAGGGCAGAGAGAGAGTGAGACACAGATTCTGAAACAGGCTCCAGGCTCCGAGCTGTCAGCACAGCGCCCGACACAGGGCTCGAACTCACAGACCACGAGATCATGACCTGAGCCCAAGTTGGATGCTCAACCGGCTGAGCCACCCAGGCGCCCCTATTCTGGATTTTTCTATGAGGGTGTTTTTGGATGAAATTAATACTTAAATCAGTGGACTGTGAGTAAAGCAGATTGCCTTCCATAATGAGGCCTGGGGGGGCACTCATCCAATCAATTGAAGGCCTCTTCCACCAGGAAGAAAGAAGTCTGCCAGCAGACAGCCTTCTGACTTAATTGCATCGATTCTTTCTAGTTCTCCCTGCCCACTTTGAAGCTTTTTAGACTTGCCAGCCTCCATAATTGTGTGAGCTAATTCCTTAAAATAATGATTTGGTTTTGTTTCTCTGGAGGATCATGACAAATATGCTAGGTTTGGGCTATTACATATAAAGATACTATGAACAACATGTATAGGATTTTGTATGAACAAAATTTTCACCTCTCTAGAATAAAGTGTAAGTGTGATCACCAGGTAATGCAGTAAGTGTGTTTCACTTGGTAAGAAACTGCAAAAACGTTTTCTAGAGCACTTACTACCATTGTATAGTCCCACCAACAAGTTGGAGAGACTTGTCTGCATCCTCTTCAGGACTTAGTTTTGTTGGTATTTTTTTGTTTTACCCATTCTAATAGGCATGTAGTGGTGATATTTTGATTTTTAAGTTCTATTCTACACATGATCACATTTATCATTTTTTTGTTTTTCTATCTCTAAAACTGCATTCATCGTATTTTTGGAAAGTATGGGCTGATGGGAACAGGATGATTTGGGTTTGGATGGACACATAACTCTTGTCCAGACGGATTACCTGAAAAAGAACTTCCAGTAATCAGCATGAATTTTACGAGAAACTTCTAAAATGCAGTTGTTTTCATTATATATTGTTGCATCACAATTAACCCTAAAACCTAGTGGCTTGGAACAACATTTATTCGGGCCACTTTCTGTGAGTCAGGAATCCAGGCACAGCTTAGCTGGGTTCTCTGGCACTGAGTCTTTCAGAAGGCTGCAGTCATAGCAATGTGACTCCAAAGATTCACTTTCTAGTTCACTGAGGTAGTTGGCAGACCTCAGAGCCTTGCAGGCCATTGTACCAAGGGCTATAGTTCATTGTGAGCTATTTATTGGCTAGAGGCTGTCCTCAGTTCTTTGCCACATGGGTCTCCTCAATGTGGCAACTTTCTTCATCTTTCTCTGTCTTTCTCTCTCTCACATACACATACACACCCAAAGGAGATTGCACAACAATGTGAATAATAGGACATGGAGATCTCCAAGAACCATCTCAGGAGCTCCCTACCACAGCAGGTCTCTAGGTTTGACAATCTAGATGAAGCAGAGGCTACTGGAGAGGTTGCCTTGAAGCCATCTTTGCAAGGTAAGCATAGATTTTACTTCTAGAATGATTGTTTATTTGTGGTGATTTGGGGAAGAAAGATGAAGCACATGGGTTGCAAAATTGCAAATACCTCTTGGCACCACTACCATAAGATATAAATGAAAGAATCCCTCTCTGTCAAGAGTGAGGGCTGTCACACGAAGAGGCTTAACAGATACGTTTAAGGAGGTAGTTGATTTCCATCTCTAGACTTGAGATCAAGAGGTTGGGACAGTACAATTAGGCTGCCATAGCCAAATAAAACTAATATCAGAAATCTACAAATTTAGAAAGCCAAGGGAGTATATTTTATGACCTTCTCTCAGATTTGAAGATAGAAACAATGTTGACAGCCAGAAGCAGGCAGTATGAGAAGTTAGAGCTTTAAGACCAGAAGAGAACAAGCATTGGGATCCTCAAATCTACCATGCCGTAGCAATGGCCTTGGGAAGCCTCCTAACAAATTAAACTAGAAGTTAAGGAATTTATTTTTATTTATATTTTACTTTTTAAGTTTTTATTTTAAGTCCAGTTAGTTAACAAACAGTGTCATGTTAGTTTCTGGTGTACGATATAGTGATTCAGCATTTCGATACATCACCTGGTGCTCATCACAAATGCCCTCCTTAATCCCTATCATCTATTTCACCCATACCTCCATTCACCTTCCCTCTGGTAACCATCAGTTTGTTCTCTATAGTTAAGAGTCTGTTTCTTGGGTTGCCTCTCTCTCTCTCTCTCTCTCTCTCTCTCTGTCTCTCTCTTTTCCCCCTTTGCTCATTTGTTTTATTTCTTAAATTCCACACGAGTGAAATAATATGGTATTTTTCTTTCTCTGACTGACTTACTTCACTTAGCATTATACTCTGTAGCTCCACCCATGTTGTTTCAAATGGCAAAAGTCCATTCTGTCTTATGGCTGCATGATATTCCATTGTGTATGTATATACCACATCTTCTCTATCCATTCATGAGTTTATGGACACTTGGGCTGCTTCCCTATCTTGGTTATTGTAGATAATGCTGCTATAAACATAGGGGTGCATGTATCCCTTTGAATTAGTGTTATTGTATTCTTTGGGTAAATACCCAGTAGTGGGATTGCTGAGTCATAGGAATAGTTCTACTCTTAACTTTTTGAGACACTTCCATACTTTTTTCCACAGTGGCGGCACCAGTTTAAGGAATACTTTTCAAAAAATATATTTGTTCAGTATATTCATATTACTAGAAGGAAACATCAGAACCTGATTAAGATTAGTCATCTCTGGAGAGAGGACTAAGGAGTCTGTGCTGAGAGACAGATTTATTTATTACAATATATCTTTTTATACTGTTTCATTATGTTCCCTTGGACATGCATTTGTCTTTCCATTAAAAGACAGTTTTAAACCATACTTGAAGCAAAGATACAGAAAATGGAAGTGGAAAATTACCTAGAAAGTAATGGCAATTAGAACGCTTTTTATCAAAAACCTAAGAATGCAGTTAAAGCGGTATTCAAAATAAAATGAGTAATTCAAAAGTGTTTATTTAAAAGGGGACTGGAAATAAACTAAACATGCAACTCAACAAATAGAAAAAGTAAAACCAATATCAAAGTCAATATGAATGGAATATAAGGATAAAATTCATGAATGAAAATAATTTAAAAGAAAAACTACTAAAAAAAGATATAAAATCAAAACTGATACTTAAAGTTTAATTAACCTGTCAAGTCTAATTAAGAATAACAGAGAGAAAAATGAAAACATAATGTTAGAGGTTGTAAAAAAAATACAAAAGCCATTTAAAAAATTATAAAACAATATATACACAAATATGTCAATCTGAAGGAAATGTATGATTTTCTAGCAACATATAAATAACTCAAGTTCACTTAAGAAATGATAGAAAGTCAAATAAACCATTACACCTAACAGAAACTAGAAACCACAGCTAAAGATCTGCCATTTAGAAAGGCAGTAGGACCTAGTGATTTTATCATTGAAATCTACCCTCAAAGAAAAGATGATGTCTGTTATTTTAACTATTCACAGAAAAGGATGAGGATAGTCCATTATCATATTTGTAAAGTGAGGATAGGCTAAATAACAAAACCAGATAAATATAATTAAAAAGAGAACTATGGATCAACATTATTTACTAATAGAAATATAAATATTCTGGGGCCCTTGGGTGGTTCAGTCCAGTAAGCAACTGATTATTGATTTCAGGGCAGCATGGGGCCTACTTGGGGTTCTCTGTCTCTCCCTGTCTCTGCTCTTACCTCACTCATGCACACACTCTCTCCCTCTCTCTGTTTCAAAATAAATAAATAAATAAACTTAAAAAAGAAATATGAATATTCTAAGTAAAAATTGTACTTATTCAAATAACAGCATATCTGGACCAATAGATTTTATTCCAGATATAATGATTAGGAAATATATCAATGTAATTCTTGACACCAACAAAATAAAGGAGAAAAAAATACTTGATGTGGCATATGATAAAATTTATCAGCTTTAATATAATAAAATGTACTGACCAATGATAAGAAAAGGCCAATAGACATATAAAAAGACAGTGAATCTGTAGTGGAGATGAAAAATTATTTTTATGTCTCAGAGTGGAAAGAAAATATTCAGTGCTGGTGAGAGTACATGAAAGTAAGCACTCTCATATACTGCTGGTAAGAATGTGAATTGTTAACTTCTTGCAACGTAATTTAATGTATCTGCTAAGAGTTGGCCAGAAATAGCCCTTTGGGGAATCAGATCTACGGAGTAAAAGCACACATAAATAGGAATAAATAAATAGCAACAAATTCTTTATAGAGAAAAAAAAAGCAACAAACTAACTCTATTCTAATTGGTTTATTTATCTATTTTTATGCCAGTACCACACACTTTTAATTTATGGCTTTGTAGTATACTTTGAAATCAGAAGGAGTGATGCCACTAACTTTTCTTTCTTAGGATCACTTTGGGTATTTGGAGTCTTTGTGGTTCCATAAAAAGTTTACGATTATTTTTTCTATTTCTGTGAAAAATGCCATTGGAGTTTTGAAAGGATTGTGTTGAATCTATAGATGGCTTTATGTAGCATGGACATTTTAACAACATTAATTCTCCTGATTCACGGACACAGGATGTCTTTCTATTTGTGTCTTCAATTGTTTTCATCAGGGTCTTGTCATTTTCATTGACCAGCTCTTTCACTTCCTATTTTAAACTTATTCCTAACTATTTCATTGTTTTTATGCTATTGTGAATGGGAAAATTTTCTAGATTTCTTTTTCAGGTGTTTCATTGTTAGTATATAGAAATGCACATGATTTTTGTAAGTTGATTTTATATCTTGCAACTTTATTTGTTGATTAAATTCAACAGTTTTGGGTTGCATCTTTAGGATTTTCTATATATAAGATCACACCATCTATTAAAAAAAAGACATTTTTCTTTCTTTTCTGAATTGGATGCCTTTTATTTCTCTGTCTTGCCTGTTTTCCCTAGTTAGGACTTCCAGTATCATGTTATCATCTTGAATAAATGTGGTGAGAGTGGGTACCATTATCTTGTTCCTGGTCTTAAAGGGAAAGCTTTCAATTTTCCACCATTGAATATAATGTTATCTGTGGGTTTGTTATATGTGAGCTGTATTATGTTGAGTTACATTACTTTGCACCCAATCTGTTGAGTATTTTAATCATGAAAAGATATTTCATCAAATGCTTTTTCTATACCTATAGAGATGATCATATGATTTTTATATTTCTTTCTATTAATGTGGTATGTCACACTGATTGATTTGTGTGTGTTGAATCTATGGTGTATAATCTATTTAATGTGTTAAATTCAGTTTTTTAGTCTATAATTTTGTTTTATTGTATTTTCCTTATCTGGATTTGATATCAGGGCAATGTTGACCCCAACCAAGAATTTTGAACCCTCAGATTCCTCTGAAACTTCTGGGTTCACAAAAGAAGCTCATTCCTCCACTGATAGAGAATATTAGCCATCCTTGACCTGCAACAAATACCTCTCAAGATGACACTTTATTTCTTCAAGTTCTTTCACTTCCCCCATTATTGTTTTTAGATAGATAATCAGAGTCAAATTGTAGCCCTGTTTAATCATGGACGTATTTTCCAGGCTTCAGAAGTAAAGAGGTATTTCACAGAACAGCTACAGATTCTAGCTAAAATAATATTAGCAAGAGCTGAGAAAACATGCCTGGAAATGGATCTTGATGGTGCTGAACAGAATTTAAGGCTGGATACAGAAGAGTTTGTTGGTATGGGACACCTATAACTCATCATTTAACATCCTGCCAAGGGCACCTGCAATTGGTCTTAATATATTGATAGAATAATTCCTTGAAGCTGGGGGGAGAGGGGTAGCCTATTTTAAATTAGGTGGAGGTACCATAATTACTCTAGTAATTGAGGAAGAGGTCCAAGTGTTCAGAGTGGGCATGCTAGACTATATGTATGCAGACTATAGAACTCGCTAATGGACTATGTTTCCCAGGAGAGCCTACAGGATACTCCCTTTACTAGAACAATAAGAATTCTCTAGTGAGGGGATCACTAGGAGCATTAAGAATCTCAGTGATGCCTGTGTCTTATAGGCTGGGGTTGCAGCTATGGAAATGAGCTCTCTAGTGTCAGTTAAGATGAGAGGATCCTGAAATATCAGAAGTCAAGTGACAGCATCCAAGACGATGAGAGGCAAGGCGGACAGAATTGCCAGAATGGAACCAGAGGCCCTAATCTTCCAGGATCTGTAGTAAAGGCTAACAGACAACAGTGTTGCCAAAGGGGAAGCAGATGGATGGGTAGTCAATTAGGTTTTTTTGATCTGTATAATCTAAAAAGGTCATGTGTGGGTGAAGAGAAGATTGACGTCAGCTGCTGCAATAAAAAGAAAAATTATAGGGGCACCTGGGTGGCGCAGTCGGTTAAGCGTCCGACTTCAGCCAGGTCACGATCTCGCGGTCCGTGAGTTCGAGCCCCGCGTCAGGCTCTGGGCTGATGGCTCAGAGCCTGGAGCCTGTTTCCATTCTGTGTCTCCCTCTCTCTCTGCCCCTCCCCCGTTCATGCCCTGTCTCCCTCTGTCCCAAAAATAAATAAACGTTGGAAAAAAAAAAAAAAAGAAAAATTATAATCCCTCTCACTGTTTCCAGACTGTAACCAGCACTTAGGCCTAAAGTCCATTAACTGAAGATGGCCTTGTAGAGGGACCATGCAACACCTCAGATACACTACAATGATATCCCCCAAAGGGACCTACAGTTACAGAGCAATTTTACACAAAAAAGGAAATACTCCTTTTTTAGATATAGGATCTGAACTGACTCTGGTACTGGAGACCCCAAACACTATCATGACTCCTGATTAAAGTGGATCAATCATACAGAGACCAGGTAATAAGGGAATTTCCGGTCCAAGTCTGTCCCACAGTGGGTTCAGTGGGGCCAGGCATCTCCTCTGTGGTCATTTTCCTAGTGCCACTGAGGATATCATGAAAATGGATGTAATTTTCAGCTGACAGAATCATGAGATTGGTTTCCTGACATGTGGTGAAAGAGTCATAATGGTAGGAATGACCAAATGAAAGCCACTGAAGCTGCCTCCTGCCTGAACCAAGATAGGAAATCAGAACTAGTACCGCGTCTTGAATATAATGGAAGAAACCAGGCCAATCTTAGACTAAGGATACCAGAATGACTGACATCCATGATTCCATTCAGTTCACCAATCTGAACCCTGCAAAAATCGTAACAGTTGATGGTGGAGTGTACTTAACCAAGTGGAAGTCCAGTGACTGGACTGAATTGATATCTTTATCAGACTGATCAGCAGAGCCCCAGGCCAATGATATTTAGCTCTTGATATGACAAACTCATTCTTCCCAACCCCATAAGGAAAGAAGATCAAAGCAGTATGCAAATACACCTTTACTTGGAACAGAAAAAGGCATTCCTGATTTTGCCCAGGGTTATATTAATCTCCCGTTGTTTGTATTAATGTAGTCTTCAGGAATCTTGACTGGACACTCTGCAAAATATCACCTGGTCCACCACATTAATAACATCAGGTTAATTGGACCAGATGAACAGGAAGTGGCAAGCACTCTGAATGCCAGACACATACACTCCAGAGGATGGAAATCAAATTAAAAAAGACTCAAGGGGCTGTTGCATCAGTAAAAAGTTTAGAAACCGGATGGTTTGAGGATTTCCAGAGCATACCCTCAAAGATGTAGAATATGTTCTTGCAGTTCCTCCTGTGGACACAAAAGCACAGCACTAGGTAGGCTGTTTCAGAATTTGGAGATAGCATATGTCTCACTTGGGAATACTTTTCAACAGGGAATACCTGTTAATGGGTGACTCAGAGGCCTGGAACAGAAGAGGGCCCTGCAACAGATTCAGACTGGTGTAAGCAACACTCACTTTGGACCCAATGACCCAGCATATTCCACGGTGCTAGGGGTGTCTGTGGTAAATAAGAATACTGAGAGACTTTTCTGACAAACCCCAATAGGAGAATTCCAGCACAGACCTCCAGGTTTCTGGAGAAAGACTATGTTGTCTATGTCTACAAAAAGCAGCTCCAGGCAGGCTACTGACAGGGTTCATCAAGGGGCTATGTAACTATCTCTAAGCTGGGTATTATCAGACCCACCAAGTCTTTTGTTAGGATAGTATCCTGTTTCACAATAGAATCTCATGTCTATGAAGGCAAACTCATAAGCTTACTTGGGCAATTTGATTGTTTTGTAGGTATCATAAAATGACAAATTAAGTGTTAATAGAGTTTTACAAACTGTGGTCCTATCCCATTTAGTTTAGTGAAATAAATTGTTTTGATATATTCATTTGATGCAGATTATTCTTTAAAATTAGTTTTTCCATTTTCTGTTAATTGTTTTTGTCTTCCTCAAAAATCTCTTTCCTACCTTAATATTACATATTTTAAAAATCCTCCTATATTCTACCCAGCACCTGTTAGTTAAATAGCTTTGTTCTTTAGGTGTTGATTTTAATTGATCTCTATCTTGAATTTATGTGTAATGTGATATTGGGACCTATTGTTTTTCCAAATGAACGGTAAACTTTTCCATCCCTTAGCATTTCCTTTTCCACACTAATATGAAGAATTCCCTTCATAATGTACTAATTTCTCAAATATACATGGTTCTGTTTATGGCTTCTCTATAATGTGCAATTGACTTCCTAATAGCTCTCTGTTTAATTATTGCTTTATATTGCTTCTTGATATCTGGTAAGATATTATCTCCTTCGGTGTTCATTTGTTTGTGTGTGTTGTAGTTTTGGAAGCCTATTATTGTGTAGTTTTTCTTCCAAACAAAATTTTAATTGAAATGTTTATTGAGATAATTATACATTCCACAGCAGTTGTAAGAAACAATACAGAGAAGCATTCATATACATTTTACACAGTTTCTCCCAGGTAGCAACATTTGTAAAAACATAATATGTATAATATCAAAACCAGAAAATTGATATTGATACAATCCAGTGATCTAGTTCAGATCTCCCCAGTTTTACTTGTATTCATTTATGTGTACATGTGTGTTTAGTTCTCTACAACTTTATCACATGCATAGGTTCATGCATTCACTATCTCACTCAAAATAGTGAATAGTTCCCATGCAATGATCCCCAATGTTGTCTTTTTTAAAAACAGTTAAGTAAACTCTACCTCCAACATGGGGCTTGAACTCATGACCACCCAAGATCAAAAGTCCCATATTCTACTGACTAAACCAGCCAGATGCCCCTCATGTTGCCTTTTTGTAAGCATACTACTTCCCTCCACCCCCCATAGGTATTAATTGTCTTATGTTTCTAAAATATTGTCACTTCAAAAGTATTATATCAATGGAATTGTACAGTATGTAACCTTTGCAATTGGAATTAGTAACTTTTTCACTCAGAATAATTCTCTGTATATTCATTCAATTTTAAATTTTTTTTTTCAACGTTTATTTATTTTTGGGACAGAGAGAGACAGCATGAACGGGGAGGGGCAGAGAGAGAGGGAGACACAGAATCGGAAACAGGCTCCAGGCTCTGAGCCATCAGCCCAGAGCCTGACGCGGGCTCGAACTCACGGACCGCGAGATCGTGACCTGGCTGAAGTCGGACGCTTAACCGACTGCGCCACCCAGGCGCCCCTATTCATTCAATTTTAATAATTTGTTGCTTTTTATTGCTGAGTAGTATCCCATAGCATGAATGTAACAAGGTCTATTAAAACTATTCATCTGTTGAAGGACATCTGAATTGATTCTACTTTGGGGCTATTACAAATAAAGCTGCTACGAACATTTGTGTACTGGTGTTTGTGTAAACGTAAATTTCCATTCCTCTGGAATAAATGACCAAGAGTATAATTTCTGGCTGGTATGGTAATGAGATGTTTACGTGTTTAAGAAATTGACGAACTATTTTCCAGATAGGCTGTATCATTTCACATTTCACCAGCAATGTATGAGTGATACAGTTTCATCATATCGTTCACAGCATTTGGTGTTGTTATCACCTTATTTTAGCAATTCTGATGGGTTTATAGTGATATCTCTGTATTTATAATAATCTGCGTCTTCCTGATGACTTATACTGTGGGACAGACTTTTAGATCCACTTTTTTTTTTTAACCATCTGTATATCTTCTTCAGTCAAATGTCTATTCATGTATTTTTCCCATTTTCTAATTGGATTGCCCTGTTTGGTTGCTATTCAGATTTAGAGCTCTTATATATCTAGTCTTATACATCTAGTCCTTTGTTGGATATGTGTTAGCAAATATTTTCTCCAAGTCTATAACTTATCTTTTAATTCTCTGTACTTGAGCTTTCTCAGAGCAAAGTCTTTTAAGTTTGAAGAAGTCCAATATATCAAATTTTTTTTTGTTTATGGTTCATGCTTTTGATGGCAATTCTTATGGGGCGCCTGGGTGGCTCAGTCAGTTAAGCGTCCGACTTTGGCTCAGGTCATGATCTCATGGTCCATGAGTTTGAGCCCCGCATCAGGCTCCGTGCTGACAGCTCAGAGCCTGGAGCCTGCTTCAGATTCTGTGTCTCCCTCTCTCTCTGACCCTCCCCTGTTCATGCTCTGTCTCTCTCTGTCTCAAAAATAAATAGTAAAACATTTTTAAAAAATTAAGATATTTGATGGCAATTCTTACAACTCTTTGCATAGCCCTAGGTCCCAAAGATTTTTTCCCATTTTTTTAAAAATAGTTTTATGTTGTATTTTTAAGTCTGTGACACTTTTGCAGTTAACTTTTGTATATAGTATGAGATTTGGGTCAAATCTCACTTTGGTCAAATTTCACTTTATTTTTTGCCTAAGGATGTTCAGTTGCTCCATACCATTTGTTAAAAAGGCTATCCTTGGGGCGCCTGGGTGGCGCAGTCGGTTAAGCGTCCGACTTCAGCCAGGTCACGATCTCGCGGTCTGTGAGCTCGAGCCCCGCGTCGGGCTCTGGGCTGATGGCTCAGAGCCTGGAGCCTGTTTCCGATTCTCTGTCTCCCTCTCTCTCTGCGCCTCCCCCGTTCATGCTCTGTCTCTCTCTGTCCCAAAAAATAAATAAACGTTGAAAAAAAAAATAAAGTCTAAAAAAAATAAATAAATAAAAATAAAAAGGCTATCCTTTTTGAGTTGTTTCTTAATTTTTGTCAAAAATTAGTTGAGCATATTTGTGTGTGACTTCTTCTGAATTCTCTATTCTGTTCCATTGATCTATACGTCTATCCGTCTTCCAGTACTACACCATATTGATAATGGTAGCTATATATTAAGCTTTAATATCATGTCAAATGATTGCTTCCATTTTATTCTTCTTAGTCAAGATTGCTTTAGCTATTTTATGGCTGTGACCTTCCATATAATTTTAGAATAACTTTGCTGAGATTTTCATAGGAATTACATGGAGCCTATGGAACAATTTGGGGAGAAATCGTATCTTTATTGTGTTGAGTTTTGCAATCCTTCACAAGGTATGATATTAGATCTTTGATTCCTTTCATCAGAATTTTGTAATAATGAGATCCTATACAAGTTTTGTTAAATGTATACCTGGGTATTTCATTTTCTTTGGAGAAATTGCAATGGTATTGTATTTTAAATTTTGGTTTCCATGGGTTTATAACTAGGATATAGGACTATGATTGATTTTGTCACATTGATCTTGTGTCCTGGAACCTTGCTGAATTCACTTATTCGTTCTTGGAGGGGTTTTGTTTCTTTGTTGTTGTTGTTGTTGTTGTTGTTGTTGTTGTTGTTTGTTTTTCCTTTTTGTTTTTGTTTTGGGAGATGCCTTGGGATTGTCTAAATAGACATGACATTTGTAAATAGAGGTGGTTTTATTTCTTCCTTTCTAACTGGTATTTCTTTTATTTCATTTCCTTGCCTTATTGCACTGGCTAGAATTTCCAGTACTCTGTTGAACAAGAATTGTTAGAGTAAATGGACATTCTTGCTTTGGTCCCAATCGTAGAGGCAAAAACATTACATCTTTCACCATTAAGTATGATGTTAGCTATAGGTTTCTGGGTAGACTTTTTAAATCAAGTTGGGGTAATTCCCCTCTATTTCTTTTTTAAAAAATTTTTTTAATGTTTATTTATTTTTGAGAGAGAGAGAGAGAGCATGAGCAGGGGAGGGGCAGAGAGAGACAGAGACACAGAATCTGAAGCAGGCTCCAGGCTCTGAGCTGTCAGCACAGAGTCTGACACGGGGCTCGAACTCACAAACTGTCAGATCATGAACTGAGCTGAAGTCAGACACCTAACCGACTGAGCTACCCAGGCGCCCTATTTCTTTTTTTTTTTTTAATTTATTGTCAAATTACCTAACATACAGTGTAGTCTTGGCTTCAGGAGTAGATTCCAGTGATTCATCACTTACATACAACACCCAGTGCTCATCCCAACAAGTGCCTTCCTCAATGTCTTTCACCCATTTTCCTCACCACCTCAACACCCTACCTCCATCAACCCTCAGATTGTTCTCTGTATTTAAGAGTCTCTTATGGTTTGCCTCCCTCTCTGTTTGTATCTTACTTTTCCTTCCCTTCCCCTATGGTCATCTGTTAAATTTCTCAAATTCCCCATATGAGTGAAATCATATGATATCTGTCTTTCTCCTGGTCACTTATTTCACTTAGCATAATACCCTCCAGTTCCATCCACATTGTTGCAAATGGTAAGATTTTATTCCATTCTTTTGGATCACCAAGTACTATTCTGTTGTATATAATATATACCACATCTTCTTTATCCATTCACCAGTTGATGGACATTTGGGCTCTTACCATAATTTGGCTATTGTTGATAGCACTGCTATAAACATTGGGGTGCATGTGCCCCTTTGAATCAACACTTCTGAATCCTTTGGATAAATTTGTAGTAGTACAATTGCTGGGTCATAGGGTAATTCTATTTTTAATTTTTTGAGGAACCTCCATACTGTTTTCCAGAGTGGCTGAACAGTTTGTATTCCCACCAGCAGTGCAAGAGAGTTCCCTTCTCCACATCTTCACCAACATCTCTTGTTCCCTGAGTTGTTAATTTTAGCCACTCTGACTGTTGTGAGGTGTTATCTCAGTGTGGTTTTGATTTGTATTTCCCTGATGATGAGCAATGTTGAGCATCATTTCATGTGTCTATTTGCCTTCTGGATGTCTTCTTTGGAAAAGTGTCTGTCCATATCTTTTGCCCATTTCTTCATTAGATTATTTGTTTTTGCATTTGGTGTTGCATTTGGTAAGTTCTTTATAGATTTTTTGATACTAACCCTTTATCTGCTATGTCATTTGCAAATATCTTACCACATTCATCAGTTTCCTTTTAGTTTTGTTGACTGTTTCCTTCACTGTGCAGAAGCTTTTTATCTTAATAAGGCCCTAGTAGCTCATTTTTGCTTTTATTTCCCTTGCCTTCAGAGACATGTCAAGTAAGACGTTGTGGCCTGTTTTATTCTCTAGGATTTTGATGGTTTCCTGTCTCACATTTAGGTCTTTCATCCATTTTGAATTTATTTTTATAAATGGTGTAAGAAAGGGGTCCAGTTTCATTCTTCTGCATGTTGCTATACAGTTTGCCCAGCACCATTTGCTAGAGACTGTCTTTTTTCCATTGGATACTCTTTCCTACTTTGTCAAAGATTAGTTGACCATATATTTGTGCATCTGTTTCTGGGTTCTCTATTCTATTCCATTAGTCTATGTGTCTGTTTTTGTGCCAGTACCATACTGTCTTGATGATTATAGCTTTGTAATACAGGCTAAAGTCTGGAATTGTGATGCCTCCAGCTTTGGTTTTCTTTTTCAACATTACTTTGGCTATTCTGGGTCTTTTTGTGGTTCCATGCAAATTTTAGGATTGTTTGTTCTAGCTCTGTGAAGAATGCTTGTGTTATTTTGATTGGAATTGTATGGAATGTGTAGATTGCTTTGACTAGTATCAACATTTTAACAATATTTGCTCTTCTGATCCATGAGCATGGAATGCTTTTCCATTTCTTTGTGTCTTTAGTTTCTTTTATAAGCTTTCTATAGTTTTCAGCATACAGATCTTTTACCTCTTTGTTTAGGTATATTCCCAGGTATTTTATGGTTCTTGGTGCAATTGTAAATGGGACTGATTCCTTGATACCTCTTTCTGTTGCTTCATTATCGGTATATAGAAATGCAATGAATTTCTTGTCATTGATTTTATGTCCTGTTACTTTGCTGAATTCATGTATCGGCTCTAGCATCTTTTTGTGCAGTCTTTCAGGTTTTCCATGTAGAGTATCATGTCATCCGTGAAGAGTGAAAGTTTGACTTCTTTGCCACTTTGGATGCCTTTCATTTCATTTTGTTGTCTGATTGCTGAGGCTAGACTTCCAACACTATGTTAAACAACAGTGGTGAGAGTGGATTTCCCTGTCGTGTTCCTGATCTCAGGGAAAAGCTCTCAATTTTTCCCCATTGAGGATGACAGTAGCTGTGGGCCTTTCATAGATGGCTTTTATGATTTTAAGTTATGTTCCTTCCATCCTGACTTTCTTGAGGGTTTTTATTAAAAAAGATGCTGTATTTTGTCAAATGCTTTTTCTGCATCTATTGACAAGATTGTATGGTTCTTATCCTTTCTTCTATTAATGTGATGTATCATGTTGATTGATTTGTGAATATTGAACCAGCCCTGCAGCCCAGGAATGAATCCCACTTGATCCTGGTGAATAATTCTTTTAATATACTGTTGAATTCAATTTGCTAGTATCTTGTTGGGAATTTTTGAATCCATGTTTCAGGGATTTTGGCCTGTAATTCTCCTTTTTAGTGGGGTCTTTGTCTGGTTTGGGAATGAAGGTAATGCTGGCTTCATAGAATGAGTCTGGAAGCTTTCCTTCTGTTTCTAATTTTTGGAACACCTTGAGAAGAATCGGTATTAACTCTGCTTTAAATGTCTCCTAGAATTCTCCGGGGAAGCTGTCTGACCCAGGACTCTTATTTGTTGGGAAATTTTTGAACCTATTCAATTTCTTAGCTGGTTATGAGTCTACTCAAATTTTCTATTTCTTCCATTTTGAGTTTTGGTAGTATGTGGGTGTCTAAGAATTTGTCCATTTCTTCCAAATTGTCCAGTTTGTTGACATATAATTTTTCATAGTATTCTTTAATAATTATTTGTATTTCTGTGATGATGGTTGTGATCTCTCCTCTTTCCTTCATGATTTTATTTATTTGGGTGTTTCTCTTTTTTCTTTTTGATCAATCTGGCTAGGGGTTATCAATTTGCTTAATTCTTTCAAAGAACCAGCTCCTGGTTTCATTGATCTGTTCTACTGTTTTTTTTTTCTTTTTATATCATTTATTTCTGCTTTAATCTTTATTTTTTCCCTTCTTCTGCTGGTTTCGGGCTTTATTTGTAAGGTTAGATGTGTATTTGAGACCTTTTTTCCTTCTTTAGGAAGGTCTGGTTTACTATATATTTCCCTTGAATGACTGCCTTTGGTGCATCTCAGAGGTTTTGGACTATTGTGTTTCCATTTTCATTGGCTTCCATGTACTTTTTAATTTCCTCTTTAATTTTTTACTTAACCCACTCATTCTTTAGTAGGATGTTCTTTAATCTCCAAGTATTCCTGGTCTTTCCAAATTTTTTCTTGTGGTTGATTTTGAGTTTCATAGTGTGGTCTGAAAATATGCAAGGTATGATCTTGATCTTTTTGTACTTGTTGAGGGCTGATTTGTGACCCACCATGTGATCTATTCTGGAGAATATTCCATCTCCACTCGAGAAGAATGTGTATTCTGCTGCTTTAGGATGAAATGTTCTGAATATATCTTTCAAGTCCATCTGGGATAGTGTGTCTTTCAAAGCCATTGCTTCCATGTTGACTTTCTGCTTACATGATCTGTCCATTGTTGTAAGTGGGGTGTTGAAGTCCCCTACTATTACGGTATTAGTATCAATGAGTTTCTTTATGTTTCTGATTAAATGATTTATATATTTTTGTGTTTTATGTTGGGGGCATAAACAATTACAGTTGTTAGCTTTTCTTTATGGATAGACTCCTTACGTATGATATAACACCCTTCTTCATCTTCTGTTACAGTCTTTGTTTTAAAATCTCATTTATCTGATATAAGTATGTCTACTCCAGCTTTCTTTTGCCATTCAGTAGCATGATAAATGGTTTTCCATCTCCTCACTTTCAATCTGTAGGTGTCCTCAGATCTAAAATGAGTCTCTTGTAGGCAGCATATAGATGGATCATTTTTTTAAAATCCATCCTGATACCCTATGTTTTTTTTTATTGGAGTATTTAGTCCATTTACATTCAGAGGTATTATTGAAAGATACAGATTTAGTGTCAATGTGTTATCTGTAGGCCTCATGTTTGTGGTCTCTGGTCCTTTGTAGTCTTTGTTGCTTTCCACTCACAGAGTCACCCTTAGGATCTCCTGCAGGACTGGTTTAGTGGTCTTGAACTCCTTTAGTTTTTCTCTGGGAAAGCCTTTATCTTTCCTACTCTAAATGACAGCCTTACTGGATAAAGGATTCTTTGCTGCATATTTTTCCTACTCAACACATTGACTATTCCCTGCCACTCCCTTCTGGCCTGCCAAGTTTCAGTGGACAGGTCTGCTACTACCCTTATATGTCTACCCTTGCAGGTTGAGGCCCATTTGTCCCTAGCTGCTTTCAGAATTCTCTCTTTATCTTTGTATTTTGCCACTTTCACTATGATATGTCATGGTGTTGACCTGTTTTTGTTGATTTTAAAGGGAGTTCTCTGTGCCTCTTGAAACTGAATGCCTGTTTCCTTCCCCAGATTAAGGGAGTTCTCAGCTATAATTTGTTCTCATAAAGCTTCTGCCACTTTCTCACTCTTCTTCTTCTGGAACACCTATGAGATGGATATTATTTTGTTTCATTAAGTCACTTAGGTCCCTAATTGTCCCCTCATGGTCTAGTAATTTCCTTTCCCTCTTATTTTCAGCTTCATCATTTTCCACAATTTTATCTTCTATTTCACCTGTTCTCTCCTCTGCTTCTTCCACCCTCACTGTCACTGTATCTAGTTTATTTTGCATCTCATTTGTAGCGTTTCTTAATTCATCGTGACTATTTCTTAGGTCTTTGATCTCTGCATCAATGGATCCTCTACTGTCTTTAACGCTGTTTTCAAGCCCAGCTATTAGTCTTATACTGTTATTCTAAATTCTTGTTCAGATATATTGTTTATATCTGTTTTAAGCAATTCTCTGGCTGTCATTTCTTCCTGGAGTTTCTTTTGAGGAGAATTCTTCTGTTTCGTCATTTTGGCTAGATTTGTGTATTTTATGTGTTTTAATAGCTTGTTTTGTGTCCTGCATCTGTGAGTACTACTATATTAAAAAGGGGTCATACACTGTCCAGGTCCTGGCACTTCAAGAAGTGTTTTTGGACTGTGTTGCATGCACTCTGTTGTGTATTTGGCTGTTCTTTCCCATCGGTCAGTCCTCTTCAAAACCCCTCCTTGCTTGTAGTGGTGGAGTGTTTGGACCTTCCACCAGGTATGCTTTGATTTGTTCATTGAAGTAACCTTGGAATAAAGGAACAGGCAGGGACCCTGATGTCATACAAAGACAAAAGTGAAAGGGGCAAAAAAAAAAAAAAAAAAAAAAAAAAAAAAAAAAAAAAAAAGGACCAATCAAAGAATCAAGGAAACTATAAGAATTAATCCAGAGAGACAGAGAGAGAGAGAGAGAGTAAAATAAAGAAGGATACAGAAAAGTTGTATAAAGAATAGGGTAAAAATGATTAAACAAACAAAACAGAGAAAGAAAAAATATATATATATAGTAAGAATTGACCAAAAGTCAAATCAGAAACTATAAGCCTGATTCCTAAAGAAAAAAAAAAGAAGAGGGAAGAAAGAAAAAAAATAAAAAAGAGGAGAGTGAAGGAAAGAAAAGAAAAGAAAAGAAAAGAAAAGAAGAGAGCAACAGACTAACATACAAAACCACAGGACAGGTGGTGTCTTGGACTGGTGGCTGTACTGGTCTCAGAGGAGAAGCCCTCTGGTTCCCTTTGTGTCAGTCCTGCTCCAGTGGATAAACAGTTGCCAGGGACAGGGGGGGCAGGGTTTGGTGTAAACTGTCCTGCTTCCGCTGGGGGCCACTGTCCTGTTCCCTGAAGCTTCACCATGTTGGTGATGGGGAGAAAAATGGCGACCGCCCAATCTCTCCTCCCCGGACCAGGTATCCCAAACCATGCTGTTCAGGCATCCTTCACAGAGTAGCACTGGCAGGCGGGCATATCCTGCTCCACAGTCCTCCACCTGGCTGGTGCCTTGCAAGGTCATTTATCTTTGCAGGGGGCAATATATCCGCTTCCCACAGCACTGGAGGGAAGGGACTGCTCTTTCCCAGTGCATGTCCCTGAGATGTTTAGCGCACCGCGAGGCCGGCTCCCCTCCCCCCAGGCCTGTGCACACTGGGGCAGGGGAAACTTTGGTCTGGAAAAAGTCGCGCATTTTTGAAAACTCTGATCTTCAGATCCTAAGGCTGTTTGCAAAGTAGAAACTGGCACTCTCCATATTTCTTGTTCCCCAGTCCGTGGTTTGGAGAGGTTTTTCTCGTGTCCAAATACAGTTCCACACTTCCTCGGCTTCTTTTTCTCTTCCTTTTGTCTCTTCATAGAAGGGGTCCCCTCCCCTCTGTGCCTACTCTGCCCGCTGTTTTATCTCTTCTGATTCACATACATGCTCCTCTGTCATGCCAAGCTGTTTTAATCCACCTCTGGAGATGTTTCTGTCACTCTGCAGACTGATTTTTTAGGTGTTTCAAGTGCTCTGACCTCAATACAGTTGTGCTTGAGGGAGGAGGGAAATCCCGGTCCCCCTACTTCTCTGCCATCTTCTTTCCCTCTCTATCTAATTTGGTGAAAATTTTTATACGAATAAGTGTTGGATTCTGTTAAATACTGTGGAGGGGAAGAGGAATCATTTGACATGATCATGTGATTTTTCTTTTTTAACTTGTTGGTATGATGAATTACACTGATTAATAATTTTCAAATGTTTACAGACACATAGACCAATGGAATAGAATAGAAACCCCAGAACTAGACCCACAAACGTATGGCCAACTCATCTTTGACAAAGCAGGAAAGAACATCCAATGGAAAAAAGACAGCCTCTTTAACAAACGGTGCTGGGAGAACTGGACAGCAACATGCAGAAGGTTGAAACTAGACCACGTTCCACACCATTCACAAAAATAAACTCAAAATGGATAAAGGACCTGAATGTGAGACAGGAAACCATCAAAACCTTAGAGGAGAAAGCAGGAAAAGACCTCTCTGACCTCAGCCGTAGCAATCTCTTACTCGACACATCCCCAAAGGCAAGGGAATTAAAAGCAAAAGTGAATTACTGGGACCTTATGAAGATAAAAAGCTTCTGCACAGCAAAGGAAACAACCAACAAAACTAAAAGGCAACCAACAGAATTGGAAAAGATATTCGCAAATGACATATTGGACAAAGGGCTAATATCCAAAATCTATAAAGAGCTCACCAAACTCCACACCCGAAAAACAAATAACCCAGTGAAGAAATGGGCAGAAAACATGAATAGACACTTCTCTAAAGAAGACATCCGGATGGCCAACAGGCACATGAAAAGATGTTCAGCGTCGCTCCTTATCAGGGAAATACAAATCAAAACCACACTCAGGTATCACCTCACGCCAGTCAGAGTGGCCAAAATGAACAAATCAGGAGACTATCGATGCTGGAGAGGATGTGGAGAAACGGGAACCCTCTTGCACTGTTGGTGGGAATGCAAATTGGTGCAGCCGCTCTGGAAAGCAGTGTGGAGGTTCCTCAGAAAATTAAAAATAGACCTACCCTATGACCCAGCAATAGCACTGCTAGGAATTTATCCAAGGGATACAGGAGTACTGATGCATAGGGCCACTTGTACCCCAATGTTCATAGCAGCACTCTCAACAATAGCCAAATTATGGAAAGAGGCTAAATGTCCATCAACTGATGAATGGATAAAGAAATTGTGGTTTATATACACAATGGAATACTACGTGGCAATGAGAAAAAATGAAATATGGCCTTTTGTAGCAACGTGGATGGAACTGGAGAGTGTGATGCTAAGTGAAATAAGCCATACAGAGAAAGACAGATACCATATGGTTTCACTCTTATGTGGATCCTGAGAAACTTAACAGGAACCCATGGGGGAGGGGAAGGAAAAAAAAAAAAAGAGGTTAGAGTGGGAGAGAGCCAAAGCATAAGAGACTGTTAAAAACTGAGAACAAACTGAGGGTTGATGGGGGGTGGGAGGGAAGAGAGGGTGGGTGATGGGTATTGAGGAGGTCTCCTTTTGGGATGAGCACTGGGTGTTGTACGGAAACCAATTTGTCAATAAATTTCATATATAAAAAAATAATAAAAAAAAATAAAAACTGAAAAAAAAATTTTCAAATGTTTAACGAGTCTTGGGTACCTGAAATAAATCCCACTTGTTCGTAGTATATAATTCTTTTTACAGATTATGGACTTAGTTTGCTAATATTTTATTGAAAATTATTGTGTCTCAGTTCATGAGACATATTGGTAATTGTAATTTTCTTATTTTGTACCATTTTTTGTACTATTTTTGTCTGGTTTTGGTGTTGGGGTAATAGTGGCCTTATAAAATGAATTGGGAAGTGTTCCCCCATTTTCTCTTACCTGGAAGAAATTTTATAAAATTGGTGTTAATTCTTTAAATGTTTGGTAGCATTCTCTAGTGGAACCAATTGGGCCTGGGGATTTCTTTTATGAGAGTTTTTAAATTATGAATTCAATTTTTTCAATGGCTAGAATGCTATTCAGATCATATATATCATCTTCATTGAATTTGAGGAGTTTGTGGGTTTTGAGAAATTATTTTTTTCTTCTAAGTTGTTGATTAATGAATGTGAAATTACTTAGATTTACTTTATTTCCTTTTTAATGGCTGTAGGATCTGTAGTGATATTTCCTACTTCATTTTTGACATTGGTGGTTATGTCTTCTTTTGATTTTTGCAGTCGTACTAGAGGTGTATCAATTTTATTAAATTTTTTAAGACCCCAGTTTTTGTTTTTTTCTATTGTTTTCTTATTTTCAATTTCATTGACTTCTGCTTTCTTATTCCCTTCCTTCTATTTGTTTTGAGTCTATTTTGTTCTTTTAAAAGTGTCTTGAGAAATTTTGTGCTATAAATGTTCCTCCTAGCACCACTTTATTGGCATGATATGTTGTATTTTCTTTTTATTCAGTTCTACATATTTTTAAATTTCCTTTGAGATGTTCTGCCTGACCCTGGGATTATTTAGAAGTGTGTGGTATATTTTCCACATGTTTAGATATTTTTCTGTTGTCTTTCCCTTATTGGTTGCTAGCTTGATTCCATTATGACCACAGAACATACTCTGTATGATTTCAATTCTTTTAAATTAGACATTTTGTTTTATACCAAAGATATGGACTGTTTTCATGAATGTTCAATGTGCAGTTGAGGAAAAAAAATGTGTTTTATGGTGTTTGGTAGAGTACTCTATAAATGTCAACTAGAACCTATTGGTTGATTGTGCTGTTTAGATCTCCTATATACTTGCTGACTTTTTCCCCCTAGTAGTTTCACTGGTTGCTGAGAAAAGGGTGTTAAAATCTCTAACTATAACTGTGGATTCCCCCCAAAAAAACTGTTTTCTTCCCTTATGGAGAATGTTACCCCCACTGATCTAAAAAGAACTTTAGTAAGGCTTATGCATATGTGTTACAGCTTTTCCTCTGGTCTAGATAGGATTATAGTTCTCCACCTGCTCTGAAGTTAAGTGAGACTATATGACTTGCTCTAAGCACTAGAATTTGAATGGGAATGCCATGTGTCACCTCCAAGAAGAAGCTTTAAGAGTGAGTGCACCAGTCTCCACCTCTCTCCCTTCTGCTCCTGAAATTCTGGAGACAAAGAGTGCTCTAGAGTCTCCAGTAACCAGGATGCCTAAGTGAGAACAATGGGCATAGCGTCCCTTATAGCTCATAGTGTACCATGTATGTGAGTGAGAAAGAAACTTCTGCTGTGAAGAGCCAGTGAAATTTTGGGGTTGTTTGTTACTATGAAAAACCTGCCCCATCCTGACTAATACAGTATTGGATAGGGAAACAAGTCAGAGGTATAAAATTAACTCTTCTTCTCATTTTAATTTAAATTTAACCTAGTCCTCACAAGGAAAAACTCCAATAAAGTTTTAAGACATAACTATAACTTTTCCAAGTTTATTGTTTAATGTTTAACTTCTTACTCGTCTTATTACATGTTAAATTTTAAAATATATGAAACAGGGGCACCTGGGTGGCTCAGTCAGTTAAGTGTCCAACTTCAGCTCAGGTCATGATCTCAAGGTTTGTGAGTTTGAGCTCTGTGTCAGCTTCTGTGCTGACAACTCAGAGCCTGGAGCCTGCTTGGGATTCTGTATCTGCCTCTCTCTCTGCCCTCCCCTGCTTGTGTTCTCTCTCTCTCTCTCTCTCTCTCTCTCTCAAAAATAAACATCACAAATTTATATATCTATCTATCTATATCTATCTATCTATCTATATGAAACAAAGCCTTCACTACTCTAGAACTCTAAGTCAGAAATTTAATTAAAACATAGACTAACATGGGGGTAAATGTTTGGGATGAAGGGAGACTCTGCCCGCATTCTCTGAAGGCTCAATGCTTTTCTTCACTTTCTTTTCAAGGCATATGGTAATGGATCATGGGCTTCATCACCAGTGAAAAATAAAATTATGTGTTTATTGGATTTGTGTGACCTTTTCCTCCAACAATCTCAGGACACTGAACTTTTAGCATATCCATTCCTTAAGTAATTTTAACATGCAGAGAGGATGAGAAGGTCAGACAATTACAAGAAGTTGGCTAGCCAATGTCAGTGGAATGCATTAGGTGTCAGGAGAGTTCCAATTGCATATATTAACAAATAGGACATAAAGTTACAGCATAGCTGGGGTGAGGCAAGAGGCATGCTGGGAAGTATGCTAAATGATCCCTGGGAACTGGGCAGTGTAGCCAACCCTCTCAGAGTAGAGTGGAAGCAATAAAGAGCAATGTTTAAAAATATAAAAATTTAGGATTTTTAGCAATAAATCTACCTAACACAGGATCTTCACTTGCATTCAAATACTTCTTCTTCTTGTATGAATTCAGCCATTTGTAAAAATAGAAAAGACTTTTTTTCCATTTGCTCCCTTAACTACTACCATTGTTTCCTTTCACTGGACAAACTTTTGCAGGACATTGTAAAGTTTTTCTTTTCTTTTCTTCTCTTTTCTTTTCTGTCTGCTTTTCTATCATAACCACTAGTAGAATTTTCGGGTAAGAAAACAGATTCAGTCCAGAAAACAGCCACTGAAAGAATTACAGGAGTAAAGGGATTTAATATAGGAATTAGGGCTTACACACATGTGGGGGATCTGAGGGAGGGAGGCTCTGGATGCAGCAGAGAAAGATCAGAGAAATAGTCTACTAATGACTTCAGCCTGAAGATCTGGGGCAAGGAGGGGAACAGGTGTTAGCAAAAAGCCCAAGAAGCCATCACCTGTAGCCACTATGCCCTCCTGAGAAGGATGGCTTAGCTTTCTAAATCCCATGCAAGTTCCAACCATGGCAGATATCAAACCCTGAATGGTACAGAAAAGACTTTCTGGAAAACATGGTGCCTGATCTTAGAAGAGGTGGTTCTGCTGAGATGACCACAGCATCCAGCACAGTGAGTACAATGAAGTCAAGTACACAATGAAAAGAGAACTCTGTTTATTTAAAATAGGGTTTGTTTATGTTTTTATTTATTTTTTAATTTTTTAATGTTTATTTATTTGAGAGAGAGACAGAGACAGAGCACAAATGGGAGACGGGCAGAGAGAGAGGGAGACACAGAATCTGAAGCAGGCTCCAGGCTCTGAGCTCTCCACAGAGTCTGATGCGGGACTCGAACTCACAGACCATGAGATCATGACCTGAGCCGATGTTGGACACTTAACCAACTGAGCCACTTAAGTGCCCCCAGGGATTTGTTAATTTTAACTGATAATTGGAGTGCAGGTCAGTGGTAGTATAAAATCACACACTGAGTTAACATTTTGCTTTTGTTAGGAACAAAAGATCAGCTGAAATATTTTTAATTTCTCCTAAAATTGTTTCCATTAGATTTTAGATGTGCATTTGCAACAAAGAAAAGGGCAGCCCCTTGGCCTTAATGCTGTGGTGTTGAAGGCCAAATAATTGCAATATTTTGGCCATCTATTATGTAATAAAGAAATTAAAGCTGTCCTCTTCTTCTGGTTCTAAAACATAATTTGGGTCTAAAGCATGAAACTTCTGTGGACTGTTATTTGCAATAAAACTGAAAACTGGCTTGGAATACAAGTTTAGAAAATGAATACATGAGCCTTCAAACCATTTGTCTACAAATAATACAGCTAGAGAAGCCCAAGATAATTGTCCAAATGAAGTTGAAGAAAAAAAAAAAAGGAAGAAAGATTGCTAGCTTTGATGAAAGATTCTGCAGTTATTTCAGATTTGAGTCTTCCGGGAGTCAGAAAACAGGAACTTTGTGGCTTAGAACAGCCTTCTAGAAGTGTGGAGAGGGTGAGGAAAGGGGACATGAAGAACAGACTGGAAGCTGTGGTGGTGGAGAGGAGGCGGCAAAGACGCTACTAGAACAATCTAAGCTGTTAAGTGAGCCAGGAGAACAGCCCTGTGACCAGGTTCTGTAATACAGCAGAGCAGCAACGTGGTTTGGCTGGTTCAAGTAATGAGGACTAGCAGGAGACTTGCTCCTTTGCATAATTCCTCCCCTCCTCCCTTCCCCCCCCCCCCAATTCACTCGTGAGTATGTCTCTGTGGATAAAACTTGTTTAATTTAATAACCTAGTTTTTCTTTTCTTTTCTTTTCTTTTCTTTTCTTTTCTTTTCTTTTCTTTTCTTTTTTTTCTTTTCTTTTTTTTTCTTTTCTTCTCTCTTCTCTTCTTTTCTTTTTTCTTTTCTCTTCTTTTCAACAGAGAAACCTATTCTTCACAAAAAACCCAAACAGCATTTTTGTGGCTTAGTTCCTGTTTAGCAGTACCCTTGCCTCTTGGATGTGGAACTCTACTATCACCAGGTGGCAACTCCCAACTTTGCAGGTGAGAGAAAAAGCAGATGGAACTCGGTTCCAGCAGCCCTGGAACTACGACTCTCTTTGACATTATAGCCAGAACTCCCAGGACAAAATGCATTTCAGATTTTGGTCTGCTTAGACAAGCTCTGAAAAAAATAATACCGGCAGTTTCTTCCAAGTGTTGCTCTTAAAAACTACAAATGTTGATTCATTGGAACGATAGCTTTCCAAAGATTTTATTTGCCCCTTTAAAATTCCTGTCAATATTGAGAAAGCTGACTATAACTCTCCATTTTACCTTCACCATCATTGCACCGTTGAATCATGACCTGTTAGCTGAAAGAGGATTTTGCAACCAACTGTTTACAATGAGATCCCCACCACACCCACCCCTCAGTGCATTTTCTACCAAACTGTGTTGTAATACAGTCTCCTATGATATAGACAAAGACTGTCTGTCTCCCAGGGATATTATAAGGATTAAAGGGCATAATACAGGAAAATGATTAATACAGTGCCTGCCACATGGTAGATGCCCTTTAAATGTCATTTGGCCTCCAGACATACAATTTAGGTGACAGTAGTAACAGGGATGGCTGCCATTTGTTGAGCTGTGGACTGGATGTTGTACTAACTGGTTTTATCCCTAAGACAGCCCTATGGGGCTCTGATACTAACTTGCCCAAGATCTCTCACATTCAGTACGTGGGTGCACTGGATATTTAACCCCTGAACTTTTAAACCTTTTACCAGTATGCCCTCTTGACCTTGATTCTTCAAACCAAATAGGGAATCCCATCATACCTCGTGCAGCCTTTGAATCACTTGGCAGGGATGGAATCCTATGAGAGAAGAATACCCGTGGTTTTATTGCATTTGGTTTTTGAAACTACAGTACAACACTGGCAAGCCCTAAAGCTTCAGACTGACTTGGAAAGGCAGGCTTGGTGGACACTCAAAGGGGGCCTGCCTTTCTCCTAAGGCACAGGGGTAGTGAGGCCATTGCCTTTTGTATGATACACGTGAGAATAAACAAATATAAAGAAAGTTTAAAATTACTCTTATTCTGAGACTTGATGCACAAATTCATATCCACCTTGCTCTTGTCCACTTGGATTTTCCTTTCATTTACATGGCACCCCCAGACAAAATCCTCTTGATTCCTTGTTTCTCCAAGTCTCATTAAATTGATCCCATCTTCCCGAGTCTTATCTCTTTTCAACAGGCACTTTTTTTCTAAACTGCTGCCTACTTTTTGGGAGCTCAGTTTCCTAAATAATTTGAGTAAATGGTACTAAAGCACCCCTGGATATGTGTAAGAGTGGGAAACCTTTAGAATGCAGTTGCTTAGAATCTCTTACAGAGGCCCCAACTTCATCACCCCTGTCTGTCCTTTAAAGTTCATTACTTGGAGCATCACAAGAGCATCTTCATGACCAATCTAGAAATTCCATAGCTAGAGACTGCTCCATCTAAAAACTTTGTAACCCTAAGACTGGTCCTGGAATTTGAAGAGTTGTAGGTGCTTTCTGATGGATTTATATAAGTGTATTTCTTAGCAAATGACAATCAATTTGAATACAATTCTACTTTGATTTTTCACAATGGAAAAAATGAAATTAAAGATTATCTTATGTATTGTTTACCTTCTATTCTTTTTTAGCAGTAGAGTGTACTTTCTGAATCTCTGGCTTCATGCAATCCTTCCTTCCTCCCTCTCTCCTCCCTCCCTTCCTTCCTTCCTTCCTTTCTTCCTTCCTTCCTTCCTTCCTTCCTTCCTTCCTTCTCTCTCTTTTTGGGGCATTGCTTAGTATCTCTGAGACTTCCAGACCTTTTACACTTATATCTTATGAACTGAATATTTGTTGTCTTTTTATTTATTTATTTTATTTCTTAAGAGGGATCCCATAAGGAAGCATGAGTCTATGACAGGAATTGATTAAACTTACATTAAGGAGCACTCATCAATTGAACATATCCTTCCATTACAGGGTTGACCCCTGTGGATCTGTAGAAACTTCTTTGGTCAAAGAACATTAAGAACAGTTTTCCTCTTGAAAATATCCCTTTACTCTTACTTCAAGTATGTGAAATGTTTCCTAATATGAGAAAGGCTAAAGAAGTAGTTATCTGTAAATGGACGTTCTGTATATGACTGATACCTTAATATTTTGTATGAGTCAACATTCCCCAGAGAAACAGAACTAATATAATGTGTGTGTGTGTGTGTGTGTGTGTGTGTTCTATTCATATCTTCCACTGATTCGATGAGGCTCACCCACATTAGGGAGGACAATCTGCTTTACTTAGCCTTCTGATCCAAATGTTAATCTCACCCAGAAAGCCTCTCACAGACACATCTGGAATAATGAATAATGTTTGACCAAATGTCTGGGTACCCCATGGCTCAATTAAGTTGATGCACAGAATTAACTATCACAATATTCCATTACTGGTCATAGTTAATCAGAATAAACTTAATTCTCAGCTTCTGTGAAGGCTCTTAAGAACATAACTATTTGTTATAAATTTTAAAACCCTGTTTTTTTATTGATTCTGATTCAGTATCTCTATCAAAACATCCTTGGCTTTAGGCTTTTTTCAAGGTTTGGGTCATAGACAGTTAAAGGATAAAGAAAAGCAGCCCTTGACATCTGGGAGCTAGTTTGAAACTGTCTTCTGGTCCTTGTTGTGGCTAGAAACTGGACTTGGCATTTTTCTATTAAGCACACACAATTTCACAGAACTTCAAAATGGGACCACTCTATACTCATGAAACGGATCAAGACAAAAAAAACAAGACCACTCTCCAACCAGGTTTGAGCACAGACAGAAACATGGTCTTTCTAAACCATAAAAATTACCAAACTCTCTCCCTGTCCTGGCTAATATGAATGATTGCTTTTTTCTTAACAATTATGATTAAGCCTTATTCTGGTCTTCCCTCTTTCTAGATAAGACTCATTTAGCTACTCAGCCATAGAATTACCCCCATTTCCTGACAGCATTCATTCTAGAGGAAAGCCCTACTTCCTTAAATTCTCCACAAACTCTATAATATGTTCTTTCTGACATGTCTTACTAAGCTGCCCCATGCTTCCCCGTGTTATGTGTTCTCCCTTGCTGCAATGAGTGATAATCCAAATCATTCAATTAAAGGTATGTTGCTGGTGGTCCTCATCTGAAGGGCATTAACAAAAATGGATCTTTGCTGAAATTCAGCTGAAGCCCTCCTCGCCTTTTTCCCATCCTGTGTGTTCTCTCTTGCTGCAACATGTAATAACCCAGTTAGTTCAGCAAAGTTTGTGTTTCTGGTGGGCTTTGGCTGCAGGACATTGGCCAAAGCATGATTCAATCAATGACTGTTAACAAGCTGATAGTAGCAAGTATTGAATTTATATTTTCTTAGAATAATCCATGTTTTTTTTTGTTTTTCGTCTTTTGTTTTTTTACTTATTAATGCAGTTAAGACAAATATCATTCCAGTCATGCTCATTTATATGGTATAGATTCTCCCCAAAGACTATTTCTCAAGTTGACCTCAAGAGGGCAGGCTTGAATAAAAGATATTTCCATTTCTAAGTTCTGGGCTTCTCCAAAGTTCTCTTTGAAGTTAAAGTTACAAATGATCTTTTTCTCACCCCATATAGGCTTTAAAAAAATTCTGCCTACGTTTCTTCTGTCTTTATTTTTTTTCATTATTTCCTCCAGGGCCGTGAGATTTTACTCTAAGTTTTTTAAGATAACAAAGCCAGATATCCAAAGCCAGAATTTGGAAGCCTCTTAAAATGGAGATAAATGGAAAAAGAGATACATTGAGGCAAACATTTTATTAGGATGGGATCAGGGATACACATCCCCACACATCCCTGTAAGAACCCTAAATTATTGTTGGTAATACCTTATTGCAAGAAGCCTTAGGATATTGGCTCTAACTTACCATCATACATCTACAGTAATTTTACACTAAAATTTTGGGATGAATTTATTCAGTGTACCAGTATGCCATTGGAAAAGTAAAGACTAATGTAGGAATTCCAACCAGTGTTTTTGTAATATAGTGTCTAAAATTCTCCAAAGAAGTAAAACAATGTTTTGATTCAATTTGGTCTTTAAAAAATATACTATTTTCTCCCTTCTCCTAATTGAGAAAAGGTAATATAGTATGGTAGTTAAGTTCATAGGGTAGCCAGACAAAATCAAGTTCAGATCTAATTCTTACTGGCTACATAACTATGGGCACATTACTTAACCTCTCTGAATCTCATCTATAAAATGGGAACACTCATTTGTGTAATACCACACTCACGGTGTAATATCACTCACAGGGTTGATATGAAAGTCCAGTCAGATCATGAATGAAAAGCACTTAGCACAGCTCAATAAATGACAGGTTTCATTATTATTTTGAGGGAAGGAGGAATGGGTACACAAGGTGAGTAGTGTCACAAAATATGTTATGAATTATTATGACTCCACAGGATGAATAAAAATGTACTGATTTTTTAAAAAGTATGTGACCTTCTGGGGCACCTGGGTGGCTCAGTTGGTTGAGCATCTGACTCAATTTCGTCTCAGGTCATGATCCCAGGATTTGGGGATCAAGGCCTATGTCGGGCTCTGCAATGAGTGTGGAGTATGCTAAAGATTCTCCCTCCCTCTGCCCCTCTTCCCCACTCTTCCTCTCTCCCCCACTTTCTCTTAAAAAAAAGAAAAAAGTAGGTGAGCTTCCATAAGTGGTCAGAGACTCAGCTTTTAGCAATGACTCTTCTAAGGATTTGTTGTGAAATTTGAAGAAAATTCTCTAATGACTATGATTCAGTTTCATCATCTGTACCTCTGACCATAAATGTGGATCAAAGATCAGGAGGTATTTCCTGAATGTTCTGTTCTGCATCAGACTCCTCAGACCCTCAGATGATTCTGGGGCTAGGATGAGGCTGGGGTTATAGAAAATCCCAATAATAAACCTGATTGAAATCCTCATCAGCTTAACGGAATAGGGGCTCAGAAAAGATTAAATCTAACTGAGAACAAATATATTTATACACCTAGTGATTGTAAATGGCCATTCATCCATACACACAGAAAGATTTATTTTTATATTTATTCTACCGCCTCGTGGGCTTTCAAATCGTAAAGAAGGATGTTGGCTTGTTCAATGTATTTGGTGACTCTGCATAGCTGATGGGACATGTGCAGAAACGTGAGATACTTCTAAACCTAATCTGGACATTTGGGCAGCAATTGGTAACAAAAATTTGATGTATGATTTACAGGAATCTAAGGAAATATCCAGATCTCATTTAGATCCATCTGTTATTTTTATTTAAAGTAGGCACCAGTAGTGAATGCAATTTACCTTCTGCTCCTACCAAGACTTCTCAAAATAGACGCTAACGGGTGACTGATGGGCTGGAAACGACCTGCCTCTGTCAGTCTTCAGGGCAGAAAATGCTACAAGCCTGGAAGCAAAGGAGGATACTTAGTCCTTTGTTACAGCAAGTTGCCTGAGTAGTTTCCACTAGGAATTAGGGATACTTTTTTTTTCAAATATTATCAATTTTGGAGTATTTTTAACAGGGTTGAATATTTAAAGCAACCCCTTGAGTTACCCAATCCTCACCACCAGACTTGTTTTGTTCTGTAATTTTTTTTTCCTTCTTGATTTGTAGGGTCACAATTCTGAATACTAGCTTATCAACACAGGAAGACAGTGAGAATTCACTGAACATTGAACAAACCAAACCTCTTCATTAAAATTAAAAAGTCAGGAAGTCACCACCAGAGTGCTATCCTTTCCCAATAAAACAGGTATATCAATAGCGGCAGTGGACACTGGGGGGCGGTAACACACAGCATATGTGACTTTTTTTCTTGAAGCTTCTTAATTAAATCAAATTAATTAAATGTTGGTTTTCTACCTCTCCACTTTAAAAGTGAATTTCTCCAATAGTTTCTGTTTTTCAGGAGATATTATACAGATATATGTGGTCCAAAACGTCGTTCTTTTGGACATTAAGGCAATCAGAAGATCTGATTCAGCTTGTGAATTCAGTTTTTACTTTGAAAATTGATGGGACTTTCCAAATTAAATTGGTTTTGTTTTTTGTTTGTTTTTTACTTCTTAAACTCAAGGTAGGACAGACTTTTTTTTTTTAATTGGTTTGTCTTATTTCCTGGTAGAGTCACCAAAAACTGTCTTTAATTGCTTACCTCTGTGTTCCTAAGTCAGGCTGTTCTAGTTACAGAGGAGTGGGACAGCCTGGTGGGGGGGGGAGCGCTTCCCAGCCTGCCATGAGGGGTGGGGCTAGAGTGTGTTTGGTGGCCGGGGTAGGCAGGGGGATGGGGCTTTGCTCTGCGACTGCCCTAGGGCTGTGGTCACCTTGAGATAGGGGCTGCAAAGGCACCAAGGAGAGGAGTGTGAGGTGGCCTGGAGCTGCCTGTGGTTTGGGAACAGATGGAGAGCCCAAGAAGCCCAGAGCTCGGCTTCCTCCTCGCCCTGACAAGGTGTAAGTTCCAGCTGAGCCCCTGTGCAGAGCTGGCTCTGGCAGGATGGACAGTGGCATCCACCCTCTGGCTTTGCTGTCACTGTGAAGCCTGAGGTTTTTTCAGGGTTTCTCAAATGCATGGCCACTTTCCTGACTCAGCCAGCTGCTCCTGGCTTAGCTCTAAAGACTCTAGGTGCCTGAGGCAAGCAGTATCACTAAAAATCAACCAGAGATAGAGGAATACCAAGGCCTCATTCAAGCCTCAGGAAAGCTCCGGGGGGGGGGGGGGGGGGGGGGGGGGGGGGGGGGGGGGGGGGGGGGGATCCTGTTACAGAATGCAGGAGAAAAAGAAATCCTCAATTTCTAAGATACTGTTTGAAAATAAGTGTATAAACTGCAATTTTCTTATGGGAAACAATTATTGGTTAGTTAACTGTGTATAGTGCTTGCAGAGGGCGGGGAGCAGGGCAGGCACTGTTCAAAACTTATTTAATTTTTGTAATGATCCTATGGGGTAAGGTATCATCATTATTGTGTTGATGGGGACTTGGGGTACAGAAATGTTAAATGACCCAGCCAAGAACATATGAACGATTAAGTATCAGAGCTGGGGTTCGAACCCAGATGGTCTGGTACCAGAGGCTATACTCTTTACATTATGCTTTCACACTCTCAAAATGAAAAATGCAGTTCCCTTCTGTGAATGAAAGAAAACTTTTATTTTAAATTTCAATAACAAGTTATTTAAATGCATATATCATAAATTATTAGAACAAAAACTGCTATTTTATACTGAATTACTTAACTCTTTTTGGAAATTTATAATGGGATTTTTGCCTTTAATTGTTTTAATTCTACTCCCTGGTTACTGAACCCCCCCCCCCCAACCACCTTTTATATATTTCTGCTAGAAATCAAACATTTGAGAAAGAATCAGATTTTAACATTTTATTTTTAAGTAACGTCTACATCCAGTGTGGGGCTTGAACTCATAACCCTGAGATCAGAAGTCGCACATTCCTTCAACTGAGCCAGCCAAGCATGCCAGAATCACATCTTTTTATCTTTTTAGCATTGGGAACATTTAGCATGGGATCTAAACCGAGAAAAGGTATTCAAGAAGTGCTTACTAGCAGCTTCGGTATTACTCAATGTCTTCCTGCTTTAATAAATATTCATTATGGGTGAAATATACATCTATCAGAAATACTTGTACTATATATCATAATAGGAAAATAATTTTATGAATTTTTTAAAATATGAAAAAATTTACAAACTGAAATGTGTTTTCATCATTAATGTATTTTTTAAATTACTGGCAGTTTCTTGACAGGTAGTGTATCTAAGAGAAAAAGGAGCAGTAATGCAATTATTAAAATAACAAATTGAGGATTCTTTTTTTTTTGTTGTTAACGTTTTATTTATTTTTGAGACAGGGAGAGACAGAGCATGAACAGGGGAGGGTCAGAGAGAGGAAGACACAGAATCTGAAACAGGCTCCAGGCTCTGAGCTGTCAGCACAGAGCTCGACGCGGGGCTCAAACTCACGGACCGCGAGATCATGACCTGAGCCGAAGTCCGCCGCTTAACCGACTGAGCCACCCAGGCACCCCTCAGGATTCTTTTTTTAAAATAAAAACCTTTTTGGGGCACCTGGGTGGCTCAGTCGGTTGAGCGTCCGACTTTGGCCCAGGTCATGATCTCGCGGTCTGTGGGTTCAAGCCCCGCATCAGGCTCTGTGCTGACAGCTCAGAGCCCGGAGCCTGTTTCAGATTCTGTGTCTCCCTCTCTCTCTGACCCTCCCCTGTTCATGCTCTGTCTCTCTCTGTCTCAAAAATAAATAAACATTAAAAAAAATAAATAAAATAAAATAAAAACCGTTTAATGTTTATTTTTGAGAGAGAGAGAGAGAGAGAGAGAGAGAGAGAGAGAGAGACAGAGTGCTAGTGGGGGAGGGGCAGAGAGCGAGGGAGACACAGAATCTGTTGCAGGCTCCAGGCTTCGAGCTGTTACCACAGAGCCCAATGCAGGGCTCGCACCCATGAGCTGTGAGATTGTGACCTGAGCTGAAGTCAGATGCTTAACTGACTGAGCCACCCAGGTGCCCCTAACAAATTCAGGATTCTTAAGGGAGATGAGCCAATACTATGTACCAGGCAATATGCTAGGCACCTTCATAATTACCTTATTTTAGCCTTCCAGAAACTCTACGAGGCTATTTTATTATTTCCATTTCACAGATGAGAAAACAGAGGATCAGGGAAATCAGGTAACAAACTTTCCAGCTAGTCAGGATTTGAATATATCTGGTTCCAAACTGTACACATTCTATCAAGAAATCAAGTAATGCAATTTGTCCATGGCAGCTTAAACCAGGAAGGGTTTATTTTGTCACATAAAAGCCATTATAGAGGCACCTGGTTGCAGGCATCTGTCCCGTGGCTCAGTGATGTAGGTGCAGCAATGCTGTGATTGTCCTGACCTTTTCCTCATGTTTGCAAGATTCAAGGAAGGAGGAGGGAAGGGGCATGTAGGCAACACATGCACTCTAAATCTGAAAGCTTTTCGCGGTGCCTGGGTGGCTCAGTCGGTTAAGTGTCTGACTTCAGCTCAGGTCATGATCTCACAGTTCGTGGGTTCGAGCCCCACGTTGGGCCCTGTGCTGACAGCTCAGGGCCTGGACCCTGTTTTGGATTCTGTCTCCCTTTCTCTCTGCCCCTCCCCCACTCACACTCTGTCTCTATATCTCAAAAATGAATAAACATTAAAAATTTTTTTTTAATCTGAAAGCTTTTCTAGGAAGCCCCATAGCTGACTTCCACTTACATCCTATTGGCCAGAAAAGGGCTGGGGAGGAGGATGGTAAGAAGTTGGACAAGCCAGTGAATAGTGTCTACACAGCAGTGGCATGTTATTTGACAGTAGAGTCCTGTCCACTGTCTTTGACTTGTGGGACTTACGTGACAGCACAGCTGTTCTGAGCTCTTCTCAGGTGTGGGCTGGACCAGGGCTGCTGCGTTGTTAGGCTACCTGCTTGCCCTTGCTCCTGCCAAGACAGCCCTGTCCCGGGGTCATCACGGACAAGCTGAGAAATGCTGCAGCCATCTTTCCCAAGTTTCCTAACGAGTTCCTATGTGTAGTGCAATGCTCTAGGGTGGTGGGCACTTTTCTGATTGTTGGTTTTCAAGGGGCCACAGAAAGAGCATCAGTAGGAAGTTAGTAAGACGTCAGAAGACTTGGAGTCCAGCCGGCTTTGCCACCTACGGAGAAACGTGGAGTAAGTCCCTTAAGCCCTATGAGCCATTATTTTTTCATCTGTATGGGGTGGTAACATTTTTCTTGCCTATTTGTTGAGATTGTAGAATGTACCAGTAAGTACTCTGATATCTCCAAGGTCTTACATGAAATAGAAAGCTATTGCTGTTCCTAGAAGCAAAAGCATCCTCTGACTCCAAGGACTTTGCTACATCTGGGACCCTGTGGCTGTAAGATCCCAGAGGGAAGACCCGTGTCTTCCTTATCTGTCTCCCAGAACCAGGACAATATTGTGCTTAGTAAGGACTCAGCAAATGTTCACTCAAGGAGTGGCTAAGTGGGTGAATGACTGGATGAATAGAAAGTGAATGGGGTGCCTGGGTGGCTTAGTCGGTTGAGCATCCAACTCTTGATTTGGACTCAGGTCATGATTCCAGGGTTGTGAGATCAAGCCCTGCATCAGGCTCTATGCTGAGTGTGGAACATGTTTATGATTCTCTCTCCCTCCCCCTCTCTCTCCCTCTGCCTCTCCCCCACTTATGAACACTCTCTCTCTCTCTCTCTCTCTCTCTCTCTCTCTCTCTTTCTCTCTTTCTCTCTTTCTCTCTTTCTCTCTTTCTCTGTCTCTCAAAAAAAAAAAAGGTGAATGAAGGATCATCTTGCAACAACTGAGTTCTGGTCTTGGCTGTGCCTTCCCTCTGGCATGTCTAACTGGCTGCTGGAAATCACCACCTGGCTCTCCTGAAGCGCTCCCAAATCATCTCACCCCCAAGTCATGGTAGCTCTTTTCTTCACAGAACTGGGGACACTTCCTATTCCTGCCATCTCTCTCCTCCAGCCCTTGGGCCTGCAATTCCAGATTTCTATTTGTCTCTTTATTTCCCTTCATTCTCAACATCCTACTCTTTGAAAGGTCTTTGTATTCTTCTGCGATACTCGGGCATGAGGTATACCTCAGCCACCACAACCTTGAAAAAGGTTGCTCCTTGTTATGATCTTTTAGAAAGTACTGATGACCAGGCTGGGCAGCCTTGTGTCTGTTCCTGGGAGGGTTTAGTAAGGATCTGCCTCTGAGGCAGAGATTGGCTACATGTTTTCACATAGTTCCATCCTACCTTAGATGTCCCCACCCACGTGGATTTGATGTTTTGCAACCAATTGCCAGCAGCACTGAGAGTTTCCATTTTCTTTAAATGTTTTTTAATGTTTATTTATTTTTGAGAGAGAGAGAGAGCATGAGTGGGGGAGGAGCAGAGATAGAGGGAGACATAGAATCCGAAACAGGCTCCAGGCTCCGAGCTGTCAGCACAGAGCCTGACGTGAGGCTTGAACTCACAAACCATGAGATCGTGACCTGAGCCGAAGCCAGACGCTCAACCGACTGAGCCACCCAGGCGCCCTGAGTTTCCATTTTCTGAACTAAAGAGCTAGTGGGTTAGACGATAGCTCACGTTTAAATAAAGCACTGAAAAATTATGCACTTAAGTTGGGTTGGAAACTCCTTTTCACTTTTGTTATCAGCTTGCTTCTATGTAGTCACTTCTAAAATAACATCTGAAGATACAATTTATATGCCATTTCATTCCACCATTTAAAATGGACAATTCAGGAGCACCTGGGTGGCGCAGTTGGTTAAGCGTCCGACTTCAGCCAGGTCACGATCTCACGGTCCGTGAGTTCGAGCCCCGCGTCAGGCTCTGGGCTGATGGCTCAGAGCCTGGAGCCTGTTTCTGATTCTGTGTCTCCCTCTCTCTCTGCCCCTCCCCCGTTCATGCTCTGCCTCTCTCTGTCCCAAAAATAAATAAACGTTGAAAAAAAAATTAAAATAAAATAAAATAAAATAAAATGAACAATTCAGTGGCTGTCAGTTATGCAAACATCACTGCAATCAATTTTGGAACATTTTAATTACTTCCCCTTTGAGAACACCCTTACCCATTAGCAGTTTCTCCCCTTTTTGCCCCCTTCCTGCTTTCTCCCTCACCCCACCCCCACCCCTAACCACCAGCCCTAGGAAACCACTAATATACTTTCTGTCTCTGTAGATTTGTCTATTCTGGACATTTCATATAAATGAAATCATATAATACGCGGTCTTTTGTGACAGGCTTCTTTTACTTGGCTGAAGTTTTCAAGGTTCCCCCATGTTGTAGCAAGTATTAGCAATTCATTCCTTTTTAGTGCTGACATGTCACATTTTACTTAGCCATTCATCAGTTGGTAGATATTTGGGGTGTGCCTATTTTTTGGTCGTTATGAATAATTCTACAGTGAACATTTGTGTACAGGTTGTATGCGGACAGATGTTCTCATTTCTCTTGAGTAGATACCTGAGAGAAGTGATGTGTCATATGACAAGTCTGTGTTGGACTTTTTGAAGAACTGTGAGATTGTTTTCCAAAGCAGATGTACCATTGTAGAGTCATTTTTAACTTGGTGCCATTATTAGCATCCTGACAGAGACGGGCATCTAAAATGAGACTGCAAAGAGGCTTAGATTTAGACGTGTCCAAAGAACACGATTTTATTGTATTTTTAAGTCCTGTGCATCTGTGGATTTATAACTTGCATCCGAGGTGCTGTCAGAAAATCTTCCAGGAGACAGGATTTCACTGCACTATCTGGCTCGTCCGTGGTGAGGGGTGAAATGCCTGCTTATGTATCCTTGTGTTGAAAGGTACTGTTCAGCAATGTGGTCTTGAACCAGAGTCTTGTTCTGTCCCCAGCACCACCTCAAGCTCCTTTGTAGGAGTTCCTGGGACAGCCAGCCTCAGTCCTTTCTTATCATTCTCACCCTGGAGCCAATTCTCAGCACAGTCTTGCTTGTGCTCATGGATTTTTTTCCATAGTGGGTGGCTGTGGAAAAAAATTATGTCACAGAAACAACAGCATGACCTCTCCACAAAAGGAGAGAGACAGAGAGAGACCTTCTATACCAGGAACAGGGCATTATCCCATAGTGGTTAAGGTAGGAGACGAAAAATCCATTTTCGTGACTTTAAGATTTCTAAATTTTATGTTCTATAACTCTGAATATATAAATTATAAATGCCATACTCTGGGTTTAATTATGTTGGCTTACTTTCATAATTTAAAAAATGGGAAGAAAACAAAGAGATATCACTGTCACTGTCAGTTTGAGCTTGGCCTTTATTTAGACTCTATATCTCACCGCTGGGGATACTGAAATGGGATGAAATTCTTATTTTAGCAAATAGGAGACAGTGTTTCTCTAACAGATCTGAACATCTCCTTAAAGTAATATCAGTGTACCTCCCTCTCTGTTTCTTCTTGGGAAGAATTGGGACTCAGTGGGCACAGTTTTAGCTTCCTAAACATACAGATCATTCAAACATACAGATCGTTAGAAATAGAGGTAAGGCATTTGGACAAATGGAAACCCAGGGAAGTGAAACATCTTTCTCAGAATCTCCTGGCAGTACAGGCTCCGGAAGCAATGCCCAAAGTTTTTGACTCTCAGACCAGTGTCCCCCCACATGTGCTGCACTGCCTCAGGCTGCCCAGTTTCCTTGACTCTGACCATGGATGAGAGGCAGCAAGGAAGACCCTGCTAGCCAAGAAAGACTCTGTGCACAAGCTCCCGTCCTTCAGAACTAAGCACCCAGTGGGAATCAGTGGTAGTCATTTATGGTACAGGGGCGGGGAAAGGAATTTTAGACTCCGGCATTTGACCCTTCAACTTTGGGGGCTGCTATTGGCACACACAATAGCTTTGTGTGTACAAGAAGAACTCAGCATTCCTCAGGGTGGGTAAAATCCTGGGCCAGGGCTTGAGAGCAGTGCATAGGTTCAATCTCAGCCTCTCTGTGCTTTTGCCTGGGAGCTCTTGTGCAGGACCCCACCCACACATCCATAAGGGATGATC
This sequence comes from Felis catus, assembly GCF_018350175.1. Lineage (NCBI taxonomy): Eukaryota > Metazoa > Chordata > Mammalia > Carnivora > Felidae > Felis > Felis catus. The sequence continues at coordinate 42,448,081 of NC_058380.1, forward strand.
CCGTTAATCTTCAAGGAAGCTTACTTTTCTCATCTGTAAAATGGGGGCAATATCAACAGTAAGACTTCTCTAGTAAGGATCTCTGATGATTGCGTGAGATCCATTTGGAGAAAGTGCTCCATAAACAAGAAAGGATCACCATAGGATAATTATAAATACTTGTGCATGTGTGTGCACATGTGGCTACACACACATACACACACGCGCGTGCGCATGCAAAGTTTTTGCCAGTTTTAAATGTCAAGAATGGTATGTTCTTCAAGTCCTATAGCCTAGTAAATGGGCCTTTATAACTAGTGAAATGCCCCTGGATCTCAGTGTCAAGAGAGATTCTAAGTAGAAACCTCAGCAAACGATAAAGAACAAAATAAAATGTATCCCCTAAAACCTGTGTTTCTCAGACCTGGCTGCATATTAGAATAATCTGGGAAATTAAAACCATACAGATGGCCAGGCTGAGGGTCTGATTCATTTTATTTGGTAGGTGTTGGGGATAGATAGAGGCAATCATGGGTAGTTTTCAAAGCTCCACAGCCAAAGTTGAGGAAGCTGAGTCTATACCTGCTGTTGACTAGTCCTCTTAATTCCTGGCGCCCTCTCAAGCCCTGGGAGGCCAGGCATTGTTGCAATCAACAGCCAGTCTCAGGCTTCCCCTAATGCTGCTTGAAGCCCTGTCACTTGCTCTGCCATCCTGTGGTTGAGGTTTGAATACATTGCAAACTCAGACCTACGATCATATAAGGGACCAGAAGCCATTTTGGATTGTAGCCCTCAAGGGAATGCTAGTTTGCTGGGGCTGCCGTAACCCAATGCCACAACTGACTGGCTTAAACAACGGGAGTTTATATTCTTCTAGCCTGGAAGCTGGAAGTCCAAGTTCAAGGTGTCTAAAGGGTTGGTTTCTTGTGACACCCTTGTCCTTGGCTAGCAGATGGCTGCCCTCTTATTGCCTCTTCATGTGGTTGTCTCTCTACACATGTGTGTTCTTGGTGTCTCTTTCTCTGTGTCCAGATTTCCTCGTCGGGATACCAGTCAGACTGGATTAGGGCCCATTCTAATGGCCTCATTTTAACTTAATTATCCCTATAAAGGACCTTTCTCCAAATATAGTCACATTCTGAGGTACTGGGAGTTAGGGTTTCAACATATGAATTTGGGGAGACATTATTCATTATTCAGCTTATAACAGTGACCCAGATAAAGAAGCTGGATGGTATCTCAAGGACAGATCTCTATTCTACTCCCCTGCAGAGTACTAGCCCCTGGTGACATGCAGGACTGGGACCAAAGAGGGGGCATGCACAGGGACATCCTAAAAGACTGATAAGCTGTCAACTTCTTTGGGGGGCCTAAAGTTTCTTTTGGAATTAGTGTCCTTTTATTTAAAAGTATTATATGTCCTCTTTTTAAAGTTGCAGTGGCTGGAACTTTTAACCTCTGTTTTGACAAAAGATAAAGAGGAAAAGTCAACTCTTACTGTCCCTATGAGAGGAAATGGGTTCAAACATGAAGATGAGGACCTGATCCATCACCACAGCAGACTTTAGGCATTCTACCTATCAGAGCTCTCATTCCTGGAGGAACTCAGTGAGCTAACAACAAAGGAATACACTGTGAGCAGGACTCACCTGGTGACCCTGAGGCAGATTGTCCAGAGAATGCCCATACTCACCACCTGGGGCCAGTTGACAGTTTGGACTCCAAATAAAGGCAACAGCATTGGCAGGATAGGGTCAGTTGTGGGAGAGAGAGCTTTGGAGGTTGGGTCTCAACTTGAGGGAAGGTCCAACTCTTCAGATCCCAGAATTAAGCTATCACGGGGAGCAAACTGGCATTGCTACTCATTCTCTGTGTGGCCTCAGGCAAGTTTCTGTTCCCCTCTGTGCCCCAGTGTCCACATCTATAAAATGCAGGTAATACTACTGACTGATAGAATTGTTAGAAGGATAATAATAGTTTCTCATAAAATTAAGGTGAGTAAAGTTCTTACCAACAGTGCTTGGCACATAGGAAATGCTCAATGAATATTTATCATTATTTTTATCATGAATATCCAAAATGTTTGGTATTAACTACACTCTAGTTCAGGAGTGCTATGAAAATCATTTAGGAGTATGGACTGATGTTACTGAACATGGTACTTATAAAATAGAGTAAAAGTTCACCTCTCTCATTTAGCTAAGATACTCAGAGAAAAGCATTAGCCAAAAGATTTGAGCATGAGTTGGGGGCTGAGATGGCCGATGTCTCCCTAGTTTCTTTAATAATAGCTAAGAACTATCTGTCCAAGCAGGGGCTTAGGGAAGGCAAAGATAGGTGGGAAGACCCTCTAGTCAGATGAGGAAGAACCTTCCCATCCAGGTGAGAGGCTCTAACACCTGCACCGAGGGGTCAGCCCTGATCATTTTATTCAGCATGACTACAGGCCTTGCCCGTTCACTGAGCAATGGTAGGGCTTTTAATCTTTTTTTTTTTTTTTTTTTTTTTTACCAAATATTTATTGAGCACCTACTATTTTCCCAGCCCTATGCTGGGGATATGATGGTGAGCCCTAACCAGGTATGGCCTCCACCCTCATGGATCAAACAGACTAGGGGGCCATCCTTGGAGAACCCCAAGTGAGGCAAAAGGCAGGAGGCTTCTCCACTTCCTTCCCTTTCCCATCACTTTTGACCCTCACGGAAATGTCCCCCCCCCCTTTTTTTAATACGCCCCTGGGCCTCTGGCTTTGTTTGTGTTTAAATACATTGGAACAAAACTTCTATTGTGGAATAAAGATAAGCAAACTCAATAGGACATTGAAACTAAAATAATTAAAAGAAGTCGTCCTAACCAGACTTTCCTTTCCTATAAAGCTTTGAGTTTGCCACAAATTCATCCCCACCAATATGCCCTTCTCCACTACACATCAATTCCCATAATTCTCTTGTTCCTCCCCTGGCTCATCTGTCTCCATCTACCAAGGCTGTTCTTTCTCCAATATTGAGTGTGTGATGCATCTGGGAGGAAAGGAGGGCCAACAAGCATATTCTAATTTTTAAGAAATGTTTATTGGGGCGCCTGGGTGGCACAGTTGGTTAAGCCTCCGACTTCAGCCAGGTCACGATCTCGCGGTCCGTGAGTTCGAGCCCCGCGTCAGGCTCTGGGCTGATGGCTCGGAGTCTGGAGCCTGTTTCCGATTCTGTGTCTCCCTCTCTCTCTGCCCCTCCCCCGTTCATGCTCTGTCTCTCTCTGTCCCAAAAATAAATAAACGTTGAAAAAAAAATAAAAAAAAAATAAAAAATGTTTATTATTTTTGAGAGAGAGACAGAGACAAAGAGAGACAGAGAAAGAGACAGAGCATGAGCAGGGGAGGGGCAGAAAGAGATGGAGACAGAATCTGAAGCAGGCTGCAGGCTCAGAGCTCTCAGCACAGAGTCCGACACATGGTTGAAACTCATGAACCATGAGATCATGACCTGAGCTGAAGTCGGATGCTTACCGGACTGAGCCACCCAGGCGCCCCAACAAATTCCAACTTAATCTCCCACGTTAAAAAACAAAACCAAATAATCATAGCAACAAGTCCTCCTTGGCTCTCTGCATTTCTGCCTTATTTTTCTATTCTCATCCCTAATCAAAATTTCAAGAGTTGTCTTCATACCCTGTCTCCAGTTTCGCTGTCTTATCCATTCAAATTGGAAACCTATTTCAATCTTCTACCTCCCTTATCTCCGTCTGCTAAAGTTATCAGTTACTTCTAGGTTAGTCAAATGAGGTCACTTTTTAAAAAGTGGTATTTTTCTTTTTAATAAAGTGTGACCATATATGGACTGAATGCCCCCCCCCCCACGCAACCCACAGATTCTTATGTTCAGACCCAATCCTCAAGGTGATGATATTAGGAGGTGGGCCTTCAGGGTTGATTATGTCATGAGGGTGGTATCCTCATGAATGGGATTCGTACCCTTATAAAAGAGGTCCCAGAGAGCTCTCCTGCTCCTTCCATCCTGTGGGAACATAGTGAGAAGACAGCCCTCTGTGAACCGGCAAGAGGGTTCTCACCAGACACTGAATCTGCCGGCACCTGTTTGCAGCCTCCTGGACTTCAAACTATGAGAAAAAGTATTTGTTTTGAAGCCACTAGTCTGTGGTGTTTTCATTATGGCAACCTATACTGGCTAAGACAGATGAACGAACACACAGAGAAGTACAAAATCCATCCATGTACAACTTGATGAAGGTTTTGAAAGTGATCACGTCCATTTAATCATCACTGAGGCCGAGAAACTGGATGTTTTCAACACTTGAGAATCCTCTTTATGTCCCTCCCTAAGGTCACTGCTCTTCTGATCTATCAACAGATTAGTATTGCCTATTTTGGAGCTTTATATGAGAATATATACACCTTAAATGAGAATATACGGTATGTGTTTTTGGGTTTGTGTTTGGCTTCTTAGTTTCAATATTATGTTTGTGAGATTCAGGTGTCTGTGAAATTGGTGAGGTATGAATATTTATTCTTCTCTTGATAAATTGGGTTCTTTTCCATTTTGGGCTATTATCAATGCTGTTGGTCTAAACATACTTGTATAGGTTTTTAATGTACATATGTATGTGTTTTTGTTAGTTACATACTGAGGGGTAGAATTGATGGGCCATGGGTGGATCTTACTACCGGCCAGTAGTACCTCTAATAAAATGTTGCATAAATATAGCGACAGCAGAAATCCTTATTCAAGAGAAACAATTTCAAGATATCCCCATCAAGAATGATATTTGCTCCTAAAGTTCTCTGGATACACTTTCTCAGGTTTAAAAGTTGCCAGAATTCATAGTTTGTGAATAATTTCTCAGCATATGAGAATGTTAAACTGTTTTTTCTGTATTTATGGAAGTGATCGTATGGACCTTATGCTCAGAATATATCCTTCCCTTCTCTCCATCCCTTTGAACACATCCCTTTCATCATTACCCGGTCCCCCCCCATTCATGACTTGGCAGGATCCAGGAGTGATGGCCATTGGGAGCGAGTTGAGTTAGAAGGTGTGACTTGGAAGTTCTTCCTATAATCATCCAGGGGAGAGAGGGAAAGAGAAAAAAAGGAATCAGGAAGTAAAACTAAAAAACAGAAAGGGCTTATAGCTGAATCTAGAGAAAAGATAACACAGGTGATGAGGAGACACAGTGAGCCATGGTAGAAGTGAGGAAAAGATAGTTGAAATTTAATCTGCCAGTGCTGGACAGCTATGCAGATTACCTTTGTACATGGGCTCTAACTTGTCTCAGGATTGGATTATTTAAAGAGCCCTAATGGGCAGTTCCATCCCCAGTGTCTGCCCTCATCAGGTTGGATTCTGGCTTTTTAGTCCTCCAGCATCTCATATTATGTTCCCTTCTTCCAAGGCCTTAATAACCTCTTATCTTTCTTTCCCAGTTGGTTAATATTAACTTATTATTAAGTAAAGTATAGTCCCTACTCCTTTTTTTTTAAGTTTATTTATTTTGAGGGAAAGAGAAAGAGAGAGGGAGAAAAAGAGAATCCCAAGCAGGCTCTGCACTGTCACCGCAAAGCCTGATGCAGGGCTCGAACCCACGAACTTGGAAGATCATGACCTGAGCTGAAACCAAGAGTTGGACACTTAACTACTGAGCCACTCAGGTGCCCCTAGTCTCTAATCTTAAAGAGTTAAAATTCTCATGGCTAAAGAAAGTATATAAACAGATGATGTCAAACTATTTATGTTAATTAGGGGAGTCCAGAGTGAAGGGCCCTAAGTTCAGGCCCATGTGGTAGGACAGTTGAGATATTTTGGAGAAGGGGGTTTTCTTGTGGTTTTTCCACATGGACACACAATCTTACTGTAGCACAGCAACACCTGCAAACTTTTCTTTCACACAAGACTTACAAAATTAATTTAATCAAGAATGTATTAATAAGAAGCCCAGATATTGACATGTTCCTTGGGAAGCATTTTGTAATTTATATAAAGCAGACCTTGGGTTTTTCAGAACATTTCATCTGCAAAGTGTCAACAAAATACAGCTGAGGTTGCAATGTGTCAGCAAGGATGTCGAGGAAGTCAGCGGGTCAAATCTTCAGGGACTTAGCTTGTTTAGCTTACGCGGTATTCTTAGAGTGTCAGTGGCTCATTCTGTTTGGCAGCTTGGAGAGCCATTCAGGTTCAGAATTAAAAGCATGCAGGCCAGGAAGAAGGCAATGGATGATTGGAGAACATCTTACTAATACCTTCCAGAAGTACCAAATCAGATAACTGGAATTCTGGAAGCTTCTACATGCATCCATTCCCATAGACAGCTCTTGTCCAGACTTAAAGAAAAAAAAAAAAAGTATCTCTCCAGTGTTTCTCAAATGTCACTTTGCCCAAGACTCACGTGGTGCTTGTTAAAGTGAGCATTCCTAGATCCCACTCCTAGGAACTTACATGTGACTTTCTGGGGTTGGGCCCAGTTGTCTGCATTCCTGCAGGCACACCAGGTATTCCAGAATCCGGTGGTCTGTGAACCACATTGTCAGAAATTCTGCCCTACAGTTTCCCCAGCTATCAAACCACTGTGTGAGGGGCCACACTTATGTTTCCAAAGGAAGGGGTCTGGAAGTAGCTTTTCTTTCTCCTCCTACATTCAATCTGTCACCACCTTCTGCTGCTCTGTTCTAACATTTTCTTTATGCTTGTACCCTCTTCTCAAGCTCCTCACCCCAAATCCTTCTAAGCACATGGTTTTTCTGGCAGCCACGGTTCCAGTTAAGCCAGCCCTCCCAGGCATACACTGAGAGGTACAGCTGAATAATTTGGGCAACAGTCTTCCTTTGATCTCAATCACTGCATGACCCCGTTTTCCAGAATTGCCAAAATGATGACCAAAGGCTGAGTCTCACAGGGGATTTTTTAAAAATTTGACTTTTTGGGGGAGCCTGGGTGGCTAAGTTGGTTAAGCATCCGACTCCCAGCTTTGGCTCAGGTCATGATCTCACGGTTCATGAGTTAGAGCTCCACATTAGGCTCTGCGCACTGACAGTGCGAGCCTGCTTGGGATTCGCTCTCTCCCTCTCTCTGCCCCTCCCCTGCTCTCTCCTCTCTCTTTCAAAATAAAGAAACTTAAAAAATTTTTAAACCTAAAAGTAAAAATTGGCCTTTCTTGTCAATATTTAAAAATGGGGGAAATTTCCCATAAATATCCAGATTTCTGGCTATTCTTAAAATATCAGAAGATCTGGCCAATCTGGTCATTTTCCCTAAGGGTAATGGTCAGCCAGGGTTGAGGCTTCCCTCTTCCCTCTTAAGAGGCTTCCCTCTTAAGACACTGAGCAGACGTGCATATATTTTAAAGAAAAGGATGTTCAAGTGTCAGGACCCTGCTTCTCCAAGCCTCTCAACCTACTATTGTACTTGTGATTTTGTATTTTTTTTAAAAGAGGTTTCCATAATTGTAAAAGTTTCAGATTCCACGAACCCTGGATCCGCCCCTGCCAGTCTGCTCTGTTCTTCCCACACTGAGGCCAAGGATAGATTACCATTTATCATCAGGCTTGCCAGTAGCTTTCTTACAGTAGAGAAATATTTTTCTGAACTCATGGATCTATAAAAACAAAAGACAAACTGAGAGGGCCTCATACTTCAGGAGGAAAGGGAGAGAGTCTGTCTTCTCATGGACGTGACCTGGCCTGGGTCCCTGGTGTCAGATTCCATGAACCCTGGTTGCATCTAGTTCTTATTCTGCAATTCATGATGCCTTAAATACTGTACAGTTGGAACAACGTCTTTGTACATAATCCTCAAGCTGGCTTTCTCCCCCATTTCTGCAAAGACACATTTAAATCCCATCAATTTAATCTTCATATAGAGTGTGAATGCTAAGGACCCCTATGCTGGAGAAAGAAAAATAAAACTGAGATCTGCCCATAGAAAGAGAATATACATCTTGCTCTTTTTGAATGGAGTGTCCTAGGGGGGAAAGACTGAATATTCTCTCTGGTTTTTACTGCAAGTTTTGCATGCATGGCTAAATGTTTCCTGAGAGGTCCATAAATATTCATTGACACTGATGATAAAACACAAATGAATAGATTAAAGCATATGTTCTCCAATTACCTTCTAAGGTGTGATTTTTCTATATTGGTCACTGTGTGGAGCAGATCTTTTTATCACACAGTATTAGAGCTCTGTGAAAATTCAAACATTTTTGTTGTCACAACATGCTGAAATATTGGGAAGTCAGTCACTGCATTTGTCTCTTCCAAGATACTATGTACATTGCTTCCGTAGTTCTTGTGTTGTTCATAACGTTGTTTTAAAGCCTCATTTTTTACTCTTGACACCAGCAAGAATTTGGTGATACTTTCTGTGAGTGTACTTACTACGCAGCAAGAGCCTTGTCCCGCTCGCCGGTGGGAATGAAGGAGAAGTGGATGTGTTATAGATCATCCGGTAGGGCATCTTCCCAAGCAATTTCTTTCAAGTTTATTTTAACATTTTCCATTTGCACAGACTGTTAGTTATCCCATCTTTTTAGATAGCATCTTATTAAAAGGAAACACCTGTTTGAAGATGTAGAAATAAGACTAAATCTAAACATATGTGGTCATATGTGGTCATTTAGCAGATCCATAAAGTAAATCTTAGAACCTTATTTTGTGTAATCATTTAATTACTTAAAAGCAACCTGGAACATTTGATTCCAGTGATGGTGTACAAAAAATTAGGTCAACCTTTTGCTAAGGCCCCCACAATTGGTAGCACTGAATAAAATTCTTTTTTAATTCAAGTATAACTAACATGCAGTGTTATATTAGTTTCAGGTATACAATATAATGATTCAACAGTTCTATACACTACTCAGTGCTCATCATTGTAAGTTGAACAAAATATCTTTATAAATCCTCCTCGAGGCATTGGAGACTCAAGGCAATGAACATTTGCCAGACCATAATCCCGGGAAAAGATGGAACTCTAGAGAGGTGAATGTGGTTTTGGGAGCTGCTTTTCCTTGGGGAGCTTTGCAAATTTTAGAAAAGGGAGCTGGAAGGCTGAGAGCTAAGCAATGCTTTCTAAAGCTTCCAGAGTTGAGGAAGACAAAATTTGAAGTCTAAGGCCTACCAAAGTAACGGTGGTGGGTAAATCCATGTTTTGGGTTGACATCTAGAAGGTCGCCACCTAGAAGTAAGGGCAAAGAGGAATCAGCCTGGTGCCCTCAAGAAATGTAGTCAGCTTAGAATCATCTCTAGTCCCCATATGTGCTAATATGATTCTAGAATGCTTGTGCCTTCAAATGTCTGAAAGAATCAAACAAAAATCCTGAAAAGGATATTACAAGAAAGGAAAATAATAGGCCAATTACTCTTATGAACATAGATGCAAAAATCCTAACTAAAATATTAGCAAATCTAATCCATCAAATGCAGCAGGTACATGCATAATATGACCAAATTCTTTGTTTCCCAGGAATGAAAGTTTACTTAGATATTTGAAAATCAGTCACCACAGAATATAGGGGGAAAAGGATTATTTCAATAGGTGCAGTCAAAATATTTGATAGAATTCAATTATGTTCATAATGAACTCTTAGCAAACTAGTAATAGATGGATATTTTTTTAAATGGAATAAAAAGTACCTACAAAGTAAGAATAAACAAATACAGTACTTAATGAGGAAATATTAAAAATTCCCCTGAGATCAGGGAAAAAAAGAAAGGATTACCACTGCAATTCACCATTTCACTGAAGGTCCTTGTCAGAGTAATCGAGTCAAGAAAAAAACGTAAATTAAATAAAACATTGGAAAGGGAGAAGTAACTGCCATTTACATACCATGTGTTTGCATTCATGAAAAAAATCCAAAAGAATCTTTAGATAAACCATTAAAATTAATAAATAAATTTATCAAGGTCATTGAATACAAGCTCAGTACACAAAAAATCAATTATATTTTTAATATACTAGCTCAAACAACTAAAATATGAAAATTTGAGCATATGACTAATGAAAAGTAAACAAGAATGAAACATGAAAGACCAAAAGGTGAAAAATACAAAGGAGAAGGTAAAATACATAGAAACTATAGTGAATAGGTCTAAGATATGAGTAAGTGTAGTCCCAGAAAGAATAATTGAAGATAGAATAACTAAGATATTTACAACACCAGTTAAAACATTAGGGCACAGATTAAGAAGTTGTATAAACTATAAATGAGATAAATAAAAGGAACTCCACACCTATGCACATCAAAGTTAAACAATGAGGATAGGGGAGCCTGGGTGGCTCAGTTGGCTGAGCGTCTGACTTCAGCTCAGGTCACGATCCCATGGGTTCATAGGTTCGAGCCCCGTGTTGGGGCTCTATGCTAACAGTGCTGAGCCTGGAGACTGCTTCGGATGCTGTGTCTCCCCCTCTCTATGCCCCTCCCCTGCTCACGCTCTGTCTCTCAAAAATAAATAAGCGCTAAAAAATTAGAAACAAAACAAAACACTGAAAACAAATGACAAACAGAAATCTTAAAAGCAGCCCGCAGCAGGCCGAAGTGAAGACATGCCATCCTTAAATTACACAAATTTGACTGTGGGCTGACTTTGTATGAGGAAATAATGGGATCCAGAGGAAAATGGAAAAATATAACAAAGTAGCAAAAGAAGATAACTGTCAACCTAAAAGCCTATTTTCATCCTTAAAGAATGCAATTGAAATGAACATTTTCAGATGAACAAAACGTAGAGAATTTATCCCCAGTATACCTATTCTTAAGAAAATTTCAAACATTATTTTTTTAGGTAGAATAAAAATATTACCAGATGGAAGTTGGGGGAAGAAGGAAGAAAGGAAGAACAGTAGAAAGGGACTTTGTGAATAAATCTGAATGAATATTGGCTCTATAAAACAATAATAAAAATGTCATTTAGACATAAGTATGGAGGCTGGTGAATGGCGTTGAAGTATTCCAGTCCTTGTGTTGTCCAAGAGGAGGGCAAGTGTGCTGATAAATACTGCATTTTAGTAAGTCAAGAATGCATATTGTAATCTCACAGGTAACCATTAAAAAGAATAGTAAAAGGACTTATAACTTGGAATATATAGCTGGAAAAAATGATAAGAAACACCTAGTCAATCTAAGCACATTAAGAAAATCAGGAAAGAGGAAGATAAAGCAGGTGGAACAAAGGGAGGATGCAGTAAAATTAAAGCTTTAAACCAAATGCATCAGAAATTATATTACATATAAAAGACTTAATGATCAAATTAAGATAACAATTTCAGGCTAGTTACAAATATGTAAGATCTATAAAAAATACACCTAAAACATGAGGCTACAAAAAAGATTGAAGTACAAAGACTAACCAAAAGAAAGCTAATGTGGGATAGCCATCTTTTATCTATATTAATATCTGATAAAGCATTTTTCATTAAAAAAAACATTTGAAATAGAGACCATGATTAAAGAATACAGGATTTTACTCACCAAAAGTATACAATAAAGTGAAACTGCATGCAGCTAACAATATGGCCTTAAAGTAAATAAAGAAGAACTTCAAGAAGAAATAGATACATTCATAATCATAGTAGGAAATTTTAACACAGCATTTTCAGTCATTGGTAAAATAGACAAAAATAAAAAATGACATAGAAGATTTAACAACCCAGTGAGCACACAACCCGTAGACATACATGGAGTACTGGACTCCACAAGTGCAGAATGTACATTATTTTCAAAAACACACAGCACACTTACAAAAATTGACTATATGCTGAAACCTGAAGCAAATCTCAACAATTTCAAAAGATGCCAATCAAACTGAGTATGTTTTATGTCCACCGTGAAACTAAGTTAGAAATCAATTATGACAGAGCTATTTATAAAAATTCCATATATTTGGAAATTAAGCACTATATTTCTAAATAACACATTGGCATAAGGCAGAAATCATAAAAGGAATTAGAAAATATTTTGAACAGAATAATTAAATTATTACATATCGGAATCTGTGGGATACGGCTAAAACTACCCTTAAAGGGAAATTTGTAATTTTACATGCAGTGAGGTAAAAAAGAATTCCACCTTCAAGAAGGAAGGAAAGAATAAAGAGAAGATAAAAAATTAATGCAACAGCAAAGATAAAATAGAGAAAAAGCAATAAACCAAAAATTGCTTCTTCGGAGAAACTCATAAAACTGAAAAACTTCTGCTAAGACAGATCAAGGGAAAAGAGAGAGAGAGAGAGAGAGGCTGAGAGAAGATGAAAATAACCAATGTCCGGAATGAAGAAAGTAACATCATTATAGAACTTAACTACATTGTGTATATGAGAAAATAAGGACCAACATGATGCCAGTATATTTAAAAATTTAGATGAAGTTTACAAAGTCCATGGAAAACAATAAATCTGATACAAAAGAAATAGACTAGTTCTGCAAATATTGGAAATATTAAGTCTATCATTTAAAACTCCCCCCCAAGGAAAACTTTGGGCCCTCTGAATCCTACCAATCTTTTAAGAAGGAAATACCATTAGGGATGCCTCGGTGGTTCAGTTGGCTAAGCATCCCACTCTTGATTTTGGCTCAGGTCATGATCTCACAGTTTGTGAAATGAAGACCCATATCAGGCTCTATGCTGACAATGTGGAGCCTGCTTGGGATTCTCTGTCTCTTTCTTTCTACCCCTCACCCTCCTCCCATGCTCATGCACGCTCTCTCTCTCTCTCAAAAAAGAAACATTTAAGAAATCTTTACAAAATAAAGAAGGAAATAACACTAATATTATACAAACTCTTTCAGAGATTAGGACAAAAGGGAACATACCGTACATGATTTATGATACCACATAATCTTGATTCCCAAACCTGACAAAGACACTATGAAAAAGGACAATTTCAGGCAAGCCTTATTTTTTGAACAAAGACAAATAGACTAATGGAATAGAGAAAAATTACCTGGGACATATATAATGGACAAAGGGATTGATTCTAGAATATATTGAGATTGTCTACAAATCAATAAAAAAAGACAATCCATTATGGGCAATAGATTTAAACAATATTTCATGAAAGAGAATATTCAAATAGCTAAAATATAAAAAGATGCTCACAACTTCATTAATAATACAAGGAATGCAAATTAAAATCATGAGATACCACTGTGTATCTACCAGAATAGCTAATCAAAAAGACTGATGATACCAGGTTCCAGTGAGGATGCAGAACAAAGGAAGCTGTTAAATGCTGCTGGTGAATGCACAAATTGGTACAACCATTTGGCAAAACAATTTGGCATTCTTTAATACAATTGAGCATATGCTATGTATATGAGCAATTCTGTGACTGAGCAGTTCTATTCCTGGGTAAATACTCAACAGGTATGTTTGTATATGTATGCCAAGAGCGCCACAGACAAGAATGTTCTTAGTGGCATTATTCATAATAGCTCCAAACTGAAAGCAGCCCAAATGTTCAGAAAAGAAAAATAAATTACTCCAGGAGAATCCTCTATAACAGAGGACAAGGAATGTGGTAAAAGAACTGGTAAAAAGAACACATCTGACAATAGTCCATCCTCTGGTGTAGACAAACAGGGGTGGAGAGGAATGGATTCAATATGGAGAAGATGGATTAATCCACATCAGCAACTGTCTATTCTTCAGCAAAGTCCATCTTTAAGAAATGTCAAGTGAAAATATGAGCCTCCCCAACTTGACCTTCCTCAAATTCTAATCTTCATCATGCAGACCACCAGAAAGCTTCATTTTTGAACTTGACCAGTTTAGCCCCTGAAAAGATTTCCTTTTCCAAGTTGCATAGTGTCCTGGACATTGTTCTGGAAGTCAAGCTGGTGTCCTGGCACATTGCTCTGGGGCAGGACAAGGAAAACTGGTGGGAGAAGAGTCCTTAGAGACACACAGAGCTAGGTTTGAATTCCTCCATTCCTTACCAGATTGAAACCATGAGCAAAATTACTTGATCTGTCCAAATTGCAGTGTCCTCATCCATAAAATGGGAATGAGAATCCCTACAGCATACAGTTGTATGAAGATTTCATGAGGTAATGTCTATGTCACGCACAGAAAGATGCTCAAATGGTAGCTATTAATCCTTACGTTGATTGATTCTTACTAGCTTCTGTTTTAGAACGTGTGTATTGACCTTGACTCATACCTTGCCCTGCCTTCTCACTGATTATACTCAAAACTCTGAGAATGAGGTAGGTGGTTCAAACCAAGCTTTGCTGGACCAGAGAAGTTGGGCTCACCCCCCACTGAGTGGATACGGATAGGCTGTTTGTGTATAACCTGAATGCAGGCTGATTTTAAGGCACAGGAGCTGGAAGGGGAAGAGAGTCAAGAGGGTAGAGGCGATATCCAGGCAGAAAGAATGAGATGAACGTCCCCACTCTCTTGGAAACTGGACTTACAAATTATAATCATGTGAGTGTTTATAGCCTTCCTATACCTTGCTAGTCAGAGGGGAATTTCTTTGCTGGCTTTTTTCCATCTTTTTTAAGGGGAGTTCTGTCTTTGCTAACTCAATTCCTAGATCTCTATGCTTTAGAATCAGGCCATGTGAATCCACAAACTGGATTCTAGGAAAGACAAAAGAATAGGAGCAGATGAAAAACACAGTGAAAGGAGACAGCAGGCTGGTGTTGAGAGTTTTATTTGGAGTTGAGAATTGGAGAGGGAATGGGGTTTTGAGGAAGCGACTGATGACCATTTCAGAGAATATTGTGAGTGGGAGAGGTAATCCTATGGGCACAAAAGGCAAATCCAGGATTTGGAACCAGTTGTGTATCCTTCACCGCAATCTAGTTTAGAGCTTTTTCATTACCGCCAAATGAGACCCTTCTCTTAAGCTATCAGCCCCAATCCCTCTATCTGCCTCCCATCCCCTAGCCCAAGGTAACCACGAATCTACCTTCCATTTCTGTGGATTTGCCTAATTTAGACATTTTATATAAAGGGAGTTACATAATAGGTAATCTTTTGTGATAAGCTTATTTCATTTAGCATAATATTTTTAATGTTCATTCATATCATATAGTATGCATCAGTACTTCATTTCTTTTTTTTTTTTTAACGTTTATTTATTTTTGAAACAGAGACAGAGCATGACGGGGTACGGTCAAAGAGAGAGGGAGACACAGAATCAGAAGCAGGGTCCAGGCTCCGAGCAGTCAGCCCAGAGCCCGACACGGGGCTCGAACTCACGGACCGCGAGATCGTGACCTGAGCTGAAGTTGGACGCTTAACCGACTGAGCCACCCAAGGGGCCCAGTATTTCATTTCTTTTATTGCCAAATAGTGTTACACTATAAGGCTATACCACATCCTTCTTATCCACTCATTAGCTGATGGCCTTTTGGATTGTTTCCATTCTTGGCTATTTTGAATAATACTGGTATGAACATTCATGTACAAGTCGGTGTGGACATATGTTTTCATTTTTCTTGGGTGTATAAGTAGGAACAGGGGGCACCTGGGTGGTTCAGTTGGTTAACCGTCCGACTTTTGCTCAGGTCATGATCTCACGGTTCATGGGTTTGAGCTCTGTGTCGGGCTCTGAGCTCAGAACTCAGAGCTTGAGCCTGTCTCAGATTCTGTGTCTTCCTCTCTCTCTGCCCCTCCCTCACTCACATTCTCTCTCTCTCTCTCTCTCCCTCAAAAAATAAACATTAAAAAAATTATAAGTAGGGATGGGAATGCTGGGTCATATCGTAAGTCTACGTTTAGCCATTTTAGGAATTACCAGACTGTTCTCCAAGGTGGCTGCATCATTTTATATTCCTACCAGCAACATTTCTCCACATCCTCACCAACAATTAGTATTGTCTATCTTTTTTATTACAGCCATCCTAGTGGGTGTGGAGTATCATAGTATTGATTTGCACTTCCCTGATGGCTAATTTCCTGAATTTCTATTTAACTAAGATACTTTTGGGATCTAAAGTTAAGGGCACAGTTTTTAAGTTGATAGCTAGTGCCAAACTGCTTTTCATTAACTGTGCCAATGTAACTCAGCCTGGAGGTGTATAGGACACTTGTTTTATAATTTATTCATCAAAGTAAGTATTATATTTAATATCATTGCCAATATAGTGAAATTGGAGTTATTTATTTTAACCCCATTTCTTGTGAAACTGGGTTCTTTTCATACACGTAATGGTTATTTCTGTAACTTCAGTGAGCTCATATTCTTTTTACATTTTCTTGTTGGGCCTTAGGTTTGTTTTGGAAAGTTTTCTTAAAATAGCTAACATTCATCTTGAATAGTTTATGCTAGATAAAGAGTTTTTAAGTAACTTGTCAGTAAAAAATATGGGGAGAAAAATTAATATTTCAGAGTTTTTGCAATAATAACCAGAATGACCATTTTCAAAGTATTAAAAGAGATTTAGAAAATCTTAAAAGTTCATATTTACTTATTTACATAATGCAAAATAGGAGGCAAATGAAGTAAAATGAAGGGAGAACGACTTGATTACAGGAGACATATCAATGCTTGTCCCTGAATATAACTGAAAATTGGATAATAGTTTATGTTCAATGAAATAGAGGAAATTAGAAGTGGTAATTATTTTGTGGTTGATCCTTTCATTTAGCTTCTTAGGCACTTAAAAAATGTTTATTTATTATCTTGAGAGAGAGAGAGAGCATGAGCAGGGAAGGGGCAGAGAGAGGGAGAGAGAGAAAATCTTAAGCAGGCTCCAGGCTCTGACGTGGGGCTCGATCCCATGAACCCAGGATCATGACCTGAGCTGAAATCAAGAGTCAGTCGCTTAACCAACTGAGCCACCCAGGTGCCCTGGCTTCTTATGCACTTTAATTGCATTGATGGAAATATCTGGAGCTTTTAAAACATTGTCCAGTGTAGATCTCTCAATGTTTACTTGTACTTAAAAGAATTTCATGATAAAATATAGGTCCGAGTGCTATATCATTTTTTGGCCAGCAAAATTCTTAAACAGACATCATTGAAATATAAGGTGCACCTTGGGCTAGTAGTGCTTCCAGAAGGTGTGGTGTGAGAGGTGAGCTGGTGGATGCTGAATCGTAAACTCCATCTCCCTTCCTGATGTTTCATGCCTAAAGGTCCTAGTCGCCCATAAGTAGATTACAAACATCTACAGTTTTTCTTTAGGAAGATCTGTGAGTCTAAAAGGACTTATCCAAAACTCCAAAGTAGTTCTGAATTTATGGTCTTCTGAATTGACTCTTCCCTTGCTACCTAGGTTTGGTTGTTTTACATGGCTACCGCCAGGGGGAGCACAGAGTAATATGTGATGGGTGATGGATCTTCTTTTCTCTAAACTGTCTTTTTTTTTTTTTTTTGAACAGCAGGCAAAAGTTTATTAGAGTATAAGATCAGAAAGTAAGAAAAGTATGAAAGTTCTCTTTACAGAGACTATAGACAAGGGACTTTGTTTCATAGGGTTTTGGTCTGCCCTCTTCCCTCCCACCTTGCTCCTTCTCAGGTTTTACCCTTATTGGCTTGATAACTCTTGGTGCTGAGTTGTTCATTTCTGATTGGCTCGATTCCATTGTCTGAGGAATCAGACTATGGTTATATTGTCCCACGTATAACATAAGTGTTATGGTTTACTTAATTAATTTTTAAATTTAAATCCAAGTTAGTTAACATGTAGTGTAATAATGGTTTTAGGAGTAGAATTCAGTGATTCATCACTTACATATAACACCCAGTGCTCATCCCACCAAGTGTCCTCCTTACTGCCCCTCACCCATTTAGCCCATCTCCCCACCCAACCAGCAACCCTCAGTTTGTTCTCTGTATTTAAGAGTCTTTTACGGTTTGTCCCCCTCTCTGTTTTTATATTATTTTTGCTTCCCTTCTCTTATGTTCACCTGTTTTGTATCTTAAATTACACATATGAGTGAAATCATGATATTTGTATTTCTCTGACTGACTTATTTCGCTTAGTATAATACACTCTAGTTCCATCCACATTGTTGCAAATGGTAAGATTTCATTCTTTTAGATCGTTGAGTAATATTCCATTATATATTCCAACACACACACACACACACACACACACACACACACACACCATGTCTTCCTTATCCATTCATCAGTCGATGGACATTTGGGCTCTTTCCATTTGGGCTCTTTCCTTTGGCTATTGTTGATAGTGCTGCTGTAAACATTGGGGTGCATGTGCCCCTTCAAATCAGCACACTTGTATCCTTTAGATAAATACCTAGTAGTGCAACTGTTGGGTCGTAGGGTAGCTCTACTTTTAATATTTTGAGGAACCTCCATACTGTTTTCCAGAGTGGCTGCACCAGTTTGCATTCCCTCCAGCAGTGTGAAAGTGTTGCTCTTTCTCCGCATCCTCGCCGACATCTGTTGTTGCCTGAGTTTAAACTATGTCTTTAAATATGTAGCTATTGATCCAAGAAAAAGGAGGAAACTATTATGTTTAAGTGTACCAGATATGAAATGGGAAATACGGGTCCCAGAAAATACCCTGTTAATGTATGTAAACCTCATTGCTTTGGGGACACACTGTGAGGGGTGTAAGGTATCCCTCTCTGTGGGTTTCTCTGCCAGTGGCATTAGATGAGGAAATCTGTCAGGGGCCCCTGTGTTCCTGGTGGAGGGGAAGTAAAGAATGCTGAGGAGTGAGGCATGTTCTCAACAGGATTCCTGAGTTGGTCCCCCCAAAACTGTGGAACTCCTAACTCCTAGTACCTCAGAATGTGACTTTAGTTGGAAATAGGTTCATTGTAGATGTAATGAGCTAAATTAAGAGGAGGCCATACCTTAACTCAATATAACTGGTGTCCTTAGAAAAGCAAAATTTAGACACAGTCACATACAGTCCGTAAAGCACTGTGGGAAGACAGAGGTGGAGACTGGAAAGAAGCATCTAGAAGCCAAGGAACACCAAAGATTGCTGGCTGTCACCAGATGTAGATGGAGGGCACGGAACAGTTTCTTCTTCACAGCCCTCAGAAGGAAGCAACCCCTCAGACTCCTTGCATTGGGAGTCTGAGCCTCTACAACTGTGAGAGAGTGGATTTCTGTTGTTTCAAGCTGCCCAGTTTGTGGTAATTTGTTACAGCAGCCCTAGCAAACTGATAAGGGCCCCAAATCTCTAGCCAAACTGCTTAATAATTGTGTCTCAATTTCTTTTCTTGTAGAAGTAAAAATAACCTGCCATTTGTGACAATGCAATGGGCTTCTAAAGGGAAAAACTTTTATGTTTGGCTGTCTGAGCCTCCAGGCCTGAGAAGAATTCTTGAGACTCCCACCCACTCCCAGTATGCTCAAACTGGAGCATCGCTAGGACCTGGAGAGCTGGTGAAATCAAATTGCAGGACCCTACCCCAGAATTGTTCAACTAGTCGGAGGTAGGGCATCGATAATTTGCTAATCTAACAAATTCTTGGGTGATTCTGATGCTGCTGGTCTAGGGGCTACATTTTGAGCACTATGGGGTTGGATACTTGGGGAAGATCTATGGGGTAAATGTAATGAAGTCAGCCTTACAAGAACTCTTGAAAGGGTGGAGGCTTTGTGCCATGTGCAGATAAACTGTAGGTTGTGTTACCATAAATAGGCGGCAACCACCTGCTGTTCCCTCATGCCTTACCCCTAAAAGTCTTGTAATATCTCATTGGTTATCTTCATTCTCAGTGAAGATATCCTGAGATTCTGAGTGATGAGATTTGAGACCAATTGAAAGTTAATTTCAGGACCTTTGTCTTAACTTCATGAAGCCTTTTCTCCAGGACGAATCCGTTCCTTGGGTTCATAACATGTGTCAACCTAAAAGAAGAGGTAGACCAAAGCAAGCTCAAAACTGTCAAAAAGATGAATTATTTGGGCATAGCAGAGGAATTACAATTGGCAACACGTAGACTGTAGCAAGCTACGGGCAAGTCCATGGAGGGTTTGGGATAGGCTGTGTTTATTGGCAAGGAATGTAAAGAGGGGTGAGTTTAGTTAGGCTGTTAAAATAGAAAACAAATGGAGACCAGTTTGAAAATTCTCCAACCAGACAAAACCACTCTAGTCATAGAAATAAAAGTACAGTTTAGCCTATTTTGTGAGACCAGCGCACCCTGCGTGATTTCTTATTCATGCCTCTGGAAACCATAAGCACAACTTCCCAAGGTTGATACTGGCAACCCCTCCCCCTCCCCCTGACTAACTTCCTACCATTTAAGAACATTCCAACATTATCAGCTTCTGTAAATCAGACATTTATAGGAAATCAGTCTCTCAGTCCTTAAATTTTGTTTCCCCAAGGGCACATGGATGAGATTTTCCATTTTATATCCTCTGTTTCCATTTTAGATTGAAATTCTTTCACACATATTTTCCTTACTATTGTGTAATTAATCATACATTTACCAGTTTTCATGTGCTGGTCACTGAGCAACCTTCTTGTTGATTTGTGTCCGCGCCCCCGCCCCCCCCCCCATCATGTTTAGCTGGGCTTAGGAAACTAGGCCATCACTGTTCCTCAGAAAACCCTTAAATTTCTTTTAAGTCTTATTGAATCTCCCAAAACTTCTCCACCTACTCATCATTCATTCATTCATTCATTCACTCACTCATGAAATGCCCTGTGGAGCACCTCCTATAATGCTAGGCTTTCAGTTGTATGCTGGACATGCAGTGGTGCACAAACCCCAACAGAGCATGCCCTTATGGGGTTTGCAGAGTAGTATGGGAAGGGAGGAGAAAGACGTAAAAATCACATAAATACATGTAAAATCACAGCTATATTAAGTGCATCAAAGGACAGCGGTACTTAGTTCTAAAGGACTCTAATAGTGAGATTTGGGCATGCTGGGGAGGCCAGGGAAGCCATTTGAATTGATATCTGTGGGGGTTAGCCAGGTGTAAAGCAAAAGACAACTATTCCAGGGACAGAGCACAGTGAATGCAGAGTCCTGGTTAGAGGCAGGAACAGACAAGGGGGTTGAGCACAGAGAATAAGGGCATCAGGGGTGTCCAGCCTGGAGAAATGGGGAAGAAGCCAGATGGTGTAAGACCCTCAATGCTATATGGTCACAGTCTGAGAATATGGGCCACCAGGCACCTCCCTTGCTTCCACTGACTGCTTTCACCTGTGGCCAGAACTTGCCCTCCTCATTGATCATGGCTTCACCCCTGCACACCTTCCCACCACTACTCTGTCCAGGTGGGGAGACATTCCTCCTCTTTTACCAGGTGACCTCTCCATTTGGCCTTTCTTCCCATCCTTTCTGCATCCTTCAGTGACTGAGCTCAGTGAGTTTTTAAATCTTCAGTATGACTCACCTGCCATTTAACTGGATCCTTCCTTTTTTTCTTGAACATGTCTGGGTCTCCCTGGCTCAAAAAAAAAAAAAAAAAAAAAAAAAGAAAAAAAAAAAAAGAAAAGAAAAAAGAGCTAATCAGATCCCTTACTATATCCCCTGACCTAATGACAGATTCTCTCTTCATCTTAAGACTTCTCATTTTGTGGGTTTGTGTGTGGGGCGGGGGGTGGGGGTGTACAATGGGGACATTTGTCTTTGTTCCTTCCACTTCCTCTCCATAGTCAGTTCTGCCTTGATAGAGCAAAGAGTTTCCTTATTATTACATGTGTTCCGTGGTCTGATGCTTGTGGGGCTATGGTGAGATTTCCTTCCCCCTGTAATTCACCTTCAAAGTTAAGTCATCTTAAAAATTGGCATCAGGGGCACCTGGGTGGCTCAGTCGGTTAAGCGTCCGACTTTGGCTCAGGTCATGATCTCACGGTCCATGAGTTCGAGCCCCACGTCAGGCTCTGTGCTGACAGCTCAGAGCCTGGAGCCTGCTTCGGATTCTGTGTCTCCCTCTCTCTCTGACCCTCCCCCGTTCATGCTCTGTCTCTCTCTGTCTCAAAAATAAATAAACATTAAAAAAAATTAAAAAAAAATTGGCATCAAAAGTTCTCTCCAACAACTCAACTCTATCTACAGGAAACTAAAAACATTTTCAAAATATTTGTTCTGAGGAATCCCCTATTTGGCAAACTTCCCGTGACTAGATCTTGAAAGAAAATTGGTATTCTTGAGATGGTGGTGTTTTGTTGTTAAATATTTGAAGTGATATTTTATTTTTTTAAAAACTTTTAATGTTTATTTTTGAAAGAGAGAAAGAGACAGAGCATGAGTGGGGGAGGGCCAGAGAGAGGGGGAGACACAGAATCCGAAGCAGGCTCCAGGCTCTGAGCTGTCTCCCCAGAGCCCGATGTGGGGCTCAAAGCCATGAACTGTGAGATCATGACCTGAGCTGAAGTCGGACACTTAACTGACTGAACCACTCAGGTGCCCCCCTGAAATGCTATTTTAAAATAGTGCTTTATATCTGACCTGTCACTGAAGTCAAGGTTAAGTGTGTGGACCAGGGATACTACAAGTTGTGCACATTTAATAAAACTGCCAAAAAGTTTTTTAAAAGATGTTTTATCTATTTTGAGAGGGAGAGAGAGAGTGCACACACATGGATGAGTGGGATGGGCCGAGATAGAGGGAGAGAGAGAATCCCAAGCAGGCTCAGGGCTGTTAGCACAGAGCCCGATGTGGGGCTCAATCTCACAAACCACGAGATCATGACTTGAGCTGGAATCAAGAGTCAGATGCTCCAGCAACTGAGCCACTCATGTACCCCATCACCAATAAGTTTTTAAAAGGCAAAATAAAAAGTTCCAAAGATAAACGATTTATTTAAATATGTAAATTATCTATCCTTTTAAGTGCATTTTTGTCTTATTAAATATAGTAAAATAGAATAAATTTCTTTTTCATGTGTAAAGCTGATGCTGACAGAAATTTGGAAGGTTTACTCTGACAGCTTCATATTGTTGACAGGTGTTTGCTGAACTAAATTATCTCTCCTTTCTCACCTGGACTTTTCTGTCACCAAGAGAATGCATCCTTGAGATGACAGAGTAGGATGCATACGGTGACTAAGAAGTAGCTTTTCTCTGCATGGCTAACTAGCTACTAAAATAGAATGTGGCTTCTTTAACACAATGCTTTAACAGGCTGACTACCCAGATCCCATGTTCAGGGTTCACAGCATGCCTTCATATCTTCTAATGATAATATCTATCCAGGAATAGAAAAAAAAAAATAAGCCAGTGGTAAAGATGCCCTAACAATTTACAGTTAATTAAAGTTGTTTTCATTTCAGGAGTGGGCATTGCTATCTCAGAGTCCAGTTGCTTGGCATTTACCAGCATTTAGCTGCCAATTCCCAGGGGCTTGGGAGGTTCCGGCCCTGGCAGCCTGACACATACTGTCAAATAAACAAAAGTTTGATTTGTAAATCAGAATGTCAGTGTCTTACAGGGAAAGCTGACACTTAAGGACTATATTCCTTGTCACACAATCTGCCCACTCTCTTGTCTGAGAAGGAAGCCTAATGCACAGCTTAGCAGGACTTATGGTTTAATTGCTATGTTTGAGTTGCTAGATCTGAACAAGAAATGGGAATGGGATTAGAATGTTATTGTAGGGGTTGGGAGCGTGGAGGGGATAGGTCACTTAGAGTTTGTTGACTGCAAGTAACAGAGAGTCATAGTGGCTCAATTAGCAAAGGGGCATTTATGGGACGGTCATTAGGGACTCTCAGAATTCACAGGAACCTGGAGGTACAGGCTTGGATACAGCAGGGGAGCAGCAACGATAACCTCTGGACGGTGTGCACAGTTGGAGGGAAGGTTAGCCAGTTCCAGGCTTCCTGGCCCTCTGCTGGATCTAGTTTAAAAAAATTCATCAGGCTTTTAAAATTTCAATTTGCCCATATCTAGTGGGTGGTTATACTATTTGCTAAGAGTTGTGAAAATAAAGATAAGACCCTGTATTCAAAGACTAAAGGATCTTATATATCAATAGCTGCAACACACATTAGATCAAGTTCGTGCAGAGGTGCGCCATCAGGGCTTTGGGACTCCCCCAGCGAAGAGAGGACATGCGGTCAGAAGGTTGGGGAAAACCTCAAAGGAAAGGCACTGGAGATGGGCATTGGAGCTGGCAGGATTTTTCTAGAGGAGTTGGAAGCATTTCCAACTGGGATACAAATAATAAGAGGGGCCCCGGATGTAGGAGCTGGATGTGAGCCACCCACCTGGTTAAGTCCCCTCCTCCTTTTCCTGAGACTGGGTTACCAGGGTTCAGCCAAATGAAGAAGTGTTCGCAGGGGGAAGTGTCTGCAGTGCTTTGAATGGAAGAGGACTAGGCGGGGGAGAAAAAGAAGGGGGATGAATGGGGGGAAGACCTATGCATTCCATGTTGAAGAGACAAAAAAGTGTGCTTCTCTGTACATCCGTTGTACGGTGGGTATAGGTGACGAACCTGGAAGCAAGGAAAGGATGGTGTCTCCCTTGATTTCCCATCTCTAGGAAAGGGCTTGTTAGTCCCATCCATGCTGAGTGGGGGCTCAATGCTACTGGCAGCATCTGAAGGCCCCAAATCTTATGTTAAGAGCAATTCACACCAGGACAACCGTCTGGGTCCCGCACAATTTGTGATTTAATGCAGGGCTGTTGGTGAGGGCTCTTGAGCATCAGACCCAATGTAGCAAGGATATAGCATCAGTGACAGTGATAAATTGTTCCACTTTTAATTCCCATCTGTATGTATTAACACTGACTGGAGGCTTCTGCCCTGAATTAAGGCTAGAGGCTGGAGTAGAAGAAGTTAACGATGAGGGAGTCACTCCCTTTCATTGCTTCTGTTTTCTCATCTGTAAAATAAAATGTCAGGGTTTAATGCCTTTGTTTTGCTATGTTTCTTGCACTCAGTGAGCTTCCACATAAATTCAGGAACAGTTTGCCCTTGAGTGGGCCAGAGGAAAGGGATCCAGGGCTGAAGGGCAGAAAGATGAGAGCTTCCGCTTATCCCCTGCCACCTTGGAACGAGGGGCCCTCTGAAAGGTGCCAGGGATGCAGCAGCTCTGTGCAAACTAGAGGTCCGGTATTTGCCAGAAGCTTTGGCATAATGTAGGGAGAAGTAGTGCATGAATGATGTGATGGAATTATTGCTGACCATGAATTTCCTGTCCAATTAGTGAGGTGCTGCTGTGTGGGGGTTTCATTTAATTGGACCTCTCCTGAGCCATCTAGGTTTATTTACCATTTTACATCGATTTGATCTCAGGGGAGGAGAGGGCAGCATGTTGAATTACAACAACCTTTTATGAAACAAAGTTCTTCCTCATTGACCTTTGATTCCCCTTCCCCTGCATTATGCCTCTGCATTTCTCTGTGAAGCCTGTGCCGCAGCTTCTTTGCAACCAAAGAGGGCACTCATGTTTGACATTTTCCAATGTCTGGTGCATTCATGCCTCTGCATTCAGGTCACAGAAAATGTCTAAAAGGGCTTTCTGAATTACTGGTCTGGAAGCTCCTTGGGGTTCAAGATGCAGTTGGGATGTATCTTGGCATCTCACCCTACCATCCCCCCATACCTCCTACCCTGTTGCCTGCTAGAAGGGGGACCTCAACAAACCTCTTTGAAAGGTAACATCTCAAAGGTCTTTATAGGTATGCACGGTGGCTTCGATAGAAATAGTGGATTCACATGAGACCCAGGGGATACTTGGCAGAATTGACCATGCTTCCGATTTCTGCCAAGGTAGTTCCTTTGAAATATAGGTGCTCAAAGTTGGTAGATGAAGAACCAGGGAAAGAGAGAGACTTGTTTTCATTTAATTTGTGTTTCCGGCGAGTGTTTGAAGTCCTGAGGAGATTCATCAGGTCCTCATTTCACACCTGTCACGGTTAAAGACCAGAGCTCATGGACCCCAGGTCCTTTGTTCTTTGGAGATTAGTTGCTCTCTCTCTCTTAACAGCTTCACTAAGGCCCATCCTTCTTTGCAAATGTTCTATGTTCAGATCTGGGAGCAGGCAGGTAAAATAAACCATAGAATACTTTTTCTGTGATGAGAAATCATTTAAAAACTTGAGAGAAGAGAGAAAAAAGTTAATTCCTAGTCTCCCTACTCTAGCCCCCTGGTTTTCAACGTGTGGCCACCAGAGCAGAGCATCACCTGGGAACTTGTTAGAAATGGGCCCCACTCTTGGGCCCCAGCCAGAACTAGTGAATGGAAAACTGGGAATGTGGGAATTTTTTGCTTTAAAGTCTTCTAGGGGATTCTGATGCATGCTAAAGTTTGAAAACTGCTCCACCAGCCCAACCATTATTAGCATTTTATGCATTCTTTTCATGAGCGCGTGCGTGTGTGTGTGTGTGTGTGTGTGTGCACGTGTGCAGGCTTCACTAAACTGTTAGAGTACAAAAGCAGTCATTGTAACACTAGCCCCCAAAGCTCTCTTATCTAAAGCCCCACCTCCATTTGCAGTAAGTACAAACTATTGTGGAATTTCCTAATGTCAAGAATCTGGGAATCCCCAAGGTGGGCCTTAGAGGTGTGAGTCATTGTGCTACATCATGGTGCCTCAGTCAAGTCTTGTTAAAGGTTGTACTGAACTTTGGTGGATTAGTAGCCCCACCTATTTCTTGGCAGGACTGTTGTTTTTCCCTGTCTGATTCCTGAGACACAGATTGTCCCTTGCCCTGACATTCCATTACAATTTCCTAGAGATCACCAGAGCTTACTCTGCACCCTCTTTAGCTGGTAAGAAATCTGCAGGTTACGAGGCCAGGGTATGTGTGGTCAGTGTGTGGAGCCACCATCCCCTATGATCGTGAGGTCTGGGGATCGAGTCTGCTCATTGCTTCAGCGAGACTGCAAAAAAGAGAATATACGTACCCAAACTTCAGTGAGGCTTTTTGTAGGAATGAAACGGGCAACTTACTTCACACACCTTTGATGACAAAAAATAAAATACACATGGGCCAGGGAGTCTATGTTAGTAGGTAGCAGAGGTCATGGAGGCAACAAAAGAAATTCCTAGAACTCCTTTGCTGCCACGTATTTCCTTATTCATCCACTTACCTTGCCTTCTGTCGCTCTGCCTTCTCTTCCTTACAAATTTGGTCCCCATGTGGGGACAGTGTTCAAGTTCTTTTCTATGGGCTTCTCAGTCCAAGACAAATCAGGGTAAATGGCTAATCACCAGAAGACAGAAACCATGGTAGTGCTGCTGTGCTACAAATTAACCTAATTCCATCAGTATTTGGCTTTAGCCCAGCCATACATACTTTGTTATGTATGTAATATTTGCAGTTTAGTATTATGCTTTTTCATGTGTAATGCTCAGATTGAAAATCCTAAAACCACTATCATAAGTGAATACCAAATTCACATTTGGACTTTTCTGTCTATAATCACAGGATTAAAATGCTATTACTGGAGTAATAGTCCATTTCAATTCTATTTACCTGACCAGCTTTAAGGCTTTAAATGTTTTTTCCTTCTCCTTCTTCAAGCGTTATCAGACAAAAAAAAAAAAAAAAAAAAAAAAAAAAAAAAAAAAAAAAAAAAAAAAAAGAAAGAAAGAAAAAAAGAAAGAAAAAAGAAAAAAAAAAAAAAAAGAAAAATCGTTTTGTTGGCTTTCCGCAACGTTTTGGAGGCTTAAGGGATATTGGAGTATTGAAACCAGGAACCAGGGCAGAGAAATGTGTTCTGTGACCAACCAAGTGGGCGCAAGGCAGAGAAGGAGCAATGACTTATTAATTACCCCAGATAGAACACCTCCTTTCCAGGAGGCAGAGAGGCTCAAAGGGCAGATGGGCCAGCTTCAGGCAGCGCCGCTGCGGCTACCTGGAAGCCCAGCAAGTCACCTGAGTCGCGCCCGTGCCTGGGCTGCCAAGCTGCAGCCACTGGTCCGCAGTGTGCGGGGCCACGAACCCCACTCCCGCGTTGGGAGAACGCCCTCGGCCCTTTAAGCACGCAGCCGGCTCGCGGCTGTCCTGGAGCCGGATCTCCGCGGTAGACGCACAGGTAGCGCGGGTCGCAGCACCTGCCCCGCCAGCCCCGCGCCCGGGGCGGGGCTTCCCGCTTTCCCTTTAAGAGGCCGCATCACCCGCCCCTGACGTCAGGGTGTCTCTCCGCACGAGCCCGCGTCCCGCGCCGCTCCGCGCCCCCGCGCCCACAGCCCCGGCGGCGGCACGACGAGCGGCCGCCCGGCGAGCGCGCCGCCCCGCTCGGCCCTCCGGTCCCGCTCCGCCGCCGTCCCTTTCCGCACCAGCACCGCAGCCGCCCGCGCGTCCTCCCGCACCATGTCGGTAGCCGGGCTCAAGAAGCAATTCCACAAAGCCACTCAGGTAAGGCGCGTGACAGGTGCGCCCGGGGTGGTCCCGGACGGAGCCGCGAGGGGCGCGCTCGGCGCCTGCAGCCAGCGGGGAGCGCGGGGACCCCGGCCTGTGCCCAGCCCGCCCCGGCCGCCCTCCGCATCGCCCGCCCAGCCCGCCGCGGCAGCGGCCCGGGGCGTCCCGGGGCTGGGAGCCCGCCCTCCGTCTTACAGCCCCGGCTCGGTGTGGCGCTGCGGGCGTCCGCGAGTCTCCGGCGTCCCGCCTCGTCGCCCCGCGCGCCGCCCCCGCACCGCCCCGCGCCGGAGCGTCTGGGAGGGGACCGCGGCTGCACCGTCGCCCGGGCGTGCAGGTGCCCCTGCGGCGCGGCGGGAGATTATGTAAAGTCGTCTCTTACCCGGTGACCTTGCGGTGTTGGTGCCCCCAGCTGTCCCGGGAAGTGCTGGCACGAGCGGTGGCCCGCACCGGGGGTGACTGCGGTGATGTCCGCGGTCTGTGCTCCAACACTGTGCTTTCTTAATCTCTCCTTCCATGTTGTCCCCAGGCGCCAGAGCAATAGGAGGATGAGGCTTCCTTCAGGGAAGCTCATGCATTAACTTTTCCCTGGAGAACTCGGTGGTGAAACTCCTTTGAGGCCGAGGCTTGACCAGCAGTTTGTGTCTTTAAACATTTCCCATGGGTTTTGTAGCCTTAACATAACCAAATCATCGTATATGTCTAAGTATTATTTTCAGTGAAGCTTTTACATCTTGAATGTGACCGTATTTCTCTGTGGGGTTAATGAGCTGTGATTACAACTTATTTAATTCAGATTCTAATACTTTAAGTCTCCTTGGGCTCTGTTGAAGAATTTTACATAGGGAAAGATAGGTGAATACTTATAATGTGACCTATTTCTTATGTAATGAGGGTGGTTACTTTTTTTTTTTTTTTTTATCCTTCTGAAACAGTTCTAGTTTAAGGGATTTTTAGCTAAGGATTTTGTTGGTTTCTTCAAATGTTTCTCATAATTTAGCCCTAAATATTTTTTTATAGATTAGCCTTGATTAATACTGAGCTTTCTCAATAATTTCTCAGAAGTAGTGAGGTTTTTCCTAGGCTACCACAGTAACAATCCTATTTTAAACCACATCCAAAAGAGGTGAGGGTTGTGGTTTACAGAATCTTGGTTAAGGTAGGGGGACAGATGCAGCACGACGTTCCTCTCCTGTACGTCCACATGCTATGTCTATCACTATCCGCTGCCTTTGTAGAATCAGTTTTTTCAATTTAAATTTTCTTAATGTTTATTTATTTTTGAGAGAGAGTCAGAGCAGGAGCGGGGGAGGGGCAGAGAGAGGGTGACACAGAATCCCAAGCAGGCTCCAGGCTCTGAGCTGTTAGCCCAGAGCCCAGTGAGGGACTTGAACTCACAAACAGGGAGATCATGACCTGAGTTGCAGTGAGACACTTAACTGACTGAGCCACCCAGGCACCCTGCCTTTTTAGAGTCAGTTTTATCTGTCAGTTTGGAAAATTGAGAAAACTAAGATGATTTCAGTACAAATACCCATTAATGTTATTGTTTTTGCTTTTCACATTGGATCTTTGAGTCATCTCTGACAGAATGTAAATATATTTATTGGTGTAATATGGAGGGCTTCTAATAACTTCATACTTCAGGTTCCTTCAGGTTTACAGACCAGCACAGGTGCTACCATAAATTCTTAGGCAGGACTTCTTTGAAGTCACTAACCTTTTTAATTTCAGGTATTTGTTACTTCTGTAAAGCAGACCTCAGCACTGGATTTACCAACACCACGTCCCTCCTTCACTTTGATTCTGAGGACTTCTGCTGCAAATCTTGGAGCCTTAAAAGGCAGTTAGGCTAAGGCTTGACCCCCACCTCTGCTGTTAGTGATCTTGAGCAAGTTATTTAACATTTGAATGTGTCTTTGCTAAATGGGGTTAAGTATCCACTTCCTAGAATTGATGGGAGTGCAGATGAGTTTTTAGAACACACATAATAAGTGTTCAATAAATGCTGTTAACATTAAAGATAATTTCAGCAGTGTAAGATTCTGTCCTTTGTATTAGTAATAATGACACTTGAGGAAATGACGGAAGCTAGACTTTTTGGTTTTGTTACCTTAACAAAAAAATGATCAGATTGCTTCATTTCAGCCAAATCCTGAAGTTATATGTAACACGGAAGTTCAGAATAAAAAACTAGAATTGTATGATGTGAAAGAACTTCTTAGATTGTTGGAGGAGGTTTGCTTGTGACAAGAGTAGTATTCATCACACCTGATTCAGATGCAGAGTCACTGAGTGTTTTTTTTTTTTACTGAAAAGCCTTTCATTTTAGAGGTGAGACAACACACGATATCTTATCCATAACTTAATGGAGCACAGTCCTAGCCCCTGGCAAAGGTTATTCTTCATGTGTACGTGTGTATATTTGAAGGGTGTGTAAAGCCAGTGGTAGTGTTTGCGTGTGACAAAGATACTAGGGGAAATAGCCACGTCCTACTTTTTAAGCCATTTTTCCATACCCAGCTCCGTGAACCTGATCTTATCTACAAAGTAAGCTTTACACCTAGAATTATTGCCTTTCGAGAATAGATATGCTAGATTATATGGCCAATGTTCCCTTTTTTTTTTTTTTTAAATGTTTGCTTATTTTTGAGAGAGACAGAGTGTGAGTGGGAGAGGGGCAAGAGAGAGAGGGAGACACAGAATCCAAAGCAGGCTCCAGGTTCTGAGCTGTCAGCACAGAGCCCAGTGGGCCTGAACTGGGGCTACAACTCAGGAAGGGCATGATCAGGACTTGAGCCGAAGTTAGACACAGCTGACTGAGCCACCCAGGCACCCATGTGTGGCCAGTATTCTTAAGTGGAGGGCCCCTCTTCAGGCAAACGTTTCTCTTGTTTCTGTGAAATTGAGTTTTTTGCTTTTTCAGTGCAGGATATTTGTGTTAATAAAGCAGTACGCCTTTGAAGTTTGCCCACTGATTTGAAATCTCTGAATAGAAGTGTCAAGGCTGTTCTCTTGATTTAGAACTGATTATTTCTACCTTGTTGCCTACAGTTATTTTTAATATCTCTGAAATTTGGAGGTGAAACAATGCTTTTGCTAAAGACAATTTAATAAGTGGGAAAGACTTTCAGGTTGAGAATATATTAACAGCAAAAATTGATCATATTTTTACTTTAATATGCTTTATTACTTTATTGCTTTGTAGATATAATTTATGATACAATTAGAAAAAATAAGGTACTCCTTTTTGTTACTGTAAAAGAGGGCAAATGAACATGTATTCTACTTTTAGTGAGTTTTACTCATTGAGATTTCATTTCAGCAAGATTAATGTCAATTTTTTTCACTTGTTGGTTTAAACTGGCAGCATATACTTAATTTTTTTTTTCTTACTTTATCAAGCATTTGTTGTGGATGTACCTTTGTGGAAACAGGTGTAAGTTTGTTACAGAGTAAAATTTATTAGGTCATTGTATTTGTTTTGGCATTTGTGCAGAACTAAGTATCAAACTGAGTGTCTTAAACAACAGAAATTTATTGTCACACACTTCTGGAGTCTTGATGAAGGGGACAGTGAGGACATACTCCTCTGAAGGCCTTAGGCAAGAGTCTGTTCAGGCCTCTTTCCCAGACTCTAGTAGTTTGTGGGCAATCTTTGGCTTTTCTTGGTTTGTTTGCACATCACCCTGATTTCTGTCTTCATGTTAGCATGGTTTTCTTCCTATCTGTGTCCAAATCTCCCCTTTCTCTAAGGACACCAGTCATATTGAATTAGAGACCCACCCTACAACAGTATGACCTCATTTTAGCTTAAGTAGTTACATCTGCAGTGACTGTATTTCTGAAATAAGGTCACATTCTGAGGTACTGGGGATTAGGATTTCAACATAAGTTTTTGGAGGGGGCACATAACCCATAACAGCTATTATTTGTGTGACAGGATTCACCACAGTGTTCTCCTAAATATTGCATTTGATTTAGCATTAAGAAGACAATTAAGTCTATAAATAACACCTTTATATTGCATTGAATGAGATATGCTTTCTTCTTTTCAATAAATTTGGTTAGGATATATACCTACTATAGACTACATCTTTTTTTTTAAATGATAGAAACTAATATTTGGTTAGGCTGTATGTTATGATATAATCTGGTGCATGATTATTGTCCCACTCAGATTCATCAGCTGGAAAATTTTAATTACATTGGTATTTTATGCCTTTCCATTTAACTAATTTCTTCATGCTTTCATCATATTTAAAGTGCTGTATTTTACATAGATGTTTTGCTTGGGAGAATGTTGCATAAATCTGTTTTATGCATTTATTGATTTGGTGAGACTTCAAACTTGTTAAGGTATTTAATGAAATATATAATTAGTTGTAACTTTGAGTGAGGTTCTCAGTTCCTTAAATGCTTGCTTTAAAGCAGTAAAATCTCTGCTGCCTTCAAAATCTCGAGTATAACTTTTTTGTTCACATAGGGTTTCTATACATGCACTCTTTGTCAGGTTCTTACCTGGGGTCAATAAGAGGCTGGAAGGACTATATATTTTCTAAAATTATATGCCACATTTTATGTGCATTTTTCTGAGGGAGAGGTTTTTAGCCTATCATAAACTTTTCATTAGCTTTTTTTTTTTTTTAAAGTAGGCTTCATGCTCAGTGCAGAGCCCAACATGGGGCCCAACATGAGGGCTTGAACTCAAGACCCTGAGATCAAGTCCTGAGCTGAGATCAAGAGTTCCATGCTTAACAGACCGAGCCACTCATCATCAGCTTTTTTTTTTTATCATCAGCTTTTTTTTTTTATGTTTATTTTTGAGAGAGAGAGGAGGTGGGGGAGGGCCGTGAGGGTGGACAGAGGATCTAAAGTGGGCTCTGTGCTGACAGCAGAAAGCCCAATGCAGGGTGTGAACTCAGAACCATGAGATCATGACCTTAGATGAAGCTGATTGCTTAGCTGACTGAGCTGCTCAGGTGCCCCTTATCATCAGCTTCTTAGAGGAATTCCTAATCCCAATCCTGTTCCCTTCCCCCAAAGTAAAAATGCATTATAACAAATTGATCATGTCATCAGGAGAGAATGGGGTGGTTCTTACAATAACAATCACTTGCATCAATTTATTGATGGGCTTTAGAATATCTGCTCAAAATGAAACCATCTCTAAACTACTTGTAGGGGCAATCAAATATAAAAAGCCTTTCCAAAGGTGTCAGAATTGAATGAGATAATGTCTGTGAGAGTGCCACGCTTGCATAATAAGATAACTGGAACCATGCAAAAAATAAAAAAAAAAACAGTAGGTTGTCAATGAGCTCTGACTTACTGATACACTTGGCAAATGGACCTGTGGAGGAGTTTGAAATGAAAGTGGCTGCTGAAAATAATTTCCCTTGAGACTGAGAGTCTCTTTGATCAAGTGTTTTGTTGTTGTTGAAACAGTGACATTTTTTTGCAAGGTTTTCCCCCCACAGTGATTCTTTAATGTTTTAAATTGAGTTTATATGAACTTTGGTTTCTGTCTATTTGGAAAATTTTGAAGTGTGTATCTCCCAAATTAACTATAAATACCCTTGAAAATGCATCAAGACTTGGTGGGGGGAAATGGTGACTGTTTTGAGGAGAAATGTCATTGCGGGAGAGAGAGACTTAATATTGGGGCATGATGCCGGTAGCGGGGAGGGCTTCAGCTTGCAGAGCAGAGTCCATTCTGCCAAGCCCCTTGTGCTGCTCAGATTCCCAGGCCTTCATGCAACCCTAGGGCTTTCGTTAGAGTGGGCAGCTTGAGGAAGTGAGAGGGGAGGACAAGAATCATTCAAATAAGGAGAATTGGAGGAGGCAGACTTTAAGAACAGCTCCAGGGTTTAAAGTGGTGTGGCTTTCCCTCACGAGTTAAGGCCAGATGGGCAGGATTCTATCTCGAGGGTAAGAAATCAGAGGATTTTCTTGACTTCTCTTTTTTTCCCCTTTCTGTTCATTTGATCATTTATACCTTTGTTATGTTCTGTGTGATGATGATGAGTTGAGTGTGGCACCAAGAGGGGACCCAGGAGAGGCTCAGGAAGACAAAGTTTATTAAACTCACAGGTTTGAGGGAGACAGAGACAATGCACACTGAAGGGGCCACATATGAGCAGGGCCAGGGGAGTGGGCTCAGCCAAGCAGGTGGTAGCTAAGAGAGAGTACAAAGACCAGTGGGTAAGGGTCTTTATTAGGGTCAGGGTGGAGAAGACAAGAAAAGGCAGAGGGTATTTCCTTGGTGCATTTGAATTTACTAGGTCATAGTCAGGGGCAGGCTGAGAAATGTAGTTGTGGTGGGGACCACCTTATCACATTTGCATTTGGACCATTTGGACCACCTTATCACATTATTTGCATTTGGTTACCTGGATGGGTTGCTCGAGCTCGTTGTATGTGAGGATGTTAAGGCGGCAGGAAACAAAATTTTACAATACAACTTTTCTCAGTTTTTTTTTTTTTTTTGGTTTAGATTTTCTTTATTGCCCTGATCCTTTTGGAGTCCAGATGTTTAAAAGTGATTTATGTGGTCTATAATAGATAATAAAGATTAAGAAGAGAGCTACAGCTATACCTATTGTAATGTCATGATTGTAAGACCCTGTAAATGTTTTTGTAGAATATCGATAAAATATTTTCAAATGACACTAAATCATCGACTGAGTCTCATGCTTTGTGAAGTAAATTTACTGTTTATGAATATTTTACATTTAATGCAACTTCTGAATATGATGTTCTAGTTGGTTTGCTCTCACTCCCCTCTGCCCAGCCCCAGGTCAGATTCTATATGGTATGGATGACTGTGGAAAAGCTTCCTATAATTTGTGAGAACCAGCAAGCTCCTCGGAGGCTTGCTTAGATGCTCGGGTCTCTGAAGGCAGGATTTTGTGGCCTCTTCCGAATAATGGTATCTGAAAGATACAGAAGTGTCTTTGTTATAATTCAAACTGAACTTTCTCCATAGATCTTAATTGGAGCAGTTCCATAGTGCTAAGAAATATCTCAGTATCAAAGTACAATGCTTGTTAGGCACACGTGACCAGTCTGCCTATGCTTTTTCATGTTCAGGAAATACTGTCCTCCGTGACCACTCCCATTTGGAGAAAGAAAGAATGGGAGCCGTGGCAATTACTGTCCATGCAATGATACCACATTCTGGGTAAGCTTTGTGAGGTCCCAACCCCTATAGAGAGGAAGTTCTGTGGTTTTACCCTGGTTCTGCAATCAGGGAAGAATTCTTTTGTTCTTTCTGCTGTTTGGCCAAAATCTAAAGAGAGTGACAGGGAGCGTGGCCTCTTCAGGAGCTGTATAGCTTCTTTCGTTGGCTTCCTGTTTATTTAATATTTGTTTTTTGTTTTTTTGTTTTTTACAGTTAGAAGCTTTTTTTTTCTTTAAAAAAGTTTGAGAGAGAGTGTGCATGTGCACATGTGAGTAGGGGGAGGGGAGAGGGAGAATCCCAAGCAGGCTCATGACTGTCTGCACAAAGCTCCACGTGGGACTTGATCCTACAAACCATGAGATCATGGCCTGAGCTGAAATCAAGAGTCCCATGATTAACCATTGGACTGAGCTACTCAGGCACCCTTGCAGTTACTGGCTTTTAACTATTCATGGCTCATGGCTGATTTGGACAACAAAATTCCTTCAGAAACTTAGGAGATTTCCCATTTGCTAGTTACTGAAGTGGAATCTTTTTGGATTCCATTGATCCAATGGATGTTTTTTATACCTAATTTTCAACCAGTAGGTTTGGTTGTGTTCACCTGAACTTTGTAAGAGAGCCTCATGCTTTGATTTAACCAAGAAGTCTTAATCGATGTTTACTACTCATAGCTCTTTTCATTCTTACTTCCTATTATTTGCCTCAGGGATCCAGGATCACTGGGGGTTCTTACATCTTTAACACATGGTTTTCCTTTTTTTTTCTTTAATTTTTTTTTAACGTTTATTTATTTTTTTTAAATTTTTTTTTCAACGTTTTATTTATTTTTTTGGAACAGAGAGAGACAGAGCATGAACGGGGGAGGGGCAGAGAGAGAGGGAGACACAGAATTGGAAACAGGCTCCAGGCTCTGAGCCATCAGCCCAGAGCCCGACGCGGGGCTCGAACTCCCGGACCGCGAGATCGTGACCTGGCTGAAGTCGGACGCCTAACCGACTGCGCCACCGGCGCCCCACGTTTATTTATTTTTGAGACAGAGACAGAGCATGAATGGGGGAGGGTCAGAGAGAGGGAGACACAGAATCTGAAACAGGCTCCAGGCTCTGAGCCGTCAGCACAGAGCCCGACGCGGAGCTCAAACTCACAGACCGCGAGATCATGACCTGAGCCGAAGTCGGCCGCTCAACCGACTGAGCCACCCAGGCGCCCCGACACATGGTTTTCAAGATTGCCAAAGGGAAGAGTATGTTGGAACAGGCATGGGAGATTTCTGTGGGCCAGGCCTGGAAGAAGAATGTGGTAGGCAGGATGCTAAGGCTCTAAGTGACCCTCCTTCTCATATTGCCCCCTCTTCTTTGAGTGTGAGTCAACCTGTCACTATGAAAAGTTGTTCCTCCTGAAAGTCCTACTCTATATGGGAAAGGGGAGATTGTATGTTTGGGGTTAATCTAATCATACAAACCCATTTAAAAGCAGAGCATTTTCTCTGGTTGGTAGTGAAAGGGGAAGTCAGAAAGACTGGAAGCATGAGAAGGACCGGACTTGTTGCTGTTATAGATGGAGGGGCCACGTGAGAGGGAATGTACTCAGCTCTAGGAGTAGAGAGCAGTTTTTAGATGGTAGCCAGCAAGGAAACAGGGACATCAGACCCACAGTTTTAAAGAGCAGGACTTTGCCAACAACCTGAATGGAAGGGAATTCTTCCCCAGAGTCTGCAGATAGGAGCCTGGTCTAGCTGTCATCTTGATTTTGACCTTGTGAGACTGAGTGGAGAACCCAGTGTAGCTGGCCCAGACTTTCAGCCTGTAGAACTGTGAGCTAATAAATGGGTATAGTTTTTAAGTTGCTAAGTTTATAATTTGTTAAGCAACAACAGAAAGTTC
This sequence comes from Felis catus, assembly GCF_018350175.1. Classification (NCBI taxonomy): domain Eukaryota; kingdom Metazoa; phylum Chordata; class Mammalia; order Carnivora; family Felidae; genus Felis; species Felis catus. The sequence continues at coordinate 42,485,344 of NC_058380.1, forward strand.
ATAGAAAAAATAGTCCCTTCTTTTTATGTTCAGTTGGCTGGAACTTATAACATAGCCAAACTGTGGAATACCTAAGTGCAAGGGAAGAAGGGGGGAGGCTGGAAAGTGTAGTCAAGCAGTGTACCCAGAGTATAGAAGTGAGTGGCGGTAAAAAGCTAGAAGTCTTTGCTGTCTGTTGTGCCTATAATACATTCATTTATATGTGTGCTTCTGAGTGTGTGTGTGTGTGTGTTTGTAAATATATACATACATACACAATTTGTTGAATCAACTTTTCTTATAAGGCTCAATGTTCTCTATATATTTTTAAATACATTTTATATTTTACAGATGTTTCCCCCTATAATGTGTAGGTTTTTTGACATTTAGATATTTTTTCCTAGTGAAACACATGTTTCCTTTTGTGGTTCCTGATCAGTTGTAAAAGGCGAGGCTGTTAACTACTTTCTGAGGAATCTTAGCTTGGTAGGCTGCTAGTACAGTGACCGCTTCATTGACCTTGGAATGGAGAGACTGTAGAACATTGAGGAGCCTTTTGAATTCTAAGTCTCTATCAAAGCATCAGGGATTTTTACTAGTGAGAGCAAAGTGGTTGACTGTTCCCCCTGCATCTGTTCCTATGTTTGTGCAAGGCCTGTGCCAACACAGACATACTGAAATGCCCTTATTTAGTGTGGGCACATCAAACAGCTCCATGGTAATTTGAAGTTGTTCATTAAGTTACTGAGGACTTCAGGTGCACGTGGCACGTTTCGTGTTGTTTGTCTGTGTTATGTTAGTTTCATGCTCTTTGACATGATTTGCAGATCCATAGCCCTGAATGATTTTCTAATTGCAGCTGGTGGACAGTGCCAGACATTTGTTGGAAAGGATGAGGTCCGACACCTGAGATGTCCTATATGGGTGTGGTGTCAGTTGGGCAGCTTGGCTGAGGAGAGAATAGTCAGGCGTGGTCCATGTCAGAGGGCTGAAGTAACCGGATGGTGAAGCATCCAGTTGGAATTGATTACAGAGCAGGTACAGCTTTCACCCTAATGTTCAGTAAGCATTCAATAAGCATTTACTGCTTACTGAAGTGACCCTGGTGTGCTTCTTTAGGTTGAGTGAATGTTGCATATGGTGTGTTGCTGGACATATTTATATTATTTATTATATTGCTTAAGTGGCTACTTCTAGGCAAGACCTACAAACCCAAACCCTTTGCTGGTTGTGGCTAGTGGCTATCCTCCATCATGTTGTAGACTGACTAATGGAAGTACTTTCTGGAAATGTTCCTCATTAATACCACCATCAAGATTTTACTCATGGAAGGTGATAATCCTATTATCTATAGATTAGGTTCTGCTTCTTATGTTCAACCTTGCACCTCAGTTGTGTCTCTTTTCCCCTTTAAATTAAGTTTAACAAACAATTGTTTGCCATTAAGCCCTTTCCTGTTCATGTCATCTACTCTCTATGCATCTTGGGTTCCTTTGAAACTCACAAATCCAAAATTTCCATTTTTCACTTTTTTTAGTCATTACCTTCACCATAAACCCAGTCCATATTTTTCAGAAAGATACTTGCAGTGCTTATCATTTATATCTTCTCTAAATTTCTTCATGTAGATGTGGAAGCCTCCTTTTTCCTAGCTCCAACAGAAGCTGGGGAAGCTTGTCCTTATTTGTAAAATTTAAGTCACAAAATACTCGAACAATGTGGATGTATTTTATTCATTTCTTTACAAGCTCTTTGAGCTTTCTGTATCTCAGATGTACACATTTAAAGACTTTTGACTCATTTTTACCATAAACCTTAAATTAAGGGTGTATCTTAACCAGAAAGCTTATCATACAATCTCTCCATGAGTGCATTTGTCTGAATTTGATGATTATGACTCGGCTTTTTTGAGGCAATGAATTTTGCTGATATCATGTGATATGTGTTGGTTTGCCTTTTATAACATCTAAATTCTTGGTGTCTGATGTCATTGTGTCTGCTAGTTGCCATGAAAGAGTAAAGTGAATTTAGGCAGTCAACTTCAGTAGGCTCCATATAGTTATGGTGGAGTAATTTGTCACCCAGATTTGTTACTGAGTTTTATCCTCATGAGCTTTTAGGCATCTGTGTCATCTCTACGTTACTGACTCAACTTTAAAATGAATCATTGTGTTATTTTCATAAATGGAAAAGCCACTATCATTTTTCATAAATAAAAGTATAAGAATTATCATACAGAAATGTTTACTCTTGCTGGAGTAAATCTGTGAGCTTGAAGTTTATTCTGCTTTTGTTAAAAAAGGAGATTAACCTATAAGGTAAGCAGCACATATCCTAACAATAGTACACTGGGATGTTGTCCCTTACTAAATCAGAATGATTGAAAGAAGAATAAAGTCAATGTTCTCCTCATCGAGGGAATCAGTGTTATTAAGGTCACAAGTCTGTACCAACTGTATTCAAACATGCTCCCTCCCACAATTTGACCATTATATAAATGGCTGGCCATTTTTGGCATATCAAGGAATTTTCTGCCCATGACCGGGTATTTAATTATGTATCATAAAAGGGAAGGTCATTTGCTTAGGGCAGCACGGAGTCATGTGTTCTGTGCATAATGTTCAGAAGGGAGGCAGAGGTGTACTTTGAGAGAAGTTCTTGAAACCATTTTAGAAAATGGTGAAAGGCCGTGCATCATTAAGCTATGTAGAACATGGTTGTCAGGATCCCAGGCTTAGAGGCTCAGAAATTTCAGATCTCTGTATAGTTTTCCCATTCTGAGGACCGGTAAGACCTCAACCAAGTCACTAGTCACTTGATCGCTACTACCAGCAATTGCTAAGTTCTGCAGAGGCGGTAATATGGTCTTGGGCATGAGTTTAGGTTCTGATATTTTATGCTGGTCTTGTTCTCCTCTGATTCATTATCTAAGTGTAGCTCGAGTGATCTTTCTAAAGAACACATCTAATGTTGCTCCTCTGCTTAAAATTCTTTAGTGGCTCCTTTTGGCTCCTGGCATAAAGCCCTTATAAGGCCCATTAAGGATTTGGAGTGTGATCTGGCCCCTGTTTACCAATCCAGTCTCATTGTTCACAGCTCTTTCTGTGTGTGCTTTGCTTTTACAGCTTTATTCCACACAAACTTACTTGCCTTTGAGCCTTTGAACCATACTGACTCTTTGTAGAAATCTCCCTTCCCTTTTTTCCATTTTATGCTTGACTAATCACTACTCCTCTTGAAGGTCTCAGCTTGATATTTTCTCAGAGAGATTTATCTTTGCCTCATTTGATGTGGGTTAAATGCCCTTCCATGTGCAATGAAAATTGCCCATTACACTTCTTTTAAGTGTAGCACTTGGCCCATTGCACTGCAGGCTCCTATTCTTTGTTGGTATCCCCCAGGTTGGAAATAAAGAAGGGGACCTTGTGTTTTCTGTCCTTCATTGTGTCCCCAATGCCTGTCCCATAGTGAGCATTCAACTGATACTTGTTTTCTATGTATCCGTATTTATATATATTTAAAAGGAGTTATCTTATGTATATATTTTGAATCTGTTTATTTCTGCTTAAAAATACATGTATTTTCTTAAGATTTATTTAGTTATTTATTTATTTTTTATTCATTCTGAGAGCGAGAGAGCGCACACACACACACACAAGAGGGAGAGGGGCAGAGAGAGAAGGAAACACAGAATCTGAAGCAGGCTCCAGGCTCTGAGCTGTCAACACAGAGCTTAACGTGGGGCTTGAACCCACCAACCATGAGATCATGCATGGCCTGAACTGAAGTCAGATACTTAACCAACTGAGCCACCAAGGTGCCCCTGCATCACATATTTTTAAGAGTTAACTTAAAAGTTAAATTAAAACATGACCTCATAGAGCGCCTGAGTGGCTCAGTCAGTTAAGCGTCCAACTTCAGCTCAGGTCATGATCTCACGGTTTGTGAGTTTGAGTCCCGTGTCACCCTCTGTGCTGATAGCTCAGAGCCTGGAGGCTGCTTCGGATTCTGTGTCTCCCTCTCTCTCTCTCTGCCCCTTCCCTGCTTATGCTCTCTCTCTCTCTCTCTCTCCCCCAAAATAAATAAACATAAAAAAATTAAAAAAACAAACATGACCTCATAAAATTGTAGGTTTAAAATAAACTTTCCTAACTGCAAACATGGCTAACATGGCTAGGTACTATTTTAGCTCATTAACTACTTACATATAACAGCCCTAGAGGTTGCTACATTATTAGACCCATTTTAGAGATGAAGAAACTGAAGCTCAGAGAGGTTAAGTTGACCAAGGTCATGAAACTTCAGTGGCAGAGCCAGGATTTAATCCAGGCTAGCTGGTTTCAGAACCAGTAAATGCCAAGTTATTCTTAACTATGAGTCCTATTCCAGTCTTAAATGTCAAACTAAGAAATATCTAAAAGCTATGATTAAGCAGTGAGATAAAGATGAACACTTTAGTAGAAAAAAATAGAAAAAAATACGGAGGGGCGTCTGGGTGGCTCAGTCGGTTAAGCGTCTGACTTCGGCTCAGGTCACGATCTCATGGTTCATGGGTTCGAGCCCTGTGTTGGGCTCTGTGCTGACAGCTTGCTCAGAGCCTGGAGGCTGCTTTGGATTCTGTCTTCTCTATCTGCCCCTCCCCCACTCATACTCTGTCTCTCTCTGCCTCTCAAAAATAAATAAATGTAAAAAAAAAAAAAAAAAACAAAGAATATGGAAAGACAATGTATGAAATAACTACAAGTGACCAGGATACACATACAAAAATCATGGAAATCAAATAGCAACTTATGACATTTTTCATTGTTTATATTGGCATAGATTAAAAGGATAACTTTCCGAGTTATCCAGGGTGTAAGAATGTGTGTTCTCATTTGCTGGTGGGAGTGTAAACTGTTGTAACACTCTAGGTGATCAGTAGGTCTCTTCTTTGTAATTCTGTTTTCAGGAATCTATCCACAAAATAAATGTATAAGCTTGCAAAACTTGGTGCACAGTTGTTCAGTTTGGTAGTTACTGTAGTGAAAAATTGGAAGCAATGTAAAGGTCAAGTGATAGGAGATGGGGAAGTAAATCTTGGTATGTCTATATTACGGAGTATCTATAGCCATTTTATCCATGGGACCGTATTTATTGGTGTAGGGAAATGTTCATGATTACTGCTAAATGAAAGAAGCAGGCCACAAAACACAGTTGTAATAGGCCTAATATTGGAAAAGAAGGACTATAATAGTAGCTAAAATAAGCTGAGAACTTACATGCCAGGTAATATTGCTATAAGATTTGTTTCCACATTTCGTTCATGTTTTTAAGTTATATTTATCACTAAATTTTCTTTATATTCTATCATCTTGTTCTTACCTTCACTTCCTCAGGTTAAACGGGAAATATGAAAAAGAAGAAACTTTTTTTAATTAAAAAATTTTTAAATGTTTTATTTATTTTTGAGACAGAGAGCCTGAGCAGGGGAGGGGCAGAGAGAGAGGGGGACAGAGAATCCGAAGCAGGCTTCATGTTGACAGCAGAGAGCCTGATGAGGGGCTTGAATTCACAAACTGAGATCATGACCTGAGCCGAAGTTGGACACTTAACCAACTGAGCCACCCAGGTGCCCCAGAAAAAGAAGAATCTTTAAGAGATCAGTGAGATTGGGAGTAAACCCAGTTTCCAGCCAAGTTCTAGAGCTATAAGCCAATGTGTGTTTGCTCCATTAGACATTTAGCTTAAGAGTATTTGAATGCCTGTCTCGCTCTCCATAGAGCCCTGAATTAAATTGTGCTGCCCGGGTTTCTTCTGAATGCATGACTGCTTTTCCTATATCTCTAAGAAGTATAGGAACCTTGTAAGTGAGAATATTGCTAATGACTTCTGCTAGCATTTCTTTTAAATAAAGATTTATTTTCCCCCAGAGCCCTAGTCTTATCCTTAGGAAAGAGTGTGCCATGGCTTTGACTGTGTTTTGCATAGAGGAAGGAGGACAGCTAGGACATGTGTAGTGTAGAAGAATATTTCGGCAAGATGTTCTAAGTAATATGGCGCAAGATGTTCAGTCTCATCCTCCAGCCCTTATACTAGGAATCTCATGTCAGTTTTTAGCTTCTCAGCAAAAGACCTGTAGACAATGCCATCTCAGCAAAGAAGAATGAGGTGATACGGAGACACAATAAGAGGATAGGAGATATTCTAAGTGATACTCTTTGAACTTGGATGCAGAATTCTGTTAGTAGTCTCTGCTGGGCTTTTTTTTTTTTTGAGGACAGAAAATGTGAAGTTTAGGAAGCCATGAATGGAAAAGTATTACCTCCTTGTTTCCACCCCAAAATAGAACAGAATGGAAGGACCATGACCATGAAACAGTCTCAGTAATGAGATGGGCAGGTGACTTTGAGCTTCCTCCCAGAGAGGACATATCTGGCAAGATCAACAGGAGCACCGAGGGTGGCTGCTGGTTGGGCACAAGTGTGCCTTTATGGATGGTTTGGCTTTCTCTGGGACCTGGCACTCTTTAATGGCTTCAGTGAAAAGTGCTTCAAGCACTGAGACAAATAGTCTGTGAAGTCATTTCTGGAGCAAAGCTTGTTTTTCCAGTCTCTGCAAAATCTCTTCAAATTTCTGGAGGCAACATTAACTTGTAAGTTGAGAAACAGAGTTGAAGACTGTCTCAAGAAATTTGTCTTCTGGCCTAGTGATCTGATGGAAGTGTGTACTAAACCGATGCTTTTATTTTCTTCAAAACTTTAGGTTTTGGTCCTCATAATTGTTCATAGATTTCAACATTAATAAAAAACACTAATAACGATTTTTGAGTTAAGATGGATGTAATATAATGGAACTTCATTATACATTCTGCACTGTGTTCTTTGGTGCGCCTCTCTCTCTCTCTCTCTCTCTCTCTCTCTCTCTCTCTCTCTCTCTCTCTCTCTCTCAGTGTTCATTTATTTAGAGGAGGGGCAGAAAGGAAAGGAGACAGAATCCTAAGCAGGCTTCTCACTGTCATCACAGGCCTGATGTGGGGCTCAATCCTACGAACCCATGAGATCAGGACCTGAGCTGAAATCAGGAGTGGGATGCTCAACCATCTGAGCCACCCAGGCACTCCATAGCAGCTTCTCTTAAAAGTGGAAGAGTTTTGCAGGACACTTGTCTCATAATTGGGCATTACTGGTGGAAGGTGAGGTGTGAGTCTGATTTGTAAGTTTTTAAATGCAGGTTATTAAAATATGATTTAATAAGCTACTTAATAAATTATTTGTTTATGCAAGATAGATTCTTATTTGTATCAGTGCATAGTCTCCTCTGGTTCCTAAGTAGACTGTTGGAACCATAAAGTCCTGATTTTTAGAGCATCTTTGGGCTGGAAAAGGGTGTGTACCTATTTCTGTAGATTAAATGACTTGACTTTTGCTTACATCATAATTTTGAAGATACTCAACCATTGCCTTCTCCTTCATTTATTTGTGATTCTGACCCCAGCCTAGCATCTCTGAAAGTCATTGAAAACCACTGAAGTGTTTCCCAAAGCTAGTAATACATCTCACTGGGTTCCCACCACTTGAGATTCTGAATTAGATTTGAGAAGGCCCATACACATTATGAAACAAAACCAAACCAATAAAAAACCCCAAACAACTCCTCAGCTTTAGGAACTGCTATCTGGAGTCTTCTATTAAATAGTAGAACATGGGGGAGAGATTCATACCAAGACCATGTAAGTTGGAGAAATACTGTATCAAAGTAAGCATGTTTCTGCACTGCAGGATTTTCCAGAGGCTACCATAAAATGTTCAGAATTCTTGAAGCAGGGTATGGTTATGTAGTTTCCCAAACTTAATTGATTAATACATCCTGCCTAGCGGCCCCCACCCCATGACTTTTCTTTTTCCCTCTTCATCCATCTTAAAAAAAAAAAAAAAAAAAACTTAAAAAAAGATTTGCTACAAATTACTTGTACATCAGATAAATAATAGTTTTCCTTTAAAAGTTCTTAAAGTTTGATTTTGATATGTGTTTCTCTAAGTGGAGGCATCACTTCTATTTTGAAAGAAGTGTTAAGGTCTTTTCAATAATTTCTCCTGTCAAACTCTTTAAAAAATTAACTATAGTACATTGTTCATATATTAACGTATTGAGGTAATAATATATTAATATTAATGTTGTATATTACGTCCCCATGACCTATTTGTTTTATAACTGGGGAGTTTGTACCTTTTGGCTCCCTTTACCTGTTTTGCCCACCTCCCACCTCTGACAACTGCCAGTCTGTTCTGTGTATCTGTGGGCTTGGTTTTTTGGTTTTGTTTTAGATTCCACATGTAAGTGAATATAATATGGTATTTGTCTTTCTCTGACTTACTTCATTTAGGGTAATGCTCTCAGAGTCTGTCCATGTTGTTGCAAATGGCAAAATTTCATTCTTTTTTATGGCTGAATAATATTTGTGTGTGTGTATGCTACATTTTCTTTATCCATTTGTGGACACTTAGGTTATTTCCATACCTTGACTGTATTAAATAATGGTGCAATGAACATGGGGGTGCATATACCTTTTCGAGTTAGAGTTTTCGTGTTTTGTTTTGTTTTGTTTTGTTTTTTGTATGACTACCCAGAAGTAGAATTACTTAATTATGTGGTAGTTTTACTTTTTTGAGGAAACTCCATATTGTTTTCCACAGTGGCTGTACCAGTTTGCATTCCCACCAACAGAGCATGAGGGTTCCTTTTTCTCCACAGCCTTGCCAGCATTTATCTTGTCTTGTTTGATAATAGCCATTTTAACAATTGAGAGGTGATATCTCATTATGGTTTTAGTTTGCAGTTCCCTCATAATGTTGAACATCTTTTCATGTATCTGTTGGCCATCTGTATGTCTTCTTTGGAAAAATAATGATTTGACTCTTCAAGTAGTAACTACTTATATAATTGCTTCACTAAATTCATCTCAAACTGGAAACTCACTAACTTTTCCCTCTTTGTTGATGAATGTGGAGTGACACCTTAGCATTTTATAGTATGTATGTGCTTATTTTAGTGCCTTAACTTCTCTCTAGGGAGAAGGCATATTGATGCTGAACAACTTAACATGTGGAAAAACGGAGGCTGAGTAACTTGAGTGAAGTTTCTGCAGAAATGATGGAACTACGAGGCTCTTTGTGCCTAAGCTACTTCTAGAAGTGCCGGACACGCTCATGACAGCTGTGAGGGACAAGAAGGGGGAGAAGCAGTGCAAAAGCATAGTAGGGGTGTTAGACCGCATTCCCCAACTGCTGCAAGTAGCAACTGCTATGGATGGCCTGCCCCTGCCTAAAAAGCCATTTACAAATACAGAACCTCATTGCCACCTCACACTAGAAAGAACTGTAAGATACGCAATAGCAGGTTGTTCAGGAATGTTATGAGGATTGAGGAGTAACTATTTATTCAGAGGTTATTTTTTGGTAATCTTGTGGAGAAAAAAGCTTTATAATATATTATTTATTTACTTATTTTTTAAGAATTTTTTTTGAAGTTTATTTATTTTGAGAGAGAGTAAGTGTAAGCAGGGGGAAGGCAGAGAGAGAGGGAGAGAGAGAATCAGAAGCAGGCTCCTTGCACTGTCAGCATGGAGCCCTGTGGGGGTGGGGGGGGTCAGTCTCACAAACTGTGAGATCATGACCTGAGCTGAAAGCTGAAATCAAGAGTCTGCAGCTTAACTGACTGAGCCACTCAGGTGCCCCTACTTATTTATTTTTTAAAGAGTAATTAACAGCGATGCTATTGAGTTACAAATAGGTCAATGCAAAGGCCTTCAGCCATTGTGCCTTGTGGTTTTGATATGTCCCCTGGATGAGTGAGATTGCTCAGAACTGGGCCTCCTCTGTGGGGAGTAGACTTTATTCCAGTTTACACTTTCATTTTTGATTTTGTAGGTTCCCTGATGATAGTGACTTACTCTATACTGTACAGTCTCACATTTTATATTGAGGTTATTAGTTGTGTAGAATTTTCTGAGGCCAAATCTATCCTTCTGAAATGTTGGCACTTGTCATGTCCATTGAAATGCTGTGGGAGTTGCTCAGACAGTCTCTGGCTCACCACCACCACCACCACTACCCATCTTAGTCCAACTTCTGACCATCTGTGTCTCCCAGCAGTCCCTCCTGCCTCCATTGAGATCACATTTTAGCCAGAGTGATCTTTTCAGAACCTGAATATGCCCTTGCTGCTTCTGTGTATTGGGACTTTTCAGTGGCTTTTAGTTGCAAAGACCAAGGTCCTAGATAGTGAGCTGCAAGGGCCTACCTGATCTGGCCCTTGCCTCTCCACCCTGGTGTAGTGCCAGCTTTGCCCTCACACTGTGCTCTGGTCATCCATCTGTCTTACAAACAGTAGGCGTTACATCAGTTACCTGCCTGGCTCTGTGCTAAGTTCTGAGAGTATAGAGGTGAAGAAAATCCTCATTCCCTGCCCTCATAGAACTGGCAGTGTAGTGCAGGAGGTAGACCAATAATCGTGCAAATATGTAATTAGACACTGTCACCAGTGCAACAAAGAAATAATGGGGTTATGTCTGACACTGTGCTGTGGAGACAGACCATATCCTCTTCAGCATATAGAAAGGTTAAGTGTTGTTTATTAGGTACAATCTGGGAAGTTCTTACCAGCAGAGATCATTCCAGATGTGAGAAAAGTACTGTTATTTGCACATTAAAAAGAGCATTTGATGGCTTTTCAGACGCTTGCATGTTTTATTTCAGAGAGGATAGTCTTGAAGATAAAGAATTCCTTCTTGTGTTTTACTGAAGCTAGGATCTTGGAACATCTGCTGGAATAGTTTCTGTTGAACGAAAAGATTGTGTGATAGGATTATCATCTTTTTTTTCTTTTATCAAAGACCATATCTCTGGCCTTTTCAAAGTGGGTGGTCATGGAGTGTCTCTCTGAGGATGTGAATTTAAACTGAGAAGTTGAAAGAACAAACTGACGTTTATGACTTTGTCAGCTCGGGGCACAGCATGCAGCAGCCTGCTCATCAGAGGCAGATGTGGGGTTCTGCGCTCAGCCCCTTGTGGCCAGATGGAATGCCCACCCTCCTGGTACCCTGGGGCTAGTTCACTCCTGCTCTTCCTTAGCCTTTAATTCACATGTTGCTTTTTGGAAGCCCCTACTCTGATCTGCTAGATTGGATGAGGTTCCCCTTAATCTGTTTTCTGTGGTTTGTTTTTGTGCATTAATTTTGCGGCCACTTGAATAAATGTCTCTCTCCTTCACTGGTCTTTAAATTCCTGAAGGCAAGGATCAACTTTCTCATTGCTGACTTTTGGGGATGATGATAAGGATAAGTAAGATGTATATAGCGTGTAGCATTAGCTTAACCCCATAAAAATCCTGTGGTGTAGGTACTGTTATACCCATTTTACTGACTAGGAAGCTAAGACACTGAGAGGGTAAGTGCCTTATCCAAAGTTATGCAGCCATTACTTAAGGGTGGAGGCAGAATTTGACAGCAGCAGCCCATCCTTAGAATGCTGGAATAGATTTTATTTATTTATTTATTTACTTATTTATTTATTTATTTATTTTTATTTTTTTTTCAACGTTTATCTATTTTTGGGACAGAGAGAGACAGAGCATGAACGGGGAAGGGTCAGAGAGAGAGGGAGACATAGAATCGGAAACAGGCTGCAGGCTCTGAGCCATCAGCCTAGAGCCTGACGCGGGGCTTGAACTCACGGACCGCGAGATCGTGACCTGGCTGAAGTCGGACGCTTAACCGACTGCGCCACCCAGGCGCCCCTGCTGGAATAGATTTTAAATACGTCCCTTAGTAATTCACTTATTCAGCCAATAGAATAGAAGATCTAATAAATAATACAGGCATGTTGTGGTAATTTGGTGTATGATTAAAGGCAACATTTCAATCGGTGGAAAAAAGACGGGATTATTCAGCAAAGGATGGATAGTTATTTATCCATTTTTAAAATAAAATGAAACAATCCTTTTATCACACTTTATACCCAAATAAATTTCAGATGGTTGGAAACGGATAAAGGTGAAAGAATGTAAAGTAGTAAGAGGAAAATCTGGAAGGTGGAAAAACCCTTTCTGAACATGATAGATAAGGCGCACAGACTGCAGCATAAAGTGGGTGATTTTTGCTACATAAAAGTGAAGAACTGAGTAGCAAAAGCATTCTAAATATGATTGAAATGACTAACGGGATTATGATAGGCAGTGCACAACTGAAACATAAGAGACGAAATCCAGCTTTGGCCATGTGTGGTGCCAGGGATTATTCTCATGTCCTGCAGATTCTTCCTTTCTGGAAGGCAGTTAAGCAATGTGTGTCAAGATAAAGATTCACTTTGATTAAGGCACTTGTAGTTTATCGCAAGTAGGAAAATTAGATACCTGTGTAAAGACATATGTTCAAAATTCATCACTGTGTTAATGGTGGTGAAATACTGGTGCAATCGTGGAATGGAGTTCTATGTGGCTATTACCAAGGATGGAATCTACATCTGTTCACATGGACCCCTTGCCTTGATCTCCTTGGGGGTGTGTGTAGCATGGACCTGTATGTGAAATTGTGGACACGACCTGTTTCTGAACATGAGGCTGGATGAGGTTTGGAACAAGATTCACAATGTTATTATCTCTAGATGTGGGTTTTTGAAAGCTTTCTTTTTCTTAAAGTTTTTGGATGTTGTTTCTTTAAAAAAATACAGACCGTGAGCATATATTTTTTGACAATAAGAAAACTCAGGATATGAGAATAGATATCTAAGACTGTATCTTTTTATTTCTTTATTTTTCTGATTTGAACAGTCTTCTAGCTTATGAAATAAAAACGTGAGACATTGTCTTATCCCTTTTTAAGTTTTTAAATTCTTGTAACACTTATTTTTGGCTCCTGTAAATGCTATTCCCATATTTGGCCTTCCTAGCCACTGTGTTAGAGATGTTTGAAATATTCAGGGTACTGAACAGAAGGTCAAACACAAAGAAGGAAATGGGGTTCAGAAACATTTTCATTAAAGTTGCATGAATACTGGAGTTTATTCTACAGCACAAAGCCTTCCTGGATGAACTGGATCAATGTTTAATAGAAACACAGCCTTTTAAGCATCACTGTTCGTAAAGTCTTGTTTTTAATTAAATGTCCTATGTTCTTTAGCCTTACAAGACAGAGTAACTAAGTAAAAGGAGGGAAAAAACAAAACATCCATGTCAAACATAGGAGTGTAACACTGAAGGGAGAATTTCAAATAAATCACCTATTCTTTCCCTTTCCCTCCCTCTCTCCCCCTACCCCTCTCTCCTGAGAGATAATATTAAACAGCACAGGTGGTTCAGATTCTGATCTTTTCTCAGTCACATCTTCAGAGAAGAGTTTAATAAAGCATTAATTATGTAGCAACCCTATACATACTGTAGACAGGGATAATCTGGCTGCATAATTTTGCTAATGATATATCTATAGAATGCTATTTCTATCCTGTTGTAAGGTATCCGTTTTTAGTTACCAGGGGTATGCTGGTTTTGCAATGACAAGCAGCATTTGATATTCAGCACTCTAGCTGGTTCAATGAGTACGTACCACTATTTTGGATTTTGTGGAAAATGGACTTTAAAGATAGGTTTTATGATATTCCCCAATGTGGGGACACACTGGAGATTTAAAAAATTCTGTTTACCCACTGTCCTAGGTGAGGGATTATTGGAAGGCAGAGCAGAGGAAAGAAAGAAAGGGATACATTGTCTATGCAGTTGAAAAATGCCATGTAAATTTAGGGGTCAAGGTTTGTGACACAGAGATTTTAGTACATTGTTGGAGTGGCAATAGATATTTCTATATTTTTTCTGTGTTTTTTCTATAACTTTTTTTCTGCACATTTTTATTTTTCATTAGCTCTGTGATGACCATTATGATTTTTCCCCCATTGATCAAGGTTTCCCTCAGCATCTTAAATCACTGTATACACGTTCCACCCAAGCTTTTCCTTCAATGCCATGTGCATGTTGTTTCTCCAGCTTTATCGCACCTGGCATCTTCAGCAGATAGCACAGGCCCTGTTGGGATTGGGGCTGGGTGTGCCTGTCATGCACAGGTTTGTTTCCTTTTGTTGTAAGCTCATGTGATATCACATTATTTAATCTGAGTCAATCTATTACCAAAGGACATTGAGAAAAATGGGTGAAAGGTAGAAAAACACAGGGTTTAATGTTCAGAGGATATTTTTAGACTTAGAAACAGCTTACTGCTTTTTATGAAATGGTCAGGTACAATTAATGGTTCACGTTTCCCTCTTTGGTGGTTTTCTTTAAAGGATGAAATGCTGGTTTAACTGTGTGTGTGTGTGTGTGTGTGTGTGTGTGTGTGTGTGTGTGTGTTTGGTTCTCTAGGTTTGTTGAAGTACGGTTATTTTGTCTAATGGCTATATGAATAGTATTTCCTTTTATCCCTTGTAAGATATCTTTTTTAGTTATATAAATCAAGTCTCCATTCCACATAAGCTTCAGAAAAAGTGAAGTTATATATTAAACCATGACAGTAATTAAAAAATATTTTAATTGTTAGAGATAGAGGAAGCCAGTGAGTGTTTAATTGACATTGTTAATTTTCCAGTCTTCTTGAATGCTTGAGCGAGAACCAGAAGTGATTTTTTTAGGTCATTTTGAGTGGTACAGTTCATTCATCAGATGACTTGAGTCCTCCTTTCAAGAATTGGGGTATGGTCATTTGGGGAGAGAGTCTCACTGCAGAGAATTAATTGTAGTGCATTTGATTCTGCTAAATAGTTACAAGTAATTCTGGTTCTAGTAATTACAAAAGAGAGATAGTTAAGCTTGGGAATCATGAATTGTTAGTTTGGGGCTGGAGATATTGCAGATCATTTCAGGTAAGGGAAGCTGAGACCACACCATTTTAAGTGCATTGCAGAAAGCAGTGGTTTCATTTGATGAAGGTAATGGGTTGATGAAACCCAGTTATTCCTTTTTAAGACTTTTCCCCCAACTTTTGAAAACCAACTTGCCATTCTTTACATAAAGTGTTAAAAAAATGAAGAGCTCTGTTATTGGATGGTATCACTTAAAAGAGGAAGGGACTGGACAATAATCAGACATCCTTGGCATTCTCCTCTGGACACAAGGCAGGATGCTCTTAGCACCTCAGCACCCTTCATGAGGACCTCCTGGTCCTCTCCAGGCTTGCAAGAGACCAGAAACGATCTTAATTCATAGGACCATGACTTGGAATGGTGCTTTGTGCTCCATTTTCCCATTTTTTATTTTAAAGTTGCTTGCTGTAACTTTTGAATTTGTTCTCAGTACACTATTGAAAGAAACTGTCCGTCTTGACCCTCTTCTGCCTTGAGGCTTGGCTTCTTATATACTACTTAAACCCACGAGGTCCTTTAGAAACATTCCTGTATCTCTCTGGTCCTGTCTCCTCCAAGATGTTGCATTACATGCAGGGACAGTTCTTTTCTTTAGCTTATTTACCTCAGAAACCCAGCCAGTGGCATGTCAGTTTGATTGCATTTTTTTTAATTATATCTATTTTATTTACTTTTTATTATTTATTTATTTATTTTTACTTTTTATTTAAAAAAAAATTTTTTTTCAACGTTTATTTATTTTTGGGACAGAGAGAGACAGAGCATGAACAGGGGAGGGTCAGAGAGAGAGGGAGACACAGAACCGGAAACAGGCTCCAGGCTCCGAGCCATCAGCCCAGAGCCCGACGCGGGGCTCGAACCCACGGACCGCGAGATCGTGACCTGGCTGAAGTCGGACGCTTAACCAACTGCGCCACCCGGGCGCCCCTTTACTTTTTATTTTTGAGAGAGAGAGAGTGCATGTGTGTGTGGGGGGGGGAGGGTAAAGAGGGAGAGAGAGAGAATCTTAAACAGGCTCCATACCCAGTGCAGAGCCCAACATGGGCTCCATGTCATGACCCTGAGATCATGACCTGAGCCAAAATCAAGATTTGGACACTTAACCAACTGAGCCACCCAGGCACCCCCGTTTGATTGCTATTATCTGAACTCATTTGTTTTACTTAGGGAGTCAGTGGTAGGTCATTGTTGAAGTCAGTTGATTTTATGGCTAGATTATGATTAAACATCGAAAACTATCTTTGATTTGGTACACGTTAGCCCAAACATTATTGTATGACTTAAGTTCTCTCTTTCCAAGTGTCATCTGCTCTAAAGGTATGAGCCGCCTTATCTCTTTCACCCTTGCCTCTAGGAGATTGTCAAGGTGGATCTTGACTTTCAGGTGAGTCTTGACCCCTCATAGAGGTAGTGACGTGGGCCCATATAGATCTAGCAATGTAGAAAATAGCTTAAATATTATTGATTTGTGAAAGAAGATTATAAGTGATGGTAACAACACAGTTGATTGTTATTTTCCTCTTGATTCTTCCATTTATTTTATTTTTTATTTTGTTTGGAAAATGGAATGGGAACAGGTAGGAAACACCTGAACCAGAATGAAACAATTTCTCATTAAGAATAACAAATGACTTTGATTACTGAATCATTTGGTTTTTGTTTGTTTGAACTAACTTCAGAGTGATTAAAAGAAACTATAGTTATTCTAAAAACTGGTGTGCCGTCAAGAACACTCCACCTCAAACCCCCTGCAAAGTACACTCAGGTCTTCCTCATTGTGCCACTTTTCTGGGAGATTATTTTCCCTACGTAGCATGTGTTCATTTTATTCTTCAGTGATAGACAAAGAGGCATATTTGTGATGGGGGCCTGAGCCTCATGACAGAGCAGTGCTGTGTGTGTCTGATTCCCGTGACCTGGCACTCAGCGTCTGGGCCTGTGCTTAGAGGGCTGGGCTCAATTCAGGAAGGTGAAGAGTTCTGATTTGTATACCCCTGTTAATAGCAGTGTTAGTAGGTCAGAAGGTCGAAGCAACTTACGTATCTATCAACAGATGAATGGATAAACAAAATGTGATATATCCATATAGTGGAATATTATTTGGTCGTAAGAGGAAGGTTCCTGTCACTTGTTACAACGATTGACTTTAATGACATTATGCTAAGTGAGCCGGTTATGAAGATGGTTACTGTATGCTCCCACTCGTGTGAGGTACCTAGAGTAGTCAGATTCATTGAGACCAAAGGTAGAATGGCGGTTGCCAGGGGCTGGGTGGAAGGACAGTGGGGATTTAGTGTTCATTGGGCACAGAGTTTCAGTTGGAGAAGATGAAAAGAGTTCTGGAGGTGGATGGTGGTGATGACTGCGCAACAGTGTGACTGAACTTAATGCCACTGGTACTCTTAATGGTTCATGTGGTAAATTTAAAGTTATGCATATTTTATACCAATTTAAAAACAACCCAGAATGAATCACTCTGATTTCTCTTGGCTTCTGGTCACAGTGGGGCATGGTTTTCCCGGTCCTGTAATTGGTGCTGGGTGTGATAGGGTGAGCAAAACTATATTGGTTGTCAGGGACCCTACGCATCATCTGCTCTGGCATTCACATTTGACAGCTGAGAAAGCTGGGTCTCAAGTGAGGTTGTGGGTGGGTGTAGTCCTTCTAACTTCTGGCTCATCCAATTTTCTTTGGAGGCTGGAGAGAGAATAATAAGAGGTGGGCTGTGGAGTCACAGTGCCTGTGCTCTGCTATTGGACACACATTCACAGATGGTTAAATTCTCCAAGCCTGTTTCTGAATCTATAAAAGGGGAATCATACCAGTACTCCATGAGGTTTTTATAGGAATTATTTGAGTTGACCCATATTAGGCACTTAGCCTAGTATTCTTGCACAAAATAAGTAACGGATGGATATTAGCCACTTATTGTTTTGTTATTGTTGCTGTTACTGGTTTCTGCTGCAAGGAGGCTTTCGGGACAGAGGCCTTGGGATTGAGGCTCAGTTGTAATCGTCTGTTAGCTCTCACTCCTTAGCCAGACTGCTTAGTTTGTCCATGTTAACCAGCATGGAATAGGTTGGATGAAATGCTTGTCTTGCTCTGGTGGTTGAGAAGGAGGGGAGTGAAACATGTGATGGGACACTTGGTTAATGCTGGTAGTCTCAGTCAGTCTTCATGGTTAAGGGCATGTCACTGCAGGCAGGAGGCCTGGCGTCTATGAAGTCATGGTCTTCAAGGGCATGCCGAGAGCAGACGTGCTAAACTCTGATCTCTGGCTGAGGGTGGCAGTGTGTTCTCTTGGGTCAGCTTTCCAGGGTCTCCTGAGGAAGGCACCCCCGACTCTTGTAGGTTGGTTGTCCCCAGAAATTGTCAGCCTTCAGGTGGAGTTTGGCTTAGTTTGAGGCCTGGACAGGGTTGTTAGTGTTATTGTACAAGTACTTTTGTTTCTGACCCTAGATGAGAAACATCCCCTCATTACTGACTCATGTCTTGTTAGCTCTTTTTTACTTGCTCAGCTCTACCAGTTTATAGTGGGAGACTTCATCCAAATTTGAGATGGCCAGAGAGGTCATTTGTGCTCAAGGAAAATTCATTTAACAAACAAGTATTGAGCACCTGTGTGCCTCACAGTGGGTAAGAGGCTGGAGATAGAAAGGGAATTGAATGACCTTACCCTGGGGGTCTCAGCACCTGAGGTCAGTGTACAGTCCTCACTTTCAAGGACTAGAAGAGAACCAGGCAGAGATGTTTTTGGTAGGCCAGGCAAGGAGGACTGGAGCCAGTGTTGCAACCATACCGTGTATTATTTAAGTGTGTGTGTTTGTGTTCAGTGATATATAAATGTTCATGTATAAGTGAAATATATATGATAAGCTGCATATCAAAAAATTCATGGTGTGGTATTTGTCATACTCTGTGACATTCCTAGTGAAAGAACCTCTCAATATTGTGGACATCCAAAATAGGTGAATCCAGAATGAATTGAAAACTGGTGCCAGAATGGGCAAAGGACACAGCTTCTGTCTGAATCTGTGCACGCACACAGATCCATCGGGTCCAGGCAATGAGTGGACATAGAATTTCATCAAAGTCAACAAATTATTTTGTCTGCTCTGAAATTTCTACACTTGACTACATGATCACTTTCACTAATGGCTTATTCTTTTTTTTCATGTAGCCTGATCCTGTGGTTCTCACTGCTGAGTTAGCATCTCCTGGGTGAGCTTTAAAAAAAAATGCCCCCACCCCTCCCCAGACCACTTGAAGGAGAAGCTTCCCAAGTGATACCAACACAGCCTGAGCTGAACACCATTAGCCTATCCTTTGCTTAAATAGCATCTGCTCTCTCTCTTGACTGATGTGAACTATGCTAGTCTTCTTGTTTTAATGGCCCATTGCTCTACCAGTTGGGTTTCTTCTTATTAGCCTACCCTGAGAGATTTGAGCTAGGAGACCAAATGCTAAAATCGGTTTAGAAAGTTTATTATCATATTTAATTGATGGCTTTGATGAGGCAAAAGCTTGATATTCTCCCAAAGTCTGAGCCACTTAACCTTTTCTCTTTGATGTTTTCCTTTCTCTCTTATTAGGTGGGTAAAGGAGTAATTTAGTGTTCTGTGTCCGGTAATGCTGAAAACTACCATAACAGATAAATAAAATTGTGAAATTCAAGGTGTGACTTGAATAGCTTCATATCTTAGCAGCTCTTTTCTGGCTGTGAAATGACGGTAGCAAATGGGCATCAGGGTGCCTGAGTGGCTCAGTTGGTTAAGCGTCTGACTTCAGCTCAGCTCATGATAGCACAGTTTGTGAGTTTGAGCCCCACATTAGGCTCTGTGCTGACAGCTCAGAGACTGGAGCCTGCTTTGGATTCTGTGTCTCCTGTCTCTGCCCCTACCCTGCTTATGTGGGCTCTCTCTCTCAAAACTAAACATTAAAAAAAATAGGCATGGGCATCAGCAGTTGCTGATTTCCTATGGATTCATGTGAAAGATGGAAGTGCCCCCCAAAACACAATGATCTCCAACTGTGTCCACCAGCTGATGCCCTGTCTTCCTCGTCCTCTTATAGGGGCTGCTACAGACCAGGAGAAGTTGTGTGCCCCAGGAAAGCACTATTTTACTAGGTGTCTTTAAAACAAAGACACATTTAGTTGAACGGTTAAGTCACATAAATCCTATTAAGGCTTTTCCAAAGTATTTTTTTTACAGGCTCTCTAATCATAGCCTGCCTATCTATCTATCTATCTATCTATCTATCTATCTATCTATCTATCTATCTGTCATACTGTAGGATGTACAATTAGCTGTTTGGTGTCTTCAAAACTGGAATGACTAAAACTTCCGGCAGGCTCTGACAGCTTGCCTGTTGTGATTGTGTTTGTTTCAATCCAGAGCATAATTGCCTCTGTTGAAACTAACGTGAAAATAATTTTTTTTAACTTGGTCCCATCACAAACTGATCATGGAGAGTCGTGGATTAAATGCACTTCATTTAGTGATATACTTAATGTCTTTCTGCCCTAAGTACTTGTGCTCAGTGCTGGACATATTGATGATATGAAATGTTTTTTACCCTGAAGAAATTCATGATTTTTCTCTCCTTTTAGCTAATCAGTTGACATTAAAATGGGAATCCTTGTGTTTGGGGGGCAGACTTGCACTTGTATGTAAACAACTGAGGAAGTTAGGTATTTAGAAATCTTTTTTGCATTTGGAATTTGTAAGCAGCCTTCTCCATGGTCAAACCTTACTGTAGAAACCTGTTAAAGGGCACTTTGATAAACAGGTTTGACTCTTATCCAGATAGGTTGGAAGTAACAAGTATTTTCATTTTGAGTCATATTTTTTCAAGTGAAGTGACAATCTGTTGATGGATGAAGCATAGTGATATTTTAAGCTGCTTTGACATTCCCTAGGCAAAGCATTGTCAGGAACAGAGAGGTTTCAGGGAGTGGCACATGCTTTCATGATTTTTCACTGTCTCTCCTTACATAGATATTTCACGAAAGCAAATAAAATTATTCAGGGCTCAAAGCGTAGGAGTTGTCACCTGGGTTTGAGGTTGAAATTAGATTGGGAAAAACAATTATTTTTAGTAACATGCAAGTGGAAATACAATTTAACCAAACCTTTTTAGCTCTGGTAAATGTAAGACACTTAAAATTCCTATGGAGGTAGCTGCTTTGCTCTTAATACATAATAATGTAAAAAATAATGTTTCGGTGGATGGAGATCTAAGAGACCCACTGATACATAAAGATGCTGTATTCAGTTCACTGCCCTTATCCACAGTGGTAAACATATCCCAGCATCTGCTGCTTCTGCCTCATGTTGTTTGCTGGAGGGGTTGTGGGGGGGGATGGGCTAACTGGGTAAGGGGCATTAAGGAATCTACTCCTGAAATCATTGTTTCACTATATGCTAACTAATTCGGATGTCAATTTAAAAAAAATAAAAAATAAAAAAAAAATCCATTGAGCACTCTTTTTGGGTCATGGTCCTTACCTATAAAACTCTGACAAGTGTGGGGGTAGCAAATCAAATGCCTACGGAAGCCAGGGAGGTAGAGGAGTGAAGCCTGTAGGAGGGGGTGGTGAGCTGAAAGCCTCCCAGTGGGGCAGCCTCTGCAGCTGTAGCCCTAGGAAAGTGAACCCAGTATGGCTAATCTGTATAGGGCAATTAATTAAAGGTTTAAAAATGTCTTTGGGTCGTGAAAATAGATCTTTGGGCCATGTCAAGTTTGTGAGTCTCCAATGTGACACTGCAGACATGTACTTGAAAACACTTTGGAGATTTATTGAGCATGTTGAAAAACAGTTTGTTCTCTTAAAGAAAGTTCCAGATCACAATATAGAGCCACAGCTGAACTCTGTAAGGCTGTCCCTTGACAGGGGCTGTGCTTCCTAGCACTTCCCCGCCTGGGCTCCCCTCAGTGAGTGGCAGACCCTTGGAAACCACACTAAGAACTATAGCAAGATGTGCCACACCTGTGCTTCTCGCGGAGTCATTTTGCCATTTCTGAATGCGCCAGGCTGCTAACAAAGGTACTTTTGGATCCAATTGTACTGCATAAGTATTTATGTGCTAAGTGAGCATTGAACCCTTGGTACCACTAAATCTGAGTTTTCTTAAGTCAGTCATTGTGTTATAGTATTATCTGTATGTGATTTTAACTCTACAGGTGTGGATTTGATAGGAGGCCCCACCTTGTTCTCACTGTACACCTGTGGGGAAGTTCCCCCTTCTGAAAAATTCCTCAGTGTATTAAAAGGATTAAACATCTAAAGGCACATTAAGGGGCTGGAATACAGCAAATGATAGCTTCCTTTCTTTTCATCCTTTTAATTGATTTCTTGATTTCTGGAAGTGACAACAAATGAGCTTTCTGCAGATCAGTGCTGTAGCACAGGGCGTTGATTCTGTTTACTGTGTGCTCTGGCAGACCGGCATCTGCTAGGGCATGAGAGGAGTAACAGATGGGAGTTAAAGCCCTCTTTCTCTTCTCATGGAGGTTATGATTTATGTTGAGAGACACATGAAAGCATTTGTTTGTGGGATTAGTTTAAGTGGTGAATATATTTGGAAGACTGTGGTAACTTTAATAGGGGTAAATGCATGCTGGAATGGGAACTGAGAACTTTGGGGAAACATTCTACCTGTTCCAGCACATACTTTAAGAAACCAGGGTATAAGCATTGTGATGATTGAATAACGTCTAGATTTTGTGGGGGAGGGGGGGGAGGGGTAGGTCAGGAAGAGGAGTGCAAATTTCACACAGTTAAAAAAAATTTTTTTTAAGTTTGTTTATTTATTTTGAGAGAGCAAGCGGGGAAGGGGCAGAAAGAGCAGGAGAGAGAGAATCCCAAACAGGCTCTGCGCTGTCAGCACAGAGCCTGACATAGGGCTCAATCCCACGACCCTGGGTTCATGACCTGAGCCGAGATCAGGAGTCAGACACTTAACCCACTGAGTCACCCATGAAGTTTTAAAGCAAAGCCATTCTAGAGTAAATTTTTTAAGTTTTTTTAAGTTTTTTTTTTCTGCAAACTAGCTTGCTGACTCATAGGTGACATTGTAATAAAAATAAGCTAGTGCCTCCTCAAAATGAGGCCTTCTTTTATGTTAAAGGAATGCTTTTTCAAATGACTACATTGTAATTACTTACCTCTTTCTTTAGGTTATGGGTGCCTTCCATTGAAGTTAATACAGTTAAAAAATTACTGTGTACCTAGAGAAAAAGTGTTGGTAATGCCAGGGTATTAAATAAGGCTCTCATTTCTTCTCAGTAAAGGTTATTTTCTTAAATTGGTAATTAACTCTTTTTTCCCATTTCTCTAAGACTGTGTTTATTCATTATGACAAATTTCATTTCATGAAAAATGCAGATAAGTTCTTTAATTAGTTTTTAAGTGTTCATGGTATAGACCTTATATAATACATATAACCTTGCAAACAGAAGATATGCTTTTATCAGTCTTGTTTCATAAAGTTTAACAATTTTGCATAAGGAAATAGAGTAACTCCATCTGATTTTGATTCTCTTATAATAAGTGGACGAGTAGTTGTTTATAAATCTTCTAAACTTGTTTCTGAAGCTGTTTTTAGAGAAATCATAGATTCTGTATTTCTTGAATATTTTCATTATGAAGGTAACTTCTGAGGTTAATTTTTATGGGATAAATATGGGTTTATGATACAAGTACAGTATATTTTGGTCTCCTTTTTGCTAACTTTCTTTTTGCTTTTTGAAAACTAAAATATATTCTACAGCAAAATAAGCTTTCTCTTTTCCTCAGGGCAGTACAATTTAATAGAAAGGAAAGCTCATTTAGAACTTTATTGGCTCCAGTTCCTTCCAGCTACAGCATAATCAGAGACCTTGAATTTTCATGTCATAGCAGTGGTGTTCTTGGGATATGTGTGAATTGAGTTTGGTATATCCTATCTGGGACTCCATAACTGGTGACCAGAGCTCCCCATTATTAAACTCACGATATCACTCTGCCATTCTCATAGCAAGCTGTTGGATCTCTAAGACATGGACTCAAGCTTTTCCTGCCTCTCAGAACATGTCCAGTTAACTTTTGTCACTAAAGTCTTCCTTCTCTTGGAACTCACATACCTTCTTCAATAAACCCTGTTAGAAGAGGATGAGAAGGGGCGTTGCTGTGACCTCTATCAGTGCCTTGACCTGTATCAGTGCCCACAGGAGAAGGCAGCAGGAATTGCCAGCCTCTAGAGACTGCCTGACTTCTCTTGTCTTTCATGTGCATCAGAGAATTGGTGCGACGACTTGCCCATCTCAACACTTTGAATACTTTATGGTTCTTTAAACACCTCTTGTGTGCATTATCTTATTTCACCCTGGACACAACTCTGTGAAGTCAGCAGCTACTAGTATTGGTTCCAATTGTACATACAAGGAAATTATCTCAGAGGAGGTGGTACGTGGTAGGAGCTCATGGAACGGCAGAACTGGCATAGAAGGCAGGCCCATCTATGTGTAGGAAGGTCCAAGTGTTCAATGATGGCATTGTCTCTTGTCTTCTGTCTGCAGTACTGTGCATGCGTAGGACAGGGAGGAAAAGCCCTTCCTGGGATACTCTTGTGGCTGACTTGTGGCAGTAGCTTTTGCCGGTGCTTTAGGCTATGAGTCTATATACATGGTACAACATCTATAGTGCGTGGAGGACACAAAACTCTCTTAGCCTGGCCATGCCTGGGAGCTCGCCACAAATGCAGAATCTCAGGCTCCACCCCAGATGTAAGGAATCCCAGTCTGCACTTCAATAAGGTCTGCAGGTGACTTTTCTGTACACTATGTTTGGGAAGCACCAGCTCTAGAATACAGAACGTAAGAGATCCTACAGTTGAAGATAAGGTGAGAGGTACGTGTGCGTGTGTATGTCTGTGAGGATTTCATTTTGTGTATGTTTGTAAACGTGAGAGTATGTTCATCTCATTTTACTTTTGTAAAAATAACATTTAATGAGATGTAATTCACAGACCATACATTCACTAGTTTAAGTGTTTTTAGTGTATATTCACAGACTTGCACAACCATCAACACAGCCAATTTCAGAACATTTTCATCACCCTGAGAAGCGACTCCATGCCCACACTGGCCATTTCCTCCCAAAGCCCTACCCCTCTTCCTGAAATCCCCTGACAGGCAATCACTTGTGTACCTCTGCCTTTATGGATTGGATTTGCCTATTCTGTACATTTCATATCTGAAAGAAATAATGCAATACATGGTCCTTTGTGTCTGGATTCTCTCCCTCAGCATGATGTTCTCAGGCTCCATCCATGTTGTAGCATGTATCAATGCTTCTTTCTGTTGCTGCTTTTTACCTGCCTTCAATGTATTCTGGACAGGAGTAAGGAGATGTCGGGTTTTTTGTTGGCCTTGAGGAACTTGAGACAGTCTTGTCATTCGTTGTATAGTTAGGAGTCAATAAGAGTGATTTCTTAGTGTGATGAAAGCTTTTCTAATGTCTCAAGCTCTAGGATCGGAGAACTGTGTGATAGTGAAATACTAGGAGTGTTGTTACATGCTTTCAGTTGAAGAAATAAAATATTAGTGTTTTCTAGTTTCCTTTCAAGTGAAGTTTTAATTCCTTCATTTTCAACCACTTCTCCCACAAAAACAGTGGTATGCCATCCATGCCCTATTGAAAACTGTGCCTGTCTTTACAAAATACCCAGCTGATGTTGGTGAAAATTAAAATGACAAAATATTGTGTTCAGATAAATAACAACAATGGCTATATTTTTGGCAAGAAACCACATGATTGTCCCTCCCCCAAGCAGTCTGTTCCCTTCAGTTTTGAATGTTTAGTAATTTGAAGCGTCCCAGAGGAAGACAGCATTTTTTCCTTTGTTGTCTGTGCTCAGCTCTGAAAATTTTATTTGTCAAATAAAGGACAGTTTGTTTTCCCTCAGATATTTAAATACCTTTTAAGGAATCTGTCATGCAGAGTGCCTCACCGATTGGGGAAAATCTTTGCTTTGGCTCTTGGACTTTCCAGTGATCACTTTGTAATGCACATAATATGCATAATGTGTGGTGATCAGAAAGGAATGGCAGGAAGATGTTTTCATACCCATATAGAAGTCATTTTAGCATTTCACTACTATATTGGTTGTTGATCAAACATTTGGAAATGCTTATTTCCACGTTTTTGCAACGTGAAAAGCTTTCCTCTTCCCTCTTCTTTTCTCCCCTACTTAGCTCCTCTTAATGCCACTAAATAACCAGCGCCTTATTTGGCTGGCTGCCTGGTAAACCAGATGACTGAAAACAATACTGGAGATCTTGTGTGGTCACTTTCTAAAGGGTTTTGTGCTTCTTTTATATTCTTGTCTCCCTCTCCTTCTTTGGTGGGTAGACTCAATTATTTGGCTTGTGTTTGAGAAGGGCCTGGGCAAAATGCCACTTATCTATCTTTTCAGCTTTTTGGGGACATGCTTTCTTAACAGATTTCTTTGGGATATAAGGTTCTTTCTTTAACCTGACTAATCTTTTTCTAGGTGCTGCAAAATACTGATCATTTTTAGCAAATTATAAACATTATGTTCTTCAGTGTCACAGAGTTGCTATGGTATATATGTACATTTGTGTGTATAATGCTGAGGTTTCTGAGAGGAGGAAAAAAAAAGATTAAAAATCGTTGCCCGCTTTAGACTTGGAAATTAACATGACTGGGTTAGCCAGATCCCTCTGTTGGAGGAAATAGGAAAGATTGGATTGAATCCTATGTCAAGGAAATTGACTTGGCTGGATTTCAGGTAGCAGGATGGGCTGGCCCACTAAAGATCTGTGTCAGTATCCTTAGTGGCCCTGGAATTGGGACAGGATAACTATTTTTTTGTAATAGGTCAAACTCTGGGGGGAAAAAAGGGCAGGAAAACAACATTCAGTGAGAACCTCCTGTGTGTTAGGGAGTGTTGCTTAAATACTATGCACATTCCCGCATAACAACCTTGTGAGCTATGTATTGTTGTTATTCTTATCAGGACCACTGCTTTATAAATGGGGAGACTGAGACCCGGAAAAGTTAACTAAGTTTGCTAAAGTGAAATACCTGGGAAGTGGGTGTCAGGGGCTGCTGTCCCCCAAGCTGGTGAAGTTTATCTTTAATCTGTCTCTGCTCAGACTCTTTAAAGGGTGCAGTTGTTGGAAAATGATGTGTATTATGGCTGATGGAAAAACAGAGGACAAAAATACAAGATCCCTTAAGAGACTCAAATTCCTCTGTACCCAGAATGCTATAATAGTAGCATTTCCAGGCACAGGAGTAATCTTCCCTGACCTCCGGGGACCTACAGGTGTGCCAAGCTGCCAGTGACACCCCCTGATTAGGGAGAGTGCCCCATCAGGTTCATCTGGGAATGCCCTTCTCTTCCTGCTGCAAGAGTCCCCTGGTACTGTGGCCCTTCCCAACCACTCTGGACACTTTGTGTGGTTCCTGCTCACAGGTGCTAAGTGACTAGCAGTGACACATTGCCTACTGTTGCTTGCACAATTTGGAGAATCAGTGGTTGACATCCTGATGAGCACCCTCCAAGCTGCCTGAAGTCTGTTTTGCAGAAAGTGTTTTCTGATACCTTTGGTAGTTCTCAAATAAAGCATGTTATTTTCCACCTATATTTTCTATGAATAATTGGGCTTTAAAAAAACCTGTGTAATATTTCCATCTGTGGCATTTCCCCTTATAACACCTTATTTTTTATTCCCCCTATGAATTACATGCTCATTGTGAAAAACTTAGAACAAAAGTTAAATGAAGAAAAGCCACTACCCCATTATGAAGAGATCCTTGTTAAAGTAATTCTGTATTTCTTTTCTATAGAAAAATAGTAACGCTAATCTCATAGAACTCAGTCAAATAGGTGTAATCATTTTAATCAGTTGACAATTGAGTAGTTTAAAAAATAGTTTTCCAGAGTTTTGCTTTCTCTACTGCATGGTAGGTTGTAGTCCTGTGACTAAGAAAGTTAAAGCTTGTGCTCAGTGGCAGGACCCCAGTGAGAACCCGGATAGTGAGGTGGTCAGCATTCTGCCTTCTTCAAGTCTTCCTAATTAGTGCAGCCTTTGTTTGGTAGTGGTGAGCTACCTACCCATCATTTTATTTATCCCACACCAGCCTTAATATTTGGAGGAAAATTTATTTACTAAGCTCTTGTGTATATACCTGTATATACGACACAATTGATGAAGCACTTAGGTTCCTAGAAAAAATATAAACTAGGAAGCTTTAAGGTTTTTAAAAAAAGAAATAACGATACTGGCAAAGGGGCTTGATGGCTTTCTGTAATAGACAAAATGATTCAGTGACCTGTTTCTCAGGAAGGTGGCAGCTACATTTTCTCCATTGTGGGGGAAACATACATGGTTACAACTTCAACTGTAGCTAATTGGTTGAAGTGATACTTCTTAAAAATTGGAATCAACAAGGAGAAATCTGCCAAAACGTATTCTATATGCACTCAACTAATAAAAGGAGCTGTTGCATTTTTTTGTGGTGGTGATGTTTTTATTTTTATTTTTGCAATGTAGTGGAGGAGGGAGGAAAGAGGCTGAGTATCTGAGAGTTGGAGCAAAGTGAATAGGTAGATTATGAATATATATGAAATCGTGAAGGGGAATAAAATATTGTTACTGCTTTATCAAAAAATTTTTTCTTATTTAAAAAGTATCAACTTTGAGCATCATGTGCTGATATAATAATTTCCTTGCATTGCCTCTTTATTAATAGAGACTGCTTGTTTTAGTAGATTATTGCATCTTTAATTTTTGTTCTAAAGAGACTAGTAAAAATAGTTTATGTACTTATTTTTAACTTCATTTATTTTGTTTTCTGAGTAATACAGTCAGCAGAGTGTAAAAGGTTCGATACTGTTGTATCTATTCTAGTCCGCCTGGCTATTCTTCTCCAGAGGCAACCAGTGTTGCCTTATCATGTGTTTCTATCCAAAGATCATCCATGCGTATGTTGGCAAATGTGTATATGTTCTCTTCCTCTCGCTTCCTTCCTTTCTTACACAAATGCTGGCATGCAAAATATGCCTCTGTGTCTGTTTTGACTTCATGTACCTTGTAGATTATTTTGTATCAGAACATTAAGAGTTCCCTCATTGTTTCATGGTTGGGTAGTAATCTGTTGTATTATTATGCCATAATTTACTTAACCACCTTGCTATTGGCAGATGTTTAAGGTGTTTTCAGCTTACTCTTTTGAACAATGCTGCAGTTTATAAAATTGTTTACATAGGTAGATTTGTTTAGAAAGAAGTAGAAACCAATAGCTGAAAAATTATTTTTTAGTTTTTAAAAAAATGTTTATTTATTTTGATAAGGAGAGAGACAGACAGACAGAGACAGAGAAAGAAAATTCCAAGCAGGCTCCACACACAGTGCTGAGCCTGATGTAGGTCTCGATCTCACGACCCTGAGGTCATATTTGAACTGAAATCAAGAGTTGGATGCTTAACCAACTGAGCCACCCAGGTGCCCCAGCTGAAAGATGGTCCCTGGAGATTAGAGAGCCATCATTGTTTCATAAACTGGTGCTCTTTGGAACCCTCATTAGTAAGGCAGATGTTATTTGAGGAGAAGGAAACCAGGATTTCATAGCCAAATAAGCTTGGGGAAATGCGGTATTCCCTATTTTCTCTTGGAGCTCCATAAAAGAATTAGCACATTAAAGACTTGAAGTACTTATGTGGTTTTAACAATAGCAACAGAAAATTATCAAAGGTAGTTTTTCAGACTTATTTGAGCATCACATATTTCAAGATTCTTATTAACATCTGTCAAGACTGTTTCAAGGAAAACCCAGTTTGGGGAATGTTGACCTGTGTGATTCCTCCCTGACTCCCAGATTCCATAGATAACAAAAACTAGCTAACCACTTGTTTTTTTTGTTTTGTTTTATTTTTGTTTTTTTTTCAGCTGATGAATTGGCTTGCTGCTTGAGTCCTGTTTCTTGACACCTGTAGGCTTGCTCACCTCTCTGATCCTAATGCTTAATGTGAGAAATGCCTTGTTTGGAAAGTTGTGTGTCAGGACCTTCTTGTGTTCATGGGCATGAAGACAGGTGGGATCTGATGTACTGGGTGGACCCAGTGTGAACTAAAGCCTGCAGTAGTGGACTAAAACCTGCAGTATGTGGGGACAAAAGCAATAAGTTCATTTTGGCTGGGGTTTGGGACTTAGTAGAGGGTAGAGGAGACTGGCGAGGCTTCATAAAATAAGCAGCCGTCCAGCAGAAGTTGTGGTTGGGAGTCCTAGTGTGGAATATGGGGTGGAAAGCTGTACATACTGTTTTGCTTCAGCGCACTGGTTCTCAACACCCCTCCCTCGCCCTGGCATTGTTTGCAGACATTTTTGGTTATCGTGACTGGGAAGGTACTATTGGCATCTAATAGAGGTAAGGGATACTGCTAAACATTCTACAATTATACAGGACAAAATACTTCAACAGAGAAGTATGCAGTCAATAAAACCCCAATGATAAATCTGCTCTAGTGGGATCCTACCAGAGTTGGGGTCTTATTAAGCTATCATTATTTCTTTGTCCAGGCATCTGAAGTGGCATAAATCGACCATTTGCCATTTTGGAATGCTGCTGCTCCCCAGATGCTAGAATTCAACAATGTAGATTCAGGGCTCCTTTGTCACAGTTTTGTAATTTAAAAAGCTCTGAAAATATAAAGTTTCTTCCCAAAAAAGAAACTTCCCAAAGTTTATTTATCAATAAAACGTTACCTGCATTGACTTCCCTGATGAAGTTTCCGAGGAGTCTTGATTTACTTGATTTTGTGTGAATGTGTTTGATTGTAAGGTATTGGCCCAAACTGGGTTGGAGTTTTATGTAGAATGGTTGGTGCAGTGTATTATCTTTCTAAAATGTGAGAAGTTCAGTATTACGAGACACTTTGAGCCCCAAGATTTCTGATAAGGGATTGTGGATTTATATATTGAACTAAATTTTTTCCTAAGGAATTAAGTAGTTTTAGTGACATTTATTGATTTTTTTTTTAAATTCCAAAAATGACACAGGATTGTTGTGAAGAATTTGAGTGCAAAAGTTAGTAATATTAACACCATCCGTGTAGTGCTTGCTGTGTGTCCAGGGTGTTCTCAGTACTTTATGTGTGTTAACTAAGTCTGTCTTCAGAATTCTGTTGTTGTTTACAAGACATTTTGGTTCAGTGACTTGCCCAAGATCCCATATCTAGTATGTAGCAGACCTGGGCTTTAAACTCTGGCACAAAGAGGAAAATCATGCATCACCTCAACAGCTAGAGATGTTAACTGCTTAGACAGTTAAAAGAGTAGTTGAGTGAACCATAATTTATTTAAATAGTTTTCTGTTGTTGGGCATTTAGACTGTTTTCAGTTTTTCACAATAGGACATTGACATGTACACGTTCATCTATAAATATTTGTCCACATCTTTGATATTGTTAAAATAGAATTGCTTAGTGTGTGTAACTTCTTACAGATTCTTCATATATGTCGCAAAACATGTCAGTTTTATACTCCCACCAGCATTCACCCTCATCAGCACTGAATGTTAACATTTTTTCCCCTTACTTCTGATTCTGAGATGTAGTATCTTGGTCTTTTCTGAGAGGATGAGACAGATGGCTGGACAAATTTTAATTTGTCAGGATACTAGGGTTAAGAAAAAAATCTCAGGAAAAAAGCACCCAAATTAAGTAGTTGAAACAACTGATTTTTTAAAATTTCAAATTTCAAAAAATTAAATTTTGTAGGCAGTTTCTTTTCACATTGATCCATGAAGTTAAATTGTGGCTCCATTTTAAGTTATCATGAAGAGTTGACAGAAATAAGAATATCCAGCATTAGGGGATGTTCTGGTCAGAGTCTTATTGGTATATGATCATTATTTGACTAAAATGGCCATTGCGTAAGTATTTGTGGAGCATTTACTATGTGCCTTACACTGCAACCCTATCAGGTAGGTACTATCAGTTGGGTGGAGAAGACCAGGGAAGACCCCGGGGGAGGGGTGGTTAGGGAGTAGGGATGATTTTAGTTTTGGATTGGTTAGATTGGAGGAGTCTGAAAGATGGAGATGCCGAGAAGGCCATTATATCCAAAATAGTTGGGAGTTATTAGCTTGGAAGCTCACCAGATTTGCCCTGGTAGTTTATCAGAAAATTATTTTAATTTTTTACGGTGTGTGGCTCATGAGAACACTTTATAGCTTTTAAAGATGTTGACAAATTTCATTTGATAGCTGTGATTTTCATATATCAAACATGTAAAAATTTGTGTCTTCTTGCCCTTTTAAAGACTTGCTTTAATGCCTATAGGTAACCTTTATAACTTGGTTTTACTTTTATTTCCACAATCAACAATGTGTGAATGGGTTGATTATTGCCACTTTTCTTCATTGTAGGTAATTTTACAGCGAATGCCTTTGTGCATAAAACACTTCCAGCATCTGGGATTATTTATTTGGAGGTAGATCGGAACTAGAATTATTGGATCTTAATTACTGGATCTTAATATCTGTTGCAAAATTACCTTCTTGTGCTGATTTTTGTTCCACAAATATGTGCAAGACTTACTCAGCCAGTGGGTTGAATGTTATCTTTGATGATCTTTGTGACACCATCGTTCACTTCCTACCTTTTAGAAGATATTGTGTAATCACAATCATGTGATAGCTTTGTATACTGTGTCTTTATTTCACATTGATCTGTGTGAATACTGGATTCACACAGAGTATTGCCAAGAATTTTCACAAATCTAATCAGATGAGAATGTGGGGCTCATGATCATTGTTCTTTAACTCTGTCTGAAGTATTGATGTCAGGATGATATTTAAAGTCACTCAAGATTCAGTCTTCCAGAGTCTGGCTGATGACAGCAGAAATACCTAGAATTCTGTAAAAGATGACTGTTTTTCAGTGTGTAGTTTGCCTGTCTGTATGTGATAAGTGGTAGGGAAGGAAAGCCATTATGTGCATAACTCAGGACAGTTATCTGGTTATTTCGGGCAAAATTAAAATGACTTTTTGACTGGAATTTTCCAGTAATTGTCTCAGTTTTCTACTTTGTTTTCCATTTTTTCCCAGTAAAAATTTTACTCTCCAACCTTTAATTTCTATCATTTTTCCTCTGGTTTTCTGCAGCCAGTGTCCCTATTTTGTGTAGTTTTCTCAAAGTTACTACTGATTCCTGCCTCCAGAGTTATGGTCTCTGGTGTTTTTTGATTATTCTCAAATGAAATTTGGGGAAAACTGGAATCAAACTATGTCAATTTGGAAATTTCTGCATGAACTGACCTTTTCCTTGTGAGCTTTTAATGAATTTGTATTATGAGTTGTTATGAAAGGTTATTATGTAGGGATTACTTATTAGACTGGTTACTCACCAGAGGGACACATTAAAAAAAAAAAAAAAAGTTTGCCCACCCATCTGGTTCTTCCCATATCCTCCCAAACCATCTTCAACTGGGAGAATTATAATATGCAAATAAGCCATCTGCAATGTCCAAATGGGAGGATAGCTTCCATTTCTTTGTCAGAGATCTGCCAGGGCTGGGTAGTAATTTCAGTAGCTTTCTTAAGATGAAGAGGACCTGTTAAAAAGTACCTTGATTAAAAATGTACCTTATTACAATAATAGGGACATTTGGAATTGGGTGCCCAGGCCACTTTCTGAGTTAAAAAAAATCTCCTGTTTCCAGATTCAGCCTCTAACTGTGGGATGTCTGTGTTCCATCATAGGTGTCCTCAACTTTTTAAAAGAATCCCTCTACAGAGAAAAAAAAAAAAAGTGATACCAATTGAAGAGTTCAGATTGAATAATACTTTTGGGCCTGTCTTCCTTAAGAAAGTAGGTACTCACAGTGTTCTCATTTTCAAAAAAAGCTATATGTCATGTCAGTGTTGAGTAGTGTGTGAGGAGCTTGTGGGAATCTGGGTGGAGTGGTCTGGTAAGTAGACTGGTTGGAAATATGGACAGGTATAGTCCAAACCTCCATGTGTAGTTCAAACCTCAGATGTGAATGAGATTTTATATAGGCTAGCCTTTAGACTGAGAACAAGAGACCTTCCAGTTTTAGGGGATTAACTGAAAAGTTGCCAATGAAGGAGAAGTGAGCAAGGAAGTAGGAAAGCCAGAAGAGATTGATGTTTTGGAAACTAAGACATGACAGTGTTTGAAGAAGAATGTAATGTGTTTTTTGTTTGTTTTTCATTTTTGGGGGGGAAATAATTTCAAACTTACAGAAAAAAAGTACAAAGAATACCTGTGTACTCTTTTCCCAGGTTCACCTGCTGTTAAAATGTACCCCTAATAGCTTTATCATTTCCTACACCTCCCCCCCACACCCACAACTCCACCCCCCCTGCCAACACACAGTTTTTCTGAGCAATTTTGAGGATGTCTTACATACATACATCATGGTCTTTCACCCCTAAATACCTAAATACTCATTTCCTAAGAATTGGGATAGTCTCTTAGATAACCACAATGCAATGATCAACTTTAGTAAATTTAATATTTATATTCTAACTTGGCTGGTTAACTCAGTGATGTCTTTTTATAATATTTTTCCCTCCAATGCAGGATATAGTCTAGTTTCAGGTATTTTCTTTTATTTCATTCATTAGCTTTCTTTAATATGAAACAGTTGCACAGCCTTGTTTTATCTTTTGTGACATTGAAACTGTTTAAGAATACATCCTCCCCCCTTAAAAAAAAGAATGGTCCTAAGTTTGGGCTTGTTTGATGTTTCCTCATGATTGGATTCTGGTTATATGATTTTAGTTGGACACAACATCCTTCTTGGGATATCACATATGGCAGCAAATAATTCCCATCAGTAGTGGTAACTTTGACCACTGTCAAGGTGTTGTCCTGTTTCTTGACTATACAATTACTGTTTTCTTCTTCCTCCCTTGCAACTAGTAAGCAAATTGTGAGGACACACTACATCATCATGGAAATAACCCTCTTTTCATCAAAAGTGATGCAATATTTATCATCCATTGGTGGTACCGGTCAGATCTAATCTTTACTAGTAAGTGTCCAATCATGAATTTTGAACTCGGTGCTCTTTCCATGTTTACCGGTCATCCTTCAGCATTCTGTAAGCAAGGAGCCTCCCTTCATTCTTGTCTGTTATTGCTATGGAGTCATGAATTCTTGTTTTCCAGTGGATTATACATCACTACTGAACTCCATTATTTTGTTTAAATTGTCACAGAGCTGGCCAGTGGGAGCCTCTTCAAGCTGGCTCATGTCCACTTTGTATTTTCCCATGATTTTACTACATTTTGGCATAATGAGGTACTCCAGGCTCATTTCATACCTATTCTGCCCCAATCCTGGAATCATCCATTTCTTTTAGGAGCTCAGTTCCTTTTGGTAGAGAAAGGTTTTATTGCACCTTGATGCACATATTTTCAGTGATCCTCTCTGCCATATGAAGTATTGGGCCCAGACTTAAAAATTTCTTAGTTGCCAATTTCTTAGTTGGTGAATTTAGTAGAGCAGAAATCTTAAGTAATGAGGAAGGGTAGTTTGGATCCACAGTTGTCAGATGAGGAATATGTATTCAGAGTGTGTCTGAGATGAATTTTGTTCTTGTATTTATTCGTAATCCTTGGCTGGAGTTAGCCTTACAGATGGTGGTGTCCTTTTCCCTCTGGCCATACATTTTTTTGGGAGGGGTCTGGCCTACATTTAATGAACATGCATATTCTGGTTCTCTCTCCTGCCTGAATTTTTAGTTCTGATGTCTCACCAAGCCCAGGGAGGGCAGGGGTTTCTCCTTTAACATTAGATTATCACGTGTGAATGGGCAGGTGGAAGAGGTGAGGGGAAGGGTGCTCTACCTTCCTCAGGAAGGAAGCAGCCTGCAGATTCCATTTCATCCAGGTCTCTTGTTGACTGCTTCCTGGTCCAGGAGCCCCATCTTGAGTATTTCTGTGTAGGTTGAGGAGAATCACAACTGCAGGACTGGGGGGTTCCCTTTCTTATAAGCCAGTTTTCTTCATTGTCCCACACCCCATTCACCTGATGATTTCTGACATTCTTTTACTGTTTGGAACTATTTAAGAAGTTTTTCTATGTGTCCTGTCACAGGATTGTCTGGACAATTGCTTTGTATGGTAGGTGGGGAGAGATTAATTCTGTTTCACAGGTGAGGAAGCTAGGCAAAGACAGGAACTTTGCAAAGGGGAGACAGCTGGTAATCTGACCCAACCAAGATTTCAACCCAGTGTCTCTGTCTCTGAATTCTGTGTTCCTTCACCTTGGTCTTGGAGACTGTGAGACTGAAGAAGGTATGTAAGTCCTCTAGAATTGGCCTAGGTATGGAAATTGGTGGCGATAGGAGGGGGAGTAGATTTCTTGTTTCTCAATTAGCTTCCAATGTGGGGGCTCACATATAGAGCATATAATTTTTCTTCTTTATGTGTTTATTTTGAGAGAGAGTATGCATATGAGCAGGGGAGGAGCAGAGTGGGGGGAGGGAGGAAGAGAGAGAGAGAGGGGAAGAGAGGGAGGAAAAAGAGAGGGAGAGAAAGAATCTCAAGCAGGCTCTGTGCTGTCAGCACAGAGCCCGATGCAGGGCTTTATCTCACAAACTGAGAGATCAGGACCTGAGCCCGTATCAAGGGTCAGAAGCTCAACAGACTTAGCCACCCGGTGCCCTGAGGGTGTAATTTTTCACTGTGAAAGAGAAGCTGAGGTCACTGTGTATCCTCATGGGAAATCAGACCCAGAAATATGTCCAAACCCCAGGGTTACCCAAAGGCAATTAGGGAAAAGTACACAAATCAGTCTTACTGCTCTGTGGTTGATGAAGCAGAACAGAAAAGCTGTTCTTTTCTCCTTGTTTTTATTTTGGACTTTGTCACCTGATCTGATCTGATGGGCTCTTCTGCCGGGGTGGGAGAGGGATCCTCTTATTTCTCTGGTTACGTTTCACAGAAGGAGGTTCTGGCCATAGCACACAGCAGATGGAGCCTGTGGGAGCCCATGTTTGTACGCCTTGGCAGGCGCAGGTTGGGGATGGATTTTGACCTCTACCTGGCACCTGTGCCTTTTATTGCCTCCATATGTCAGGAGAATCTCCCCCCATAGGAGTATTTCCACATTTCCTCTGGCCTTGAGGCCAGTTTTGGAAGCACCAGCAGTGATGTTGAGGGAGACCTTTGTGAGGGGCAGTTAAGGAGATGGTTTGAGGCTGGAGAACCATTCAGCTGCCTCTTCTAGTAGCTTCACTGGGCCGGGGGCATGTCTTCAGAAAATCCGTAGTTGGGCTGTATGTCTCACATTTTCTGCTCCAGTTTTTTGTTATTTTATTAAAGGCTTCATGTGCTTGGATTTTTCACATGGCAGTTGTGATATTTTTGTTGTTGTTTTTAAGAATAAAACAGTAGAAATCTAATGCAGTTACTTCAAGACACATACCGGCAAACCTTCACCAATAAATTTAAGGCCATTAAGTCAGCAGTTCTTAGGGCATCTATGGAGCCCCCTGCAATGAAATGCAAAATGTTGTATGTGTGCATGAATATGTTTTCTGAAAAGCTTTATTAGCTTTCTGCGGATTCTAATGGGTATCTGACAGCCCTTCTCCAAAGCACATCCTCTAATAGGTCTTTCCCACCCTTCCTCAGACAACTGGCTTTGCTGGCTGTGTTGCTCACAGGTTTATAATTACTTAAATTGGGAGAGTTCAGGCAGAGGAGGCCTTAAAAATTGTCTCTCTTTACTGCAACATTTTGGGTCCTGCCCTCCGTCCCACCCCCCATACTCTGCTTCTGGTTCCCAGAGCAGGGCTCTGAACTAGGATGATTTTTATTCTCCTTGACTCCATGTCAGGCCTGGACTACGTGCTGAGTGACCTCCCCTCATTTAATTCTCATGAATATCCTCTCAGGTAAGTGGTAAACACTGAATGCCATGTTCAAGCTCTTCAACAGAGGAAGTGGGATGGTAGTCCCACCAGTAAAATCTGCCAGATTCCAAGGCCACTGTTCTTTCTGTACACTCAAGGAACAAAACACCAACTGTCATTTTTCTCAGCACCCACTAACAAGACATCCTCCCGTTCCTCTCCCTCTTGTTCATCCTGTGGTGCTCTAAGACACCCCAAAGCATGGATATGCCTTCAGCTCATCTTCCTGTGACAGACAGAGCACTTGGCTTGTTCTTCGGGAAGTCATGGCAGAACTTTCAGAAGGTGTTTGATCCCCATCCTTTGCTGGGTTCTTTGTTCCTAGCCCAGCTGTGAGCTCCTCTAAAAGCGAAGCCTGGAAGGTATGGCCTTCTCGCCTGCTGTGGCTCAGCTGGAGAAAGAAAAGGAACAGAAATGAAGTGTTAGCAAGCAGACTCCATCTGTTATCTGGCTTTTAAAATTAGAAATAATAATTAAAGTCATCATAATTACAAGGTGATTTTAATGTAGTCACATTGGCATGAAAAATGTAAACTGTGAAGCTCAGGAATCTTAATTCTGGGAGTGTAATTTGTATGTAATGCTATGAATATCATCAATTAAAATAATAAGTTGCTGTGGCTGTGTGTTGATGGCATTCTGAGAAGGTGAAGGTATTTATTTTCCTACCGTGCCCCTTCATCCTTCTGTGATAACTGTGTAAACAGAGAATAAAACCCAGATAAGTCTCCTGAGATAGAGGTTTCAGGTGGCCTTAGCAGAGAAGACAGCTAGTGTCCAGAGTGGCCGTGGGGCTCTTTGTCTGTGAAACGTGGGGATTGTTTCTTTCCACTGCTCTAGTGACTCAGTGATAGGATGGTGGACTGGAAAGGGTTGGTGTTAGCCTCTCCTCTGCTGTGTTTCAACCTCTTCATATTCACATTTGAGTCGCAGGACTGATGCCTGTCTGAAGAAGAATTTTTGCAGCACACAGCACAAGTCATTGAGTGTCAGAGACCATGGGAAGGTTACTTAAGCTCCCCTGAGCCTCAGTTTTCTCTTTTGAACATGATGGTATCATTCAGGATCATGGGTTGTTGAAGTCTAAATGAGCCAAAATACATAAGCACTCAGCATTGTTACTGGCACATGGGCATTCAGGAGATAAGGGACTCTTCCCTCTGCTCTCTTAACTCTCTATGTGCCCCCAACCCAAATAGAACTTTCTGGTGGGCTGGAAGTAGAGTAGGAACATTAATCTATTTCTCATACACAGTGCCAAACTTAAAAATACATCTCTAGTTCTGGAGATGGCCAGATAACTTTATTTTGGAGTGCCTGTGTGTATGTTAATCTGTGTGTATGTGTCAGTCTGGTTCCGACCTAATGATGTGAAAGGTGCCTTGGTGACTTCAAGCCTTTTGACTGAGTGGAAGATCTCAAGGTGAGAAAAATAGAATAACATATATATTGAAGCTAGAAGCTAGAAGCTTTAGCAGCTTGTTTGCAAGTTGTTTGCAACTTGTTTTGCAAGTTTGTGTTTTTTTTTTTTTTTTTTTGAATGGGTAGCTTTAATTTTCAACAAAAAGTTCTGGGTAGGTTTTATGTAGCTAAAGAGAGAATTGCATATTGAGCACTAGCTATTAATGGATGAAATCTTGCCAGCTACCCTTTTTAGATCTTCTGTGTGAAACAAGGCTTCGTATAGGTTGCCAGCTAAGAATTGATCTCAGATCCAATTCCATCAGAGAAGCTTTAATATTTTTAGAAGTAACGCTCAGCCTAACACAGCATACGGTGATATGTAATACCAGCTGTTTATAAAAATCCATGTTTTAATTAATTTCTAGAAAATTCAATTGCCTCCTCTTTCCCCTGTGCCTTTTGCGTAAACTGTACGAAACTGAAAGTTCAGGATGTGGCCTTTGCAGAAGACTTGGTAACGAATTGTGATGTTGACTTGAGAATATGAGGATCACATGAGATGGCTGGGAGCTAGGGGACCTGGGTTCTCACCCTAGTTCTGCCTTTCATGAAGTTTGTGATATGGACCCAGTCTCAAGGCTATTCTGTGCAGTTATGAAGTAGGGGGGCTATATGATCTCTAAATCCCATCATGTTTCAACTTCCATAAATTTATTATTTTAATTTCGTGATAGAAATGAAATACAGTGTTTGTAATCCTCTCTAAATTGTGATATTATATCCCTTTAGAACCATGTAGCTTGGGTAATGCTGAAGAATAGTTTGGGGAAAATGAGATTTGAAGAACCAAGATGCTGATTTTTGGCACTCTGGCACATCATGTTAAGTGAGTTGCCTTGATAAATATTCAAAGAGCATTTTTAGGTTGCCTTAAACCTATTTCTTTCCCATTTATTAAAGTTTCGCTTTT
Organism: Felis catus; assembly: GCF_018350175.1. NCBI lineage: Eukaryota > Metazoa > Chordata > Mammalia > Carnivora > Felidae > Felis > Felis catus. Next base: position 42,525,539 of record NC_058380.1, read on the forward strand.
CATGATTGTCCACTGCAAGGCCACCTTCTGCATGTATCTGTAACCAGGTTTTTCAGTTCAGCAAAGTCCTATAGTCCTGTTCATTGACACTGATTTGGACTTTGAGATGTTCCCTTGAATATTTCTTTGTATATATTCTGACTTCTCTTCAACCAGTGTCTAAAGTCTGGTTCACAGACTACCTGCAGTAGAATCACCTGGAGGTGCTTGATAAAAGTGTGGATTTCTGGTTCACATCTCATTCCTCTAGGAGTCAAGTCCCTGGGGTAAGACATAAAAATGCTCATTTTTAGCAAGCTTCCCAAGTGACTCTCAAATTTTTTTAATTTTTTTTTGATGTTTGTTTTTGAGAGAGAAAGAGAGACAGAGAACGAGAGGGGGAGGGGCAGGGAGAGAGGGAGACACAGAAACTGAAGCAGGCTCCAGGCTCTGAGCTATGAGCGTGGAGCCCCGATGTGGGGCTTGAACTCACAAACTGCTAGATCGTGACCTGAGCCGAAGTCAGATGCTCAAATGCCTGAGCCACCCGGGCGCCCCCAAGTGACTCTCAAATTTAAATCAGCCTCAGAATCACTTCGGGAATTTGGACTGTAGTCATGTTCTCAGGATCTAGCATATAACTAGAATTCACTGAGTATTTTTGAGCAAATGAATCCGTACAAGAATGGGTGAGTATGTAGTAGTTAGAAAACTATAAAATAGCTTTACCAGCCCATTTATAATGGAAGGCTGTGAAATAGTTGTTAAATGAATGAATGGTATGGAAGTAAGTTTTTTCATTAATACATTTCTAACATACTACTTTTCATTCTGTAACGGTCTTCCAAAAACAATATATGTCTGTGTTAGAATATTATTGAGTGCATACTGGATGTTACTAGATGCTGCTCTGGTTGGGTAAGGTGTCTTGGGCCACTCCCTTGGTGAGAAGCTATTGCAAGAGTACATGTACTGGGTTCAGTGTTAGGAGGGCTGTCAAGCGGATTGACTGGGAGGGTCAGAATGTGATGGGTGGGTAAAATGCAGAAGGCACATGCTATGTCTCCTTGCTTTTCCTGTTGTAAAGCCTTGTGGTGGGTACCTAACATCACTAGAACTAGAGTTTAATCATGCCAAAGATGTACGGATAAAAGAAATTACTGCTAATTAGCAATTAATGTGGAAATCAGAAGTTTCCTTCGTGTGTGTGCGTGCCCCTCTATGTGTGTGTGTGCATACACATGTATATACACAGTATAACACTGAGAAGCTCCCTAATCTGGGAGATGGAGCTTGGTTTTGAGGCCCGGTTTCTGTCTGCTCTCTATGGTCAGGGTAGGGCTGGATCAGTGATTAATTCTTCAGTCATGGCCCCTTTCTCCCATAATGACTGTAGAGGCTTAGGATCCTCTAATTGTTTGGGTACTTGGGGATTCAGCATGTAAATCCAGTCAGAACAATGGAAAAGAGGTATGTAGCAATTGATTTAATTTGTGACCATTGATAGCATTAAAAAGTATCCAGAGCCTACACACGCTGTGATTGCTTGATAGTCCAGTTTCAATTTGAATTATGGCATAGAGATGGTGATTCTAGAGAAGAGTGGATGAGAGGAAGAATTGAAATGATCTTTAGCCTTATTCTTGGAAACTGTTCTGTTAACAAAACAAGCCTAGAAAGGTGAAATGTACAAACTTAATAGCTAATGATGTATACATAGGAGACTCTTCACTCTTGTCACACTTCTTCTAAGTAATTGTGTTTTGGCAGTACATTTTGTTTTTACAAAATAAAACAAAAAATTTAATAATTCATTTTGCAGAGAGCAAGGTAGATACCATCCATCTTTATCCCCCCAGAGTTTGCAGTAACCCCCTCATACAATCCATGCTTATGATGTTCCTAACATGAATTTTTTTTCTTGTCTTCTGGGTCTCAGTTTTCTCATGTTTAAAATGAGAATTTTGAGGCACCTTAGTGGCTCAGTCAGTTAAACCTCCAACTTTGGCTTGTGTCATGATCTCGCAGTTTGAGTTCGAGCCCCACATCAGGGCTCTGTGCTCAGACAGCTCAGAGCCTGGAGCCTGCTTCAAATTCTGTGTCTCCCTCTCTCACTGCTCCTCCCCTGCTCATTCTCTATCTCTCAAAAAATGAATAAACATTAAAAAAAATGAGAATTTTGTGCCACAACTTAATGTCGGAGACTTCTTTCAGCTCTCATAGTTAGATTCTGGGTAGGATACTGTTTTCAAAATGGATAATCGGTTTAATTTAGAGAATATTTTACTTTCAATATTTTAGATCTTTTTACCTCTGACTTTTCTCAACATCTTTTTTTTTTTTTAATTTTTTTTTCAACGTTTATTTATTTTTGGGACAGAGAGAGACAGAGCATGAACGGGGGAGGGGCAGAGAGAGAGGGAGACACAGAATCGGAAACAGGCTCCAGGCTCTGAGCCATCAGCCCAGAGCCTGATGCGGGGCTCGAACTCACGGACCACAAGATCGTGACCTGGCTGAAGTCGGACGCTTAACCGACTGCGCCACCCAGGCGTCCCTCTCAACATCTTTTAAAAAATTATTTTATTATTTGATTTTTAAAGTTTATTTATTTAGAGAGAGAGAGGGGGAGTGTGTGCACAAGCCAGGCAAAGGGCAGAAAGAAAGAGACAGAATCCCAAGCACACTCCTGTGCCATCAGCACACAGCTGGATGTGGGGCTTGAACTCACAAACTGTGAGATCGTGACCTGAGCCATGATCATGACTTGAGCCAAGATCAAGAGTCTGATGCTTAACTGAGCCACTCAGGTGCCCCTCAATATCTTTTCTTAAAAAAATTTTTTTTGCTGCCTCCATGCCTGCCCCATCCCCCTTTCCTAGATTTATTGAAAACATATTCTGAAGTTTGATTGAATTGCTGTAGGGAGGCTCTGAATATCATGTTGAATTTAGATTTTAGGTAAACTGCATTGCAAGGTTGGGCTACGGTTTCGTCAATTCCACGAAACCTTCCGATGGCAGATTTCTGTTCTGTTCCATCCCCTATGCTCTGTTGACCAGTTCCGTCTCTGGTTTCAGGGTAGTGATGGTGACAAGTAAGAGGCCCTGCTTATATGGGAGAGTGAAGTGAACCAAGGCCCCTGGGAGCCACAGCCATAGCGTATTCCTGGTTTTGCCGTGTATGGCTTGTGTGGCACTGGGGACACCATTGAATATGTGTGTCGGTCTTTGTTTATCAGTAAAATGAGAGGGTTGTAGTAGATGGGCATTAAAATAGATGAGCTGATACTGATTTTGAGCACTTTTCTGAAGGTGACTATAGTGTCTTCTGAGTTGTCAATTTGTACTAGCTATGGCTTGAATATAATACAAACTAATACTCTAATGCACTAAATATTGGTTATGTAAAGGTGGAATATAATAGGTGGTTCCATACTGGGTGTGCAAGATGGTATGTGGAGATGTAGGAAACAATACTAGAAATGAGTATTTCTATATTTTTCTGAAACTTAAGAAAATTATAAAATTTATATTTTGAACTCCTATAGTAGGATCCATACAGTTTGTAAATAAAAATATTTGCATGAAGTTTTTTACTCATTAGGATTTACATTCGGAGTTAGTAAACCAGTAGAATAGATTATATGACATTTTTGCCCAAAATAATGTATTTCACTAGGACATTCCAGTGTCTGACTGTTAAGCAATAAGATCTTCTACCTTTCCTTCTGAAAGATGATGAAGTAGAATAATTTTTTGAATGTGTTCTATTCAACAAACCTTTACTGATGCACACTTACCTTGGGGTGTGTTGAGAGGCGAGTATGTTTTAAGGATGGTATCTTTGCCTCCATAGCATATAGTTAAAATAAAAACAACAGCTTTCATGTTCTAACACCCTCTCTTGTTCAAGGCTTTGTGTTTGCCGTGATCTGTTTGGTGAATCTTGGCCATTCCAATTGTTCCTGCTTCTTTTTCTCTTGCTGTCCTTTTCTGGGGTTTGTTATAATAAACCTACAAAACAAGACTTCTAGCAGCTTTGTAGATGGAAATATAAGGGCTTAATTTGATATCCTGAAGAAAATAAAGCCCTGCTGTACTGGATGTTCACATAAGCTGGGTTGGGTGATGCTGTTGGTAAGTCAGCACTTTGGACACACTAAGGTTAAGAGTTTTGAATATCACCCTAAATATAGGATCTTGGGTTATGTGGGGCCTTAAAACATCCTTTGTTCTTTTTATTTATTTATTCTGAGAGAACATGGGTGTGAGCATGAGGAGGGGAGGGGGGCAAAGAGAGAATCCCAAGCAGGCTCCATGCTGTCAGTGCAGAGCTCGATGTGGGGCGTAGTCTCATAAACCACAAGATCATGACCTGAGCCAAAATCAAGAGTTGGACACTTAACTGACTGAGTTACCCAGGTGCCCCAAAACATCCTTTAGTCTAACCCACTTTTCCCTGATCTCTGCAAACACTTTACAGTTTTCATACTTCTTCCTGAGAATGAGCTTTTTAATTTCCCAATCTATACCTGGAGGTGACTTACTTTGAAAAGCAGAGAGGTTGGCTTTGTTGATGCCTTTAGAGCTGTTCCTTATTGACATGTTCATGTATGATTTGAAATTAACTTTAAAAATGTCAATATGTTGTTTTACTTTTGAAATGTATCCAATAATTCCTTTCTAGGCCTGTTAAAATATTATTATTATTATTATTATTATTATTATTATTATTATTATTATTATTTTTTGGTGTGGGGGAGGGAAAGGCATTTTCTTTTTAGGTTGTTTTAAAAAAGATTTTTGTAGAGCTTAAAGACTTTCTTCACTCCGTACAACATTGTTTCCTCTATATATTTATAGGAATAAGGATCAATGAAAGGGTTAATAAAACATTAATCAGGGAATGTCATTTACTCTAAACATTGGCCTAAAATTGTCTTTGCTTTAGGAAACAGCTTTTAAATTGATCAAAACTTCACAAGCAGCATGGAAGCATTAAAAAATGGACAGGTGTTCTGTGTCATGAACAACCTACCTAACCTGTCTGGAATTCCCAACATTTTATCCCATACCAAAACTCCTTCCGTCTTTGCAAACAGTATCCTATCTCACTTTTCAGCTTGGTATTTTGTGTAAGGAAATGTTATGATGCCCAACAGTGTGTTAGAGCCATTCCATTTTCCGTGTTGACTGTAACTCTGAAAAATGACCTCCTTCACCAGAATCATGCCACAGTACAACTTCTAGTAGTTTAACTGTTCTTATAATGTTAAAGGAGATGCAACCTTATCTTTTGGTCCAGGAAGATTATTTTTCCCATTAGTGCAAGATGACTGCACAGAGTGTATAATCTTGACATCAAGTCAAATATTTACATTATACTGGAAAACAATTCAAAATAGACATTTAATTCAAGTATCGTTTCTCTTGTGTCCACTGAACTGGCACTAGTTATGTTTGGCATAGTCTCTAAAGCCAGAACCAAAATTAAGGCCAGCTGTCTCTGTTGTTGAAACAATTGCGTGCACTGCATTTCCTATGTGATTGTGTGTGTGTGTGTGTGTGTGTGTGTGTTTAAATTCATGGTATCTACTCTACGGTGTTGGACACTAGAGCAAAAAAGAGGCCTTCAGTCACTCGTGCATGTGAATGTGTGTTATTGCTCAGTTTCTTCTATTTTGCTTATAGTGGAAAGCCTGATCTAACTTGCTGATTACCTGGAAGGAGAAAGAATTCAAAGATGGACAGTTAAGACCATATCACAGCTTTGACACTTTCAATAATATTTTATTAATAAATAAGCATTTATAACTGAGTAAGCATTGCTAGTAAATAGAGAATGGTTGGGATATGGCCATCACATTCAGGCCAAAACAGATCATTCTCAAATTTCCAGTCTTATATGAGATGTGCTTTGCAACTCTGGGGGCCCCCTCACAACTCCCACAGCCTCTGCTCATAGCTCCTGTTTAGCACTTACTGCACTGTTTATTATCTGTGGATTTGTCTGTGTTATTCCCTCAGTTGTGAACTTCCCAAGGCTGGAACTGTGTCTTAACAAAAGAATGAATTCATGTAGAAGACTGCATTCCACACTGGCCTTCCTAAGATCAGAGAAATAGTGGAAACCATGTGCTCTATGGATACAGAAAGAGTTTGTTTACAAACTGTGCACCTTTTGACAAATGCCTTCTCTATTTTTTTAATTAAAACATTTAAAAAATATTCATTTATTTTTGAGAGAGAGTGAGCATGGAGGAGAGGCATAGAGAGAGGGAGACACAGAATCTGATGCAGGCTCCAGGCTATCTTAGCACATAGCCCGACGTGAGGCTTGGACTCAGGAACCATGAGATCATGACCTGAGCCAATGTTGGACGCTTAACTGACTGAGCCACCCAGGTGCTTCTCTCTCTCTCTCTCTCTCTCTCTCTCTCTTTTTAGAGAGAGAGAGAGCATGAGGAGGGGAGGGACAATTTGAGATAGAGGGAGAGAGAGAATCTTCCCCAGAGCCCAACACGGGGCTTGATCTCATGACCCTGGGATCATGACCTGATCTGAAATCAAGAGTCGGACACTTAACCAACTGAGCCACCCGGGTGCTCCAACAAATGTCTTCTCTTTTGTAAGCTTCAGCTTCCTTATCAATTAAATTGGAATAATAACCTCAGAAGTCATCGTTAATGTCTTCAGAATCACCTTGGTGGTTGTGTTGCGGGAGTTGGAGAATGTAACGAAGTGCCTTGCACACTGCTTGTGGCACCAGGAGGTGCCCAAATGGTGTTTGTTACTCATGTCATTACTCAACTTCCATTCCTCCCTGAAGCTTACCTTTTGATCTTAAAACACTGATTTCATGGGACTGATGTTTTTCAAGATGTCCTAGAGAAGCCCTTCTTATTTTCTTGATTCCAAGCACATTTTTCAAGTCAGGATAAAAAAGTCATTATGTATTGGCTGTTTACTTGTTTAGTCATCCATTGTACAAATATTTTATTGAGTGTTTCCTGCATTTTAGGGCTGCAGATATGAAAACGAACAAAATGGATCAATTCCCCGTCCTAGTGGAGCCTCTCTGTCATAGTAAAGACAGACAAGAGTCGGCAAGTAAATGAAAGCAGTTTAGTTGTAAAAATTGCCATGTAGAAAACCAAATGATGGTGAGAATGGCCCTTTGAGAAGGTGACCTGAGCTGAGAGAATGAGACCGTGCCACCATATCTCTCTTCTTTGTGACTCTGGGAGACCTGCAGAATGAGGACCTCTGCTATGTGGGCTCAGCCTGAACCACCCCACTCTGGTCACCTGGTCCTTTGAACCAACCTCAACAGGTGGATGGGCCTCCCTTCAGCTAGGCTGCCACCCTCTCTCTTCTAGCTAGTGTGATCCTGCTAACCACCCCTCCCCATCAGTCAGTCAGTTCTCCCCTCTAGACTGGGGGTGGGAGGGCATCTGGCTTCTCTCATTTCCTTGGCTCTCAAATTTCATGGACATCAGAATCTCTGGGGGTTTCTCAGAACTGCATTGCTGGGCTCCACCTCCAGAGTTTCTGATTCAGGTAGGCTTGAGAATTTTAATTTCTAGCAAGCGCTGGTTTGCAAGCTCCTCTAGAGATTCCTGGGTATAATCTGAAATCATTCCCCGTATGCAGAGGATAGAGAGAGACTGAAGAAAGAGCTGGCCACTCCAGATTGTTAGGGAGTAGGTTTAACAAGAAAGAGAACTTACATGTGAGACTTGTCTCAGCAGCCACAGGATGAGTAGATCTCTACTCCACCCCCCAATTCTAAAAGCTTATGTACAGGAGGTCTTAACTGGGTTCATTCATGTATACCACTCAGATGGTCTCAACACCGCATCACTGTCTCAAGGTTGCATCGTTGGGGCAGCTTCTGGGAGCAGGAAAGGCAGGTGGAATGCACATTCTAAAGACAGGAGAGGAGGTGAAGAGCCTTAGATTTCTGGGGTCCAGCTCATGGGTCTACCAGTGGTCATGTCCCCTCGAAAAGCAAGTTCTCACGTGAGGTTGATGCTGCTGGTCTAAGGATCACATTTTGAGGGCTGCTAATAGCTTTTTGCCCTTAGACAAGTAAGTTTATGTATTGTATCCATTTGGTTTATCTATAAAATACAGACAGAACTTACCTAGTGCCTACTGTATTCTGGACACTGTGATAAGTGAGAATATATGTTATGTTATTAATATTTATAATAATCATTTGAAATAAGTATTATCCTTTTCCCCTGTGCTACCAATGAACACACTGAGAGGTGAAGCTGGTGTTTGAACATAGGCAGTCTGGCTCCATAGTCTGTGCTTTTAACCACTAGGTGAAACCAGAGGTAGTGGTTGTGTCTCCCCCCTAGGGTTTTCTCTGATGTTATATGACATACAGTGGACTGACGTGTGTGTGTGTGTGTGTGTGTGTGTTTAAGGTCTCCTTTCTTATTCTTATTTTCATATGTAAAAATGAAGGCTAATTAGTCATTAAGCCCGCTGGTGTGTTAAAACACTGGCTAGAAAGTGACTTTTTGGCAGGAGTGGCCACCGTCCAAGTGTAGTTATGTCACAGTGGGTCTATAAAGGTGAGTTGAATAAAGGTGTGAATTCTGAATTGTGGGAATTGAAGTGTAATCATTGCCATTTTCTCTTGTGACATTGGTGTAGATTTTGATTCTGAGCTTTCCTGCACAGACAAAAAGCATGAACTAGAAAAGAAAAAAGTGGTGAAATGGACTTTGTCAAATTTCATTACTTTTGCATCTTTCAGAGGACACCTGGGGCAGCAGGCCATAGACTTGGAGAAAATATCTGTAAAACATAAATCTGGTAAAGGGCTTATGTTCAGAACACATAAACAACTTTTTGTATGAACACAATGATAACAACAACAACAACGTAAGACGGGAACCCAATTAAAACTTGGGCAGAAGATTTGAATAGGCATGTCATAAAAGAAGATACACAGATAACCAGTAAACCTATGAAAAGGTGTACATTGTCACTAGTTGTCAGGGAAATGCATATCAAACCCACAGTGAGATAGCACTCATGCCCACTAGATGGCTGAGTTAAGAAGACTAACAACAGCGAGTGTTGGTGAGGAGGTAGAGCATCTAGAAGCCTTATGTGTTGATGGTGGGAATACAAATTGGAAGACAGTATTGCAGTGTCAGGGTTATAAAGTTAAACATGAATTTGCCATATAACTCAGCAGTCTGAGTTCTTGGTATGTCAAAGAGAAATGAAAACATGTCCATACACACTTTCATGTGATTCATTATTCATGTGATTTCATTATGATTCGTAATAGTACCAAATTGGACACAACCTAAATGTTGCATGTTTGTATTATGCAATAGGAATGAAAAATACAAAGGAACAAAATATTAGTATATGCAGACACATGTTGAATTTTAATGAATGTTTAAAGAATTATGCTAAGAGGCCAAACTCAAAATAATAAATACGGTCTGGTTCCTTCTATATCAACTTGTAAAATTGGCAAAGCTAGCAATAGAAAGCAGGTCAGTGGTTGCATGTGCTAAAAGTTGGGGACATTGTATCTACTGCAAACAAGTACCAGAAAAACATTTTAGGGTGGTGGTATGGTTATAATTTAAATGTAGTGGAGGTAATAAGGTTGCATACAATAATAACATTTGTCACACTGTACAATTAAAATTTTATTGTAATTCATTTCAATTGCAATTAACTTGGAAAATTATAACTCAAGAAAGTATGAATGTTTTAAAACATTTAAAAATATACATAGCCTCTGCCAGCTTATTTGCTCCTACCAGTGAAGCATTTTGCTGTTTCTTTTTTTTTTTTTTAATTTTTTTTAACGTTTATTTTTGAGAGCAAGAGAGAGACAGGCAGACTGCAAGCGGGGGGAGGGGCAGAGAGAGAGGGAGAGATGGAATCCAAAGCAGGCTCAGGCTGTCAGCATAGAGCCAGACTTGGGGCTTGAACCCATGAACTGTGAGATTATGACCTGAGCCAAAGTTGGATGCTTAACCCACTGAGCCACCCAGCGCCCTCTGGCTGTCTTTCTTAGTTAAGTGTGGTAATAAGGGATTATTCTTCAACATGTTATATTCTTATTCTTGTACTAGTCATTGTATGAGTAGAGAACTTGGAACGAGGTTACTTTTTTCCTTTCTTGCTCTTTATTTTTAAAAAAGCATATAATCCAATTTGTTGGCCCTTTACTATTTTTTTTTCAAGAGCATTATTTCCACTTACTGTGAAAAAGGACAGGTTTACGGTACACATTTTCTGTTTTGAACTACAGAGCTTGTACTTCACAATGTTAAAGAAAACTAATGACATTTGTGTTTATTTAAAAAGTGCCTCTCTCAGCCGGTTTTCTCATCTGTGAAACAGGCTGAGTTGTGCCCACCTTGCAAGACTGCTATGAATGCGAACTGAGACCATCTAGCAGATGCTCTCAGCAGGACCCATGGCTGTCCTGTTTCCTTGTAATGCACTCCTTACAGTTTCCTCAGGGCGGAGGCCTGAGAGTGTTTTGAAAGATTATTTGAAATGTTTACTTACTGTGACTGTGACTATTTTACTTAGTCATTTACTTACTGTGTCCTTGAAATGAAGACCAAATTATGCAAATATTCAGATCAGTTTTAATATATCATAGAGGCCTCATAGAATATTTTTTTTCTTTCAGCATGTTGCCTAATGTAGCATAATAGCATCAGATTTCAGCTTTTTCACTTAAATTCTAGGGAAGAAAGTAAATATAGAAAACCTTTAGAGATTGCCCAAATTTATACATTAATTCTAGATCAAATAGTGAAACTGAATTTAGATAAGGAATTATGTAATCCTTTTGATGATAAAATGAAAATTTGGTTTTTACCTGGATGAGTCCATTTTTAAAAATAGTTATTTTAAGCTTTTGTAAAAGAGCCTTTTTAGGGGTAGATGCTGATCCTTTTATCAGTTTTCCAATATTATAGTCCCTGTGCTTGAACTGAATATTACATTTTCACCTCGTAACAGCCAGTAGTGTTTGCAAGCAAATCGTTTTCAGTTCCGTCTCCCCACTGCTTCGTGAGGCACATGCGGCTTATGGTAGCGGGTGGGAGGGGAAATGTGTCTGTGAGGTCCACCCAGAAACGTTTCGAATTCAGATTCCTAATTTCTAATGACCTGAAGTTAACCGGGCACAAACTGCTTTTCTAAATTGACTTGTAAAGAAATTTATTTTGAGAAAAGATGGGCTATTTTCTAATCATTAAGGTACTTTTGTTTGTTTCTCCAGTGTGCAAAAACACTATGTCAGACACTGTGGGGAAAGACTCAAATGGATAATAGCCAACACTCAGCAAGTTCTCGCTGGGTGCCAGATGCTGTGCTAAGTGCTTTATGTGGGTGATTTCATTTAGTGTTTACAACAGTTCTCTGAAAGAGCTCTTGTTAGTTACACACGCACGCACACACGTGCACGCGCACATACACCCACACAAACTCTTCATCACTTGAGGAACGTGCTGTTATAGGGAGATGCAAACGGGGGAACTGGGATTCAGATTCAGACCACAGACCTGGTGTTCTCAAGTCCCACAATTAACAACTGTGGCCTCACCTTCCTTATCTATAGAATGGGGATAATGCGAGCATTAAATACGGAAAACACTTGGTATCACGTAGAAGTACTTAATGGTAGCGGCTGCTAATGGCTACCATTCAGGTGGGATTGTAAGGACTAAAACGGAAAATGTGTATGAAGCACTTAGTACTCACTGTGTCATGTATGCACTCAAAGAGGCGTCCTTTAAATTGGACCTTGAAGATTGACAGCGTTTTTATGCAGGGAGATCAGCGCTTGAGGGAAAGAACATGGTCAAGATTAGGGGAGTGCATGAACATAGGTATTGAAGTGGGATTGAGGACTAGGAAGTATTCAGTGTAGCTACATTAAGGTACTGAGGAAGAGTAGAAAGCTGAATAGCAATTTGGGGCCAAATCATTAAAGATGAATGCCAGGCAAAGAAGTTTGCCTTTATCCTTCTTTAGGAAGGCCAGTATGCCTATTTAACTTGCTCAGAAATACACAGTATTTATTTCTTAGCATTGGTAACTTAATAGCTTAGACACTTGAGAAGGAGAATTCCTTTGGATTATCTTTTTTTTCCCTTCAGTTTATTTACTTATTTTTTTTCAATTTTTTTTAATGTTTGTTTATTTTTGAGACAGAGCATGAACAGGGGAGGGTCAGAGAGAGAGGGAGACACAGAATCTGAAACAGGCTCCAGGCTCCGAGCTGTCAGCACAGAGCCCGATGCGGGGCTTGAACTCACGAACTGTGAGATCATGACCTGAGCCAAAGTCAGACGCTTAACTGACTGAGCCACCTAGGCGCCCCTATTTACTTATTTTGACAAAGAAAGAGAGAGTGTGTGAGCAGGGGAGGGGCAGAGAGGGAGAGAGAGAATCCCAAGCAAGCTCTGCATGGTCAGTGTAGAGCCTGATGCAGGACTTGAACTCACAAACCATGAGATCATGACCTGAGCTGAAATCAAGAGTCAGATGCTTAACCAACTGAGCCACCCAGGTGCCCCTTAAAAAAATTTTATTTTTACTGTTCATTTATTTATTTTGAGAGAGAGAGTAGGGGAAGGGCAGAGAGAGGGGGAGAGGGAGAATCCCAAGCGGTGCTCATTCCCATAACCATGAGGTTATAACCTGAGCCAAAATCAAGATTCCGATGCTCAACCCATTGAGCCACCCAGGTGTCCCTTGTTGGTGTTATTTAATACATTCATTTTCCAAAATGTACTAAGATAGTGTCTTGATAGAATCAAAGCTGCTATGAAAATGAACTGTTTGGCTTCTTTCAAGTAGCTTCTCAGGGTTCTAAATTACTGTGTTGACAGATCCCAGATACTGTTTCAAGACTGTCTTTAAGTATATCTGTTATGTTCAAAACAGTTTCCTGTGATAGTTTGGTTTCATTCAGGTTGAAATGATGGTAAGTCCTAGAAAGAGGTGACAGTGTAGATTACAAATGAGAACCCAGAAGAAAAGAATTGTGAACTGGTCATCACATCAACCAACCTTCTTTCAACTGCAGTGAAATCTAGTTACAAAAAGCACTACTTTACCAAAGATTTTATTTTACTCTGAGTATAATTGTGTTTCCTGTGTTACATGGCATGTGTGTTTAAAAATCGACCTGTCAGAGTGGGCTTTTATGCTTTTTTCTCTTAACTCAGTTACATTCATTATAGTGTTCTATAGTATATATTTTTAAAGGCAGAATTACAACCATATTTTGAATTTGACAACTTATTTTACCTCACAAATACTGCATTCTGATTTGATCAAAAGGTCTCTGTTTTCAGTATGATTTAAATGAAAAAATAATTAACGGTTGTATGATAAAGCTAAATCTGTAAGTTACCAAATGTGTGATATTTGCAAAGGCACTGGGGAATGCCATAAAACTTTTCTACTTCAAATGAAAAGTAAATTAGTTTTCTGTGTGCCTATCAAACTTACATAAGTGAGTTCGGTGCATTAGGCTTAGCTCAAATGAGGCAACACAAAGTTTTCTTTTAATAAAAACATATATAAGGCATCATTTCAGGCATAAGGAAAATAATGAATGTTTTTAGTTATTTTGAGTAAAAAAAATTGTAATACTGTTTTTCTTAGTAAAATTGGGGTACTTTTTCTGTTATGCTGGAATTCTGAGCAGATAAGCATTTCAAACCAATTTGTTATACATCTGTTGTAACAGAGAGAAATGGAGAAGAATCACAGTGAACAGTTTTGACAGGTTTGTACCAAAATGTATTTAACCTATCCAGTGTTTGGCCCAGAAAAATAATGTAGAATGACTCATACTTTAAGTTAATCTAAAAGAAAAGCCTCATACCCACTTATTTTTATTTAGCGTCCCACACGTTTCTAAATATATTGACAACAGCATCTTTCCTGGAGAGAGTAAAATTTACTTCATACCAGCTCTGATTAGAACTTTAAAGCCAAATTGAGGTGGTGTTATTTTTATTCAGATCAACTCCGTTATGGAATAAAATAATGCACGTGTGTATTGATATAGAAAAAGTAAAACGTGATTACTGCTAGGAGTTTTACTTAAACTAGAAATAAATGACATCCTTATAAACAACTTGAAGTACACAAAAGAACATGAAATACGGCCTGTGGGTTCCTCACACCTTAATCATCAGGTCACTCTTAACAGATAGGTTGAAAGGTATTTGAGGTGACACCTATTTAATGTTTTCATAGTTAACTAACTGAAATGTGTTTTTGTAAAGTCCTAGGTAAATGGTAATATAAAGGGTAAAGCAGACCTTACTACATTGTAGAATCCGGTTCTATTTGGAATATATTAATATATGAGCTTGCTCATGTTAATTCTTGATTTTAAAGCGTCTTGAGCTTTTCCTCGATTGCATAGGTGTTTTGTGGAATTCACGGTTTCCCCCAGTTACTGTTCAGGTCACCCTGATATCCTAATTATAGAACCTTAAGAAATCCCTCAAACCTGAATTCTGAATGACCTCGGACTTTTTCGCTGATTCTCCTCTTGTCCCTGTGTGTGTGTTAGGAAGACACACAGAACATGTATTTTGTTTCTTGACTTTGCGTCTTGATTTTTTTCATTAGTATTTTACTGTTCTTACTAGGACGTAACTAATTTTAATGGCTTTTGCTTTTTATTTTCTTCCTCCAAAATATCTTAGCTATCAGTTTTTTTCCCTTGGTATATATTTTTAGAATTAGTTTGTCAAGCTCTCTCAAATTCCTGATGGGATTTTATAAGAAGTGCATTGATGTTATAAATTAATTTTAGAGAAACTTGACATCTTTAAAATGTCAACTTGTTGGGGCATCTGGGTGGCTCAGTCAGTTAAGCATCTTACTTCAGCTCAGGTCATGATCTCACGTGCAGTTTGAGAGTTTGAGCCCTGCATTGGGCTTTGTGTTGACAGCACAGAATCTGCTTCGGATCCTCTGTCCCCCACTCTCTCTGCCCCTCTTCCTGCTCTCTCTCTCTCTCAAAAATAAACATTAAAAAAATAAAGTAAAATAAAATAAAATGTTAACTTGTCTCTTTGCATGAGCATCTTTTCCCTCCCATTTATTCAGAGACTTACATGTCCTGTAAGGTCTTAATGTTTTTTAGTTGAGAGTCTTGGGCAACCTGTGTTAGGTTAATTGCTAGATATATTGTCTTTGGTGCTGTTACAGTAGTACATTGTTTTCCTATTTTCTTTTTTTAATTTTTTTTTCAACGTTTTTATTTATTTTTGGGACAGAGAGAGACAGAGCATGAACGGGGGAGGGGCAGAGAGAGAGGGAGACACAGATTTGGAAACAGGCTCCAGGCTCTGAGCCATCAGCCCAGAGCCTGACGCGGGCGGGGCTCGAACTCCCGGACCGCGAGATCGTGACCTGGCTGAAGTCGGACGCTTAACCGACTGCGCCACCCAGGCGCCCCTGTTTTCCTATTTTCAACTTGATGGTTTCAGTACACAGGAGTACTATTGATTTATATATATTGTTTTTCTTGACAATTTTACAGAGCTCTGCCATTAGTTGTCCATTATCTTGTTATTCCACTTTGTTTTATTCTTAGTGGTCTGTGGGTGGTGTGTTCTTTTGGCTTTTATCTCTAAAGAAGTCTTTATTTAATAAGATATTTTTTGCTGGGTAAAAAAATTTTAGCTTGATTTTTCCTTTCAGTACTTTAATGCTATCATTTTCATATTTCCTGTATTTTCTCAGCTTCAATATTGATATTAGTTATTTTAAATTATTTTTTAATGTTTGTTTATTTTTGAGAGAAAGGACAGAGTATAAGTGAGGGAGACGCAGAGAGAGAGGGAGACACAGAATCTGAAGCAGGCTCCAGGCTCTGAGCTGTCAGCACAGAGCCTGACGTGGGGCTCAAACTCACGCTTGGTGAGCTCATGACCTGAGCTGAAGTCGGACGCCCAACCAACTGACTGAGCCACTCAGGCACCCCATTTGTTTTAAATTCTTATTCTCTCTGCTTCCTCACTCAGTGGCCCAGTAGTTCTTTTTCCTCTATTTTTATTCTGTCTTTACTTGGATTTTGCTTTTTCTTATGGTGTGAGGCAAGGGTCTTTGCCTTCTGTCTCTTATCAGTCTTGAGTGAGGCAATTCTCAATTACACTTAAAAACACCACTTGATATTTTACTAATCAACTCCGTTTTTTTCCAGTTCATTGATTTCTGCCCATATCTTTATTCCCTATATTCTTGGTTCTGGCTTTATTTTCTTGGTTTTGTCCTCCTTAATGAATTAAGCTAATGGCTGCTTTTTAAATCTTTGTTTTTTATTAAAGGCATTTAGAGCTCAAAATCTCCTGCTATTATTGTTTTAGGTGCATAGGTTTTGGCATGAGATCTTCCCTTGTTAGGCTGTAAGGATTTTAGTTCCCTTCAATTTGTCTTCCTGAAGTCACATTATTATTTTTACATATGTTATATCTTGGGTATGTGAAATATTTGCTAGTTATCCTTTATTATTTGTTTCTACCTTTATTATATTGAGGTAAAAATGTAATTTGATTTTTGGGGGGTAATTTTTTGATTATGGTCTTGAGTGATCAAGTTCTGTGAATAGTCCATGAGTGTTTAAAAACAAATACTCCGTGTTTCTAAAGTTGTATGTGTTATTAATTAGTATATGTATATTTTTTCTTTCATTTCTGAGAGAAGTGTGTTAATATTATATGTATATTTTTTTATCATTTATTTAAATCTTCTGTTTGCTTCTGTGGGGGAGCATATTAGCCAATGAAAATAGTTGGTTTATCTATTTATCCCAGTGTTTATCTATTTATCAGTCACTTGTATTCTTAGATGTTTTGTGGATACATTTTCCTGTACATATATCTCTGTGATTGTTGTGTTTTGTTCTGTATTAGTCCTTTGATAAGTAGGTAAATTCTCCTCTTTGTCCTTTAGGACTTTAAATTCTCTTCTGTCTGATAGTAAAATTGCTATACTGGTTTTCTTCCATTTTATGCTTCTCTAACATGTATTTTGCATACCTTAATGTTGACTGTTTGAGTCATGATTTTTCAAAAGGCCAATCTGAGAGTCTGTCTTTTGGGATTCAGTTTTATCAACTTACTTTTATTATGTTTACATTTCTATCAGGCTTTTTTTTTTGGCCATTTTCATTTGTGTTTTCTCTTTACCAGGGCTGTTTTCTTTCTTGCTTGTTTTCTTGCATTGCTTTTTTACTTTCTAAATGGCAACTCTTTTGATCCCATGTCTTACTTTTAACCCCAGTTCTTAGAAATTCTCGACTATTTTTTTTTTAATTTTTTTTTCGACGTTTATTTATTTTTGGGACAGAGAGAGACAGAGCATGAACGGGGGAGGGGCAGAGAGAGAGGGAGACACAGAATGGGAAACAGGCTCCAGGCTCTGAGCCATCAGCCCAGAGCCCGACGCGGGGCTCGAACTCACGGACCGCGAGATCGTGACCTGGCTGAAGTCAGACACTTAACCGACTGCGCCACCCAGGCGCCCCTAGACTGTTATTTTTTTAGTTTTCTTCCCCATCTGTTCTCTTTTCTGTATTCTTCTGCCTCTTCTAAACTTCTGTCCCTAAGCCTCCAAATCTCATATATCTTATTTCTTTCTCTTCTTCCTCCTTTATGGATGCCATCTGGAGAGTTCCTTGGGCTGGTTTTCTCTGATACTGTATTGATTGTTTGGGCTGTTGTTACAAGCTTAGGTTCAGTCACAGTGCTTAGGTTCCTCAGATGCCTTATAATTTTCTCTGAACACAGTTTTAGTTACTCTGGAATTGTTACCTGCCTTGGTAATGATGTCTACCTGAAACTAGAAAACTTTGATGGAAAAAAGGGGAGGAAAATACAAGAAAAGGTCATTATAGGCCAATGAACAGAGATGTAGAAAATCTATACATGATATTAGCTAACAGAATCCTTTTGTGTTTAACATAGTAAAACTAATAATACATCCTGACCCAATAGTGTCTCAGGGTGGGTTGCTCCACAGTGTTTTCTTACTGACATTTTTCAGTGACAACTTAGCTCGAGAACCACTTAGCCTTTCTCTAAGTGAAAAATTAAAACCCTCTCTGAAGCAGGAGTTGTGTGACTATTTGGGAAAACTTGTGTGGAATTAGGTTTGTCCAGAAGGAAGAAAAGGGAGAAGAAAAGAGAATTCTCACTAAGTGAGTTCTTTCTGTGTGGTAAAGGCACCATCCCACAGTATTTTAATTACAGTAGAAATCCTGTGAGGGATAAGTAGCTACCATTCCTATTTTACAAATAAGTCTTGACAAAATAATGGACTCAATGACCTGGAAACAGAAACTGGAAGATCACCAGCTTTAGATGGCTCTTGAAAACAGAAACATGCAAAAGTCATACTGCTGGAGATCATGCATATACCTGTGTATGATGTGTGGGATGGGATAAAGAAAGACCAGTATGTTCAAATGATTCGTTGCTCAGAGGAACTTAATTTCCAGATGGAAGCCTGAAGGGTGAAAGTGGTTCAACTTGAAGGCAATGAATTGGGCAGGTGCTATGACAGAATAGATTAGATATTTCCTTGGTGAATCTTCATGGGGACAATTCACAAGAGGCTGATATGGAGGGTACATGATAACCCAGCTTCAAGTAGGTAGAAGTCATCAGCTTTATAACAAAAGAAATGACGAGAAAGGTTTTTTTTTTTTTTTTTTTACCCTGAGAAAAATAGTTGTGCAGTGTATTCACAGAGCCAGGCTTCTGTCATTATTCATTCTGCATTTTAAGCTTTGACTTCTCCTTGACTCTAATTAGCAACTAGTTGTTAGAAGGTGTCAAGCCAAGGAGAGAGGTAGGAAGCTGTGGAATGACAAGAAATCCAGAGTCAAATGAGAATCCTTTTCTCTGTCAGAAGAAAACCAGGCTGGAAAAATTAATACTTCTCTGCCAACCCACAACCCCTGCTGCTGATAATGCTGATAAAGCATTAATTGTCCTTTCTCTGTGCTTTTGTTCTTGTATCATTCATACTTTCTCTTTACTATGGTTATTTTAATGTATCTCTCTTGTGGGTTTCTGGGCTGCTTCCCCTAAAAAACTTCACTCCAGAAGAGAACGAAGATTGTGTGTGTGTGTGTGTGTGTGTGTGTGTGTGTGTGTGTGTGTGTGTTTGTGTGTGTGTTTCCTGTGTGTTTAGTGAAACTTTGTTATACAGGTGAATGGATAAGCAGTAAATGAAGATGTAGCAGTAGATATGAACCTTGCCTTTTGACTGGGCAGTGGAGGTTTTGGTGGTTTTTAATTTATTTATAAGTGAGTTCTGTCCCTGAGCCTGTCGCCTGTCTATAAGGCAAGTTCAAAAGTGTAGAGTTTAGATCAGGACTCAGAATGAATAGAATTTAATGATGAATGTAAATAGATAATGTCTAGGAATCTCATAAGAAATAAGAAAACCTTTGGAAAAAAAATTTGTGAAAATAAATGTAGGTAAACATGAGTTTAATCACCACTGACCATACTAACCAGTAGATAGTGTGAATGAGAAGTAGTTAGCGGAAGGGTATGAGCACACATTGTTTTGTGACAAACGTATAATATCTTCTTACAAGGCTACTTTAAGTCTGTAATAAGTAGAGAAAATGAAGTCATAATAAAAAAAAGAAAAATAAGCGGGAGTGGTAACATGTGGACATTTTCCATCTAAATTGTTACTTTTAATGACAATGGCCTGCTGCTCCTGCAGGATGTGATAGGACCTCTGCAGTGAGATTGAATGGGTCCCGGAAGAAGCTGTGGTTTAGTGCTCTGCAGATGTTCATGGATCAAACAATTTTTTGCCTTTCTGTGAAAAACCCCTCAGGAGAGGGAGGTGATGAAGAGGAATTGGATCAGCATGCATTTTCCTTTTTCTCTGGAAATGCTTTGGACACCTAAGAGGCTTTAAGCCAGGGTCTTTGAGTGGAAAGCTATAAAGGGTAGAAGAGAAATCACAACGCAACAGGGCAGAAGACTACAATTGATCGTAAAATCAGTATCTAGATGATGTTTCATTGCCTTGTCTTTCAGAATTCATGGAGCACTTCCTTTCTGCAACAGCTGTAGAAGGGTTGACAGTAAGGAGCACACATCCAGGCTTGCTTCCCTCCGTCTCTCCAAGCCCCCCTCTGCTGTAGGGACGTTGGGTGTTTTACTACATCTCTGCTTTGCCTCCCTGATCATGCAGCTTGAGAAGTAGGAACTGAATCTAATAAAACACACACGTGGCATGACTTTGTATTTCAGACTATGTATTGTATGAGGGATTGATTCATGTACCCTGTAAATTGAATCTGAATAGGCATTTTCCAAAAGTGATGTAAGGAGAAATTTGTTTTACATTGCACCTTAATTACCTAAAACCACACAAAAAAAAACCCAAATAGCATTCATTTAAACATACTATTTACATATTGAGCGCTGTGTACATATACTGCCAAAGGGAGGACAAATGAAATGTTTTGAAATGGTGCTTGAGGCACTTTGTCTTTATTTTTCATATCAACTGACCTTGTTGCTGGTTCTAGTCTGTCTACCTCCTCCGGCCTTTAGCCCCACGCACAGCTTTGGAGCACATGGAACATAACTGAACCATGTGGTGTGAACCTGATGATCTGAGGGTCACTATCCCTGACTGCTTGCCTTCAGCCAGAGACTCCTCCCTAAGTCAGTCCCTGCCTGCTAGATTGCCAGAACAAGGTAAAGCTGGGGGTGGGGTCTCTTCGCAGGGATCTGCATCTTTTGACCTAAAGAAAAGTACTGTTAAAAAAAACCCAACCTGGCACATTTTTCGGTCAGGATTAGATTAGAAATTGGCTCAACTCTTCAGTTCTCTGTTTTAGTGCCCTAACATCCTTTAGGAAGTAAAGTATGGGTATGTGTAAATAAGCTCTTTCTTCTACCCTATGTGCTGGTTTCTAGTAATAACACTTTTATTCTGATAAAGTTTTTGGTTTATCTACATGAAAACTATATGCATACTCTGACTAGGGCTAAAAGTGTCCATGATCAACATATAAAAATTTAAATTTGTTTGGAGTATCTGAAGATACTCTGCTATCAGCTAAGTTTAATTTCAGAAGCAGTTTATACTACTCTAGTGGTACTTTAACCCTCAGCATATCTTGGAGGTCTTAATTTCACAGACTTAATTTCACAGGTCAATGAATTGCACAGTACAAAGGAAATGGGTTCTAATGATACTAATTTTATGGTGATTTGTTTCCTATGTGAAATACACTTATATAATAATTTGAGGGGAGAATATGGACTAGAGAAAATTTGTGATCACATTCTAGATTCTGCTAAAGAAGTTGAAAATTCCTCAAAGATGAGTTTAAAACTGATGTTCTTTGGATGAACAGTCCTTGTGATCTGTCTGGAAGCTTTAGTCACGTGGCTTTTATGGTCATTAAGCTAGTTTGCTTTTTTTTAAATGTTTATTTATTTATTTTGAGAGAGAGAGCAAGTGAGCATGGGAAGGGCGGGGGGGGGGGGGGCGGAGAGCGAGAGAAAGAGAATCCCAAGCAGGCTTCGCACTGTCAGTGCAGAGCCCAATGCAGGGCTTGATCCAACAAACAGTGAGATCATGACCTGAGCTGAAATCATGAGTTGGACACTCAACCAGCCGAGCCACTCAGGCACCCCAAGCTAGTTTGCTTTTAAGAGATGTTGGTACCTGCTTGTACTACAGTGTGAACCTGTATCAAGTTGCTGGGATTTTTATTTGTTCAAAAATAGAATACATGATAGAAGCTCAACCTGATGATAGTTGAAAGATTGAGAATAACACATAGGGGAAAGAGAAAATTTGAGGATTTCAAATGAAAAAGTAGGATGAAGGGATGGAGAAGGGATGTAAATAGGCAAGGATGCAAAGTCATTCTTCACTCTTTTAAATTTTCTTTTTTAAAATGTTCTTATTTATTTTTGAGAGAGAGAGAGAGAGACCAAGTGTGAGCTGGAGAGGGGCAGAGAGAGAGGAAGATACAGAACCTGAAGTAGGCTCCAGGCTCTGAGCTGTCAGCTCCCAACCCGGAGCTCGAATGAACTTCTGAACCATGGGATCATGACCTGGGCCAAAGTTGGACACTCATCCGACTGAGCCACCCAGATGCCTCTTTTTTTTTTTTCTTTTTAAGTTTATTATTTTGAGAGAGAGAGAGAGAGAGAGAGAAAGCAAGCATGAGTGGGCAGAGGGGCAGAGGGAGAGGGAGAAAATCCCAAACAGGCTCTGCACTGTCAGGACAGAGCCCAACGTGGCGCTTAAACCCATGAACCGTGAGATCATGACCTGAGCTGAAGTTGGATGCTTAACTGAGCCACCCAAGCACCTCACTTGCCATGGCTCTTTAAAATAAGAGTGATTTAGTGGCTACTTTACCGAGAAGCAGGGTTTCATTTTTGGGTAGTGAAAGAGTTAGACTAGTTTAGAATAATGTCTTTAGGTTGGTTTTCTAAAAATTATTTGTTACATTGGGCAATACTAAATTTATTTTCTACCTAAATTGTGTTGGTTGATCTGTGTACAATATTATCTTATTAATCATTTCTTTTGGGGTGGTTTTTTTGTTTGTTTGTTTTTTAAGTAGGCTTCATGCCCAGCGTGGAGCCCAACACACAGCTTGAACTCACAACCCTGAGATCAAGACTTGAGCTGAGATCAAGAGTCAGATACCTAACCGATGGAGCCATCTAGGCACTCCTCTATTGGGGTGTTTTTAATTTTAATTATTTTGATGAACAGAAGAAAGAAGGCCCATAAATAGAAATACCCATAAATAAGAAAGTTGCCCATAAATAGATAGGGGAAGTTTTAACATTCTTTAGTATATTTCAGATTAGTTAACATAACCAATATCATAAAGTCAGAGTGGCTGGTCTTATAAAAGAGCCAGCTTGTTTAATTAAGTTTTTTGACTAGATCCAGATATTGGGAATTCCGTAATTTAGAAAAAGCAATTTTATGCTATTGCTTTGTACACTGTAAGTATGCATAGCCTTGCCTGTGCTACATTGGTGAAAATTTTCTGTTGCATTTGCAATACTACAGGTTCTCAATAATAAATAATAGATTGTTGAAGTATATGCCCATGATTGTCATCTTTTTTTTTCTTTTTAGAGAGTACATGAGCAGGGGAGAGGGGCAGAGGGAGAGAGATTAAGAAAATTAAGCAGACTCCACACTCAGCATGGAACCCAACACGGGGCTCGAGTCCATGACCCTTGGGATCATGACCTGAGCCAAAATCAAGAGTCAGATGCTCAACCTCTTGAGCCACCCAGGCGCCCCTGATTATTATCATTTAACTTAATTCTGTTCATACTTTTAGGCATGCAAACAAGAAATAACTGCTGGTGGTAGCTGTTTAAATTACATTCAGATATCTTGAGGAACGTGTTTGAACAAATATTTTATGCTTATCAAAAAAGGTTTTTCAATGGGTATTCTCTTGTTTGCTTAAAATATGTATGAGATTACCTGGACAAGTTAAATAGTACACAGATTAGGAAAAGAGGATTAAAAGGGCAAAATAGCCTTTTAAAAAATTTTAATAGTGTGGTTTGAAAAGCTGATGTCATTTGATGATTTCATTAAAAGAAAAAAAATCATTGAATGGTACCTAACTGCTTGAAGTGTACCAAAGTACTCGCTGGTATTATAAATGTATGAAAGCTCTTAAATTATAAACACACTCTGACTGTTCCCTGGAAATAATCACAAAATTACTGCTTCAACCCCAGAGAAGAATGTAACTGAATAAACATTGGCAAACTGAATTAGTATTTTAGGATAACTTTTTTGTTTTAGCGCCTACTAGGTGCTAGGCACTTTATGTTGAGAATCTGTGTTGGGTGACAAAAGACACATAATCTTGCCTTCTGGAGCTTCTGTTCAGTAGGAGAAAGAGATGCATGGCAGGCCATTTTAATATACTGTAATAAACACCGTGATAAAGTCTGTACACAAGACCGGCTGTAAAATTGGGGGCAGTAGAAGAGAAAGATTTTAGGCATAAGTGGTCCTCTCATCTCCCTTCTGTCACACCATGTAGAGAGGGGGTCTCTGGTCTTGGCAGTAGTTGGTCATACAATCCACATGGGCAGGCTGTGGTGGATGACTTGGGCTCTGCTGTCATCTCCTCCAGTTACTTGTGCCGTTAGGCAAGTTACTTACGTCTCTGCTTCTTCCTCTGTGAGTTAGGAATAAAAGTAAAAATATCTGCCTCACGAGGCAGTTACAAGGACCAAAAAGGATAACTGTACATGAATGAGCTTTGTAAACAGGGAAACAGCATCTACATGCTAATTGTTAACATTCTTGGCATTCATTTTCTTTTTTTTTTTTAATTAAAAAATTTTTCTTGATGTTTATTTTTGGTAGAGACAGAGTGCAAATGGGGGAGGGGCAGAGAGAGACAGACAGACAGATAGACAGACACAGAATCCGAAGCAGGCTCCAGGCTCTGAGCTGTTAGCACAGAGCCCGATGCGGGGTTCAAACTCACCAACTGTGAGATCATGACCTGAGCCGAAGTCGCCCACTTAACCTGCTGAGCCACCCAGGTGCCCCATTGGCACTCACTTTCTGACTTTCGACAACTTAACCCCTATATGTGCTGAATTTTATCATGCGTAAAAAGGGAAAAAATAGTTTCTCTGATACAGGATTACTATAAGGATTAAATGAATTAAAGTATGTGAAGCCCCTAAAACAGTAGCTAGTCACTATTTTAATTATTATTCTTGCAGCACAAGAGGTGGAACCTACCTGTCTGTGATTCTGGTGGAAGGTTTTCAGCATGTTCATTTTACAGTGCTCTCAATATTAAGATTCTGTGCAGTTTTAATGGCTTAATAAAAGTGGTGTGTTTGTGGCTGTTATAAATAAGCTTCCAGAATTGAATTAACTGACTGACTCCAGGTATGAATGTAAGAGGTGAGCCGGTGCTCTGTATTAATTCACATTGAATTGTTTGGAAATGTCACATTCTGGTATTCGGATCATACTCTGCACTGGCTGCAAAAGTTTGTTTAATGAACAGTAATTAAGATGCTGCCCTTTTGACAGTCATTAATAAATCATTAATTAAAAACCCCAGTCTAGAGTGTCTGGTTCTGTTCTTCAGATGAGTGGCCGATTAGAGAAACACCTTACTTTTCTTGTGAGATCTATATGGTGTCAGTTTCCTTTGGGCCCTTTTTCCAAAGAAAAAAGTAAAATATGTACGTATTTTGTTTAGACAGCTACAGGAAGCTGAGTAGGGATTTCTGATACCTTGTCTTTTTTTAGTGAATTATAATCCTTCCTCTTTGACTTCTCCTAGTGACATATTTTAACTCCCCTGCCCTTTGGGATGGACGGCTTTATTTCATCCTAATTTCACTGGATCATCACATCGGATATGTGAAGGGAAATAGGTTTATCATAACAATACAGAACAGTAACAATATTGCTTATGTTTAATGTATGTACGTTAATATACACATTATTGCATTCAAGTCATTTAAGAACATTAGGAGATATCCTGATGAAATTTCTTGCTTAAACTGGATGTTTAGGAGTGCCTGACTGGCTCAGTTGGTAGAGCAAAGCAAAATGATTCTTGACCTCGGGGTCTTAAGTTCAAGCCCCACATTGAGTGTAGAGCTTACTTAAAAGACAACAACATAAAATAAAACAACAAATAAAAATAACAAAACCTGGAAGTTTTGCACAGTAAGGATTCTGTCATGTGTTTATTGGGAAGGGAGCTATTGGAAATTATGTCGAGGGGTATGGGTGAAGTCCTCCAAGCTCTCCCTCTAGGTCAGTGCCCCTTTCCCTATCCAGGTACTAGAAAAATCTACCATGAAAGGAGTCCTTTGGATTATCTTTGTATCTTTGGGAAGCCCTGCTTAAAATGTAAATGCCCATGGAGTAGTGACTGATTAAATAGGAACTCGGGAAATTACCTTATCATCAAGAATGGAATGGAATGAAAGCTCAGGTGGCTTCTAATGGGAGAAGGAATAAAAACGTGATGTAAGGTTTCTTCTTGGAAAATTTACTGGAGCTAGAAGCGGGAACCCAGAGAGGGAATATGGAGTGGGGAGGAAGAATGGGAAAGGGGGATGGGGACAAGGTAAATGATTACTGAGGTCCCTCGTATTTACATCAAGATCCCAAATCATGAAGAAAAGTCTTTGGCTGTGATCTCTCCCTTAGCGCTCTGTTTCTCTTTGGTCCTCCACTGTATGTTCCTGGGAGAACTCCTCAGCGCCATCCAGGGGCAGCAGGAGATGCTGCAGCTCTGGTACAGCAGCCCGCAAAGCCATTCCTGAGTTGCCTTGTAGGTGTGGGAAACCAGGAGGTAGACCTTATCCCTGGAATGTCAGCCATTGAAGTAAGTGGGGTGTGTGTATATTTTCACACCAGCATGTTGTCACATCCCTGGGCTGGAGAGATGTTAATGAATGAGTGGAAGTTAAAAGACAGTGGTTAATCTTTGAGCTCTATTGTTTAGAGTCAAGGAGAGAAGTCTTAATCCTTGTAACTGAGAATATTGTGTTTACATGTCCTCTAGAACCTAAGTTGGAAGCTGGTAGTAAAACACAGAAATGAGTTTACTATTGGGTTTACTGATTATTTCATCATATAGGGTTTAAAATTAGTGTTATTTGATAAAAGTTGGAACCAGTTCATGTTAGAGGCACAGGATATCTTGCCGGGAACCTCCAAGCAAAACAAAAAGCAGTTTGGAAGTCAAGAAATATCTTACTTCTACTTTAAGACTCACTGCTGGAGAGTGCTTCATCCCCATTAAAAATAGAAGACAAAAATCTTACGACTTTCATTAAACTGCATTCTTAATTGACTTCAGGCCAGAGGTGACTAGTCTCTGTCTCTAGTCTTCAGATTTTTGCCCAATCTGTAAACATGGATAATGGTAACTGCCTCTGAGGATGGTTATAAGGATTAAATGAGACGATATAGTGGCAGTATTAAGTAAACAGGCCTGAATTAAGACTCTCCCACTTGTGAGCTGTGTGGGAAACTTAAATCTCTTTGAGTTACAGGTGCCCCATCCATTAAAGCCCTGATTGTGGGAAGCACTTAATGAAAGAATGTATGCAAGATGCCTGGCGTGCATTAAGTGGGCTTGGTATTTGGATATGGGTTTTTTGGCCAGGATAGTGTTAAATTGGAAAGAGTTGCTAACATTTAAGTGTCAGAAGAAATCTGGATTTCAGAAATCAGAAGATCTGGCAACCTTACACCTGTATCTCGGGCTGGCTATATTCCTCAAGCGGTGTTCCTAGGAGCCTCTTTGGGTGATCGCTGCTCCCTGCTGACTTATACCTCCCCTGTTCACTTACTTAAGCTGTGTAGCTAGCTGATCCTGTAGGCATCTTTTGTTTTTCCGAGAGATGGAGGTTTCGGTTAGAAACTGTGTAGCACTGAGTATGATATTTGGCACACAACACATGCTCAGTAAGGGTTTCCCTTTTTCTCTCATAGAGAATGGTGATGTAGTGAAGAGAACCAGTTTTAATTCAGATGATTTCAGCCCTGAGCTAGGTTCTATCTTAGCTGACTGACTGGGTGACCTGAGAAAGCCACTTAACTATTCTAGTCTCAGCGTTTTCCCAGGAAAACTGGAGTGTTTGGACCATCCGATGCTGAGTTTCTTCCAGTGGTGAACTACCTGAAGAGTGGTATATATCACATTTAAACTTTCACAAGATGTTTCAATAAAACTTGTATGCTATCCTCTGAATAAAATGGTAAAGTATGGATTGTAAGAACAATTAGGCAAACTAGAAGGTGACCAAAAAATAATGTTCCAAGCCACTGGTAATACCAATCTGGCAAGCTGAGGGAGTAAGTGTTTTAGCCTTGTGCTGTGGAAATTTTCGTAGTTTATTTGGATAAAGCTCTCAAGGGCAGGTCTATCAATGTAGCAGCTCATATGATGAAGCTAGGAGCAGTACTCACATGATGGATGACAGGCCCAGGATGGAAAGATATCTTCACAGAATTGAGCAGTGGACCATAACTGAACAACGATAGATGTGCAGTGCTGTCATTTGAGATTGAAAAATTAACTGCACAAGTAAAGATGGGGAAGGAAATATTTTAAGAGTAGATAAAAAAAAGAACTGGGGTTTTGGATGGAATGCTTAACTTAAAGGGCTATCCATGGCCAGCACTGTTACATAAAGAAAACATTAGAATTTCTATTCATGTTTATTTAGACAAGCATCTTTTTTAAAAAAAAACTATTTTTTGTATGTTGACTTACATATACTAGATGATAATATATTAATAAAAACAAAAAAAATATGCATTTGGGGTATAGACTTTTTTCTAGCTAGTAGGGGTGAGTATGATCAAAAATTTGGAGACTCCTGGACTGTAAGCTGTTTGTTGAGATGTAACTCAGTATAGTAGAAACTATAGACTTTGGAGTCACATATTCCTGAATAAAGATTTTGGCTTTTTAAAAATTTTTTATTTTATTATTTTTAAAAATTTATTCCCAAGTTAGCTAACATACAGTGTAGTCTTGGCTTTAGGAGTAAATTCCCACGATTCATCACTTACATACAACACCCAGTTCTCATCCCAACAAGTGCCCTCCTCAATGCCTATCACGCATTTTCCCCACCCCCATCAATCTTCAGTTTGTCCTCTGTATTTAAAGAGTCTCTTCTGGTTTGCCTCCCTCTCTGTTTGTATGTTATTTTTCCTTCCCTTCCCCTATGGTCGTCTGTTAAGTTTCTCAGATTCCACATATGAGTGAAAAACATATGATATCTGTCTTTCTCTGACTGACTTATTTTGATGATTTTGGCTTTAACACTTAAATGCTTATGACCTTTCTAGGTAGTGGTTTCTTTGAGTCTTACGTTTTTTTTTTAAATGTAAAATGTGTTAGAATACTTCTCGCAGAATTATGTTGGGGTAGTTTCAATGAGATGATTTTCCTGTTTTTCAGTTACTAATTTCCTTGAAAAAAATTTTTTTAACGTTTATTTGTTAGAGAGTGAGAGAGAGCACGCACACAAGTGTGGGAGGGAGGGACAGAGAGGGAGACAGAATCTGAAGCAGACTCCAGGCTCTGAGCTGTCAGCACAGAGCCTGGTGTGGGGCTTGAACTGGCTCGAACATGAGATGTTGGCCTGAGCCAAAGTAGGATGCTACTGAGCCACCCAAATGCCCCTTCAGTTACTGATTTCTAGGTTGATAGGATTATAGTCAGAGAATATACTCTGTATAATTGCAGTTCTTCTAAATTTGTTGCGGTTTGTTTTATGAGTGTTTAGGAGAGTTTGATTATGATGAGTCTTAGTGAATATCTGTGAGCACTTGATAACAATGTGCATTCTGCTTTTTTTGGGTGGGGTGTTCTATGTCAGATCCTGTTGGTTTATGTATTGTTCAGTTCTCCTGTATCTCTGCTAATTTTCTATCTAGTGGGTTCTGTCAACTGCTGAGTGTGGAATACTGTAGTTCCCATGATGAGATGACTTTTTTTTTTTTAATTTTTTTTTCAACATTTATTTATTTTTGGGACAGAGAGAGACACAGCATGAACGGGGGAGGGGCAGAGAGAGAGGGAGACACAGATACAGAAACAGGCTCCAGGCTCTGAGCCATCAGCCCAGAGCCTGATGCGGGGCTCGAACTCCCGGACTGCGAGATCGTGACCTGGCTGAAGTCGGACGCCCAACCGACTGCGCCACCCAGGCGCCCTGAGATGACTTTTAACAGTGTGCCTGGCCTGGTATGCCCAGAGTAGTGAGTGTGGTATAGCTTAGAGCAGAGAAGCATAAATGCATGCATGATATTAGATCTCCAGATAATTGCCAAGCTGCTTAATGGAAAATGGTTGTACCTCTCTATCATATCAGAAGATTGAACAAATGCGAAGAAGCTGTATGGAGACAATATTTGACTCCATACAGAGCAAGTGTTATTGTCCTATAACTTCCCATGAATTTCTTATCTGAGTCTGTCACTATTAGCTCTCTGGGGTTTATAGAAATACTATCATGACTTTGTTCTTCTTGTGGTTAAATACACAAGCTTGAATACCAGAACCTCCCATTCCTTCTATATAAAATGAATTGGGTAGGTATCTAGTTTTAAGTGACTTTCAGTCAGATACAGACTCAATATTTGGCCCTCTCTCTTGGCGGGTGAGCACATAGAATGGACATGTTTTCACATTTCACAGCAGCATATGTGAAATTATTTGCCTTCTGTTCTTTGGCTAAATCCTTTTTTTTTTTTTTTAATTTTTTTTTCAACGTTTTTATTTATTTTTGGGACAGAGAGAGACAAAGCATGAATGGGGGAGGGGCAGAGAGAGAGGGAGACACAGAATCGGAAACAGGCTCCAGGCTCCGAGCCATCAGCCCAGAGCCTGACGCGGGGCTCAAACTCACGGACCGCGAGATCGTGACCTGGCTGAAGTCGGACGCTTAACCGACTGCGCCACCCAGGCGCCCCGGCTAAATCCTTTCTTAATAAACCTCTTGGGGAGGATATATTCTAATCAAAAGAGAGAAGTTACATGTTAAGTGACAAAAAAATGGCCTTGGGCTTTGCACCTTAACAAAGCAGTCTTTCTTAAAAATCCCATTTTATTTCTCTATGCCTCATTTACCCGAGAAAGTTGTCAACTGGTTTGGGTTCTCCCTGCCCCTGGGTTTAAGAGAAACAAAAGCAGCTAAGTATCTGTTGGTGTTAAGAAAGATAGATAAATATGATCTTCTCTGAAACATCAATATTTAGTAATAACTAGAGCGGGGCAGTGTCACTATGTTTTAGACGTGTTTCTTTTAAATAACATACTATTGGAGTAAAAACAAATGGACTGAATATTGATCTTTTAGCTGGTGATTTTCATATAGAACAGTTACATTGGCTGTGATGACTTTTATATTGAGATTTATTTTCCCTATAGGCTTTTTTCTCCCCATTCTCAATTTACTTTTGTTCTTTTTTTACTGTTACTAGTGCTTTTTGTTTTCGCTTGTGGTTTTTTTTTTTCTTTGCTTTCCTGTATTTATTTTATGGGCTAAATTTATTTTTTCATGATTTTCCTTCCACTGGTTTGATTTTTATGCATTTTATTACTTTCAGACTTAAATTTTAATGTATATACTCTGATTCATTTTATAAAAGATGAATCTAGCTTCTAGCAAAACTTGTGAATCAAAGAAGTAGGAATTTATTCTGATATCAAAAAACATGACCACTCAGGTGTTTGAAATACAGATTTGTTATTGTTCTGTGACTGCCACCTGGCATAGCTACCTGTTACTCTCACAGTTACTTGTTCATTCTTATTAATGTTTTTGGGGAATGATCCATCCCAGAAATGTGAAGGCTGGTGTAAATCTACTGCAGGATGATTGAATGCATGCCTCTGCACTGCAGACTTACTGTTAATGCAGCTGTAATTAAAGGGAAGTTGCTGCCAGTGACTGAACTCGGTTTGGAAAACAAAAAACAGCAGCAAGCAATCAAAAGCAAAATAGACCTTTCTTATGAAACCAGAGTAGCTATTGGAATAGCATGAATTAAAGACTTGCCATTTCATTAGTGGATTGAACTCCCCCTCGCCCCCACCCCTCATGTGTGGAGAGAGATATTCACTCTTCCAATCACTAGGTCTTGGTTGTCACCACTGGTGACAGTTTTAAATGAAAGAATGCTAAGGAAGAAAAATACTGAAACAGAAATGTCGTTTTTTAAAACCGTATTGGTCCTTTGGAAATGGCCTTTGGTTTTAGTTTTACTGTGTTTATACTCAAAAGCTTTCACTGTGACCAAGTGAAGTTGAAAGCCGCTAAAGGAACAGCTGTTGGGAGTGCTATTAGGCTTAAACCTCTGATTAAAACATTGGCATTGTTTTTGTAACTTTCTTTGGGTAAAAATGGAATTCCCATGTTAGCAAAGTGGGCTTCCTGTTAGCATTTCTCTTACCATATGTGGCATCCAGAAATGTGTTGATGAAAAACAAAATCAAATCAAAGCAATTATGATGTGGAATTTGGATCAGACTTCTGGAATTTTCAGTTCTTGGCTTGCTTTGTGTTACTCTGAGATGCATGCGCAACTCTATATGTCTTTGCTTTAGTTTGTTGCTTTTTAAAGATGCAAATCATAATGAGCTTGAACTCATGGTTGTGAAATAGTTGAAGCTGAAAAAGGCAAAGTTCTGCCTTTGAAGGTATTGTATATGACAATATGTGACAGCTCTGTGAGATACAAGCTTATTTCACCAAGGGAAATTGACACTGACTCTATGATTGTATAGAAAATTCAGAAGTACTGCTTGGAAAGAGTTAGGAAATATTTTCCAACTACTTCCACACACAGTCTTTATTCCTAACCCTTCTTCTTTTCCCTTTAATTGATTCACCTGTCCTGGAAAATATGAGATTTATTGAAAACACAGGAGGAGATTTAAGATTTCTTTGCTGGGGAAAAAAAAAGTTTTTCTTTGCATTGGTTAGATTTTAAATAAATGTATAATTTTAAGTAACTTTTTATTTTTAAATGATGTCAAACTTACAGAAAATTTCCACGATTAGCATAGAAACTCCTGTATATGTATACTTCATCCAGATTTGCCAGGGTTTTACACTCTTTACTCCATTGGCTTTGTCATTAGCTCTTTCCCTCTTGTGTATACATACTGTTGCTTTCTGAACTATTTGAGAGTTAATTGTAGACTAATCCTTAAGTATTTCTATACATAGCTCCTAAGAACAAGGACATTTTCTTACATAATCATAGTACAGTGATAAAAATCAGTACATTTTAGGGGCTCCTGGGTGGTTCAGTCGGTTAAGTGTCCAACTTCGGCTCAGGTCATGATCCTTGCGGTTTGTGAGTTCTAGCCCCGCATCGGGCTCTGTGCTGACAGCTCAGAGCCTGGAACCTGCTTCGGATTCTGTGTCTCCTCCTCTCTCTGCCCCTCCCCTGCTCATGCTCTGTGTCTCAATAATTAGTAAATGTTAAAAAAAATTAAAAGATCAGTACATTTTATATCCAGTCCACAGTCTGATTTAAATTCTTTTCAGTTGTCCCAATAATGACTTTTATAGCATTTTCCCCCTTCCGAGGACCAGGGTCTGTTTGTATGGATAGTATTTAGGTTTCATGTCTCTTTAGTTTCTTTGAATTTGGAGCCATTCCTCATTCTTATTATTTCTTGACCTTGATATTTTTGAACAGTACAGGCAAATTATTTCATAGAATGTATCTTAACTAAGATTAGTCTGTTTCTTCGTATTGTATTCCAGCATTTGTTTGCTTGTTTATTTACTCATTTACATTTGTTATGGACTTATTCAGTGGTTTATAAGCTGCTGCTATCAGCATTTATTTTGATGTTCAGATTGTCCCCAATTTGTTCAATGGATGCTCCTTCAAGCTGGCTCTTTAGCCTTTGATGTGTCCCATCAGACTTTAAGTATCTCCTTACTCTCAGGCACAGCGTGATGGTCCAGCCTGGTTTTGTACTTTCTCTACTATAGTACTGAAATCGACCAATTCACTAAGGAACCCTAGGTCTTTCAGTGGAGAATGGTATTTAGATTTTGGTGCTATATGTACTCATTGATGCTACCAGGGTGTCATGACTTTTATGTCTTCTTGGAGGTGAAAGAAAGCGAGGGAGGAAGGAAGAAAAAAAAATATATACACTACATATAAGTGTGTGTATACATCTGTTTGTCCATCTGTCCATTGGAAACCATGAGTTCACACTGATGATACTTTCAGTTTTAGCCCAGTACCACAGAGTTCAGTCTAGCATTCCTTTTTTCCATATTTGTAACTCATTTCATCATCTGTGAAAAACCTGGCTTCTATTATTTTCAATATACCTATTCAATCAAAAAAAATTAAAAACAAAGCAGTTTTAAAATTTCTAACCTATACCACTGTGAAAAATAAACTTCGTCAATAGAGTTCAACATTTGTTTATAGTTCATTTTGTCTTTTGAGTGATGCTATGTAGTCAAAATACTTCATTCAAAAGATATGTGGGCTAGTTCTCTTTCCATGTGATTATGTTCTGTATTTGACATACTGTTGGTTTGTATGTTTGTTGCGTTCCATTTTAGGATCCCTCTATTCATACTTGTTGATTTTATTTATTTGAATATATAAAATATTAATACAGATTTGAAAGTGAAAGATGTGCTCAGAAATATTGTAACTCCAATTCTTTCCACCCCATTCCCATCCTAGTTCCTAGTACTTACAGGTAACTAGCGTCATTAGTTTCTGGTTTATCCTTCTCTTAGTTATTTTGCAAAAATATGCGGGTATACGTATATTTTCTTTTCCCATTTTTTCATACACAAAACATAACACACATTATGTATTTTTCAGCTTTGCTTTTTTCACTTAACACTATATTCTGGATGTCATTACATATGTTTCCATAGAGTTTGTCCTCATTCTTCTTTATAGTGACATAGTATCCTTTGTCTGGATAAAGGATACCACATAATGTATTCAGCCAGTTTTCTAATGTTGGTATTCAGGTTGTTTCTGATATTTTACCATCAGAAACATTGCTGCAGTAGATAATGCATATTTATTTTGATAATGTTGGAGACGTATATTTAGGGTAGATTCCTAGAAATGACATTGTAAGGACAAAAGGTGTACATACACATAATTTTGTTATATACTATCAAATTCTCTTCCATGAGGACTGTAGCAGTTTTTGTTCCTACCAGCAAGGTGTGAGAGGGTCTTTCTTCACAGTCTTGGCTAGTACTCCATGGTAACATCTCTTTTTCAGTGTTTTTCTAGCTTGGATGGGGAGAAACAATTGTATTATGTCATTGGCAGATTTTTATCTAATTTATCCCGCTTATTGGAATTGCAAATGGGCCATCAAAGGGTGTTTCCTCTGTTTTCCCAACTTCAACTCTTTGTTCCAATTTAATTTGAAAAGTAAAGTTACAGAATCAGATTTTATTCCTCTCTTACCTACTCAATGGGACTTCTGTATACATCAGTGCTATCAAACTTTGGTGGGCATCAGCATCACCTGGAGGATTTGTTAAAACACCAATTAATGGGGCCCACAGCCAGAGATTCTGATTCAGTAGTTCTGGGGTGAGGCCAGATCATTTGCATTTCTGCAATCCCAGGTGATGCTGATGCTGCTGGTCTGGGGTCCACACTTTGAGAACCACTAGTCTGTGTTAATGGATTGGCTTATGGAGTATCTCATGGAAGTTGTTAGACTCTTTACAATCATAGCTTATAGACTGTTTGAGTGATGGTATAGGACAGATGTCATCATGTCTGAACTGCTGAAGACACAAGTTATCTTGTAACCTTTAAATCTTCGTACTACAAGGAGATAGAATAGTCTGTCATTCATTTATTGAATCATTCCATTTATTCATCAGATTTCTTGGCTTTCAATTATGTTTGCCAGGCAGTGCAAGGGTTTCTATTTTACATACTGCGGAATTTCATAAGACAAATTAAATATATTTTCTGAGATCCTACATTTTAAGAATAAAAGCCCTTGACTTCAGAATGCTTTGAATAACCCTGGCAGTTTTGTGCCTCTTTCTGTACATAATTGACTTTTACATATAGTGAAACTGAAAGTTGAAGCTGCAATTTAATTTCACAAACTTAATGACCTTTAGAACTGATAATGACATCTTGGTTGCCTTGAGATAACAAGACCTTAGGTTGAAACACTATTCTTGAGGTATTTATCTTCCCATATAACAACAGTGTTACCTCATCAAGGATAGTTACCCATACCTTGACTGAAATGAAACTACACCAGGCCATTAATCCCATTTAGGTCAGTGTAGAATTGACTGGGGTACCCACTGACTAATGTCAGAGTGTAGTATGTCCCAGGAGACAAAATTCTAAAACTGACCTCTGCAACCTGATGTTTTATTTTGCCCTAAATTTACTCTGGCATGTGCAATACAGTTATTTAAGGGTACTTAGAATGCAGATAGTGAATTTGCTGATTTTAGTGTAAAGGTGATATATAGAAATTTGTGGCTTGGCAATAGTTAAAATTGGAAGCAGAGAAGGAAACTATGAGAAATTGTGGTTTCTAAGCAACTGAATGCATAATATCAGATCCTTGTACCACTTGCTGATGTTAAGATGACTGAAGTGTAAATAATTGATTGAATGGAGACTAAAACAGCCATCATAGTCAGCTGAATTCTAAGCTATTTGACTTGAGCTCATTATGGTCAGGTTAGTGAATAGAATGGCTATTTCTCTAAGGAAAGGAGCCCAGATACAATTTCTGCCATGCCCGTGGATCAGTTTTTAATTTAGGGAATGTGGGAATCTTGGGTGACAACCCATCAGGAGGTGAATGAGCTGTAACGGAGCCTTGGATACTCTACCTTTACCTCCCCCAATACAGAGGACCTAAGGAATGATTATTTTTATAAAAGAATGCAAAGAGCAATATGCCTTACGTTCATCAAACTCTATTATAACTTTCACTTCTAATTCTACTGGAGATACTCCTCTAGAATATCACTCAAGCTTTCCCTGATTGATTTCATCTCTGCTCATAGTTTTAATTCTTGGACTTACACAGATGACTTCCAAATGTATGCCTTTAGCTTTGTTCTCATTCTTTAGTCTTGTATATTTCAGTACATTCTGGGCATCTTAACTGTCTATGAATCAAACTCAAAATGTCCTACAAAGGAATTTCTCTCTTAACTACCTTCTCCTTATGGTCTCTCATCTGGACCCAGATTGGTCTACCTGTCCCTGGACGTGGTCGTCTCAGGTATCTTCTACAACTATAATCTTTTATAAAACACAATTCTGACTATGCTTCTTTTATTTAAACACATGGATGATCACCAACTTCTGATCACCAACACATGGGTGATCACTTGATCACCAACAGGATAAAGTCCAGACTCCCTTGCTTGATCTAATAGCTTACTATGATCTCATTGTTGTTTGCTTCTCCAGCTGGATGTCCTGACTTTCTCTACACATACTTTAAAATGCAGCCATTTGGAACTGCTTTTAGTTCCCCTAAAGACACCATGATATTTCATGCATCCTCACTTACAATTGTGCTGGTCTTACTTACTGACCTTTGTGCCCCTTTTAATTCTTTTGCTTTCAGAACTTTGTTCTGGCTCCTCTGGAATGCCTTTCTTGATTTCTCTTGCTCGTCTACCAGATTTATGACTGTTGACCTTTCTCTGTGATCTCCATAGGACACCATGTGTATGTCTCTGTGGTAGAATCTCATCCACCTTACTGAATTCATCTTTAAATTCCTTGAGTGGAAGATCTCTGTTTTATTTCTAGTTATATTCCTCTTGCTTATTATGGGTCTTGAAATCATTGTGAATTGATCTATGCATTTGCTTATGAAGATATGTAGAATTAACTAGATAATGGTAGCAAGAAGTGTCTTTGCCTTTTCTTTCCAGTGCCAATGAATGAGAGGTGGTGACATATTTTTTTTGTATTTATCTTGGATATCTATTGCTGCATAACAGAACACCCCAAAACTTACTGCTTAAAACAACAGAATTTCATGATTACTGTTAGAAAAGTCATGGAACCCTAATTGGGCTGGGCTCAGCTGGATGTTTCTTCTTTTGGTCTTGTCTGGGGTCAGTCATGTGTATTCATTCATCTGGTGGCTTAACTGGAGATGGATGGCCTACCACAACCTCACTCACATGTATGGCAGTTTGTTGTTGGCACTCAGTTCTGCCTTTCTCTTATCCTCACAGGAACTGGCTCAGGCTTCTTTACATGGCAGTCTCACGGCTGCAAGAAAGTGAGGGCAGAAGTTGCAGGCCCAGAAATTGCACGGTAGCAATTCTTTCACATATTTAGGTCAAAGCAAGTTAGAAGGCCAGCCCAGATTCAAGGTGTGGGAAAATAGATTCCATTTTTGATGAGAAGAGCAGGCATGTCACAGTATAAAGAAATGTGCATACAGGGATGGAAGAATTTGTGACTTTTTTAACCATCAACACAGTATTCCTTGTTAGAACTGGATTGACTTCTGTACTTGTTAAGTTCTTTTTGCACATTGTATTAGTGCTATGGTCTTTCATGCTTTCCATTTTGTATGTCTTCTTTTTTTTTTTTTTTGCATTTAGGAAGAACATGGTAAATATTTGTATTCCCCATAGTGCATACAAGGTTTTTTAATTTGTCAGAGTTTCGATAAATACTTATGGAGTGAAATATCTTTTTTCCAGGTAAATATTTCAAATACAGTTGGCTCTCGACCAATGTGAGGATTAGGGGTACTGATCCCTCATGCAGTCAAAAATCCATATATGACTTTTGACTCTCCCAAAACTTAACCTACCAATAATCTGTTGACTGATAACCTAAATAGTCAATTAACACATATTTTGTATGTAGTATGTATTCTATACTGTATTCTTACAATAAACTAAGCTAGAGAAAAGAAAACATGATTAAGAAAATCATGAGAGAATACATTTACAGTACTGTATTGAAAAAAAAAAAAAGGTCTGTAAGTGGACCTGTGCACAGTTCAAACCCATTGCTCAAGGGTCAACTCTACACAGAAAAGTAAGAGAATAAAGTAAACATCTATCTACTTACCATGTGAACATCTTTCCTGAGCTAGACATAGTACCATGAACTGGTAAATATGTCTGGTAAAATAGTGTTGCCTTCTCAGTTATATTGTGAGTTACAAGTTGGTTGACCTGACCTTTTAACAACTATTTGTGACC
Organism: Felis catus; assembly: GCF_018350175.1. NCBI lineage: Eukaryota > Metazoa > Chordata > Mammalia > Carnivora > Felidae > Felis > Felis catus. Next base: position 42,564,378 of record NC_058380.1, read on the forward strand.
TTGTTTCCAAAGGAGAATGAATTCCAAACCTCAAGCACTCTGGCTTGCAATCTTAGTTGAGTCGTAATTTGGGGGTTGCTTTAAAAGCCAAGAAAATACCCTGCATATGAATATTACAAGCATCTGGGTAATGTCAGTACCTATTTGAGAATGAGCTAATTACAGACTTCTTTGAGTTAGTAGAAAGGTCATTTTTCCCCCTGGAATTTCAAAATCCTTTGTTATAAGAGAGGGGGGAGGAGTGGACAAAGGTGCTTTAATGCTGTAGATGTGGTGCTTCTGGTACTGCTGTTTTTTCAGTAATAATACCTTGTTACAAATCCTAAAGCTTTGACTTGCATATTGGATTTGCTTCATGGATGGCTTTTCCCAGAGTACTTAGAAGCTGTGAGTGTGTACTAAAGGAGCTGTAGAGTGAGAAAAGGCAAAGGGTTTGGTTAGAAGAACAGGAAGAAATACATTCCCGTTTAGGGAGTGTGCATACTCTTCAGTTTACTTTGTCCCGTGTTCTACCTGAAAAGCTTAACTCCCTGCTGTTAATCTTAATTCCTGATCCTAGTCTTTGGTGCCTCTTTCCCTTGCCTGCCTGCCCTTCCTCCCTTCCTCCCTCCCTCCCTCCCTCCCTCCCTCCCTCCCTCCCTCCCTTCCTTCCTTCCTTCCTTCCTTCCTTCCACCTGATTTTACTATAGAAATACTCAAGCGTCTAGAATGGGGAGGGTTGGTTTTTTTTTTTTTTGCCGAAAATTTGAAAACTATGTCTCTGATCTCGTTACATTTTCTTCTTTAATACATAGTTGTGCATCTCTAAAAGTGATATTTTCCCACATTGTCTCACAGCTCAGGTTTGTCCTCTGAAAATGAGAATGATGATACCACCTTCACTGAATAAATAGGTCAGGAAGGCCTGAGACATAACAGATGCTTCCCTGATTTACTTTTCAGTCTTCCCTGGTTTCCTTTCCGTCTTTTAAAATTTTTCCTATTCCTTTTCTCTTTTCTATACTTCTGCCTCCTGTTTCTCTCTTAAGTCCTCTTGTTGGCATTTCTACCTTATATGCCAGATATCTTTGCTCCTTTGTCTTGGTTCCTTCCCAGAGAGACTGGTAGAGGCCACTGTAGCCTCAGGACTGCCCAGAGGGGCCCCAGGCCAGTCCCCAAAAGGAAGCATTCAGAGAGGGCCTCCCTATTCTTCATTCGTGGTCATTCCTGAGGACTTCAGGGTTTCTGCAGGGGTGAGCTTCTGTCTGCCCTGCATTTACGTTCTGACTTACTCCCCCTGAAGATTTTAAAAACATTTTTTTTTCTTCTGAAAAGATACATCTGTGCCCGTTTGTGCAAACACTGGAATCTGTTCATGGTTATCTCCTTTTTGATCATTCTTGTGTTCATAGTTACTGAATAATCTTGTTTTGGGCTTAAGTTTGACCTTCATACATACAATGTGGATTGGATAATTTTCCAGTGATGCAGGGTTCCGACATTGTGAAGGTGGTATTTCAATATTGATTTTTCTAGTGAATGTTTTGAAATATTATCAGTTGGAAGCTTTTAGCAGTTGATAAGTTTCCACCAAGTATTTATTTGGAAGGGGGTCTACAGTGGTTTCCTTAATACGTCAAATGCATGAGTTTTTATTTCACACAAGTCACACCAAGTCTCTTAGCCATTTTGCTTCCACAAACCTCAAAGAAATCTAAACGTGACAACACTAGGGAAAAACAGGTAGACACTTAGGATGGAAAGTACCACAACCATTTTTAGGAAATGTAAGTGGTAAAATACACACACACACACACACACACACACACACTAGTATAATTAGTACAGGATTAGAAGCCTGCACTATAGGAACAGTGAGTGGCACCCTTGTAATATTACCAATTGATGCTTGTATTTTTTGGTTCTGTTTTTCTTTGTTCCCATTGTGTTGTCCTCTCCTAACTTATCTGAAAAAATACCGGCACATTTCTATACCTGCTTTAGGCTTCCCTGTGGTGCACCCGTTGTGTCTCTAGGAGGTCTGTGGACTCTGCAGTGAGGAGTCAAATGGGAGATATGTTTCTCCTTTGAAAAACCCCGTTGGTTAAAATAAATTCTAAGAGGTAGCATTTTAACTAGAGTCCCAAGCACTTGCTGATGTAATTCTAGTTCACAGGTTGACATAATAAATGTGCATTTGTGTGTTTGAAGTGCCAGAACCTTTCATGTTAATACAAACAAACAAAAACTCACAAGAACAGGCTTTTGCTAGGATGTAGAAGGCTGGAAGGAGTATTGCCCCTGTGCTTACAGCAGTAAAAAGCCACAGGGTGCCTGGTGGTTCAGTCAGTTAAGCGTCCAACTTCGGCTCAGGTCATGATCCCATGGTTTGTGAGTTTGAGCCTGGCATCAGGCTCTGTGCTGACAGATCAGAGCCTGGAACCTGCTTTGGATTCTGTGTCTCCCTCTCTTTCTGCCCCTTCTCTGCTTGTGTTCATTCTCTCTCTCTCTCTCTCTCTCTCTCTCTCTCTCTCTCTCTCTCTCTCAAAAATAGATAAAACAATAAAAAACTGTAAAAAAAAAATAGTAAAAAGCCAGGTAATCCACAAAATCGTAACTTTTTTTTAATCCATCAGAGAATTTAAGTCACAAGGGATCTAAGGAAAGTCATACTTCTCTAAGTAGAAACAGGATGAGATGCTTGCTTACCTAGGGAAATGCTGGATGCCATATAAATTGGTAAGAGGAATTCCGCCAAAGTTTTCTTCAAATGTGTTAAAAACTGAATGTATGGTAGCATGGGAGTGGCAGCTGCAAAGAGAATACATACTCTTAGAGCCTCTTCTCCAAGATCTCACCAGGTGCTCGTGGGAAAGATTGGGGGCAGGTTAGGTGACTGAAAAAATCCTCCTTTGTGGATCAGACCTTGAAGGAGGTAAATAGCAACCACTGCAAGAAAGACACGAAGCTCTTCTCTCTCCATCCCTATGAGGGAAAAAAAAAAGCCTTAAGCTTCTGGGGGAAGAGTAGCAAAACTTGTAGCCTCAGGGCACAGGTGACGATCTATTACAGCAGGGGCACCGGAACAGGAAAAAACCCTCTGTCTCCGGAGGAGGGGCAGGAAAATATTCTCCACTGGGACTTTTAGAGCCCCTAACATTGGGGGAAGAACAAGATCACTGTGCAGACCCTCCTCCCAGATATACAAATCCTGCCAAAACTGAGGCTGAATTTGAACAAGAGAATGTCTTCTTACACATACACAGACACACACATGTACACGTGCACAAACATTAGGTTCACAAGCGTTGTAATAACTGACAGTAGTCTACTTCTGGGAAAGGGGAATAATGTGGGAAAAGACAATCTCTGTGGTGCAGACAAAAAAGGAAGATCTAAAGCTGAAGGAATAGCATATACTGAGAAAAATGATATGACAAACCAGCCCTACCATAAGCACAAAGTAACAAGAAAGTCATATGAAGCCTATAACGTGCAGAGGGTACAGAGAAACAATAAAACCCATACTCAGTCTCATCTCTTGTGTAGGCTGAATCATCTCCCCACACTTAAGATTAGCAAAGAAGAGATATGTTCATTCCCAGGTATAAATACCATATTTACTTCAGTCTCTACTGTTCTACACAGGATGTCTGACTTTATCCAGTAATTACTGAGACACACAGAGAAGCCAGGAAAAGCAAAGAAACAAAGCAGTCAATAGAACCAGACTCAGATTTGACCCAGATGTTAGAACATGAGAGAATTTAAAATAAATGTAAGCCTCGTGGTAATCACAAAGCAAAAACCTATAGTAGATACACAAAAGATAATGAGAAAAGAACCTAAGCATAGCATAGAAAAAGTTATCAAACCACAAAGGAAGAAATCAAGACAAGAAGGGACAGAGGATACAGTCAGAAAACAACAAAATGGCAATAAATCCATACCTTTTAGTAATTGCTTTAAATATAAGTGCACTAAATTCTTCAGTAAAAAGACACTGGGTAGCTGAATGAATGATAAAGCAAGACCAGCTCTGTGTTGTCTACAAGAGACTCAGTTCAGGTATAAGGATACACACAGTCTGAAAGTGAAGGGATGGAAAATGATATTCCACGCAAATGGAAACCAAAAGAAATCTAGGGTAGCTATACTTACATCAGACAGAGTAGATGTTAAAACAAAGACTGTAATAAGAGACAAAGAAGGGCATGATGTCATGTTAAAAAGGGTCCGTCCAACAAGAGGATATAAAGCATTTATAAATATTTATACATGTAACATAGAAGCAGCTAAATATATGAAGCAAATACTAACAGACCTGATGGGAAATAGGCAGCAGTGCAATAACAGGAGAATTTAATATCCCATTTACATCAATGGATGGATTATCCAGACAGAAAATTAAATATCAGTTAAATTTTTTTAAAGTTTTTATTAAAATTACAGTTAGTTAACATACACTATTATATTGGTTTCAGGTGTACAATATAGTGATTCAACAAGTCCATACATCACTCAGTGCACATCACAACAAGCACACTCCTTAATCCCCATCACCTGTTTAACCCACCCCTCCCACCCACTTTCCTTCTGGGAACCATCAGTTTGTTCTCTATAGTTAAGAGTCTGTTTCTTGGTTTGCCTCTCTGTCTCTCTTTTTCCATTTGCTCATTTGTTTTGTTTCTCAAATTCCACATGAGTGAAATCATACGGTATTTGTTACTCTGACTGACTTATTTCGCTTAGCATTATACTCTCTAGCTCTATCCATTTTGCTGCAAATGGCAAGATTTCATTCTTTTTTATGGCTAAGTAATATTCCATGGTAGGTATGCATGTGTGTGTGTGTGTGTGTGTGTGTGTGTGTGTGTGTGTGTACACACACACACACATATACCACATCCTCTTTATCCATTCATCGATTGATGGATATTTGGGCTGTTTCCATAATTTGGCTCTCATAAATAATGCTGCTATAAACATTAGGTGCATGTATCCCTTTGAATTAGCATTTTTGTATTCTTTAGGTAAATACCTAGTAGTGCCATTGCTGGATTGTAGGGTAGTTCCATTTTTAACTTTTTGAGGAAACTCCATACTGTTTTTCAGAGTGGCTGTACTACTTCGGTTTCCCACCAAGAGTGCACAAGTGTTTCTTTCTCTCCACATCCTCACCAACACCTATTGTTTCTTGTATTGTTGATTTTAGCCATTCTGACAGGTGAGGTGGTATCTCATTGTAGTTTTGGTTTGTATTTCCCTGGTGACAAGTGGTATTGAACATCTTTTCATGTATCTGTTAGCCATCTGTATGTCTTCTTTGAAGAAATGTCTGTTCATGTCCTCTGCCCATTTTTAATTGTATTATTTGTTTTTTGGGTGTTGAGTTCTATAAGTTCTTTATATGTTTTAAATACCAACCCTTTATTAAATGTCTGTTTTCCCATTTTGTAGGTTGCCTTTTAGTTTTACTGATTTGTTTCCTTTGCTGTGCAGAAGCTTTTTATTTTGATGTAGTTCCAATCATATATTTTTGCTTTTATTTCCCTTGTCTCAGTAGATATAGCTAGAAAAATGTTGCTATGGCTGATGTCAGATAAATTACTGCCTATGTTGTCTTCTAGGATTTTTATGGTGTTAGGTCTCACCTTTAGGTTCTTATGACATTTTGAGGTTATTTTTATGTATGGTGTAAGAAAGTGGTCCAGTTTCATTCTTTTGCATGTACCTGTCCAGCTTTTCCATGACCATTGTTGAAAAGACTGTCTTTGTCTTACTGCATATTCTTGCGTCCTTTATCAAAGATTAATTGGCCATATAATTGTGGGTGTATTTCTGGGCTTTATTTTCTGTTCTACTGATCTATGTATTGATTTTTATGCCAGCACCATACCGTTTTGATTACTATGGCTTTGTAAGATAACTTGAAAGTCTGGAATTGTGATACTTCCAATTTTGTTTTTCTTATCCAAGATTGCTATGGCTCTTCAGGGTCTTGTGTGGTTCACACAAATTTTAGGATTGTTTGTTCTGGTTCTTTGAGAAATGAGGTATTTGATAAATTGGTATTTTGATAGGGATTGCATTAAATCTGTAAGTTATTTTGGGTAGTATAGACCTTTTAACCATAAATATTCTTCCAATCCATGAGCATAGAATCTTTCCATTTCATTGTGTTATCTTTCATCAGTGTTTTATAGTTTTCAGAGTATAGGTCATTCATCTCTTTGGTTACATTTATTCCTAGATACCTTATTGTTTTGGGTGCAATTATAAATGGGATTGTTTTCTTAATTCCTCTTTCTGCTGCTTCATTATTGGTGTATAGAAAGGCAACAGATTTCTGTACATTGATTTTGTATCCTGACTTTACTGAATTCATTTATCAGTTACAGCAGTTTTTTGGTGGCAGTTTTTTGGGGTTTTCTATACATAGTATCATGTCATATGCAAATAGTGAAATCCTTGCCGATTGGGATGTCTTTTGTTTCTTTTAGTTGTCTCATTGCTGTGGCTAGGACTTAAAGTATTATGTTGAATAAAAGTGGTGAGGGTGGGCATCCCTGCCTTGTTCCTGACCGTAGAGGAAAAGCTCTCAGTTTTTCCCCATTGAGGATGATATTAGCTGTGAGTTTTTGATATATCGCTTTTATGACGTTGAAGTATGTTCCCTCTAAACCAACTTTATTAAAGGTTTTTTTTAATGGATGGATGTTGTACTTTGTCAGATGCTTTTCTGCATCGGTTGAAATGATCATATAGTTTCTATCCTTTCTCAATAATGTGATATATCATGTCGATTAATTTGCAAATATTGAACCATCTTTGGAATCCAGGAATAAATCCCACTTGATTGTCATGAATGATTTTTTTAATGTACTGTTGGATTTGGTTTGCTGAGAATTTTTGTGTCTGTGTTCATCAGGGATATTGGCCTGTGGCTCTCTTTTTTAGTGGCATCTTTATCTGGATTTAGTATGGTAATGCTGGCCTTAAAGGATAATTGTGGAAGCTTTCCTCCCTTTTGTTTTTATGGAATAATTTGAGAAGAATAGGTATCAACTCTTCTTTAAATGTTTGGTAGAGAGGCACCTGGGTAGCTCAGTCAGTTAAGGGTCTGATTTTGGCTCAGGTCATGACCTCATGGTTCCAGTGTTTGAGCCCCACATCGGGCTCTCTCTCTGCCGTCAGTGCAGAGCCCGCTTCAGATTCTCATTCTCTCTCTCTCTCTCTCTCTCTCTCTCTCTCTCTCTCTCTCTCTCTGTCCCTTCCCTGCTCGTGCTCTCTCTAGTTCAAATATAAATAAACATTTGAAAAAAAATGTTTGGTAGAATTCACCTGTGAAGCCACGTGGTCCTAGACTTTTGTTTGTTTGGAGGTTTTTGATTACTAAGAAAATAATCAGTTTTGGGCCACCTGGGTGGCTCAGTCAGTTAAATGTCTGACTCTTGATCTAGGTTCAGGTCATGATCTCGCAGTTCATGGCTCTATGCTGACAGTGCAAAGCCTGCTTGGAATTCTCTCTCTGCCCTACCCCATTCATGCTCTCTGTCTCAAAATAAATAAATAAACTTAAGAAAAGAGAAAATCCCACATTGGACCAGATAGATTTATCAGATACATACAGAACATTTCATCCAAAAGTGGCAGAGTACACTTCACAAGTGCACCTGGGACACTTTACAGGATAGATCACATGTTAGGCCACAAAACAAGTCTTAGTAAGTTTGAGAAGATTGAAATTATATCAAGCATCGTGTCCATCTACAGTGGAATGAAACTAGTTATCAATTTGAAGAAGGAGAACTAGAAAATTTGCAAATACGTAGATTAAAAAACATGCTACTGCGGGGCGCCTGGGTGGCGCAGTCAGTTAAGCGTCCGACTTCAGCCAGGTCACGATCTCGCGGTCCGTGAGTTCGAGCCCCGCGTCAGGCTCTGGGCTGATGGCTCAGAGCCTGGAGCCTGTTTCCAATTCTGTGTCTCCCTCTCTCTCTGCCCCTCCCCTGTTCATGCTCTCTCTCTGTCCCAAAAATAAATAAATGTTGAAAAAAAAAAAAAACATGCTACCGAAAACCTAGTGAATCAATGAAAAAAATCAAAGAATAACTTAAAAAATACCTTGAAACAAATTAAAATGGAAATACAACTTACCAAAATTTATGGGTTGCAAAAAAAATCAGTTCTAAGAGGAAGGTTCATAGTGATACATGCCTGTCTCAAGAAGGAAAAAAGTCCTCAAATGAGCAACCTAATTTTGTATCTCAGGGAACTAGAAAGAACAAAAAATGAAACCCAAAGTAAGTAGAAGGAAGGAAATAACAAATATTAGAGCCAAAATAAATGAGAGACTAAAATAAAAATAGAAAAAAAATCAATGAAACTAAGAGCTACTTCCTTGAATGAATAAACAAAACTGACCTATAGCTACACACACCAAGCAAAAAAGAGGGGATGCAAGTAAATAAAATCAGAAAGGAAAGAGATGTAACTGATGTCACAGAAATATAAGAGATTGTAAGAGACTACTCTGAACAATTGTGTGACAACAAATTGGACAACGTAGTAGAAATGAATAAATTCCTGGAAATGTACAACATTCAAAGACTGAATCATGAAGAGATAGAAAGTCCCAGACATACAGATGACTAAGAGACACATGGAAAGATGCTTAACATCATTAATAAGGGAAATGCAAATCAAAGCTATAATGAGATGCCATCTTATCCCTGTCAGAATGGCTAAAATCAAAAATGAGAAATAACAAGTGTTGGTGAGGATGTGGTAAAAAAGGAATTCTTGTGCACTGTTGGTTAGAATGCAACTTGGTGCAGCCACTGTGAAAAACAGTATGGAGATTCCTCAAAAAATTAAAAATATAATTACCGTATGATCCAGTAATTCCACTCAATGTCCATTGATAGGTGAATAGATAGAGAAGATGTGGTATACACACACACACACACACACACACACACACACACACAACACATGAATATTGGCAATAAAAAAGAATGAAGTCTTGCCATTTGCAATAATGTGGACTGACTTTACATACAAATGGGAAGATATTCCATCATCATGGATTGGAAAAACAAATGTTATAAAAATGTCTATATTACCCAAAGCAATCTACAGATTTAATGCAATCCCTATCAGAATACCAACAGCATTTTTCACAGAACTAGAACAAACAATCCTAAAATTTGTGTGAACTACAAAAGACCCCTAATGGCAACACAATCTTGAAAAAAGAAAAAGCTGGAGGAATCACAGGTCCAGATTTTTAGTTATACTACCAAGCTGTAGTAATCAAAACAGTGTGGTACTGGCACAAAAGTAGACACATAAGTCAATGGAATAGGATAGAAAGCTCAGAAACCCATGATTGTATGGTCAATTAATTTTCAACAACAAAAAAAATAAGAAAATGCAGTGGGAAAAAGACAGTCTCAACAAATGGTGGTGGGAAAACTGGACAGCCACATGCAAAAGAATGAAACTGGAACCCTTTCTTACACCATACACAAAAATAACCTCAAAATGGATTAAGCACCTATATGTGACACCTGAAACCATAAAAATCCTAGAAGACAACATAGACCATAATTTCGCTGACATAGGCAGTAGCAGTATTTTTCTACATGTGTCTCCTGAGGCTAGTGAAACAAGCAAAAATAAACTGTTGGGACTACATCAAAACAAAAAGTTTCTGCACAGCAAAGGAAACAATCAACAAAACTAAAAGGTAACCTTATGGAATGGAAGATATTTTCAGAGGGCATTCTGATAAAGGGTTAGTATCAAAAATATTTAAAGAACTTCTAAAACTCAACACCCAAAAAAACAAATAATAGAATTAAAAATGTGTAGAAGACATTAACAGACATTTCTCTAAAGAAGACATATAAATGGCCAACAGACACATGTAAAGATGCCCAACATCGCATCATCAGGGAAATGCAAATCAAAACTACAATGAAATATTACTTCACACTTGTCATAATGGCTAAAATTAACAACACAAGAAAGAACGGTGTTGGGGAGGATGTGGAGAAAAAGGAACCCTGTTGGTAGGAATGCAAAGTGGTGCAGCCAGTGTGGAATACAGTGTGGAAGTTCCTCAAAACATTAAAAAACACAATTACCATATGACCCAGTAATCACTACTGGGTATTTACCAAAAAAAATTAAAAATGCTAATTCAAAAGAATATATGCACCCCTGTGTTTATTGCAGCATTATTTATAATAGCCAAGGTATAGAAGCAACCCAAGTGTCCGCTGATGGATGAATGGACAAAAAGATTGGCGTGTGTGTGTGTGCACACATACATACACATACATACATACATACATACATACACAGACACACAATGGAATATTATTTAGCCATAAAAAAGAATTAAATCTTGCCATTTGCAATGACACGGATAGGGCTAGAGAGTGTAATACAAAGTGCAATAAGTCAGAGAAAGACAAATACTGTATAACTTCACTCGTGTGTGTAATTTAAGAAACAAAACAAATGAGCAAAGGAAAAAGAAAGAGAATAAGAAAGCTTAACTATAAAGAACCCACTAATGGTTACCAGAGGGGTGGTGGGTGAGGGGATGGGTGAAATAGGTGATGAGGATTAAGGAGTACGCTTAGCATGATGAGAACTGAATAATGTATAGAGTTGTTGAATCACTATAACTGAAATTAATATAACACTGTATGTTAACTACACTGGAATTAAAGTTGAAGATACACATTAAGTAGTTGGTAGCAGTAAGAACTAAAGATGTAAACTGGTATTAAAACTTCCAAAGCCTTTAAGTTTTCTCTCATGTAGTAAGTCTGTGCTTGGATTTTTTTTTCTTATTTTCCAGCTTTAATAAGATAGTTGACATAAAGCATTGTATGAGTGTAAGGTGTACAACGTAATGATTTGATGTATGTGTATATTGCAAAATGATTTCAGTAAGTGTTATTAACACTGATTTGATTTTCTTAGAATCATTTTAATATCTAGAACCACTCAAATTTATTCTGAGTTTTTCTCAGTCCAATTTCACCTCTTAAACTTGTCTCTTTTATTGAAAGCTACCCTCCATGGCTGTACAATTTAATGTTTTCCCTCTGCTACCCCACAAAGAATACTTGAGTTAAAAGTATGTTCTTCATAACATAGACTTGAAGTCCTGGTGGTAAAAATCACAGGGAAACAAGTAAACTATGACATGCATATGGTTACATTGCAAATTATGTTCGTATAGAAAATAATGGTATTTCTTTCTTCTTGTGAAATGGAAAGTCTAAAATGATGAGTCATACGGTCCCAGAAACTATTATTATGTCGAATACATCTTATAATTACACTTAGTAGACTGGAGAAAAATAATGACATAAATCTTAAGGGGTTATAAGAAAATGGTTGTGAGGATTGCTTATTATCTAGGACCCATAATTTAGGAAGTAATATTCATATATGAGTCTATGGAAGTTAGGTAGGCATAAAGGAAGATTCCTGCCTGAAGCCATTTCCGTTATGTAACAAAATTCATTAAGAGTTGGCTGATTGTGTATTTTTATAATTCTGTAGTGTTTAAAACATGGGGACAATGATTGCATTGTACATTTTAACATGGCAATAGCAGCTTCTCTAGTGGATGAGTTACTAGCTTTCTTCTTCCTGTGCTCACTGAAATTGATCTGTTCCAGTTTCAGTCTCCTTGGAAAATTAAAATACCTCAGAACTAGTTTTGAACTTGTTACATTAGTGAGATACAAAGTGGCACCAAGATTGTCCAGTTCTGTCCATTGAGTCCAGTGTTATATGGAGACTCAGCACAACATGACAGCATTTTGGGCCCAGTTTTCTAATAAGTAGAATTGTATTTTGAGTAGTGATGTAGCTTGCTTTCATCATCAGTTCAAGAAATGCAGTTTGAAATGGAAATTGATGAAAGAATATTGGGTATTAGAGGAAAAACAGCATATTCGTCAATGGGGAAACATTAGATAAATTATTAGCAGAAGAAATAAGAAGACCGAGTGTTAAAATATAGGAGAGATCATGAGCACATCTAGTGCCCAGATCTGATTTCTCATACCATTCTCCAACAAGAGGAGCAAGGACACCTGGGAGAAGTGGCTGATTCTGACTTGGTGAGGAAACAAAGATGAGCCTGGAGTGTTTCGTAGTGGCAGAGAGTAAGGAGTTGTGCCCCAATACCCCAGTCCCCAAAAAGCAAACAAAAAAATTGATAATTGGTGGGGATATGTCAGAAGGGCACAGGAGCTGACTCAGAGAGTTCTCAATGGCTAAAGATGTAATAATTTGAGGAAAAAAATAAACTAATATTGGCTCTTAGCCCAAGTTAAATAAATATTCATGATTGCATATTGATATAAGTAGATGATTGAATAAACTAATCATTGGAGGAGAAGAGACAAATATTCCATCCCAAAGAATTCCAAATAATTTATGTACTCTGTCCTAAAGGAGAAGGCATGTAACTCCTCATTCAAGTGTGGGCTGCTCATGAAACATCTCTCCAAAGACTATGGTATGGAAAAGGGGTGTGAGGAAAAGAGTAACTTTACACTGGGGAAACCTGGCAAACTCTTCTTGAGTCAGGTGATCAAGGTCAACATCAACAGTAATAAGTTATACTGATAGCATTTACCCTTGATATGATATGATATGAAAATGATATGAATATGATATGATATGAAAATGGCCCTTTACCGCTGTGTTAAGCCCACAAACCGAGTCTAATCATGAGAAACATCAGAAAAATTCCAATAGAGGAGTACCCTACAATATTCCTGTCCAGTAAATCTTCAAGCTGTCTGTGGTATCAAAACCAAAGAAAAGTCTGAGTAACTGTCACAGCCAAGCAGAAGCTAACAGGACATGAAAAGTTATGATGTGATACCATGGTATCCTGAATGGGCTCCTGGAACAGAAAAGCTCACTAGGTTAAAAAAGGAAGGAAATCTGAATAAACTTTGCACTTTAGTTAATAATAGTGTATCCATATTGGTTCATGTGTTGTAACAAATATACCACACTAGGGTAGGGTGTTGATAACAGGAAATGGGAACATTTTGAAGCCCGGGACACATGGCCCTTCTTGTAGAGTATCTGCACTGCAGCCTACAAGGCCCCAGGTGAACTCTCCCTTTCTCTCTTCAGTTCTGTGTCTTAGGACTTCCCTCTTTGGCACTGCTCCAGCAACATTGCCTCTTGGTCTTTCTTGACATGTCAAGACTGTTCCTGCCATAGAACCTTTCATTGGCCATTATATTGGCCAGTTATTTCTGGATATTCACTTGTACTGTTCATTTCATTCTGGTCTTTTGGCAATACTAACTTGTTAGGCCTTTCCTGACCATCCTATTTAAAATTGTATCACCTACAGTTTATAACCACAAAATCTTTTTTTTCCCCATGATTCCCAGTATTTCCTGAACTTATTTATTTCTAAACTTTCTATCCAGCCCCCTAAAACTTAGGTCACATGAAGTCAGGGACTTGGTTGGTTATGTTTACTCCTGCATCTGTGACAAGAGACCAGCCCTTGGTACACAGTAGGTAGGCACCAAGTGAATATAGGGTGAATGAAGTAATTCTCAATTTCTCCTTTCTTTTAATGCTTACACTACATTCTCTGTGCTTCCCATAAAAATTGTTCTCTGCTGTGCGTTATTGGTTTATAGGAATGAGACATTTTTTTTTTTTCTCTTTTCAGTTGGTACATCCCAACAATTGTTATCTCTGATGTATCTCTTTACCCCTATAGAATCTAGCTCTGTGCTGGCTGGAAATTACTGCTCAGTAGTCATTTATGGGATTTACATTTGTGTCTGCTTTACATCTGTCCTGTAACTGCTTTTAACATAGTCCAGTGGGATGCCTCAGGCACTGCATAAAAAGTTGGATACAGGGGTGCCTGGGTGGCTCAGTTAGTTGGGAATTCGACTTTGGCTCAGGTCATGATCTCATGGGTTCATGAGTTCTGGCCCTGTGTCGGGCTCTGTGCTGACAACTCAGAGCCTTGAGCCTGCTTCAAATTCTGAGTCTCCCTCTCTCTCTGCCCCTCCGCTGCTCGCTCTCTGTCTCTCTCTCTCTCTCTCTCTCTCTCTGTCTCTCTCTCTCTCTCTCTCAAAAATAAACATTAAAAAAAATTTTTTTTTTAATTTTTTTTTCAATGTTTATTTATTTTGGGACAGAGAGAGACAGAGCATGAACGGGCGAGGGGCAGAGAGAGAGGGAGACACAGAATCGGAAACAGGCTCCAGGCTCTGAGCCATCAGCCCAGAGCCTGACGTGGGGCTTGAACTCACGGACCGCAAGATCGTGACCTGGCTGAAGTCGGACACTTAACCGACTGCGCCACCCAGGCACCCCCAAAAAAATTTTTTTAAAGTTGGATATATCTACTTTGCTTAAGGACTCCTCTACCTTCCTACCACCCTTCTAAACTCCATGCTTCAGTTACCTTGATTTTGGTGTTTGACTTTGGTCTTAGATTCCTTTGCATCATATATGCCCTTTAGAATTAGAGGCATTGCTTAGAATTTTTTACCAAGGCTCTGGTGTAGAAATCCTGTAGTATGCCACTCATCTTACCCAGTAGTTGTGATTATGAGGATCCTGGGATCAGCTAAAGCCCAAGACAGGTGTTAGTGCGCCTGTCCAGGGAGGAAGCTCAACATTATGGAAGTGTATTGTGCTTGCCTGAGACGTTCTGCCTAATGGGAGATTGATTCCTCCCCCACTCCTTTCCCAGCCCTCCACATTTATTAAGGATGACAAAGTTCCAGGTACAGGGGATACCTAGATGAAAAAAATAAAATACTTTGAATAACTTAAAATGCAAACAAACAGTCCTTATATAATGTAAATCATTACACCTATGGAAAGCCAGTGTGTTTGTTCATGAAGCTTACCCCAGAGTCCACCTGGTAGAGTTTTCATGAATGAGTTGCAGGCATAAGATTAGCTAGAAGTAGAGACTTCTGTGTCATAGCCTCCAAAAACTTGCCCTCAAAGCGGTGGTGAATATAGTTTGAAGTAAGCTCCTTCTATGAAGAAAAGGGCATGTTTTGCATAGTGGGGACTTCTGCATAACCAGAGTCTTAGCATACTAATTACAGATAGTAATGGATCTGTCCGTGGAGGTGCCACATGCTAGATTTTCTGTCATTTACATTTATAATGTTTGTGTTTTTGTTTTCACCTTACTCTGCCTGGAAGTGACTATTTTTTAGATTTCCAAGGGAATAAGGACCAAACGACTAAGATTTCTGTTCATTAATCTTGTCCACTTTGAAAAGACTTTCCTGAGGATTCTCATTCCAGAGTTTCCCTAACCTTAAATACTGTGTTTTCCATAATCTTAGGATCCAGAAGTTTTAGAGAACAGTTCCTTAAGTTATCCTTTAAGAGAACCTCTGTAGTTAAAGCAATTCCTGTGCCTTGAAACTATTTTTATGACTGTTAGGTGCCAAGGTTGGTTTAAAATAATTTTGCAGTTGTGAAAAGCTGGTTCAGTTGAATATAACTGCATTTGTTAAATCAGGGGATTATACTTGCAACCAGGCCCTAGATTCTGTTCAGCTAATTCCTGTACCAGATGATTTCTTATGGTATCAGTTCTTAATTTCTCATGAACCAGATTTTGTTATATGTATGGAGACAGCAGATTTGACCTTTAAAAGAAAGCAATTTCTCCTCAGCTCATATCTTTACCAAAAAACCCCACCAAAACCAAAAGCCGAAAAACCAAACTCCATTTCTTTCTGCCACATCTTTAATTTCTTCTTTTCTCATTTAATTAACGCTAAAACTATCTCCTGGCGACTTACGGTGAAATAGATCCAGAGCTTAAGGAGTCTATTTACAACCCATCTTTAAGACAAATATAAGGCAAGTCAAATGGGCATTTTCTGCGCCACAATCCATACAGTTTCTTTCCAGGTACCTGAATATTGGCTTCGGAATTTTGTAGTTAGGATTTGTGAACATCCTTATTTGAGTCTGCAGGGACAGGACTTTTACACTGCCAGTAGTTGCTTGCATTTTAGCCTGACTTGTTTTGATTTATTGTTTTCATTGACAGGGTACTGATATGGTAAAGTTCTGGTGAGGAAGAACACAAAAGTATAATTTGGGGCTGTGGAATAATGCTTACAGAGATCTCCTAGGGTGCTCTAGTGGACAACCTCGATATTCTGAGAGGACTTGGTGTGTTTCATTCAGCAATTATATCTTGAGCTCCTGTTGTGTGCCAGTTAGCCCTGTTTTGGATGCTGTGCACATGCCATGAAGAAAACAAAGCCATTCGACCTCATGGAACTTACTCTTCCCCAGTAGTTTTGCACCTTATTATTATTATTAATTGTTCTGCTGTACACACTTTGTTCAATAGAGCAATGAACTGCTAAGCTCTTTGCTATTGGAGCTGTAGCCTGACATTTCTTTGGTTGTTCTTTATTCCCTGTTCTCACTGTTGCTTTATAGCCTTTTGCCAGTTCTGACTCTTCCTTTGAAACGTAAAATGCCCTTTTAATTCCTTCCTTTCCCTAAGTCCACTTGTATTTTACCTTGTTAATGAAAATAATATTATCACTGTTGTCAATAAAAACATTAGAAACATGTTTTTTTTACCTCTTTGACAGCTAGTAAAAATTGGTTATTAATACATTAGTTAGAAAAATGTGAGTACTTAGTACACTTATCACTAACTTTTATTTTTTAAAATGTTTATTTATTTTTGAGAGAGGGAGAGAGTACAAGCAGGGGAGGGGCAGAGAGAGACACACACACACACACACACACACACACACACACACACACACACACTCTCTCTCTCTCTCTCTCTCTCTCTCTCTCTCTCTCTCTCTCTCTCTCTCTCTCTCTCTCTGAAGCAGGCTCCAGGCTCCAAGCTGTCAGCCCAGAGCCCAACAATGGGGCCCGAACTCTCAAACTGTGAGATCCTGACCCTAGTGGAAGTCAGATGTTCAAACAACTGAGCCACCCAGGCGCCCCACTAAATTTTATTTTTGAGGGAAGTCTACAAATGAGTCCCCATATAAATGAGTCCCTGTTAATTAGTTTTCATCAGTTTATAGCATTTTAAGCCTGATCTTCAATTTGTTTGTATATGATTCCTGCATATAAAACCAGAAGCACTGAGTTTATTGAACATATGAAACATGACTGGATTTTAAAACTCTAAAAATAAAACTGAGTAGCTTTCTCTTTAATTTTCTGTCCTTGCTTTCAGATAAATTTGATGGGATTTGCAGTTACAGAAGATTTTACACCAACAGAGTTGATTAAAAAAACCAAACTTGTACTTTTCCAGTAACAATATGGATTGTAGATTTCCTCATTCTTGATGTTATGTAGATTCTTTTTTTTTTCCTGGAGTATTGTTCTTTACCTTGTCAGTATTTGATTTTGACTTTAAATTAATGAATTTGATTAGTTTTGACAGTTATTATAAACTACTACATACTCCATGTAAATTTCTTGATATTCTTTGAGAGTACATACTGAAGAGTTGTTTATTTCAGGTTTCAGAAGAAGTAGCCCTAATTTGAAATGTCTATCAAAATTATAACTGTAACCAATTTCTGACATCATATATCTGAGGCATACATACCTATATGTGAAATAACATGTATAAAGTTACATTTTTGAAATGGTAAAGTATTGGAAAGAAATCATACAGGTGTATATAATAATAGGGGATTCTTAATGATGGTGCATCTAGAGTGGAATAATGTGCTGGTGTTAAAAAAAAGTACAGGGGGCTTGCTATGTATTGATATGGAAGAAAGAAAGATACATTATGATAGTTTTTATGTAAGAAGTGAGGATAGTGTATGCTGAGTTTTATTTGCTTATTTTGCCTAAAGAAACCCTGGACATATATCCAAAAAGCAAATAAATGTGATAGCTTGTAATTATCATGTGGGGGAAAGAAGGGCAGTTAGAGGCAGGGGATGGATAGGAAATATTTCTGACTGTATACTTTTGTACATTTTTTTCTTTTAAAATAGACTTTATTTTTTAGAATAGTTTTAGGTTCACACAATAATTCAGAAGGTCTAGAGAGTTCACATACACCCCCGTCTGCCTACACTCCCAGCCTCTCCCACTATCGTCCCCCACCAGGGTGCTACATCTGTTACAATTGATAAACCTGCATTGACACATCATAATCACCCCCAAATCCATAGCTTACTCTTGGTGTTTTATACCCTGTGGGTTTGGACAAGTGTATAATAGCATGTATTCATCATTATGGCATCATCCCAAGTATTTCCATTGCTCTAAAAGTCCTCCTGTGCTCCACCTCTTCATAGCTCCTTCGCCATCCCTACCTGTAACAAACACTGATCTTTTTACTGCCTCTGCAGCTTGGCCTTTTCCGGAATGTCATATAGTTGGAATCAAACAACATTTAGCCTTTTCCAATTGACTTCTTTCACTTGGTAATGTGCATTTAAGCTTCTTTTCACGGCTTGATAGCTCCATTCCGTTTAGGATTGCATAATATTCCATATGTGCCATGGTTTGTTTATCCATTCACCTACTGAAGGGCATCTTGGTTTCTCCCAACTTTAGGCAATTATAAATAAAGGTGCCATAAACATCCTTGTGCAAGTTTTTGTGTGGACATAAGTTATCAATTTCTTTGGGTAAATACCAAAGAGTTTGATTGCTGAACTGTATGGTGAGACTATGGTTAGTATTGTAAGAAGCTGCCAAACTGTCTTCCATAGTGTACCATTTTGCGTTCTCACCAACAATGAATGAGATTACTGTTGTACCACATTCTTGCCAGATTTTGATGGTGTCAGCATTTCAGATTTTGGTCATTCTAATAGGTTTGTATTAGTATCTTGTTTTAATTTGCATTTCTCTGGTGACATTTAATGTGAAACATCTTTTCAAATGCTTATTTGCCATCTATGTATCTTTAGTGAGGTATGTCTTAAAGTCTTTGTGCCATTTTTAAATTGCATTGTTTTCTTATTGAGTTTTGAGAGTTCTTTGTTTGGGGTAACAGTCATTTATCAGATGTGTCCTTTGCAAATATTTTCTCCCAGTCTGTGGCTTCTCTTTTCATTTTCATGACAGTGTCTTTCACAGAACGGAATTTTAAAATTTTAATGAAATCCAGCTTATCAGTTATTTCTTTCATAGATCTTGCTTTTGGTGTTGTATCTAAAAAGTGATCACCAGGGGTGCCTGGGTGGCTCAGTTGGATAAGCGTCTGACTTCGGCTCAGGTCATGGTCTCACAGTTTGTGGATTCGAGCCCCGCATCGGGCTCTGTGCTGACAGCTCAGAGCCTGGAGCCAGCTTCAGATTCTGTCTGTCTGTCTGTCTCTCTCTCTCTCTGCCCCTCCCCCCTTACACGCTGTCTCTCAAAAATGAATAAATGTTTAAAAATTTTTTTTTAAAAAAAGTAATCACCATACTCAAGGTACCTGTATCTTCTAGGAGTTTTATGTTTTGCATTTTACATTCAGGTCTGTGATTTCATTTTGAGTTAATTTTTGTTAACAGTGTAAGGTTTGTGTCTCCCTCCTTCCCTACTTTCTTCTTTCCTTTCTTCCTTCTACATGTGTATGTCCAGTTCCCTCACCATCTGTTGAGAGATTATCTTTGCTCCCTTTTATTGGCTTTGCTCCTTTGTGAAAGATTAGTTGACTGTATTTATGTGGATCTATTTCTGGACTCTCTTTTCTGTTCCATTGATCTATTTATTATTTCACGCATACCACACTGTTGATTACGGTAGCTTTATAATAAGTCTTGAACTTGAGTGTTCTCTGACTTTGTTCTTCTACTTCAGTGTTGTATTAGCTCTTCTGGGTCTTTTGCCTCTTCATATAAACTTTAGAACCAATATAAATATCCATAAAATAACTTATTATAATTTTGATTGGAATTTTGTTGAATCCCAATCCAAGATCAAATTGGGAGGAACTGACATTTTGATAATACTGAGTCTTCCTGTCCAAGGTCATGTAATATCTCCGTGTGTTTAGTTCTTCTTTGGTTTTTTTCATCAGAGTTTTATAGTTTTTCTCATATAGATCTTGTACCCATCTTGTTACATTTATATCTAAGTATTTCATTCTGGGGGGTGCTAACCTAAATAGTGTTGTGGTTTTAATTTCAAGTTCTATTTATTCATTGCTAGTATATCGGCAAATGATTGATTTTTGTGTATTAACCTACCATCCTGCAGCCTTCCTATAATTACTTATTAATTATAGGAGTTTCTTTTTTGATTCTTTTGTATTTTCTATGTAGACAGTCATGTCATCTTCAAACAAAGACAGTTTTATTTCTTCCTTCCCAATTGTTATACCTTTTATTTCCTTAGTTTATTAGCTAGGATTTCCTTTACAGTGTTGAAAAGGAGTGGTGAGTGAGGACATCCTTGCTTTGTACCTAATCTTTTGGAAAAGTTTCTAGTTTCTAACCATTAAGGATGATATTAACTGTAGGTTTTTGTACATGTGCTTTATCCAGTTGAGGAAGTTTTCCTGTATTCCTAGTCGGCTGAGAGTTTTCATTGAGAATGGATGCTGCATTTTGTCATATGCTTTTTCGGCATCTATTGATATGATCATGTAAATTTTCTTCTTTGGCCTTTGATGTGATGGATTGCATTAATTGATTTTTGAATGAATGTTGAATCAGGCTTACATACCTAAGATAAATCACGCTTGGTCATGGTGTATAATTTCTCTTACACGTTGCTGGATTTGATTTGCTGGTATATTGAGGTTTTCCTATTGATGTTGCTGATCACTGTATACTTTTTAATAGTCTTTTTTTTTTTTTTAACCATGTCACTATATTGCCCACTAAAATGAAAAGATTTTTTTTCTTTTTTAAAGATGATGTGGCCATTTGGGAAATTGCATGTATACCACTATTAAAAATTGGCTTTGAATATTTACTCAGTGTCTTTGTGAGCAAAGAAGTGATGTTTGAGGACATGGACTGGGGTTCTCTTTTTGAGATTTTTGATTGCTGGCAATCTTTTCTCCTCTGGAAACCAGCTGATCCTTTCTCTTAGAAGAGAAACCTCAGCCATACCTAATGGATATGTTACACAAGAAAACAGAGATGAGCTAAATACACAATCTATACTTTCCAAGAGTTGACATTATTTTTTTTGGAAAATGGGAATATAGGTAATGTTTTTATTTTCTTAGACCCAATGTGAATGGTATAAGGGCTCTTCACAGAAACACAGAAGTTTTTTTTTTTTTAATTTTTTTTTCAACGTTTTTATTTATTTTGGGGACAGATAGAGACAGAGCATGAACGGGGGAGGGGCAGAGAGAGAGGGAGACACAGAACCGGAAACAGGCTCCAGGCTCTGAGCCATCAGCCCAGAGCCCGACGCGGGGCTCGAACTCACGGACCGCGAGATCGTGACCTGGCTGAAGTCGGACGCTTAACCGACTGCGCCACCCAGGCGCCCCAGAAGTTTTTTTTTAAAAGGTGCCTTTTTATTCTGCCATTTTATGTAAGTCAATCTCTCCATAGATATATAAAAAGACAACAGAATTGCCACCTGAAAATATGTAACTTTCTCTCTAAATACCGTTTTACGAGAACTAAATTGAAGCTGCTGAAGACTTGGTACATTCCCATCTGGAGGAATCAAGCATACATTGAATGGTTTGAATGGAAGCGTTATTGGTGAGAGAGGGTCTCATTTTGCTTTCCAGATAGACACTGACCATTAGTATATTTGAAATAATACTAACCACCTGCGTCTTGGTTGGAAATATGGTGGTAATTTAATTTCTGTTGGTAGAGGGTTTATTTATTGAATGTATAATGGAAACTTAAGCTAATTAATGATCGGATTTATATGAGGTATATGCTGGATTTTATTCTACTTCTTTCTTCTATACCTACCATTTTTCAAGATTTTCATTGGCATTGGTTCTCTCTTTTTGCTAGTTGGAAGCTTTCATATTATTCAGAAAGGAACAATCCTGGTAAGGAAATTGGAGACAGAAGTAGATCTTGGAACATACCAAGAGTCTGGTATTGACTGCCCATTTTTTTATGTTAATAAGAAAACACTAGTTCCTTTTCTCTGGGAAATTTCTTAACTGTTTTATCCTAAAAGCAACTATTGCTTTTTTTATACCACAATCCTGGAATTGCTGTATATTAAGCATGATGTGTCTGTGTTAGTTCCATGGTATTGACTATCATTTCGCCTTCAGAATTAGGTTTGTAAAATATCACTTTTATTTTTCTTTGTGTCAGCTGAGAGAGTAGAGCTCAAGCCAGGAGAGGAAAAAACAAATACTTGAGGGTGTGACTATTATAAGTATATGACAGGTAGAAATGAAAATATCCACCTTTGGATAAAGTGAGAGTGTTGTTTCCAGATTTTTGTGTGCCAGAAAAATGGCGATGATGATTTCCCTGAGGTGTTGCTCTGAAGTATTAAAATAACTAGGTTAAGTGCCGTACTGCATATTCACAGAACCTAGTAAAATTTTTGCAAATAGGGCTTTAGAGACTGAAGTGGCTTTTTTTTTTTTTTTGTAGGGGAGGAAGTAGGAGAGGCAGTGCTTTGATATCTGTCATGGCAATCACAATGTTGAATTTCAAGGAAATCCAATAAAAATTTAAAAAAGCTGTAAATTGAATAAATGGCAAAAAAATAGAAAAGTTAGCCAGAGATCACTGTACAGGAAAGAGGCACTGCAAAGATTACCAGAGGGAAAACAGAGGAAGAAAATAATTAGAAACATAGAGTTCATAAGACATGTCTTCCTGTTCTCTCTCCTACCTTTATTCAGTGGTTGAAAATTCTGGAATGTTCAGTAGCATCTCTTAGCTCAATATCTTACCAAGATCTATTTGCTCAAAATGAAGGGCAATCCCTCTGCCTTCTTAGGATGGCAGGCACATGATGAAGGGTGGGAGAGGAATTCAGGGACCCCACGAGCTTGTGTTTGCTTGATGCTCAGTGGATTAGATGCCTGAGGTGTCAGCAAATATTAGAGATTTTTATTTCCAGAGGGTTGGAAACTTTACCTAGCTCCTCTCTTCTGCACACACAAGGAGTAATTGGATGATTATCACTGAGTCAGTAAGGTTTTTGGTGTCACATAACCTCAGTGAAACAAATGCGATTGCTTGGGTCTCCATGTACTCCGCAGATGGAAACTTTCTGTAACCGGGAGGTATGTGAACTCCCTGCATGCTCACTTGGAGCCTCTGACCTTCTCTGTAAAAAGCCCTTTCTGTATGCTCCAGGTGGTGGCGGCAGGGTGAATGGCACTTATGTAATCACAGTGTCTTTTTCAGTCAGGTTGCCTCTAGGCAGAGAGCTAGGAGTAGATTTCTTCTTGGCAGGAATAAGCAAAGAAAAGTCTCTACCGATTTTTTTAAAAAGGGAAACATTATGAAAAAAAAAAACCTCAAGGACTCTGAAATTGGAGAATAGGTATATTTTCTGAAGTAATTGGTAGGGAGTATTGGGGTCATTTCTTAGGTCCGACCTTAGTGAGTAATGGAGGCCTTTTTGTATTGAGGTTACATTTTTAAAAGGCATCTTGACATTTTGGGGGAAAATCACTAGCCCAGGAGTGGGCAGGCCTGCTTGCTCAGGTCCCGGCTATGTTACTATCTCAGTTCTGAGATCTGAAGATCCTCTGTAACCCCCACCTCCCTTTCATTCTGGGCTTGTTGTTGTAGTTAGGGGTAGCTTGAGGACTCAGGGAGCTCCAGTTACTAAAATTAAGAAAATACCTTTTTGTTAAACAGATGATGTCATTTAAATAGCTGACTTTATAACTCAAAGTATATTTTAATTACAAATTGCTGTGACATTTGTGTTTTCTAATGATGACTTCAGGGTTATGTTTAACTGAGTATGAAGAAAGCAGTTCTGTAAACAAAACCAAAGGGAAAGTATGCTTGCATGTATTACAGCAGAAGGGTAGGCACTTGACTCTCTGAGATGTGGGTCCTCTTCAGCAGTTTTTGGTACTTCTTACTCCTCACATCTTTGTGTATATGTGTGTGTGCGTCTGTGTGTGTGTGTGTGCTAAAACTAAAATTGACCTCCATGCGCCCTTGCATAGTGTCACCATAATGCTTCTTTCACTTTCTGGGACTTAGGCTCATTTTAGGGTGATTTTTTAAAAAAGTATATTTCTTTTGAGATAGAACACAAGCATGAGCGGGGGGAAGGGGAGAGAGAGAATCCCAAGTAGGCTCCTCCTCAGTGTCAGCACAGAGCCAGATGTGGGGCTTGAACTCACAAACCCTAAGATCCTGACCTGAGCGGAATCCAAGAGTCAGTTAACTTAACCGACTGAGCTATCCAGGTGCCCAAAGGGTGATTTTAACAGACTGAACACAGAAGACTCAGAATAGTTCTAAATCCCAGACTTAGATAAACTAAAGAAATAGGACATAATATCAATAAACAAAATTTCATCAAAGTCGGTAAGTAATAAATGAGAGAGAAGAAAAGGAAATAAAATATGAAACTAGATGGATAAAATCACAGTTGGCAGGTTATTTAACCAACTCTCTGGCTTTGTTTCCACATATGTAGGGGAGTTAGACTAAATTGTACTTTGGGTTCCTGTATAGTGAAAGATGTTTCTGACCTTGAAGGGAAGTTAGATATTGCATCATTTTTTCTTTTTAGTTTTTGCTCTTTTCCTTTTTGTATGCAGTGTATACAAATTGTAAAAGGAAGGGGGGGGGTGAGGAGAAGATGGGGAAGGAGAGGAGGAAAAAAACCAGAACGGTATGGAGGAAAAAAGCCAAAATTCACTGAAATATTTCTATACAAATAACTGTGATTGATTCACTGTCAGTCATTTGGTGAAGATATTATAAAACTTCTGTGCAATCAGCATGAACCGTTTCATAATATTCAAGGTGAAGGAAACAAGTGGTCGTATCTATATTTCTCCAAACTAAATTAAAACCAACTGAAATACATACTTGCTAGACTGACAGAAATTTCAGTATCACCCTCCAGCGATATCCTCCGGTCTCCCCCTCGTAGCATTTACATACTCCAAAGAGGAAATTCATTGAGATTGGCTCTCTAGCAGGAAGAGCTTGGTATCCATCTGTCTCCTGCTGCTGCCCCTGCCCCCTTAGCCCTTATGCCATATTGAACACTAGCCCCATGTGGCTGCCCAGGAGTGCTTGTCTGTGTTACTGTGAAGCCTCATGAACTTAAGCTCCCAGTGAAGACCATGTGGCCCTTTGAATAAGGGCACCCCTGCTGGTTTAGTGCTTCTTCCGTCTTAGAATTTCACTGATGACATGTGCCATCATTTATGTAGCCATTAGTCTAATGGCAAACATTTAGGTCATTTTTGGTATGTGTTAGAATTATTTCATGATGAATGCTCTCTTCACTTGGCTGTTTAGACAATGCCATGGAGACATGTTGCTGAGTCAAAAGGTGTACCTGTTTAATTTTCACCCATACTGGAAATTTGCATTCCAGAATAGATGCACCAATTTATTTTCCCAGTGAGAGTACATGAGAATGCCCTGCTTTGTCACACTTGCTGGTGATCTCTGTGGAATAAGAAAGTAATTCTGGCTACCACAGTTTCTGAAGAGGAACATATGGCCACACAGAGGCAAAATTATCCCTAAAGAACTTGAGTTCCTTTGTGTGTTCAGGATCCATCTGCTAGGGATTTATTGTTTTTTTTTTTTAAATAAATTTGTTTTGAATCCGTCATATTAACCCATTTCGATTCAGAGGACAGACTATCTCATGTTCTTTCACCGTATTTGAAGAAGGGGCTGGATTTCTCTCAGCCTGCTGAGCATTTTTGACCCTTTTATTGTTTTTCTGTATACATATGATTTACCCAGTTGAATGCATTTAAATTTAGAAACTCCAAGTTAAAATTTCCTAAAGCAATATCCTACAAAACCTAGTCCCTAAAGGAGTTGAAACTGTCTTTGTTGGCCCCCTTTTTCTGTGGTTTCCTGATGGTTGGGTTAGGTTAGCCAGTACTAATTACTGAGTCTGTCTTTCTTGTTTTTGAAAAGGTAACCAATTGTTGTCTACCCTTTGTTCTTCAGCCAGATTTCCTTGCCATTCCAAGTTTTTCATGTTTTCCATTTATTTTACCCTTCTTCTTTGGACAGTTTCCTATATTCTATGTTTGTGATTAATTTGAAGGGTCTCTTAAATATTACAAAGGCCCATGTTAAAATCTTGTCAGCAATAAGGCCATATGGTTTCCTAGATGTTCTGCAGACTAAAGAAAACACTTATTCTGATATTTTGAATCAAACTCTAAGGACTTAAACATATGGTATAAAGATGCTACACACACTTTTTAGTATTAGAACCGTAGTAAGCAGAGTGGCAGGTGAGTTCATCTCAAAGGCTTGCCTTCAAGAGGTGGACGAAGCTTTTGACTGTGTCTCATCATGCTAGTATGGAGTGTGCCTGCCCTTAGACAAGTTGTTTCATACTGGACCTTCCTGCCTTGCGGGTAAAATGAGGCGTAACCTTCCATCATTCCATAACCTCTCATTTTGAAGCAGGCAAGAGGGAGGGAGGGATAAGACAGACTAGAAAAAATGAAAAAAAAATTCCACCACAGAATATCTAGAAATGCTGAGTAAAACACAACAGTTATATGTTTTAATGAGTAGCAGGGCTAATCAGACAGTAAAGGCGTTATCAGGCACCAAAAATGAAGAGGGAACTGAAGACCTGAGCTGTCCCAGGAGAAGTGGGGGTGATAGGAGGTGGGAGTGAGAAGAGGGCTTGACTTTTGTCTGCTCTTTGAGAGGAGAAGTTGGAAGTGAGTCACCTTTTCCTAAACACAGAATGCTCAAATAACCTTTAAATTGCACACATGCATGTCCTGACAATGCAAAGTAAAATAGCCAAATGGTAAAAAAAATGTTAACAGCTTTAGAACAAATTTATTCTTTAATAGGTCTAGAGGCTAGAAGTCCAAAATTAAGGTGATGGAAGAGCCATGCTCTTCTGAAGCCTCTAGGGGGGTGCCTTTATGTTTCTCCTAGCTTCCGTTGTTGCTGGCAATCCTTGGTGTTCCACGTTTTATAGACACATCACTCCAATCTCTACCTCTGTCATCATGTGGAATTTTCCCTGTGGTGGTCTTTGTGTCTCTTCTCTTTTATTTATTTTTTTTTAAATTTTTTTAGAGAGAGAGTGCAAGCTAGGGAGTGGGGCAGAGGGGGAAGGGGGGGGGATGAATATATCTTAAGCAGGCTCTACACTCAGTGAAGACCCCAACGTGGGTCTCAATACCATAATCATGGGATCATGACCAGAAACAAAATTAAGAGTTGGGCGGTCAACTGACTGAGTCATGCAGGTGCCCCTCTTCTCTCCTTATGAGAACACCAGTCTTATTAGATTAAAGGCCCACCCTAATCTACTATGACTTCATCTTAACCTGATTACATTTGCAATGGTATACCACGTAGGGACAGACCAACACAAACAAAAAAACCTCAAAACCCAAAAACACAGAAAACATAGAGATTTGAACCTACTATCAGACATAATTAAATTGAGGGTAGAAAGTAATAAATGAAGCAAATAATGGCTTTAAAAAAAAAAAAACAGAGAATGATACCTAGTAAATATATAAGGAGTGATAGAGTTAGAAAATCCCAATTCCATAACCCCCAGTGAGAAAAAATTGGTTCTGAGAAGCATTACTAAAGGATGCTAAAGCCATTAGTGTA
Organism: Felis catus; assembly: GCF_018350175.1. Classification (NCBI taxonomy): domain Eukaryota; kingdom Metazoa; phylum Chordata; class Mammalia; order Carnivora; family Felidae; genus Felis; species Felis catus. The sequence continues at coordinate 42,592,154 of NC_058380.1, forward strand.
TTTTCACGGTGGCCAGGATGATAGCCCACATCCTTCTTGTTAATTGAAAAGGTAGAAATGTATCTTTACAATGGAGAAATCTGGAGGCCACCACCTTAACCAAACTGAGCGTCAGTAATAGTGGGAGCGCCTGACATTGTATGCCTCCTGATGTGATATGAGGCACACATAATCACCCAGGAAGCAGTCTTCAGAAGAATAGGTAACCTAGATCTAATTAAGCTTTTGTATCTAAATTTGAGATTTCAGCAATACACCAGCACAAGTTAAATAGCATTCTCAGAAAACAATTAGATGACTCTGAAGTGTGGGACATTCTGAAACAATTGGCCTGGTCTGTTAAAAAAAAAAAAAAATCTGTGTCATAGAGGAAAAAAAGAAGGGGTTGGGGAAACATTTCAGAATTAGAAGACTAAGGAAGATTAGCAAGCAAATGTCATGCATAAACCCTGATTGGATCCTGAAGCAATGAGTTTAAAAGATGTTTTAAGGACAATTGAATCAATATAGATGAAATATTATATAATATTAGAAAATTGTTATTTTTTTAAAGTATGGTGTTGGTATGTAGTCATTTGAGACAGTATTTATTCTTATTCTGAGCTTTTAACAAAATAAGGAGATGCTTACTGAAATATTTGGAGATGACGTGTCATGAAGTTGTAATTTGCTTTCACATGGTTAAGAATATGTGTGTGAGATATATGTATACACACATATAAAGCAAATATGGAAAATTGTTAATTTAAAAGCAAAGATGATAAGTATATGGATAATCTGTATATTTCAAGTTTTTAAAATAACAAAATTTTGGGAGGTGGGGTGGAAAATCAAGTTGGGCTTATTCCAGATCAGCAGTGATGGCTTAATATCAATGCATTTTACCACATTAGGTCTAAGGAGACATATACAATGATCTCCATAAGTGCTAAAGGCATTTGACATAATTCTGTATTCATTCATTACAATAATTCTTAGTAGGAATACATTAACACATTCTTAATCTGCCTCAGTCGCAGCAGTTAGCATCATGCCAAAACATTAAAATATTCCCATCAGAGTCAGGAAGAAGACTATCACTTAACTTTATTTTGGAGGTACTTTGTCACCAGTACAGTTCAACAGGGAAGAAAAGGTGGTCTACAATTTTGAAGAGACAATAAAATCATGAGTATTATCAGATGATGTGATGTATACCTAGAAAGCTTTATGCGATCAATTTGAAAAACATGACCAATAATCACATTCATTTTAACATACAGAAATAGCTTATATAGATAAAAACAACTCCCAGTTAGAGTATATGGTAGAAGAAAAGACCTTATTTGCAGTAGCATCAAAAAAGAAAAAAAAAAGATAAAATACCTAGGAATAAATTAGCAATACAATTTCTTAGTTTAAAAATTAAATGAAAAACAGTAAAATTCTTCCTAGTAGAAGATGTAAAAAATAGAAAGGCTTATCATGTTTTTTCTTGGATGAGAAGACTCAGCATTATAGAAGTATCCATTTTATTTAAATTAAGCTATAAACGTAGCTTAAATTAAGCTATAAACATAGTATGCTAATTATAAAAAATACTGTTTTCAACAAAATAAGGCTTTCATAAGTTATATGGAGGCATAACCAAGTATAGCCAGGGAATATGTAAAGAAGAATCATAAGAAAGAACCAGGCCTGACAGATACTAAACACATTAAAAAGCCTTCAGTATTTAAAACAGTATGTTACTGTTTCATGAAGATACAGATCAATAGACAAGAATAATGAATCCATAGACACAATACATGTGGGAATTTAATGAGATACAGGTGGCATTTCAAAACAGTGAAGACAGGATATCATTCAATAAATGATGTTGGAACAAATGGGTAATCCTCTTAGAAAAGCTTTGGGTCCATAACTGATACCTTCTACCATGATTTAAATACTAATAAATCAAACTATGCACTAGAGGAAGCCATGGAAAGATTTTAAAAAGTAATCTTGGTTTGGTGAAAGCCTTTCTAATTATGACTCCAAACCCAGAATCTATAAAAGAATCAACATATGTACCTCCATAAAAAGAAATCATGGTACATGGCAAAAAACACCGTAAGCAGAGTCATGGGAAAATTTAAACAGAAAAAGTAAAGGGAAAAGCAGTGAACTGTCATGTGCCCATCCCGATTTTAAGCATTATCAACTTGTGGCTAATCTTATTTATTTTGAAGATTTTTTTAAGTTTGTTTCTTTGATTGATTATTTATTTATTTAGTTAGTTAGTTAGTTAGTTAGTTAGAAAATCCCAAGTATGCTCCATGCTATCAGTGTGCAGCTTGACATGGGGCTTGATCCCATGAACCAAGAGATCATGACCTGAGCTGAAATCAAGAGTTGGACACTTAACTTACTGAGCTACCCAGACACCCCAAAGATCATTTTTGCTATGATATAATCTTATCCAAAATATCTGTGGGTGTGTGTGTCACAGATCATTAAGAAATACACATTAAAATACCATTATCACAACTAATAATTCCTTAATATCCGTGATGATTTTTAAGGCATAGGAAAATGAATCCTCTGGTAAATAATACCCACATAAGTATAAATATATATGTGTGTGGGTGTATATAAATATATGTGTGTATGTATATGTATATGACACATTCTATGAATTTAGAGATGTCAGGAAAAATTAAGTTAAAAAAGAGGGAATATGCTGCAGAAATGCCTATTAAACTAAATTTAGACACCTCTCTGTTGCAGTGTCCCAAATGCTCTGAATCTGTTAATGCCTTGCAGTCAGCTGGTTTGTCACTTGATTATCCTTTTGTTAATCCTGGATCTTGCTCTGAGCTGAGTGAAGTCGGTTGCTTTATCCTGCCCTTAGAAATTGTTTAGGACTATGACAGATGACAACCCAGCAGTCTCTGATAAATTCTGCAAGGTGTGTATCCATCAGACATTAGCAGGAGCCTCAAGCTTTTGAAAGAAGACTCAACATGGGTGAAATATAGAGATAGCCTGAGTGCCTCCAAAATTTCCAACCAGTCACCAAATGAAAATCAGCTATGTTCGATGGTAGTTGAAGGATTTTATGGCTCAGGAGAAAAGAGCAGTAAAAATATTTTTTAACAATTAGAGTATGTGAACCTCTATTTAAAATGCTTGTGAGATCCAACTAATTGTGAGGTTGATAAAAAGGTCAGATTTGGGGCACCTGGGTGGCGCAGTTGGTTAAGCGTCCGACTTCAGCCAGGTCACGATCTCGCGGTCCGTGAGTTCGAGCCCCGCGTCAGGCTCTGGGCTGATGGCTCGGAGCCTGGAGCCTGTTTCCGATTCTGTGTCTCCCTCTCTCTCTGCCCCTCCCCGTTCATGCTCTGTCTCTCTGTCCCAAAAATAAATAAACGTTGAAAAAAAAATTTAAAAAAAAAAAAAAGGTCAGATTTTAGTATCATAATAATAAGTTGACTTTTTAAATGAGGGTGATTGTTGAGAATAATATGTGCCAATTTCACCCAATTTGTTTTATTAAGAATAATTAAAGAGTTTTTTTTTGAGACCTAGAACTAAAGACTGATCAAAATAATAGATTTCAGATTTTAAGTAACACTTAGATTTGTATTACTTGAGAGTTTTGTTGTTTTTGTTTCCCTTTTTGTTATCCTTTGGTTCTAGAGTAGCTAAAGAACTTGCTCAGGGCCACTCAGCAGGGCCTAGATGCCAGGTCTTTGGATCTCCAGAGCTGTGCTCTTTCTCTAGGATCTTTTTTATACCTTTAAATCAATTATCTTCATTCCCCGAGAATGTGTGTTGAAGTTTTTAGTAGGGTGTGCTAGGCCTGACGGTATTTTTATGCTCTTTTAATTTAAACCCTTCCTCCACACTGCATGTAATTCTAGCACCTTTTCAGGAACTTTCCTGTCTTCCAAGCTTTCCTAGCCTCTCAGTTCTGCCAAATGCAGCAGGAAAACTGCTATTCCTAAAGAAATGCTTAGTTCACTTTATTTTCCTTTTATCTTTTCTTACCCTGGTAAACTTTTATGGTCATTTATATCTGTCATAAAATGATTGCAGTGCATTTAATCTTTCCTGTGTTAAATTATATAGCACATGCTGCTTATGTCTTCATTCTGGTTTCTTTTGTGTGTAATAGAAAGTTTTGTTTACGAAGGAAGATTTGCATCTTTTTATTTTCCTCCCAGCTTCAGACATCTTATCATAGGCGGGCAGCTAACGTTCTTTGGATCTTCCTCATTAGTCCCTTTCTTCCTGATGTCTAATGCTAATGTCACACCATTAAAATGAGTAATGATAAAAAAATATAATCCTGCTTCCCATATTAGAGGGTCTTAATTAAGAGCTTGAGAAGGCTAGAGAAAGCTGCTATAGGGTTTTGCCTCAACAAAATATGGTAAGTGTCGAAAGGAAATTCAAGCAGTGTGCTTTGTTAAGAGAATTGCAGTATCTCAGAGTAAAAAAAAAAAAAGGATTTTTAGGCAATATCTGTGTATATAACCACTTGACATACAAAGCCCCTACATTGCCAACCAGTGGTCAGCCAGCCCCTGCTTGATCCACCCTGAAGATCAGAAATTTATCAGAGCAGCCTAGAGTTAAAGAAAAAGCTTGGGCTTTTGAATCTGGTATATCTCTGGATCCTGATTGCAATACATGTGTTCTGTGACCTTGAGCGAGAGACCCTTAACTCTCTTGGTCCTCTGTTTCCTTATTGTAATTTTGTTAGGCCCTTGTGAGAAATAAGATAGCTGTAGTGCTATTCTCAGCTGGTCTGTCACATCATTCAGCACCCTGAAGCTGAGCTGAAATAGATCTTCTAGATCTCATCTCTTGGTTCTGAGTCTGCCTCTTGGGGCCACCAAGAATGTGTTGGTAATCTCAGCAGGTATCCTCTAGGGGCATTCAATCTCAGGCCTCAACTCTTTCTTTAGAGCTGTTTATTGTCCTTTGTGTATTGAAAGCTGTGTGATTGGAGGACATTTGCAGATAAAACATCAGCAAGCTGGGGGCACCTTATCGCATTCTCTTTGATCACTTGTATTTTACTGAGTTCATACTATGCAGTCTTACTAGAGTGGCCTTTGTGTATTTAGGAACAGCAGCTCAAATTAAATTTAAATGTTTCATTTTAGTTATCAACTGATGTGGAAAATTCTTCACTATATATCACACCACAAAAGAGAAAGGGAGACTTGTATTGGCACCAAACGTTTTATTTTATAGCCATTAGAGTTTACCTGTAAGTCCACAGCCCATAATAAGTCTGTTCCATTTGCTGTTAAAATCGCAGTGCTGTCTGTTCAACATAAACAAGTAATTAACCTCAGAGGCATATACTATCTCACACATACTCAACACCTGCATCTACTCTTTACATTTTCCCCCAAATATAAGGTGAGACCTGGAGAGGTGCATTTTCACACCTGTCCTCCCGAAAGCATGTAGATTTTATGTATGATGTTCCCATTGTATTAGAGTATACAAAGAGAATTCAGCAAATCTTTATCTCTGGGCATCTCCATTATGAATTCCCTGTGATACACTGCTGTCTTCAGGGTCTCTGTGATGGGCAAGGGAATGCCATGTCCCTAGATTCTGGACTGGTTTTTTTCTTCCCCTGTGGTCATCTTTGCTCTCTTCAGTTTCTGTGCTGCTTCTTGACATTCTTACCACACATCTATCTATTTTCCTCATTTTTCTATAATTTCACTTGTACATGAGTTTGGCTTTCATAGTGATGATGAATTTTGCTTCAGTTTAACAGATTGTCACGTTTCATACATTTTATCTTTTGAGTTTGACTCTTCTTGGCCCTCTTTCCTGTTGGATGTTTCTAGAGAAATTTTACCTTGAGTAATTTAAGAACCCTAGAATATAACAACTCCAGTTTGAGAATATTCTAACTTGGGCTTTTAAGCATGTGTGGATGGAACCATCACATCTTGACTTCCTTAGAAACTTATTCAAGTATATTATCAATAAATATATATGATTATATTACATTATACTCCTAAATTAAACGAGCACACGGTCAAGTGTGTCCAGTGGCTTTAACAGGCTGCTTTACTTAACCTCATGTAGCTCAGATAATAAATGCCCTTTGATGTGCTTTAAATTTGCTATATGTCAAGGAGGTCCACTTCTGAGATCAGTTTAAAAGGACTATTTAAAAGGCTGTCTGCATGGCCCTGTTTAAGAAATTAGACTATGCATATCCAACCTGATTACAAGATTCCGGTTTAAGGAAATTTGAAGTACATTTGAGGCTCTTTGTTACCATAGATCTTAGATATTACTGGAACAAAAAGCCCCTGCATTTTAGGCTTCTAAATTTTTGTGTGAGAAGAATTCCACATCTAGCCCTAGTGCATTATCCTTAATTCTGAGTCCTAAGGCTGCACTTTTATTTCATGTTCAGAAATTGATTCTATAGCTTGGTATGTTATTGTTTGTCAGTTTGTTTCCTCTGCCATGATTCTTACACCTAGCAAAAACATTTTATTGGTTTCTAATGTAGGCAAAGTGTTTATGCCAGAGGTTCTGCTGGTAAGTAGTGTTCCAGATTGTGCAGGTTGAAATGTTTTCCCGGGCTTGTTCAGATATGGCCCATGAAGAATGCATTTGGCCTGGAAGAAGCTTGTTGTGTAGAGAGGTCACTTCTTTACATTATCTAGCACGGACCAAGGGCATCACCCCTTTTGGTGTCATCTCATGATTAGAAAGTCCAGTGATGTGGTCTTTGGCTTTTTTTTTCTCCTGCAAAATTGCAGTCTGGAAAGCCAGAACCTTTTGGGAAAATGTGACATTTTTATTAGAAATATTACCAGAGTTAAAAAAATATTCAGCGATCATCTAGTGTGGACAATTATAAACTGTCATTAATTTTAGTTTGAATTGTTGTGTCAGGAAAACCATTATCCATAACTTTTCTTGAGGTTTAGCTGCATGCTAATGTCTGCTGTCTTATTAGACAAGAAAGCCATTTTTGGTTTGTATATGAGTGTAAAACAGAAGCTTGTTACACAGTTAACCAAGAAGCCATACTAGATTTCTATTCCCAGACGCAAGAACGTATTTGTTGTATGGCTTGTTCATAAAACCAGAGGCATAATCCACACACGGATACTCAGTAGAGAGAGGTGCCCCAGATATTATCCTATTTCTGGTACCATATCTGACATGCAAGTGGACTGTGTATTTTTGGTTTCTTTTATTTTACTCTCTGCTTGGTGGGGCCTCTAATTGCATCATAAGCAGCTTAAGACTGAAAATGGAAATGATATATGATGACCACATACTGCATGTAAAAACGAGGTTTTCTCATTGCATATATCTGTTGAGTGTTTAACCTGTGTATGCATTACACACACACACACACACACACACACACACACACACTTAACCCATATTCTCTCTCCTCTGTTACTTTACTTACTTAACACCATAGCAAGATTTTTACTCCTTGGCCAGGAAAACTGGCATTTATTCATTTAACAAATACATATCAGGTGTCTACTGTGCTTTATGCATTATGGTTCAGTATTGGGGACACAAAAAGTAATAAAAATGTGAATATTGCTATTAAGTAGTTTACACCCTCATGAAGGAGATAGAAATGTAAACCCATTAAGAATACAGAGAGGGATTGGAGTGCCTGGGTGGCTAAGTCGGTTAAGTGTCTGATTTCAGCTCAGGTCATGATCTCACACTTAGTGAGTTCGAGCCCCACATTGGGCTCTGTGCTGACAGCCCGGAGCCCACTTCTGGTTCTATGTCTCCCTCTCTGCCCCTGCACTGTGCATGAGCTCTCTCTCTCTCTCAGAAATAAATAAATATTAAAAGGAATACAGTGAGGGAAGTGCTGATAGATGTACTACATATGCAAGGTGCTTTGGAGCCTTGGAGGTTCTTGGGAGAGGGGGTTTGGGGTTGGAGTGCAGTTGTCTGGGAAGGATGTGCTGTGTTGAGAAATCTGAATTTAACCTAAAGTGAGTTAAGGAACTTTAAGGAGTTTAAGCCCCGGAGTGACATGATCAGATTTACCTTCTAGGCAGTTCAATCTGTGGACTACAGCACAGGAATGAGAAGGTAAGGCTATTCTTCAAAATATTAATCATGAATTACCATACGATCCAGCATTTTCATTTCTGGCTATATACCCAAAAGAACTGAAAGCAGGATCTTGAATAGATGTTTGTACACCCAAGTTCACAGCGGCATAATCACAATAGTCAAAAGGTGGTAACAATCCAAATGCCCATGCACAGATGAATAGATAAACAAAATGTAGTATACATGTAATTTTTTTCAGCCTTGAAGGAAATCCTGACACATGCTACAACATGGATGAGCCTTGAGGATATTACGCTACATGAAATAAGCCAGTCATCATTTGAGAAGTGTAATAATAGCACCTACTTCATGAAACAGCAGGGTAGGCCTGAGTAACAAATAAGTTAGTTCATGTAAAGTGCTTCAAAGGATACCTGATGCACAGTAACTCCTCAGTAAACATTAGCTGCTGCCGGTGGTGCTGCGACTACTAGTATTTCTTTGTTCGAAGCAGCAGTTTGTGGCTATGGCCTGTAAACCTTCCTTCCTTGTCTTTAATGGAATGTCTTTTAATAGCTTTAGTCAGATACAGTTGATATAAATTAGCTGTACCGATTTATTTTTTTTAAGTTTATTTATTTTGAGAGAGACAGTGACAGCACAAGTGGCGGAGAGGCAGAGAGAAAGAGGGAGAGAGTGAATCCAAGCAAGCTCCCCACTGCCAGCACAGAGCCCGATGCAGGGCTTGAATCCACGAAGCTGTGAGATCATGACCTGAGCCAAAACCAAGAGTAGGCTGCTTAACTGACTAAGCCACCCAGGTGCCCCTAAGGTAGCTATACCTATTTAAAGTACACAGTTTGATAAGTTTCTAAATATATTGATAGATAGATATCCACCAACCATCCCTGAAATCCATAAAGTGAACATATCCATTACTCCACCAAAAACTTTCTGAAGTCCCTTGGTAATCTCCCACTCCTGTCTCCCCAGGCAACCACTAATATTCTTTCTCTTACCATAAATTAGTTTGCTTTTTCTAGAGTTTTATATAAATGGAATTATACACTATGTATTCTTTGACTTTTTTCATTCAGCATAATTATTTTGAGATATATCCAATTTTTACATGTATTAATACTTTATTCCTTTATAATGCCAAGTATATTCTATCATATGCATATACCATAATTTGTTTATTCATATGCACCTGCTAATGGGTATTTGGGTTGCTTCCTATTTGGGGTTATTACATATAAAGCTGCTATGAGTATTCATTGACAAGTTTTCTTCTGTGGGCAAATCTTGGGGTTTTTTGTTTTAAAAATGTATTTATTTTTTAATCACTGAAATAGTCCCATAAGAATTATAAATCATGTTTGTTTGAAAGGATGATTACATTGTCTAAAAAAACAGTCAAAATAAAGCAGTAGTCACATCACATATTTGCAGGCATAAGCAGTGCAAATATTTGTGCAAATAATTTTTCAAAAATCTTATGGTTAGATATTATTAAAACACAGTGTTTACACTTAGACAAGACACAGCTGGAACAGAACAAAAACTTTTTGTTAATGCTTTTTTAGAGCTGAATCAGTGATATGTCCTACTTAAAAATGTGTTGGCTTTAACTGCTTTAATGACAATGGTGGTTTGGTAAAAGTACTTCTACTTAGTCACCAAAAAGAAACACATGTTGTTCCTTAGTTTTATTCTTTGTTCTTATGGTCTCTATTTCTCATATGGTGACCTATATGTATCACAGCTGACATCTTTCAGTTTTCTCAAAGAATACAGATTGCTCAGAATTAAGGGAAGCAAATAGTGGAGTATGTAAGAGAAATTGTGTCTGTGACCAAAGAATAAAAAAAATGTCTCGATCTTAGGCATACCAAACTAGGTTCCCCAAAACCTTTTTTTTTTCCCTTTTTTTTTTTTTTTTTTTTTTTTTTTTTTTTTTTAGTTCAGGGAAGAGCAGTAGTTCTAAGATGGGCTTGGTCTTAGATCTAGCCAGCTAGCAGCAATGAGACAAAAACACAAGCCATAACTTGTTTCATAGTCACAAATGACCTTGTTGTCTAATCTTTTTTCCTCTCTCTTGGGTAAATCTAGGAGTGAAATGGCTAGATCACATACTAAATACGTGTTTAAGTTTTGAGGAAACTACTGAAGAGTTTTACAAAGTACTTGTTCCATATATGTCCCTGTTAATGAGAGTTCCTGTTGTCCACATCCTTATCAACACTTGGTATGGCAGGAAGGCTTTTATATTTTAGCCACTCTAATAGGTATGGTTTAGTTTAGTTGTGGAGTTTAGTTGTGGTTTTAATTTGTATTTCTCTAATGACAAATGATACTGAACATCTTTTCATGTGCTTATTTGCCATTTCTGTATTTCTTTGGTGATATATATGTGCAAATCTTTGGCCCAATTTTTTCTTCAAATTTTTTTACATTTATTTATTTTTGAGAGACAGAGAGAGAGCACAAGCAGGGGAGGGGCAGAGAGAGAATGAGACACAGGATCCAAAGCAGTCTCCAGACTCTGAGCTGTCAGCACAGAGCCTGACGTGGGGGCTTAAATTCTCAAACCATGAGATCATGAGCTGAGCCAAAGTCTGATGCTCAACCAACTGAGCCACCCAGGCACCCTGGCCCATTTTTTAAATTGGGTTGTTATTACTGAGTTTTGAGAATTTTTTTTATATATTATGAAGTTCTTTATTAGATATATGCTTTGTAAATATTTTCTCTCAGTCTATGGCTTGACTCTTCATACACTGTTTTTAGAGGAGCAGAAACTATAATTTTGATAAAGATCAAATTCATCAAATTTTTCTTTTATGATTTGTGCTTTGGCTGTCATATGTAAAAAATCTTTGCCATATAATCTTCACCAAGGTTGCAAAGATTTTGTTCTATGTTTGCTTTCAGAAGTTTTATAGTTTTAGGTTTTAGAGTTAGATCTGTGATCGGGTTGAGTTAATTTTTGTATATGGTAGAATGCATGAAGTTTTTTGGTTTCTCTTTCCATATGGATATTCAGTTCAAGCATCATTAGTAATCCTTCCATCACTGAACTGTCTTTTCATCTCTGTAAAAAAAAAATAGTTTTCCTGTATATCTGGATTAATTTCTGGACTCATTCTGTTACATTGATCTCTCTGTCTACCTTAATGCAGACTTTTGTGATTACTATAGCTTTGTAGTAAGTCTTGAAATTAGATGTTAGTTTCAACTTTGTTCTTTTTCTAAGTTGTTTTGATTGTTTGTATCCTTCATGCTTCTGTATGGATTTTAGGATCTGTTTGTCAATTTCTCCACATACATGAAAAGATTGCTAAGATTTTGGTTGGAATTAAAATGATCTATAGATCAACCTGGGGATATAGAGATCTTAACAATATTGAATTCTCTGTCCCATGAACAAAGTATATCTCTGTTTAGATTTTTAAAATTTTTTCTTATCAAAGTTATAGTTTTCAGTGCACAGGTATTGTACATCTTTTTGTCAGGTTTGTCTCCAAATATTTTATATTTTGCCATTTTCAATAGCATTTTTATTTGAGCTTCTGATTGTTAATTGCTTGGATATAAAAATACAATTTTGTGTATTGACATTATAGCCTGAAATAACTTGCTAAACTCACTTTTTAGTGCCAGTATTTTTTTGTTTTGTTTTGTTTTTGTAGATTACATTGGATTTTCTACACAATGGTGTCATCTATTTTCTTCTTTCTTAATTTGGGTTCTTTCTACTTCTTTTTCTGGCTTTATTGTATGATAATAAATATCTCACTGGCTAGTAACCTCTGTTACACTGTTGAGTAGAAACGGTAAGTATAATATCATTGTGGACATTCTGTCTTTGTTCCTGATTATGGGGGGAAAGTATTCAGTTTTTCACCATTAAGTACAATATTACCTATAGATGTCTTTTTTTCATTTTGAGGGCATTCTTTATATTCATAGTTTCTTGAGAGTTTTTATGAGAAGTAGATACTGGATTTTGTAAAATGATTTTTTAGCATCTATTGCCATAGATGACCATGTGATTTTCCCTTTTTAGTTTCTTAATATGGTGATTGATTTTTTTAATGTTGATTTAATCATGTGTTCCTGGGATAAACTTCACTTGTTATTCCTTTAAAATCTGTAGACTCTGTGGTCATGTCACCTCTCTCATTCCTAATATTAGTGTCTTCTTTCTTTTTTTTCCTTGATAAGCCTGCCTTAAAGTTTATCAGTTTTATTTATCTTCTTAAAGAATCAGCCTTTGGTTTTATGGACTTTTCTATATTGTTTTCCTGTCCTTTATTTTGTTGATTTTGCTTTGGACTTTATTATTGTCTTTCTTCTGTTTACTTTGGGTTTAGTTTGCTTTTCTTGTAGTTTCTTAAGGTGTAAGTGAAAAACATTAATGGAGAATTTTTTTCTTTTTTAATATAGTTCAGTGCTGTAAGTTTTTCCTTAAATACCACTTTAGTGCTGTCCTACGAATTTTGATATGTTGTATTGCCATTCAGTTCAAAATACTTTCTAATTTCGCTGGGATTTCTTCATTAACCAGTGATTATTTAGAAGTGAAATATTTATTTATAAATGCTTGGGGATTTTCCAGAGTTCTTTCTGGTTTTGATTTCTAATTTAATTCCATTGTGATTAGAGAATGACTTGTATGACTTCAGTCATTTTAAATGTACTGAGACTTATTTTATGGCCAAGAATGCTGTTTATCTTGTTAAATATTTCATATATACTTGAGAAGAATGTGTGTTTTGTTATTGTTGGGTGGACTCTATCATGTTAGTCAGGCCAGGCTGGTTGACAGGGTAGTTAAAAATCTGTATGCCTATTCTACTAATTACGGAGAAAGGGGTACTTAAATCTCCAACTTTAATTTTGGATTTGTCAGTTTCTAATTGTTTTTATATGTATCTTCATGCATCTGAAGATCTTATATTGGGGCATAAATATTTAGGCTCTTGATTATTTGACTCCTTTATTATTACGAAATAACCTTCTTTGTTCCTGGTAATATTCTTTGCTTTGAAATCCATATTGTCTAATATCAGAGATGTTATTTTGTATTACCATGGTGTATCTTCTTCACTTGTGTTACCATATATATCATTTTATATCCTTTGGCTTTTAACTTATTAGTGCCTTTATGTTAAAGTGTGTTTCTTGTAAGCAAATATTACTGTTCTTTAGTCTTTTATGCCGTGTGACAATCTCTTCCTTTAATTCGAGGTGTTTAGACCATTTACAGTTAATGTGTTTATTTATATCTTTAAGTTTAAATATATCATCTTGCTACTTTCTATTCTGTATGGCCTTTCTTGTCTTTTCCTCCTTTTCCTACCTATTTTGGGTTATTCTTATGATTCCAATACATATCCCTTGTTTTATTGGGCATATGGGTTTTGTTATTTAGTGGTTGCTTTAGGCAGTGTGCCATATCCATATTTAACTTATCACAGTTTACCTTCAAGTGATATTTACTACTTTATGTATAGAGTAAGAACCTTATAGCAGTATACTTCCTTTCTCCCCCTCTTGGACTTTATGTTATTGTCATGTATTTTACTTTTAGTGGTATTATAATTCCTATACGCATAGTTATTTTTGTTTAAACAAATTCTCTCAAAAAATTTTTAAATGTTTTTATTTGTTTTTGAGAGAGAGAGAGAGTGTGAACAGGGGAGGAGCAGAGAGAGAGGGAGGTACAGAAGCTGAAGCAGGCTCCAGGCCTGAGCTGTCAGCACAGAGCCCAATGCAGGGCTTGAACCCACAAACCTGGAGGTCATGACCTGAACCGAAGTCAGATGCTTAAATAACTGAGCCACTCAGGTGCCCCTAAACAAATTATCTTTTAAATATATTTTAATAAGAAAAAATTCATATATTTAACCATGTAGCATTTTCTGTGCTCTTCTTTTTCTTTTTTTTTTTTTTTTTTTTTTGTAGAGTCACATTTCCATCTGGTATCATTTTGCTTTTCCCTGAACTAACTTTAACATTTCTTCTAGTGTAGTTCTTGTGGTGATAAATTATTTCAGTTTTCATATGTCTGAAAATGTCATTATGTTGCCTTTGCTTCTGAAAGTTGTTTTCACTGGATATAGAATTTTTGGTTGGCAGTTTTTTTCTTACAGTATTTTAAAGAAGCTGTTCCACAGTCTTTCTATTATTTATGCTGCCATCCAAAAGTTTTATTCCTTGAATCCTCTGTATGTCATATGTCTTTTTTCCCCTGGTCTGATTTTAATGTTTCCTGATTACTGGTGAGCAATTTGATTATGATTTACTTTGGTCCAGTTTTCTTTATTTTCTTGTATTTAGGGTTCTCTTGGATTTATGGGTTTATAGTTTTCTTAAAGTTTGGAAAAACTTTAGCCATTCTTCAAATCTTTTCTCTGCCACTCCCAAACTCTTCTCACCTTTATGAACTAAAATCAGCTACAACTTCATGAACTTATATTACACTCATTTGAAGTTGTCACACAGCTCATTGATGCTTTTTTCTTTTTTGTTTTTTAGATTCATTTTTTTCTCTGTGTTTTATTTTTGGATACTTTCAATTGCTATGTTTTAAATTCCATGAAGTTTTCTTTTTTCCCTGTAATATCTCCTATTGTTAGTTTTTCTTATTAGACAGTGTAGTTTTCATCACTAGGAGTTTGATTTGCATATATGTCTGTATTTAACTTTTTGAACTTAGGGAATACAGTTATTGTTTTAATGTACTTGTCAACTAATTCGATCATCTGTGTCAGTTCTGGGTTGGATTTAATTGGTTGTTTTTACTCATTATAGATCATATTTTTTATATTTTCTTCTTTGCATGCCTGATAGTTTTTGGTTGCGCGACATTGTGAATTTTATCATAGTGAGTGCTGAGTATTTTTATATTCCTATAAGAATTCTTTAACTTACTTCTGGAATATAGCTAAATTATATGGAAATGGTTTTATCCTTTTGGGTATTGCTTTTAAATTTGCTGGGGAGGACCAGTGCAGTGTTTACTCTATAGCTAAAGCACCTAACTTCACACTACTTAGATGAATCATTTACCTTTCTGAGTACTACACTAAATGCTGGGTCATTCATGGTTTTCCATTATGTCTAGTGAGAATAGGCAATATTCCTGGCTTTGTGGCTTTGTGTGAGTGTTGGCTTCTTGGATGGTTCTTTTCATACTCTTGGTTAGTTTCCTCACATGCATGTGCTGCATCAGTATTCTGCCTAGTTCTTTCCACTCTGGTATTCTCTTACATATTCTAGTCATCTTTGTCCTTCCTCACACACTTGACTGATCTCTGAAGCTCACTCTTGTGTGCTCCCTCTTTGCATTGCGGCCTAGAAAATCTCTCAAGGCAGCAAGTTAGGACAACTATAGGGCCCTTTTCTCTTGTTTCCCACCAGTGAGGGATGAATTTCTCTCATTTCTTGATGCCCAGTCTTGAAGTCTGTTGATTCTACACAGACACGCACACATATGCACACATGTGCACACACATATGGTTGGTTTCAGGTAGGATAAATCAGCCCTTTTTACTTCATCTTGCTCTGAAGTTGAAGCCTGATGGGATGCTGTTTGAATTGTCAAAACCTATGAGCTAAATGATCTCCAAAGGCATCCAAGGGGAGTAGTGATAGGAGGTTGAGGGTCTCTCCTTTTTCTGTCCATTACCAGCCTGTGTAAGCTCATAGAGTCTCCTAGTTGGGTGGAACTTTACAGGTTATGTGGTTGATCCTCTGGTGCTTAAAACCCTTTCTATACAGTATCTTCACATACCAACTTTCACATGTTGGGCACCTCTCCTCTTTGAGGAATACATTTTCTATTTTAGATATTTTTCATGGTTAGAAACTTCTTTCTTAAATGAGCTGGAAGATTCCTGCTAACCTCCATTTAAATTTGTGTGGTAATATCATATGAAAGTAGTCTAATCCCTTTTCTTCCTCAGTCATCTCTCCGGGATAAAATATCTCAATCTCTGTCAACCTCAGTTGTCTTAGTTCTAGAATGTGGTATTTGTTTAAAAAAAAAAGATTTCTGTGTCTGTGCGTGCCTTCTTTAGTGAGTCAGATACCATGCCAGATGCTAAGGATGCAGAAGAAAATATACTGTTTCTGCCTTCCAGAAATTCAGTGGGGGAAGGGAATTCAGATGAGGCAGCACAGAGATAAAAATGCCTATAATTGGAAGTATGTGGAGTATGCTGGGCCCAGCCCAGGATTTTAGGGATCAGATTAATTAAGATATTCGAAGTGTAGTCTGTATACTATAAAGGACTATAAATGTGTTTGGAATTATTATTAGCAGTAGTGAAAGGGGTATCAACAGCTGATCTGTCCTCATTATTTAATCTGACCTTTTCAGTGTTAAGGTCCTGTTTGAAACCCCTGGGTTCCACATAATTAGTGAGTTTTGATATGTGGTGGTGCCCACAGGAGGTAGAACCATGCCAGTAAGTTCAATTCCCTCCTGCTGCTGCAGGTTATTTGTGCTCAGCTCTTACAAAAAACAAGTTGTACCCAGTGAATTTTTATGTGAATTCAGATCTTGTAAGCTGGGGCACTGTAAATCCCTACTGCTTTATTGTTTTACACTTTAAAACTTTAGATGGCAATGATAATACTTAGGCACTTACCATATGGAGAAACAGAAAACCACTTGCAGAAGAAAGCATTGGCAAGATTCAGATATCGTGACTCTGTAGCACTAGGTCACTCTGTGCCTCCCTCACAGGGTGTTAGAGCTTCTCCTCGTGATTTTTTCAAGCATCTCATTACATTGCCAACAACGTGAGTAAGAGGAAGATCTATATATTCATGCTGCTGAGGTTGGGGTTTGGGAGGACACGCAATATGGAAGCTTTTCTTACCCTTGGGGAGAATGTTAAAAATGCAAATTGCCAAGACCCTACCTCTGAGTATTCTGAGTTAGCCATTTAGTGGACGCAGGGTGTCGGGGAGCTGCAGTATACTTGAAATTAGTTTCTGGAAATTCTAGTACAAGTGGGTCCTGCTTTGAGAAACATTGATTGAGGAGTGAGCCTGTCATATGAGGGCAGTACATCTTCTTGTCCTACTTCCTACGCTGTGTTTGTTTTTCCATCCTTGCCTCTACAATTTCTGAGGGTCTACCCATTATCTGGAATTTACATCCTGAGGAGTCAAAAAGATGAGTTTAGGCAGTTTTTGTTCTCAAAGAACCTTCATTATAGCCTGAAGATACCTGTGTACTCTGGTGTAGTTATTTTTAAACTTCCTGAGTATAATCTGAATGATATAATCTACCTATTCTTGAGGGCTGTTGGGAAAACTAATGGAAAATCAAGTTACCTTGCCATGGTCATAGCAAATGTTACTTCATCCTGTCTTAATGTTATATATGTGGAATGTTACTTGCTTTCCAAAGTGGCTTAGCTAACTAAATAAGATTCTTAACTTTAAAGCTTATAGCATTGTAAATGTGACTTAACTTTCTCTAGAAAATAGGAACTGATTCCAGGCCTATTTCCAATCAGTGTTTTCATGATCTGCCAGATTTAGGGCAAATTATAAATATGAAAAGAGAACAAGATCTTACCTGGAATATAAAGTTAAGCTTTTGGAATCAGACCCGTGTCTGATCCATGCTCTGGGGCATTGGAAAGTTTGAATGCTCTTGTGTTTATTGAGATGTAAAGTATAGTACTGTGTAATTTACAGAAACGCCCATATATTTTTGATATATCGAATATCTTGTTTTTATAAAGTTATAGTTGGCCCAAACAACCATCGTTGGCAAAGTAGATATGAATGTGTTGTTTACCAATAGAAGGAAAGATGTTTTAATTTATTCTGCTTGGTTTTAAAGTAATAATTTTAGTATCAACTCTTTGCACAAAAGAAATTAATTTGGTACTGAGACGTGACACAACAGAGATTGACCTAAAAATGAATTACTTGCATGGTCTTCTGCCTCTTTGAAGTGAGGAGAAGACAAATCAAACAAGGAATTTACTTCCTGGCATGTTTTTTATACTGTAGGTGTTTTTCACCTAAAATAGGGGGAAATGTGAGAAATAAAGTACTTAATACCTGTTTTGTAAGTTTAACTTTTAAAAAAGCCCCATAGCTGGAGGGATTAAAGATATACAGCTATCTAAATGGGTGGTTCTACGTTTATGAGCCATGGTGCCCACTTGTACCATGACCCCTTCATAGGTAAGCCACCAAAATGTGTTCGAGGTATACAGTTCATGTTTGTTATAGTAGTTGCTATGTTGTCTTTGAGAGGAAATATTTTGATGAGATTGAATGGCAGTCTGTTGTTTGGCAGTGTATTATTGTGGGAAATCAGAGGTGGGAAGTTTTATTGGAAGATCAGACTGGCAACCAAACAAGGTCTGTGTGTCAGGCCACAGTGGCCCCTCCTTTAGGAGGCTTCTGGCTCTTCTCTTTCTTGCTAATTTGCTTGCGTTCTGCATCTCTGTTCAGCCACTGTGATTGACAGTTTGGTTAGAGTGTTTGCCTAGGTTTTGGCCCCTAAATGTAGACCCACATGACCCTTTATCTGACTTAAGAAATTAGCCTTGAAATGGCCACATCCAGTGGACCTTAATTTTTTCAGGGTTTCTTTTAGGATTATAAAATTAACGCACACTTATTATGATAAACATAACCAGGAGGAAAAAAATAATTTATGATTCTCTCACCAGTGATAGTTTAGATATTTTGAGGACTTAGTCTTTTCTTCTACTTTTTCTATATGTGTATTGCTAACAGGATCATGCTGTTTTAAGCTTGACATATTTTCACTTTACAACATATAATGAATATCTTTTCTGTTATTTTAAGTAGTTGCTGTGTGCTCTATTAAATGAAGATACATTTTTTACTTAACCAGTCTATGTATTTCTTCATTTCTTGGGAAAGTTTCTCTTAAATTTCCTACTCCCATTTTAGCTGATGTAAAGAAAAAAAGTGTGCCCTCACATGTGCTTGTGGTTTTGACTACTAATAGGAAAATGAAAACAGTGAAATAGGGCAGTGATGTCAAAAGTAATGCTCGGGCCACTTACCTGTGTGATCCCAGATCATGTCTTAGCAGGGAGATAATGAACTCTGCAGGCTGAATTAGAAACAGAGATCCTCTGCCTTGCCTGTCTGCATTAACAATACAATAATATGATTATAATAATATATAATAGGTAATCAAATAATAATATTACAATCATAACTAACACTGAGAGCACTCACTGAGAGCTAAGCACTATTCAAAATGCCTTCACACACATTATCTAATTTAGTCTTTACAACCACTCTGTAGAGGGCATGGGCCCTCAAACATAACAATGTAATGGATATGTCATACTAAACCATAATTCAAACTTAAGTGGAAAAAGACAAAGCAAATTTCTACCTGT
This sequence comes from Felis catus, assembly GCF_018350175.1. NCBI lineage: Eukaryota > Metazoa > Chordata > Mammalia > Carnivora > Felidae > Felis > Felis catus. The sequence continues at coordinate 42,611,635 of NC_058380.1, forward strand.
GTTAAAAGTCTACAATATTAAAATTTAAGGTCTCTTGAATAGGGGCGGTGAACAGTACTCCAGAAGTTAGCAGACTTTCTGCGTTGCTGTATTGATGCATTCATTGTTGTTGCAATGAATATATGAAGAGAGGAAAGCAGTAGTGGCAGCAGCCACAGTACTAGAAAATGTAAATACTTCATTGGTAGTTATTTTTAATTTTTTTTTTGACATTTATTTATTTTTGAGAGACAGAGACAGAGCATGAGCAAGGAGGAACAGAGAGAGCAGGAGACACAGAATCCCAAGCAGGCTCCAGGCTCTGAGCTGTCAGCACAGAGCCTGACATGGGGCTTGAACTCACAAACCACAAGATCATGACCTGAGCCCAAGTCGGACAAGGCTTAACCAACTGAGCCACCCAGGCGCCCCGTTGGTATTTTTAATGCTCTGTTTAAGATGGGCCTGATTTTCTGACCTGTTCACAAGGAAAAAAAAGTTCTTCTGAAGTGATAGTCTGCATAGAATTCTTAGTGACACTCTCAATCCTAGTCAAATGTCGTGTAGCTCAAGATGCACATAGGACACTTAGAGTAACAGCTAAGGATTCACTTTCCCTGTCCCCTGTCTCATACCCCCTTGAAAATATAATCTGTAGACTGTTTTTCGGATGAGGAATCTGAGGGTATTGAGAAAGTGGAATACCAGCCTAAGATGACCTACCCAGAAAGTGGGATTAGAACCCGGGAAGTGTCGCTTCTCAGGCTTCCTCTCTTTACTTAAGTGAACCTCAGACTTGATCTGCATCAGTCCTGATGATAGTGATTATGAACAGCTGCTATTTAGTGAGCTTTCTTAGTCTCCATTTTTAAACAGTTGGCAGTTTTTCCTGTATGTACTTTCAACTTCTGGTTCTCATAGGTATGTGGCTGTTACCTTCTCTTGCTGGACAAGATCTTGTTGAATATCACTAATATCCATTATTCAGGAGAAAACATTTTCTCCCTGCCATCATGAACATTAATTTCCTTTTGGAAAGAATCATTTTGTTTTTATTTGTAATTTAACTCTGGATTTTGAACATGCAGTAAAATGCTGGCTTATAAAAATCCCTTCTGTTATCAAGAGGCTCATCAGGATTTACACAGTTCCAGGTCACTTCCCTTCCCTATTTGGTGGGACTGCTACCATCACCTCTTATTGTCTTTGTAAATTAGCCATTTTCTTCTAATTTATATTCGTATCTGATTATAACAACTAGGCTTCCAGGAGGAGCTAGTAGATGTAGGTGAGAGATGCGTATCCAGGGCATGCTAAATATAATTAGCAGGTTCTTCAAGTTGGCTCATTATCTCTGCTTTTCTAATACCTGTGCCCTCTTTCTCTCACAGATGTCTTTTATCTAAATCACTGGTGCCTGATTGGTAAATTTGCTTTGATTGTAAAAGATAAATAGCATCCAACAATAAAAGCTCATTTAAAACACTCAGAAGACAAAAAAAAAAAAAAATTTACAATGTTTACTGAGAGTCCAGGCAAGCCTGTTGCAGTACTATAAATAAATGGCTGTTGTGGATTTCATTTGTGTTATTTATCTTTTTTTGTAGAACCAGTAATCAGTATTCAGGGAGCCTTCTAGCATTTCTTCTGACTGCCAAACGTTGAAATCTTGTATTTCCAATAAAAAATATGAATGGATAAATTCTCTGGTCATCTTTTGCAGCTGATATCCCCATTTTGCCTTCACTATCACCCACATGGCTCACATTTATAAGCTGTTAATAATTAATGAATCCTTTCTGAAAATTAACAAATGGTTCTATATATCTTTCATATTTCTACTTAACTACGGGATGGCTCACTGACAGATCTGGTTGAGAAATGTATCTCAATCTGTTGAGATGAAAGAGCTGTTGACTTCTCATAAACATTCAAATGATGTACGCAAGAGATTTTCTCTAACTTCAATAAAAATGCAGATTTCAGGTAAAGTCTTTTAACAACTGAGATCTGTGTTTTCCTTCAGACTTTATCTCAGTATTACTTTGCTGTGGTAATTCTTCCACATTCTTCCTCTGTTTGCCTGCGGATTCCTAATACCCATGTATTAGGAATACATGGGTAATATCCCAATACCTCTAATACCTTTCCAGATATGTTTTTGAAGGGTCTTTCTCTCTCTCACAATCAAAACATACATATCTTTTCCTAATTTTTCTTTCAGCATTCTGGCTCCCCCCATCCCTGCCCCCGGCATTTTTCTTAGATGAGAATTAAGCTCTTAATCTTATTGTTCCATTGGAAGTTGTTTTTCTGTTACTGATTTGAGAAGTTTGCCTTTGGCTTTCAACGTTTTGATGAGGTTGGTTGAGTATGGTTCTCTTTGTGTTTACCCTACTTGGAGTTCATGGAGCTTCTCAGAAAGGTAGATTAATGGTTTTCATCACACTTGGGAAATTTCTGTTCTTTCTCTCTCTTCTCCTGGTGTTTTCATTATGAATATGTTGTACACTTAATAGTGTCCCACCTTTCTGAGGCTGTGTTTATTTTTTTCTTCATTGTTTTTTTCCTTCTGTTCTTTGGATTACATAGTCTCTGTTCACCTGTTACCAAGTTTGTGAATTCTTCCTTCTGCCAGTTCTAATCTATTACTTAGCCACTCTTATGAATTCATTTCACTCTTGTGTATTTTTCAGCTCCACAATGTCCATTTGGTTCTTTTTCATAATTTCTATCTTTTTATTGATACTCTTCTATTTGATGAGACATTGCCATCGTAGCTTCTTTTACTTCTCTAGGTATGGTTTCCTTTAATTCTTTGAATATATTTTTAAAGGCTGCTTTCAAGTATTTGTTAATTCCTACTTCTTGGTCTCTGTAAGTTTTTATTGGCTGAGTTTTTTCCCCTTTGTGAATGGATCATACTTATCTGTCCTTTTTTGTTTTGTTTTGGTTGTTTTTCATGTCTCATAAATTTTCTTTGAAAACTGCACATTTTAGGTAACATAATCTAATATCTTTCAATACTGACCCTACCCCTTTTGGAGAAAGGGGTGTTATTGTTGAAGTTATTGTTTGTTTGTTCACTTTCTTATATGCTTAGTGACTTGGTTGGGCTAATTCTATGAAGTCTATTTTCTCCACATCATGTACACTATGACTTACCTGCTGAAATTTCTTCCCCTTGTTTGCATTTTTAAGTCTGGCTTCCTAGGGGTTTTCCCTGGGTTGTCATACATGATTTTACTTACTTTAAGTTGGCTTCATGCCCAGTGGGGCTTGAACTCATGACCCTGAGATCAAAAATCACATATTTTACCAACTGAGCCATCCAGGTGACCCTACACACATCATTTATTGATCAAAGTTTGTGTTTAAGTTGTCGTAGCCAGTTGGATGTGTGTATGGGTTGTAGATTGCTTTCACAGTTCAGGGCATTCACAGTTTTCTCCCGCTTGAAGTCTGGTAGTTCCAAGGTGCTTCCTTCAGTCTCTCCTGAATGGGTGCTACACTGGAAAAGACTGTGAGGGATGGATATAATTCTATTAAGTCTGACTTCCTGACTTCTTCCTAGGTTAGAGTGGCTTATTGCTCAGCCAGAATTGGTGAAAGCTTGTGCTGTAGCCCCTTCAGTCAGTAAGACTTCCACATGTTGCTGATGGATCTGTGTATAACTTGGGGAAATTTTTTCTGTCTGCTGTCTGACCCTCAGGGAGGTATGTGATCTCAGGAGGATTTTTCTTGGATCTCTCAGGCTCTGTTAAATATATGGCTGGTTCACTTTTTGCTACTAATATCATGAAGCTACTAGCCCCCAAGTAATTAATTGTTTGCCATCAGAACCTCCATTGTTTTTGACTCCCCACTCTTGATCCCCAAAGTCAGACTCCTCACACAGTGTGGTGGAGCTCTCTATCATTCGGGCCTGTCTCTCCTTCTGAGTAGAGCCTCTGTGCCACTGCAGCAGAGCTTTGAGCAGAGACAGTAGCCTCCTTCTTCTCCCAGAGGGACAGCACTTCTCAACAGTCAGGCACTGGGTGGTCCCTGGTCTTCTAGCTTGCTTCTCTCAGTGTGCAGTCTCTATACTCTAGGATTGAGCTAGAATTGGGGTGATTGGGGCCCCATTATTCTCAGCTTGTTGCTCTTGAATCAGAGCCCCGCCCAACCAATGGGAACTGAGTGGGGGAGGGGAGATTTAACTGTCTTAGCAGCACCTGGCCAGATTTGTGTTGTGCAGTGGGGGATTGGGGTGGAGGGATGGGAGACACTGGCAGCCTGCCCCTCTCAGTTCGTGAAACTGTATCCCTAGATTACCTGCTGGGAAGAGAGGGAACTCCCATGTCCTTGGCCATATCCACCCAGACCTCTCATCACATCCTCTTCCTTGATTTTTCAAGGCTGTGCTCCTAGCTAAATGACATTTAGCTCATCTGGTGACAAATCCGTCACTATAGTTACACCTTCTTACATTTTTATGTTCTCTGTTGTTAGTACTGTGAATGCTTCTTCAAAACAAGTACTCAGTAAGTGTCTGTGAATGAGTGAGTGGATGAATGAATGGATGTATACCATACTTTTCAAGTGATAGGTTTATTTTTACCCAAAGGAAGTGATACATTAGTGATGATTTCAGGTACTTTGGGACCTGTTGGGTGTGGAAATAGATCTAGAATCTGCTGACCTAACAGCCAAACAGAACTTTATTAAAATGTTTATTTTGAGAAAGCAAGAGAGTGAGCATATATGTGAAGGTGGAAGAGGCAGAGAGAGAGGGAGAGAGAGAATCCCAAGCAGGCTCCATGCTGTCAACTTGGGCCTCTACATGGGGCTTGATCCCACAAATTGTGAGATCATGACCTGAGCCGAGATCAAAAGTTGATCAGTTAACCAACTGAGCCACCCAGGCACCCCCCAGCTAGAACTTTTAAAAATAAAAGGGTTATAAAGAACTACTACATGAGTAAGAAAAGACAATCCCATAATAGAGCTAACATCAGTAGTAATAAAAAAAAATAGGTGTATAATACACATTTTATGGGATAAGAATCACAGAAAATCAATGGTGTGAAAGGGTCTGCAAATCCTATAGTAATCAGGAATATGGAAATTAAAACAATGATATGATATATGGGCACTGGGTGGCTCAGTCACTTGAGCATTCAGCTCTTGATTTCAGCTGAGGTCATGATACCAGGGTCATAAGATCAAGCCCTGCATTAGGCTCTGGGCTGAATGTGGAGCCTGCTTACGATTCTCTTTCTCCTTCTCTCCTGCTTGCATTCTGTCTCTCTCAAATAAAAAAATGATAAATATAAAAAAACAATGATGTGATATAAATTAATAACCATCCAATTTGCAAAAATGAAGAAACCTGTAAAACAATATTGAGGAAAATGTGAAGAAATGGGAATTTTGCTCTACTGCAGGTGGGGCTATAAATTGATACAACGGACTTTGGAAAGTAACAAAATTGAAGATTCAGTTATTCACATATCTTATGAGCCAATAATTTCACTTCAAGGCATATATCTCAGAGAAAACTCTTACTGGTGTAGCAGCAGCCCTCACAGACAGATGCTTATTGCTGCATTGTTTGTAATAGTGAACAACATAAAACAACCCAAATACACACCACTAGGGAAGTGTGTAAACACATCTAGATGTATTCTTACAGTAGAACATGATACAGCAGTTGAAAGGAATGGCTTACCTCTACATGTAGCATATTTATAAGTTTCACGTATTACAAATTATAGAAGGATATGGACAGTAAGATACCATTAACATATGTCAAAAAAAAGTATGTTTTTATATGATTGATGAATACTATACTGCAAGTGTCAGCAAAGTGTGGCTTGGGGGCCAGATGTAGCCCATGGCTTGTGTTTGAACAGTCAAGCTGAGATTGATGTTTACATTTTCAAAGTGCTGTAAATATAAAGAAGGAAGGGAGGAAGGGAAAGCTATGGCTTTTCTCCATTGCAGGTCAGATAGATCCTCCAAGAGCTCTAAAAAATTTTTCTATATAAAAGAATGCTTTAATTAAAAAAAAGTGTGTAATCAAATATATCTGATTTCCTTAGCCCATTACGCTGCTATAACAAACTGCCATAGACTGAGTGACTAATAAATAGCAAAAATTTGTTTCTCATAGTTCTGGAGGCTGGACACCCAAGATTTGGTGTCTGGTGAGGATTTTCTTTCTAGTTTATAGACACTCATCGTCTTGCTGTGACCCTACATGGCAGAAGTGGTGAAGGAGCTCTCAGGGGTCTCTTTTATATGGGCACCAATCCAATTCATGAGGGTTCCATCCTCATGATATAATCACCTCCCCAAGGCCCCACCTTCTAATACGCACCATATGGGAGGGGGAGGAGTTTAACATGAATTCTGGGGGGACACAAATATTCAGTCTATAGCACTGACCCTCAAGTCCTATTTCTGTTTGCCAGTCTACCAAAAACGTCACCGGCTCCTGCTATACATATGCTCTGTGTGCTGAGATTCACATCCCCTCAGTCTAGCCTGGGTGGACAGCTCCAGCACCCCACCTCTAGCCTTCATGTCATAGCAGTTTCTCCTAAGTCTTGGAAATTTCAGCTTTCCCTCTGTGTTGCCTGACATATCAGTTAAAGCACCTGGAGGCAGCCTTCAACCAATGGGAACGTGAGTCAGATGATTGCCTGAGCTTCCTGTTCCTCCAGGGAACAACACTGAGGGACGTTCAGTATCATTCCTCACAGGGATCCCTCAGGGTCAAGACACATTGCCTAACTCCAGCTCAGACCACACTCCTTTTGGCCTTGCCTTTCTCTGCTCCTTCCCACTCCCTCACTCTGGTTGGTGGGATCACTGCCCCTTCATCTACATCCCAGCTTATGTTTGGGGGGAGGGTCTCCAAGACCCTTGGGCAGTAAAGGAACAAAAGTGTCATTGAGAAGGACAGCAGTATCTCCGAAGCAGGGGGCATAAGAGGAGCTTTGATTCTGTTTGTTACATTTTATTTATTTAAAACTATCCATAACAAATACGGCAAATTTTTCGGTTTTTAAAAAAATTTTTTTAAATGTTTGTTTATTTTTGACAGAGAGCATGAGTGGGAGAGGGTTAGAGAGAGGAAGACACAGAATCTGAAGTAGGCTCCAGGCTCCAAGCCGTCAGCACAGAGCCCGATGCGGGGCTTGAGCCCACAGACCGCGAGATCATGACCTGAGCCGAAGTCAGACACTCAGCTGACTGAGCCACCCAGGCACCCCTAAAATTTTAGGTTTTTAAAGGTCGAGTTGCTTTTAGATGGGTGTTTACATTTTGGAATTTGAAATAACATACTGGATTTCTATGTGAAACTAGTCTTCCGCTTTGACTTTTATTTGTTCAGGAATCTGTTTCTTGTGGTGCTTAAAATCTAATTTCTATCTAGGCATGTTCATCATACCTATTTGAGTGAAATTAATTCATTATGAGACTAAAAGGTGCCTGGATTTAACTAGTAGAGAAAATGCACCATAGTAATTAAATTGAAAGATACTTTCTCTCCATTTTTTTTCGTACTTCAGAATATAACTTTCTCCTCTAGCAGTCGTGTGGTATCTAAAACCTTCTGCTCTGCTAAAGATATTCTCCTAAGCTTTAAATGACAGGCTGATACATACTCTAAGTTGGGAAATGTTATGTAAGAGTAGATGGGTAATTCACTCAAGAGAAATACAGCTTGTAGGAAACTATAAAATTATTCATTGGAAAATTTACGTTTCAGAAAATTAAGTCCTGCTGTGGGTTTTCATGTGTTGTGTAGGGAAGGGAACCAAACCCAAACAAAAGGACAATAGCGCGCGTGTGTATATACACACACACACACACACACACACACACATACACATACACATACACATACATGTGTGTGTGTGTGTGTGTGTATAAATAATATGTTTTGTTCTCTAAGTCTACTTAGAGAACAGGATGTTTTCATTAGAAAACTTGGGACTTGATGCATGCAGGACTTCTTCCAGAGAGAAGCCATATGTTCTCTTATGCATGCCAGATTTGTGACAATCACGATTCTGTGGTCCTGCAAATGAAAGCAAAATGTTGTATAGTCCTTAGCAGGAATCAAACCTCTTCCTAAAGCAGCATCCTTTGTCATGCCAAGCTTTCATTTGGCTGAGTGACTTTGCATGAAGTACGTCTAGCATGATGTTAGAAAATGACAAATTCTCTCCTGCTTTACCCTCACGACTCTAAGGATGAAGACCTTCATTTAGTCCAAAAGGGTCTGTAGAGTCTGGTTGTGGGTGGCCTCTCCAGCATTCACCTTGAATGCTTTCTCCTTCCCTCTCTAACCTTTGTTCATGCTTGCCTCTTGGAGGAGCCATGTGTATTACCCTGTATTCCTCAGGGCCTTTGCATATACCCCTCACTATATCTTCAGTGCCTGACACATAAAAGACATCCAATAAATATTTTTAAAATGAATTAATGATAGATATTAGAAGGTAGCCACCTTATAATGTGGTGGCTGTGGTGGAAAACAAGCACTTAAAGTACAACCTTTGGGGAGCCTAGGTGGCTCAGTCAGTTAAACGTCCAACTCTTGATTTCTGCTCAGATCATGATCTCACAGTTCATGGGTTTGAGCCCTGCGTCAGGCTCTGCACTGACAGTGTGGAGCCTGCTTGGGACTCTCTCTCTCTCTCCCTTTCTCTCTGCCCCTCTCCCACTTGTGCACATGTGTGTTCATGTTCTCGTTCTCTCTCTCTCTCTCTCTCTCTCTCTCCCTCCCTCCCTCCCTCCCTCCCCCTCCCTCCCTCCCTCCCTCCCTCTCTCAAAATAAATAAATAAACATTAAAAAAAGAACAGCACAACCTGTGACTGCCTTGTCTGATCCCTCCTGGTTTAAGTGGGTGTTGAGTAAGCCAGCTCTTGCTTTTCTACTTTCTCTAACTTCATTATATTTCTATCAGTAGTCATGCCAGCATAAAAACAAAGAAAACCTGTTCAAGATAGGAGAATGTGTCCAGAACTGCTGCTGAGTACCCTGTTTTCTGTACCTACTTTTTGCCTTCAAGCTTTGTCACTGGCAGAGGGGAAAGAAGAGAAGGCAAATACAGTGATTGTTTAGGGGAGTATCTTCAAGTAGAATTGAATAGAAAAATAAAAATAAGCAGAAAAAAATCAGGTGCCACCGAGGCCACGGTGCTTTTCCACTGCCTCCCCTCTGCCCTTCCGCTGCAGACCAGCTTGTGCCAGTGCTGCACTAGACACCAGGGAATAGAGACAAGATTGAAATCACTGCCTTCTGGGGACTCAGAAAATTTGGGAGAGGCATTCAACTTGATAATGATGGTACAAATGCAGTCTAACAAGGGCTGGATAGAGACAGGCCCAGGTGCTGTGGGAGCCCAGAGGGTTTGGACATCTTCACTTGGGAAAGTACAGTTGACATAGTGGCCACGATCCAGGAGGCATATAGGCAAAGGGAGGGAGCGATGGATTACTGAAGGGCAGTAAAACCAAATTGCTTTTAAACAGTTCTTGTTACCAAGAAAATTTTAGTAACAATTTTTAGCAGTATAAATGTATTGAAAACAAGGTAGACATTTTAAAGTATGCTTGCACACTAAAGTGCCCTCTGATGCTGCTGACGTCTGTTAATTACAGTCAATCCAAGTGGATCCTTTCCTAGGAAACAGGGTTTACTGAGTCTGGGAATCAGGACCTGGGTTTCAGTCTTGTCTCTGGTACTGCCTGGCAGTCTGCCCCTAACACATGTCTACTTCCTCAGAGCTCCCATCCCTGCCCTTCCCTCTGCTCTCCAGCACACATAGGCACCCATGAGATGGTGCATTCCCTTCAACACTGCAAGTTTCCTCCTGCAGTGATTCTATTCTGTGGGTGACCAGACTTCCCCTTTCCTACAGCCCTCACCCAAAATCATAATTGGAAGTTTTCATTTTGCCAACCCCCCCCCCCACACACACAAAGCAGGCTACACTGTGTAGACTTTTGAATGTGTTCATTTTCTCCCATTTTCTCCTACTTAAACTCTTACTTGCTAACTCAGTGGACCACTATACCACAGAACCTTTGTGAAATGAGTTGATTTGATAAGAAGAGGTCACTTCTGAAAAATGCATCCTCAGTATAGCATTACATTCTGAAATGTGAATTTCAGATTTATCTTTAGTAACAAGTGCCCACAGGTATACAATTTTGCTCTTAAAGATACTCATCTAGAATAGTGCCATATATGTTGATGGCCCTCAAACCTTTAATTGGCCTGTATTTCTGAATGTGTTCATGTTTTCTCTTTCCACCACAAGTTAGCCCTGGGTAGACACATTTTGGAAACCTCTGCCTTGCTTTCACCATGTCCATGAAATTCCATATGATGTCACCTTGTTACTCCTAGGGAAGTACTCTCAGTGGCACTTGTACGTTTATGACACTAATCCTCTGCATTGGTGAAGTACTTTGTAGTTGACAAAGCACTTAGTTATCTTATCTGATCTGCATAACTCCCTGGTGAGGTAGCTTTATACATCGTTACCATGGAATATTACTCAGCTATAAAAAGGAATAAAGTACTGATACATGCTGCAACACAAAAGAAACTTGAAAACATTGTGTTAAGTAAAAGAAGCCAGAGACAAAAGACCACATGATATATGATTTCATTTATATGAAATGTCCAAAATAGATAAATCTACAGAGACCAAAATTTGATTAATACTTGTCAAGAAATGGGGCAGTGAATGAAATTTGGGGAGGGGACCGGGGAATGATGCAAATGGTTACAAGGCTTTTTTGTGGCATGATGAAACTGTTGAAAAATTAGATTATGGCCTCATACAACTCTATAAATACATTAAAAATCACAGAATTGTATACTGTAAATGAGTAATACTTTGTGGCATATAAATTATACCTCAATGAAATTATTAAATTTATAATTCATTTTTTTCTACCTCACAGAGCTTAAGGACAAGGGACTTCAAACCAGCTGACACTGGGCCCCTTTCTTAGTATATATTTGGTTTCACATTTTCCCTGTCATGAGAAGAGGTACCCAGCCTCCTCTTAAAAGTCTCTCTTCCAAATAGCCCTCTGTCCCTTCTTCTCATGTCCAACTTGAACAAATAACAGCTTATAAGAGTCCCTGAATGCTTGAGCAGAATTAAAAAGAGAATATTCTTTCCTGTATGCTTTCCATTTTACTTTTTGGTATATTTTTATTAGAGCTTTGCAAGCAGTCATCTCATTTAAGAGCAAGTCTCCCAAGTGATTGAAAAGCACTGGGCTGAAACTTGAAAGAAAAGGAAGCCATTAGTGCTAGTTTGGAATGTTTGAATAGTGTTTAGAGCCTTTCCCCAATTAAATGTACAACTCTGAGCAACTCTAAACCTGTAGAAAAATATTTTCCTATTGTTTATCAAGTGCCGTGTGTGTGTGTGTGTGTGTGTGTGTGTGTGTGTGTGTAAAGGAGTATGAAATGCAACTATCCGTATATAGTTGATTGAGGCAGTAGGAAATGAGACAATAAAGTCAGTAGTTTCTATCCACACCCCACCTTGAAAGCATTATTGGGAAAGAGGAACCAAGTTAGCTCTTAGATGGTGTGGGATATGGTGACATTACTCTGAATACGTGCTCCGGCTCTTGTAGCTGCCTTTCCTGTTACGTATACCCTGCAGCAGCAGAGGACACGTGAAGTTCTAATACTAGAGATTGCGTGTAGAAAAGCAAACCAGGAGTGGACGTGGTGGGGGCAGCCTCCACCACTTCCCTTCTGACCTCAGCATGAGCTTGCAAGGTGTGAGTCTCCAGAGAGTTGTCTTCAGCACAGGCAGCAGACCTTGAAGCTTGGAGCACAAGCAGATTGGTGCATCTGTCAGTGCAAAGCCTTCGCAGGCAGTGATGGGCTGCTTAACGTTCAGGAAATTCTGTCCAGGATTATAAATCAAATCTATATCTGTGTATGTGTTCTGTCATTAAGGTGCTTTTTAAACATTTCGTTCAGAAGATGGAATTTCTGCATATGTGAATTATCAAACTTGATATCTCAGACAGGGATCCGTCTTTCTGTTTTGTGTGGTTATTCTTTGTTCCTGATTTAATTCCTTTGTCAGTAGGTCAGTGATTTTCTGTATAAGATGGTGGGTCTGGTATCCAGTGGCTGTCCGTCCACTTTTATGACCATCTCTGAAGTCTCTTCATATCTCTTCCCTGTTGTTATTTAAGGTTAAGCTTATGATTTATTAGTGCTGTTATGAGCGTGATGTTAGCTTCCTTTGGCTTAGGAAGAGTGTTTATCTCAGAATAGAGCTTGACTGCCACATTTGGTGATACACGATGCTATATGGAAAGCTGATTATGTTGGTGTGTGAAATACTTGCAGGACATCTCTCAGATATCTTCAGGTACCTGTTTGCTTGCAGTTTGTCCCCGATGTTTTCTTCTGCAAGGCTGAAGTACCTACCTGGGATGTGTGGAGGAAGGCAGTCCAAGCACAGTGATGGAAATGGAGCGTATTCTAAGCTGCTTGCCCTGCAGTGCAACTGGGACTCAACAGCTGTCAGTTATTCTACCTTTCATGGGCATGTCCTGTGGTTCCAAATGATACTTCTATAGGCAGAAAGAGAGATGGAAGAAATACTAGACACAAAATCAGGAGGTTGTATTTCTGTTGTCTGATTCCTGGTAGCCTTTAGGTCACATGTATTTTGCCTTGGATCCCATTGCACTAACCTGTATCACATATATAGCAGTTGGCATGGTCACAATTTTAATGGCTCTTGGAATGATTGTTCCAACCACAACCCCACTGTCCTCCTTTTCCATTCTGCGGGTTTGCTCACACTTCATTTGAGAAACTAATTCCTTGTTTTCTTTGATCCTTATCTTTCCAGGTTTTCCCCTGTAGTTTCTGTTTGTGGTTTTTTTTTTTTTTCATGATCTTTTCTGTTGGTTTCCCCCTCTGCTAGCCCTTAATTATTGGTGATGCTCAGGGTTCCCTCCTTAACCCATAACCACTTGCTGGTGCATATTCTCCCTGAGCGATCTCACCTGTTGGTTTTCTGGTTTTACAAGTCACATATACATACAGTGCCGACTCCACATATCTGTCTCTTGCCCTGACCTCTCCCTACAAGCTCAGACTCGTATATTCAGTTGCCTGCTGGACATATGTACTTGGACTTCAAACCTAGTGAATCTAAACCTGCTTTAAATAGATTGTGTTCATTTGTGTTCAGCCATCCATTTGCTCAAGTCTAAAACCTGGGAATCATCTTAGAGTTCTCTGCTTCTCTCTTACACCAAACCGGTCACAAAGTTTGCTTGCTTACTTTAGGCCCTAAATATTTACTGAGTCCATCCTTAATCCCAGAGTTCTTGGTTCATGTCCTCATCTTCCACCTGTATGATTCTGGTAGCAATCTGACTGGTGTCTTTATCTCCAGTCTCATTTTTTTTTTTTTCAAGTAAGTCTTCACTTTGTAATCTAATGATTTAAAAATTGATTTAGCTGTGTCATTCCTCAGCTTAAAGCCTGCTAATGGCTTTCTATTAATGCTGAGATAAAAATCTAAGGTCTTATGGTAAGTCACTTTGGAAAACATTTGGGCAGTTTCTTAAAAAGTTTAATACATGTTTACCACAAGACGCAGTGGTTCGACTCCTAGGTTTCTACCCAAAAGAAATAAAAAAATATATCCACATAGACATGTATGCAAATATTCATAGTGGCATTATTCATAATAGCCCCACGCTGGAAGCAGTTCAAGTGTCCATCAACAGGAGAAGAATGGATACACAAAATGTGGTATAACCGTGCAGTGGAGTACTTTTCAGCTTTAAAATAGAACTCAGCTATTGATACAGGTAACAACATGATGAATCTCAGATGCCTTATGCTTAGAGAAAGAGGCCAGGTATTTAAAATTGCCTATTGAGGCATCTGAGTGGCTCAGTCAGTTAAGTGTCTGACTTTGGCTCAGGTCATGATCTCATGGTTCATGGGTTTGAGCCCCGCGTCGGTCTCTGTACTAACAGCGCAGAGCCTGCTTGGGGTTCTTTCTCCCTCTCTCTGTCCCTGCCCTGCTCATTCTCTCTCTCTTTCTTTCTATCCCTCTCTCTCTCTCTCTCAAAAAAAAAAAAGTATATATAATAAAATAACCTACTGTATGTTTGCATTTATATGGCATTTCTAGAAAAGGTAAAATTATGGAGATGAAAAGCAGATAAGTGGTTGCCTAAGGATGGCAGTGAGCATTGACTGAACATGGGCACTTGGGGTGATGAAACTGTTTAAAGCTAGGTTGTAGTGATGCTTGCACAACTCCATTATTTACTAACACTCAAAACAAAACTGAGGTCTTTGGCATGGCCTAGACGGCCCACTATCACTTGATCTCTCCTTCTTCCTACAACCTCAGTTCTTGTCACACCGTCCTTTGTATTCTGATATCTTGCGGCACTGAAATATCTGTACTTTCCTGCAAATACTGTGTTTTTGCTTGTTTGCTTTTTGTCGTGTAGTAGCTTCTACCCGAGAAAGCTTCTTTCTTCATCCTGTGTCTACTTTTCCATCTCACTTACTCTCATTTGAGAATCAGCACAGGTATTAGCTGCAGGAAGGTTTCCCCAGTCTTGACTTCTCATCAAGCTACAACCAAATTGTCTATCCTAGGATCTGATTACAGTCTACTTTTTTTTTTTAATGCACTTGCCCCATTTTATTGGAATGGTTTGTTTATGTATCCATATATCCCACCAAACTGTAAGTTTCCAGAGAGCATGTGCCATGTCTTAAATTTGCATACAAAACCTCCAGTGCTAACAAACTCCCTGGTACATAGTAGGCATTCAAACTGAGTACTTTTGCATTCATTCCATTTGGTGAATTAAAGTAAAGGTGATTTGTTTTTATTTTTGTTTTTTGTTTTTTTCAGAATGGGATTTGCATCAAAATAACCCTGATTTGGGGGAGGGGGGTAACAAAGCATTTTCTTTTCAAACATTTTGCGTGGTATTTTCTCTTTTCCAGGAAAAGGAACTTTTCCTGGTTTATTATCTACCTTTGGTGTACTATAAATAGCACTCTACCAGGTAGAAATTGTATCTATTCGTGCTCTCCAGAGAAAAAGAACCAGTGAGATATGTAGGCAGAATTTCTTCTTTCCCAAGATAACCTCAGTTTTGTTCTAAAGACCTTTTAGTTTGTTGATTGGATTAGGCTCAACTGCATTATTAAGGATAATCTCTACTTAAAGTCAACTGATTGTGGATATTAACCACACCTATAGAATATTCTCACAGCAACACCTAGATCAGTGTTTGACTGAAAAGCTACGTACTATAGACTAGCCAAACTGACACATCAAATTAACCATCACAGAAAAGACATCAAATTTTTCATTGTAAGAGAACTTAGAACTCTCCTGGTTATCTGAGCATACCCTGGGCCTGCCCCTTTTTGTGAATGAGGAAACAGAAGCTCAGTGAGTTTGTGGTTTCATTTCACAAAACAGAAAATGGCTTTCCCGCAGTTTCTCCTACAAGTGAAAGCCTAGGGCTACTCCATCTTGCCTTATCAACTGAGTCATCAGACATTAGGTTCTACATCATTTATTAACAGGACTGAATCCTCAAGTAAATTACTGGTACCTCTTATTTCTCTTTCTGAGTTCTGTTTTCTTAAGAGAATTTATGACTCAGCTTTAAATAGAACTTTAAAAATAGTACATGACATAATTCTGGCCTCAAGTATAGAGTCTATTTTTAGCACACACTGTCTTTTTGTATTTTGTTCAGTTTCAATGGCTTATGTATTGCAGTGGACTATGAAAATGTGTACTTTTTTCCTATCGTCAGAGATGGGAAACTTTATGGAAATATTCTCCCCCTCTGATAGGGGAGAATTACCCTTTCTCTGGTAAGGAACTAGATGATTTGGGAAGTTGAAAAATAGAGAAATGCTGGTTTTCTTTTATTCTGCACATTTTTTATACTTTTTTTTATTTTCTAGAAGACAAAAATAGGATCGTTTGCAAATGACACTATAAGTGATAGTGTAAACGATCTTTCTGGGGCGGGACTGAGGCTCTGCATGAAACTTCTATGATCAATCCTGCTAATGCCCTTTGAAGGGTGTATGCAAGTAATTAGCTACTTAGTCTAAGGGAAATTCTCACCTTGGGGAAATAGGGCTTAGAAAGTTACTACTTTTAACCCCAGAGAATCATACCAGAAATCATTATAACATGCTGCAAATCAGTTACTACATTTTCCATATAGTATTTGACCAGAAGCAAGATAGGAAGATTGGAAGCTAGAAATAGGGTGAAGTGCTTAACTCACCCAAACTTATTTTAAAGTTTTTAGCTTCAGATATTTAAAGAAAATCGGTTTTCATCTTACTGAATTCTTGGGGGTGGGGAGGAGTCGCTAGTTTTTACATTATGCAAGAGGAATCTTTACACTTACCACTATTCAATATACAGATTCTATTTGAGAGTAAGAAATAGAATTAACCTAATTTAGATAGATAAAATGCCTTTAATCATTCTCTAAGAAAATTAGAAGTTTCTGGATGGGAAAAAATACAGATTTTTTTGAAATTCACTTCCAAAACATCATGGCATTTAAGCATTCCAATTTAATGACAACTGAGAAAAACTAGTGTGAAACTTATATTATTCCATGAAGTGAATCCACTCTGCCTTTCAAACATGGGAATACCACCATCTGGAAAAACAAGATCTACGTGTATTTAGCCAAATAATCAAGAAAGTACTGCTGTAATTTTGACTCTCCTGTTTCCTTCTGAGTATTTGGTATGTCATCAAGTATAATTTTTATTTTTTGGTACCTTATTAATGAATGATGATTAAAGAACTTTCATGAGTATGGGCTTCTTTTATTTATTACCATAGGTGATGCCTTTCTACAAGTACTGGGAATACAGTGTCCCACAGGTGTAGTTATCATAACTTCTTGAAGAACTTGCACATTAATAATGTTGTGCTTTAATGCATTTACATTAAACTTAGTTTTTTTTTAGCCAAATATAAAAAACAACTTAAAATTTTGCCTGTCATATGAGTAAGATCATGTTAAGACATAATAAACCCGTATTTTAATAATGATTATTGATAGTTTATAATGTGCTCTTTATATGTACATTCCAATTTAATTCTTTAAAAAAAAAAACAAAAAACACCCAGTGTTGAATGGTGTTGTTTTTCATTTCTTAGGAGAAGAAATTGAGGCATTAAGAAGTTATGCATCTTCTTTTATATACAACCATTTGGTGTCATTGTCAAGGACAAATTCATGTCTCAATTCTAAATCCATTTCTAAAATCTTAATTCAAGTGGCTCTCATTGACTTCCTTGTCAATGAGATTTCATTATACATATAAATAATTTTGTTGATCTGCAGTGCAGATGGGCAGGATAGTGTATGAGTTCTACTTTTTGCTCTGAACAAACTAGCTGTGATTAACTTATGGAATGTCCAAGTAATTCTGTTTTAATATGAATAAATACATAGTGCAGCACATCATAAAATTATTTTTGATTTTGTAAAAAACATTTGGGAAAAGTATTATATTACTTTCTCTCATGTGAGGGGATACACACACACACACACACACGAACATGTTGGCCTGTGTGTGTATTTATACACACATATGTGCATATGCATATAGACTAAAATACATACATATTTAGAATCAGGATTAATGGGAAGAATATATATTATTGATACTAATTATCATTGTTCCGAAAGTAAGTTGGCAGGTGAATGTAGAATGGTTACAATTAGAAGAGAATTTTCTTTAACCTTGGCTATAAATAAACTATCCTTAATTATAAATTTTCTAATTTTTTGCCTGTTACTGGTAGAGAAAAAGATATTACATTTAGAGGGGAGATTAAACTCTCAGAAAGGAGGTACAGAACCAGTGCTAGCTCATAGTTTAGGGTCTTCCTTTAATTAACGTACAATTTTTGACCTTAGGATAATTCATTGAGATCATTTTTTCCACTGGTAATTGAATGTCTACTTTGCAAGCACTGTGTTAGGTACCACAGTCTCAAACATTTTTAGACAAAGAAGCAGGAGATACGATTCCTGCCTTTAGCATCTTAAAATTCAGATGAGCAAAGATCTTCAGCAATTTTATTAATGAAGTGGCTAGTTCCAGGTAGTCCAACAGATGATATGCTTTATTAAGAATGCATATTAAGTCTAATAACTTCCTGCTAGGGTGGGCAGTCAAGATGACAGAGAAGGTGAAATCTGGGTGAGCATTTTGAATAGTTGGTAGGATTTAAAAAATAGAAAAAGGAAATAGGTCCATGTACAAGGCAGAGAGAATAAACACAGTGCATTTGGTGGATTGTAAAGAAACCAGGCTTTGTATGATGTAAAATAACAGAACTGAACAAAAACAGAGAAGTAGGAAGTAAATCACTTTGCAGGTGTATGTGGTATGAATGAATTTGGTATTAAGTCTGATGAATTTCACTGATGTGATTTTTCAACGTTTATTTATTTTTGGGACAGAGAGAGACAAAGCATGAACGGGGGAGGGGCAGAGAGAGAGGGAGACACAGAATCGGAAACAGGCTCCAGGCTCTGAGCCATCAGCCCAGAGCCCGACGCGGGGCTCGAACTCCCGGACCGCGAGATCGTGACCTGGCTAAAGTCGGACGCTCAACCGACTGCGCCACCCAGGCACCCCTGATGTGATTTTTCAAGGAGACCACCGTAAAGGCAGTCAGAAACATGGGAGTTGAGTCATCAGTGTTTAGTAAATGAAACACAATGCAGGGAAGAATCAGAGCTGTAACTAGAGGGGGTGTCTTCTTCCCAGAGGTGACAGTATGGAGGAGGATGAGTCATTGTTGGAAAGCAGTGCAGCATCCTCTGGGCTGTGAACAGTGGTCATTTATTTAAGCTGTCTCTTGCTACTGGTTCCCTTTGACATTTTTCTTATTTGGTACATGGAGAAAAAATAGCATGAGACAACGCTACTGCAGGCTCAGAATTAAGACTTTTAATTTAAAATGTGAGTTGACTGTATTCTTTCTTTCTTTTTTTGGAAAGTTGTGCCTTTTGAAATACCATCCTGAGTGAGGTGATAAGTCTTATTTGCCTCACTGTATGCTTTCTCTTGTCAACCTAACATTAATATTTACAAAAAGACATTGTAGTTCAGTTCCACAGATCTTAGCTGAGTACCTGTTAAGAGGAATACAATGGAGAGTAAGATAGAGGAAGGTGAAATTGCTGGTTTGATTGAAACAGAGTATATGTAGAGTGTAATAGATAAGATGAGAAGTGTAAGCTCTCGATGTAGTTAAGTGGGTACAGTTGAGAGTTTTGAATAGAGGAGTTGTTTGATGTGTTTGATGTTTTTGTTTTGTTTTGTTTTGGGTAGCATAGGGGAGTATATTGGCTTATTTGTACTGTTTTGTTTGATTCAAATACCTTTTGCTGATGTTCATTTAAATTTAAAAACAATTTTTTAATGTTTATTTTTGAGAGAGAGAGAGCTGGGGAAGGACAGAGAGAGAGAAACACAGAATCTGAAGCAGGACTCAGGCTCCCAGCTGTCAGCACAGAGCCTGATGTGGAGCTTGACCTCATGAACCCTGAGATCATGACCTGAGCCAAAGTCCAAAGCTTAACCGACTGAGCCATCTAGGTGCCCCAAAGTTCATTTAAACTTAAATAGGTGATCAGTTTCTCAAGTGCTAGCATATTAGCCAAAGTACATTAAACAGTATCCAAAAATATTCAATACTATGAATTCTTAGTTTTTAGGGACCACCTCACTGGAAAATAGTAGGGTGAAATTATTCTTAAGTATATGGTATTAGGTAAGGAAAACAAAATTCATTGTTGGCCAGATAAGATCAGGGAGCCTATATTCCTCACCTTGACTCATTCATAAGAAGATAGAAGTTTTAGTAATGATATTTAAAGATCAGGAGGGGAAAATATTTGCTATACTGCTAAGAAATGAGTCAGTGTTATTTAAGCCCACTGTTTAATTCAATGCCTTGATATATTTAGATCCTTTGTGACTTGAAAAGAAGATAGCCCCAAGAACAATGTAGATGTCATTTTGAATATTGCTTTCTCCAAGAATCTAATTAGATAAGAAATTTTTGTATCAGCCAACCAATCAGACCAGTACCAGAATCTAACTGCTAGCCTCATTTAGTATGTTTGGTGAACTGTTTCTCTCAGAGCAGTTCAAAATCAGCTTTTGTAGAGAAGAGAAAGAGCTTAATATCTCTCAATCCAACTTTCTCTCTACCTCTTCCTCCCATACCTGCACTCACACCCACACCCACACTAAGTATTTTAAACCAAATATTTAAAGCCAATGGACTGATGAGTTGCCCTTGGTGTGAGTCATAGGACTAGTTCTAAATTATTAATGGCCATTGTAATTCCATTTGGTATTCTGTTTGATACAGTGAGTCAGCTATTGTGATGCCAACTTGTTTTTAGATGCAAAAAGGGGGGAAATTAACATCATTCTCAGCTGAGCAATATGGGATTGAATGTGATATAGGCCTTGTGCTTTTGATAAGGGCCGTATTTTATTCCCCAGAGATGATCAGAATGTGATTAACCCAGGATTACCAGGATTTGCTAATGTTACCATAAATGGAGACATTTTTGGCTGTTTTTTGGTGACAATTTTGTAAATAAAAATTAAATGTCTCATTCACAGGTCATAGGACGATCTGTTTTTGACCCAAATGGGATGTTGGGATATAGTGAGTTCCTTGACATTGGAGAAAGGTAGAACTGAGAGTTGGTTGAGGGCTATGCAGTATATATTTTTTGATTTTGTAGGAGTTTGACTAGAGTTTCCCAGCCCAAATTTAACTGAAAACTATGTAATTCAAGAATAATAAGACACAAGAGGGGCTAAATGTGAGCTAAAACTGTCATCTCTGAACAAAGTGAAAGGGAGTAAACCTATAAAAATCACAGTAAAAATTTGTTTGCTGATAGAAAAAATTTGATTATTAATAACCTGTCAGGCCCTTCTATTTCCTGATTTTCTATAACTTAATTCCAAACATTCAGGTCAAGTCACTGGCACTTGGATCCCGCTAGAAAGTTCTAAACTGAATTCTGGGACCTCCCTACCCCCATTTCTGGTTTGTTAAAAATCTTTAAGAAAGCAGGCAAAGAAGTTGACTTCTTTCCCAGATCACAGGCTTTTGATTAGGTGGTGTTGATGCTAGGCAAATCCTAGATCTGTATGGACTGCTGAAATAATTGATAACTAGCATCGTTTAGGACACGGGTTAAGTGAGGGTTGATGTCAAGGACCCAGGGTTAAGGCAGTGAATCTAATGGAACTTCAGGCAGGGAAGGCCAGAACCATGGACAGCTCCCCCAAACTAGGCTGGGGATGCAAAGGAGTCTACGGTTTAGCTTGGAAAAAATGCATTCAGGTCCTTGTTCCACTTCTTCCTAGCTAACAATCTGTACCATGGATAGGAAATTTAACTTACGCAACCCTCAGTTTTCTCATCTGTGACATGGGAATAATATGTGATCTACATAGTTCTTGTGATGCCCATATTAGATGACAAATTGCAAGTGAAAGTAGGTGTCAGCTATACAAATGAAAGATATTAATATTGTTTTTATTAACCTTACACTTTTAATAATTGACCTTTATTTACCTATGGTTGTATTATGTTAATGAAAATTGCTGGATTCTTCTCAAGATTTCACACTACAGTTGAAAAAAAAAAACAAAAAAAAAACAACTGGGGAAACCAGGATACTATAAGCAGGTATATACTTCATTGGTGAGAGAAGGGAACTAGAATTTACCATCTGTCTTGTAGGTTCAGACATAGGTTCTTATGCTTGATACACTATTTAATTTTCATAACAACTCTGTGTACCTAGCAAAGAGTAGAGGAGTCTGTGCATGCCATGGCCATTCATCACAACACATTCCTTCTGTTACTTATGCTGGGGTGAAATGGGTGGCATCTGGTATGCAGGTCCTGAGTGGTGGTAGAATTCGTACTTTCAGTTTCTCCAATACTAGTCTCTTCTAGAGGTTTTCCTGATAGCAGAAAGCAGGAGTGAAGGAGAGAGAGACAGAGAGAGAGAGAAAGAGAAAGAAAGAAAGGAATACACTAAAGCTCCCAGCAAGGGGATATCGGGGCTTCCATTGCCAGGAGACAGAGCTATATATCCAAGGACTCCTTTAGAAGGAGATGAACCAAACTTACAAGATGACCCAGGTTGTTACTGAGATTGTTGTAGGTCTGGCCTTGGTGGTGGCCTTCTCTGCAGAGACCTTCAATCCAGCGGTTATTAAAGAAAGTAAAAATTCATACTTCAGTATCTGTGTGTGATAACTTTAATACAGTGACATCTTTGTAAAAAGCATCTAACTACCTTTATAATTAGAATATTTTAAGAGCAAGAGAAGTCTCGAGTCATTAGCACTTAATATTCCTGCCTTTGATGAAACTAAGGTATTTTTCTTGTGACCCATTCATAAATTTTTATTAGATTTAATTTAAATCTTTATTTCAGAACAAAATAGGATATTTAACTTTTTAATAAACATGAATTCTACATATGGAAAATGGCCATTTGAATGCATAAATTAATGAATATAAAATGTATAATAATGGGAATTGATTGGGTAGCAAAGAAATACCCTTAACTTCTTTCTGTATGGTTTATCTCATGTTTATAAGGATATAGACAGCTACAGGAAGCTTTATAAGATTAGTATTCAAGCCCTTTCGTCTGAAGATCAGCTGGGCTGATTTATTTTTCTTACCAGTTTGATAGATGCTTGTGATTATCTGTTCAATAGCCCATGGAGAAATAGATGGAAGAAGTAGCAATTTTCTACCTAGGTAGCATTTTAGATCCATTATCAGAGGGAAATGATAATTGTATGATGCTGTTGTCCCTCAGAACTTTCAAAAGGCAAATGTTAGTGATTAGGTAGTTATATAATGATGTATATAATAAAGAACACTGGGGTTGAAAGCAGAAGAAATAAGTTCAAATTCTTGTTTCAATACCTACTGGGTGCCTGGTCTTTGGCAAATTGTTTAAACCTTCCGAGCCACAGTTTCCTCCTATGAAAATAGGACTGTCCCCCATGTCAGAGAATGGCTGTAGGAAAAATAATATTAGATGATGTTTGTGAAAGTGCTTGAAACTGTTAACACACATTTTGAAAAGAAACTTTATTTATAATAATTCTCCTTTTTGCTTGTTTTCTTTAGAAAGTGAGTGAGAAGGTTGGAGGAGCTGAAGGAACCAAGCTGGACGATGACTTCAAAGAGATGGAGCGGGTAAGTCTTGACCCTTAGAGCTCCCTTTGACATAAAATTGTCTAGCATACTGAGAGGAGAAGGGCTCTTCTCTGGTACCTGAAAATGCATCTTGTTATTGTAAAATATACTCTCCTTTTAGTGTATATTTTAAAACAGAAGACGCAAAGTATTCTCTCTTCCCTTTGTACTGAGAACGAAGCTTCAGCAAAGGTGAAATGTTATAATGTACTTTCCTGGTGGATTTTATCATTAATTTTCCAAATAGGACAACATGAAGTTGTGCTTGAATGGGGGGTGGAGTGTGAAAAAAAATAGGGGAAGGTGGAAAATGGTGTCCTGAGTGTCTGGGAGAGTTTGAGTCACTGCCTGGCCTTGGTGGACCTCTGGGCAGGGCCATGTGGTGGCAGCAGGTGTGATGGACAGTACGCATGAAGGGACCTGTGCGCTTGGCCATGGTGCCCTTGAACTGCTTGACCCACAAGTCAGTTTATTGCTCTGAGTCTTATTTTTGTGTAAATATAAAATGAGAATACTAATCCCTAGTTGGGGGACTTGTGTTAAGGATGAAAAATAAGGTAAATCATTTAGCGTTCTGTCTAAAAGATGGCTGATTCTCAGCAGGTGAGGGTGGAGGTGGCAAACAGAATAGCCCATTTCATTTCTATTGTAACATCGCCGTATTTTCTCTTTGAGATGGTTCATAGCAAGTGATAATCTAGGCTTATGGTAAAGAGTGTGTGTTGTGTGTTGTAAAGAATTGTTTCTGGTGTTCAACTGATGGGTAAAGGATCTGGCAATACAAACCCTGTACTTGGACAGAGAGGATGTCAAAAGCCTATAGTACCTGGAAAACTGCATTTTTACTTAGGTCACATCAGTTCCAGTAGGCTGCCTCAGTTTTGCCATTTGTGGTCTTTGTGTGAAGAGCCAAACGAAGAAAGTTGCTTAGGTGCTTTGTGCTTTGTCTTTTTCAGTTCTTTCTTTTGAGTTCATTGATGAATTCAGCAAATTCTTATTTTGTGCTTCTATGAGCCAAGCATGTAGGATATAGCAGTGAACAGAATGAGCACGAATTATTAGAAATTAATGTTTCTGTAAAAGAAACAGCAAGTAAGAGAGAACAGGACCCATTTGAGTTCCTGGGGGGAAAAAAAAATGAGTTGCCAAGGGAGAGGGGTCTTATGAGATGAGATTGTGTAGTGTTAATGTAACTGATCATTCTGGCCGAGTTCTTGAGACAGATCTCACTGATAGCACAGGTACCCACTTAGAAAGGAGATTTAATACAAGAGTCGTGAGGCCCAACCAGAAGTCTGGGAGTCCAGCCTCTTACACCTAATACCTGATAGCTATTTGCCCCCACTGGGGCAATTAAAATCTGCATTGATCCTTATTTCTCATCTCTGGACAGTTCTCAGTACTGCCCGATGAACCAAAGCTAGAACTCCCTGGTGTTCATAGTTCTGGAAATGGTATTCTACCCCTTTGTTTTCTACAGCATCTGAGAACAGATACTGATACATTTGCCTAGAATGACTGGATTCCTCTATTCCCTGTAATATTAGGGTTCCTCACACCTCATAAGAAGCTGCCCTGTGGGTCTGTTAATTTGCACCAGCTTCTGTCTCCAGCCATTATATCTTAATCTCCCCTTCCTTATCCTTTGATTCGTCCCTCTCCCCTCAGGAGAGAATTTGTAACATCCTCCCTGGTGCCATGTTGTTAATGACAGATTAGTCAGGCATTGAGGAATTCAGAACCAAGGAGTCAGAATTTGAGTTGAGCTTTCAGCGTCTGCCAGGACTAAAGATAATAAGCTAGATAGCTCATTGACTAAGCTAAGACAAACTTTCCATTTTTTAAATGGAACTAAAAAGAACAGGAAATTTAGAGAATAGAGTAGAATTTATCACTGAGCAACTAATTAAGCCTTTGAATCCATGCCCATCTTGCAAACTAATTGAAATGAAAGAAGATCTTGTAAGTATTTTCCTTCAGGCAAAGACTCAAAGGCATCTCTGGGCTCAAAGGTAAGGTTTATTTCTCCTATTTCCTAGAAAATAATTAGTTTCTGAAGCTTTTGTCTCAAAAAAGATATTCCTGGTGGGGGGGGGGGGAAACTTTTGCTGATTATTTGAGGAACACACCTTTGGTTTTATATTTGGGTTTATCTCTAAGTAAATTGAGAGATTTACATTTCAGAGCAGTGTGGAAGTTAATTTCATTTTACTACACATATTTGTTTGTTTTACCTATGGCTCTGTGCACATTTTACACTCTACCTATGCTCAATTTGCATTAAAGGTAAAGATTTCTGTGATAACTGGAAAGCACATGCCTTGGATTTGGAATCTCAAATCTTTTCTCTCCTGTTAATTTATTAATGACTCACAAAAATATTTTAGCTCGACGTTCCCAAGCCTGCAGAAGAATCACCTGTCCACAGTCAGTTTTCTGGTCATCAGGCATTTTGGGTACAGAGACCTTTGTTCAGATGCATTCTCAGAGGTGCAATTAGGCAACAAAATGAAATAAATTAGAGGTTTGCATCAATCAGCACTAGTTGGAAAGAGAAGTGGGTATTCCTAGATGTTGTTTCTCTAATCAGCCACCCCAGCCACTCTCGTGCCAAGATGCAATAAAATCACACTTGGTCTCTTAGCACTCACGGCTCCCAGAGCTGATTGGGTGGAACCCTGCAACTCTGTTGTCTCTGCAGGACCGCTGCCTATAGCCACTTCTTTCCTCCCCTTAAATACTTTGCCTAGAATTGTTTATGTTTTAGTTTTAAATGGTATCTGTTGCTTACAAGATCTCTTAAATACAGACTAAAGTTCTTACTGTGGTATAGACATCTTGTAGATATGTTTATTGAGAAGCTGCAGATTTTTTGTCAAGAGGAAGTTGTAGAATTTGAGGATCTGTAATTCCTTCTTAAATCTCCATCTGTTGCTGCAGTGATACTATGGTTTCGTAGGTGTGTGTGCATGCGTGTGTGTGGTTATATTCATTAATTCATATGGTATATCTGTAAATGCGTCCTCCTTGTACAAAGTGTTGTGGTGGGCATCAGGAATACAAAGATGATTAAGGCACAGTTCTTGCCATCAAGGGACTTCCAGTTTTGATGGAAGAAATGTGGCTTACAGGACATGGTGCTTGGCACCCTGTGGAGATTCCCATGGAAGACCTAGCTCAGGTTGGTTAGATTGGTGGAAGCTTCCTAGAGCAGAGGGTGCCTGAGCTAAATGCTACAATTTTCTCTTGCCCTGCATATAGGAGGAGTGTAGTGTCCCTTTTCGCAGCATGAAAAGTATCTTGGGAAATCTCTTTTCTTGAAACCAGAAGAGGTCATATGGTTGGAAATGTGGTTGTATACCACTTCAGTGAGAATGGAATTCTTAAGGGCTGCCTCCAATTTTAAGACAAGCAGGATGTTGGAGAAGAATGGGAAGAAGGCCGTTCCATGTGAAAGTGTGAAAGAGTAGGTTGTTGGCAGAGTGGGATGTGGGGAAAAGTCAGAAATGAATGTCCATGGTCATCATCTTCATACACTTAATTAGTCATTGGGTGGAGGGGGGTTGTTACAGCTTTCTATCCAACTCCAAGTGATAGAAATAGAATTAATGAGTAGGAACTGTGAAGAGATAGAGTCAGGCTCAATGTATGAAAGAACTTCTGGTTCTCAGAGCTGCTTAAAAAAAGGAAGCCATGGCTATAACTGAATTCCCCGTCATTGTCCATGTTTAAGCGAGGCTAAAATCACCTTGTGAAGTGGTGTGAAGCACACTAGTCATCATCTCTTGAGTATTGTGGCAAGTAATTTGGAACTAATAACGTCACATTTAAATAATACCACTGGATTGAACTCTGGCGATTGATCTCAAATGAAGAAGGAAGGAGTAGAGTCTGAGCCAGCACACTCAGAGTAAAACATATGTGAGCACACCCTTTGGAGTCTGTCATGACTATGAATGTCTTTTTCATGGACGTGGTGGTAAAACAGAAGGTGTGGATGACTGTACTAAGACCCTCACTCACTGGTATACTTGTAAGATGGGTAAGAGCCCCAGACAAGATGAGCTCTAAAAACAGCTTTCTGGTGATCCTGAAATTCAGGGAAGTCACGGTTCTTCTCAGCTGTGTGTTTACAATATACTTCCATGCTGATACTCATTAAAGGTAATGCCTGTGAAGATTAGCAAAAAAATACGTTGGGGAAATCTCAGCCTAATGCCTTGTTTATTTTTGTTTTTCAACACACTATTAATCAGGCTTTCCAAATACCAGATAACTGCTAGAAAGCAGAGCAATTTGGGAACAGGTACATTAATTCTTCTGAGCCAGTAGGGAACTATTAAAACATCCTTATTGGGCCAGCCTGTATCTTACTGCCAGACAAACTTTCCCAGGGTACTGATTCCATTATGTCTCTGTGACTTGCTTAATTAGGTGTCTCATTCAGGGTTCTCATTAAGTGGGTACGTGTGCATTCTTAAAAGGTTCGTTTTCTTAACTTCAGTGATAGAAAAATTAAGATTTTCAAAAGATTTAGTGTTCATATGGCATGTAACTGTGAGTTACCCCATGTCTGAGTGGATGCTTAATTCATGTTTATTATTGATCACCAAACCTACACACTGTCCTGCTCCGTTTTAAGATCTTTTAATTTTTTTTCTTAAACTCTGCTCCTGCCTCCCTGTGACAGCATCTGGGATGATGGAGTATATGACAGTATAAAGTCATATCTTTAATTCTTTTTTGCCCCACAAAGAATGCTGTATAGTTCGTGTGTGTTGCCAGCTAAGTTCAGGATGCAATGTCTACTTTTTCTCTAGTGGAAAAGGTAATATTCAGATGCCTCAGAACAAAATCATATTCTAGTCAATGTGGTGCCTTTTGGTTCTGTTGTGTCTTACCTCTAGAGGCTGGGGAAGCTGATGAAATGTTCAGCATCCATAGATTCACTGTGGCACACATTGGTGAAAATAGAACCTTAGCAAGGGATTGGCAGACTTCTTCTGTAAGCATATTAGGCTTTGTGGGTCAGAGAGCTTCTGTAGCCTCTGTTGAAACTTCTCATCTCCACTATTGAAGAGCAAAAGCAATTATTGATGGTGCCTAAAAGGAATGAGCATAGCTGTGTTCCAGTCAAATTTATTTAAAGACACTGAAATTTGAATTTCATGTCATTATTATGTGCAATGAAATGGTAGTCTCCTTTTGAATTTTCCCAATCATTTAAAAATATAAAAACAGCTAGTGACCCAGATTTGGCCCACTGGCCATAGTTTGCCAACTCTTGCTTTTCTTGATGAAGAAAAATGTTATAGTGAGTACAGCAGGTTAAGAGAGCTATTTTTCTCCCTACCCAAAGTTGTAAATCACAAGACTAGATCGTGGAGGGAGAACCTTCTGATTCCAAAGTATGAGTGTTGCTAAAATCCTGGTATTGAGAAAATTGAGGAAAAATGACCAGAAGAATATATGTCTATGCTTTTACCTTCAGAAAAAAACTTACATTGAGTTTTTATGTCCTGAAAACATGCCTATTTTTATACATATTTACAGTTTCACCTCTAAACAGCCTTCCCTAATGACTCCCTACCACCATCCAGACAAAGTTAGTTAAAGAAATGCTCAGGAGCTCACAAGAATGGAAGTTGTAATTTAGGATGCATCAAAACTTTTTTTCAGGCAATCGAAAAATTTGGGGGTTGAGGAAATCTTTAACTGTATAAGTTCAGAGCTAAACTGTTGTCCTCAAATGGGAATGAGCCCTTGAAAGGTATGATAAATTATTTAAGTGGAAATCTTAGTACATATTAATGATATCGGGCCTATTAATAAGAGAATATGTGCTTGGACAAATCCAGTTTAAGTGTATATATATATAGCTTCCTAGCAAGTACCTAATAAGTCATACTCAAGGTTCTCACAGAGTACTGACCCCTCAGCCTTTCTATGACCACCAAAACACAGCATAGTTTATCAGAAAGACTCTGAGACATTCTTAGCAATGACACAAATGGAAAGAAGCTAGAATTTGGTCAGCCTCCTACCTGCAGATGGCCATTAGTCTGTTTAGTTCCTCCGTCAGTCTTTCTTAGAAAATCTCTGACCCATGACCTTTGAACTACTTTTCTTCCCGTCATAGCTATAATGGGTCTGTGACCTCAGATAGTTTATTTCCGTTCTCCGAGTTCAGACTTGCACGTTTAAAACATCAAGGCTTTGGATTAGATGCTCTTGTAGTCTCTGTTCTTTATCAAGTGACATCTGTCAGTAAAATCAAGAGCAAGAGCTAGTGAATGAATTTGCTGATAAGCTGTTCTCTGAGATATTTCTTGTGAACGCTGTATATAAGTAAATATATTGGATGAAGTTGTTTTCAGAAGTGGATTTCAAGTGAATTTTGTTTTATGATCTGATCAAATGGGTTTGGCTAGAGCTTGTTTTATGGTGATATATAGCTTAGGTAACTAAAAGTGTTGAAGGAATCTGCCTTGTTGGGCAGAAAAAGTCTATAACGATCTCAGGGTGGTATGGACTCCTTCGTGGAAGTTCCCTGTCAAACCACAGGGAACACTGGATAGTTTTTATTCCTACTTCCCTTTGAAGATTGATTTCCACACTGGGAACCAAACTTAATACTCGAATATTGGCATCGCTGTTCTGTGTCTCCCCTGAGACCACTGGCATTTGCCAAGCTAGTGGCTCTATTAATAGAGCCTGAGTAGTTGAGCTGTGTATTTAAAGAGCCCAGAAGGGAAAGGGGGTCCCATACCCCAAATCAGAACCATTTTTCACACCTTCCTTGCTGACCACTCTGTGGACCACTCCAAATATGCACTTCTGGTATCCAGCCTCTGTAGAGAAGCCTGTGTAACTCAGGGCTTGTAGCCAAACAGCTCAGTGTCGGAGAGCCTCCCTTTTGCAGATGCCCAGGGTAGAATAGTTCTTGTGAATGAAGTTTCCACAGACTTTGATGACTTAAAAAAAAAAAAACAACACCAAAAAAAACCCCAGAAGACGGGATGGCAGGTGTTTCCCTCCTGCTCCTGTGTTGTTGGCCACTACTAGATCCCCAGCCCCATCTGGGGGATGTTATAAAGAGGCTTGCAGCTCTGACTTCATTTGGGAGATGTTTCTGTTCCTTGTCCTTCTATGGGGAGCTTATTCTTGCAAAAAGTTACAGTGTGGTACTTAAGAACACTATCTCTAGAGCCATAGTTGGGTAAGTTTGTTAACCTCTCTGTATCTATTTCACAGGGTTTCTTTGGATTAAACTGTAAAGGTATTTAAAATTCTTAGAATGATTTCTGACAAGTAGAAAACACTTTATGATGATGCTGGGCATAATTATGATTGAGGGCAGATATGGGGGAAAATAAGAAGTGGTTAGCATCCTAGTAGCAGATGACTTCAGAATATCAAATGGTCAGTTCCTCTGGTTCACTCTCTTAGACACCTTGAACTTTAGAATTGTTTCCTCCCATATAGCCACACAGGATCTTTGGATACACATTTGGCATCCAATTCCCTTATCCCTATCATGTAGTCTTTAGGAGATCTACGTTTTCCTTCTGTCATGAATGTAACCTGGACTTTTAGTATGTTTGTTGTGCACACAACCCTTAATTCACTTCCATGACATTGAGTACATAGTGGTTGATTGGTATTCTGCTAATACTGCCAGTACTTCCACATACGGCCATGCAAGTCCTGTACTGCACAACTCCAGGGAACCCCTGCCCGCTATAGTACTAAACACTACTTGGTACATGGTCAAACTTAAGGCATATTCCTAACTCAAGTCAACCAGAAGGACATGGTACATGTCCTATGAGACAGGCATCTCTTAAATAGGAGTGCTTCTTGAGGTAATTTTATCCCATGATAACCCCACAAGAAAAGTGTTCTCCTCTGTTAATTACAATAATGGGAAACTCCTTACACACACAACAATATGACTGCCATAGAATAGGAAATTATTAAGTATTGAAAAACCAAACTGAAAGATAAAATCTTCTGATGGTTTATGGTTTGGTTTCTGATTATGAAAGATACTTAACCCATCCATAAAAGGCTGATTTTATATGTAGGTGTATAGTATGTTACTCAAAAATTTCTTGGAACTGAGAGAGGAGCTCTTGAACTCCAGTTAAAACATAACAGTAAAATCCCCGTGGGCTTAATTGACATCTGCAATTCTACCATCAAAAATTTCTTTCACTCCTATCTATATCATTTATCCCACACACGTACCTTGGATAGGAGGATGCATTTGTTTTTGTCAGTAATGTACCCTGTAGAGTGAGTGAATGGACCACCCATGTTGATAAGGAAAGCATTTTATGGGGAAATGTGGAGTGGATCCACACAGACTCTTCATGTAGGGAGGAGGGCCC
The DNA here is from genome assembly GCF_018350175.1 of Felis catus. Lineage (NCBI taxonomy): Eukaryota > Metazoa > Chordata > Mammalia > Carnivora > Felidae > Felis > Felis catus. Next base: position 42,643,385 of record NC_058380.1, read on the forward strand.
AACAGAGAGAGGACATGCTGACCTGCTGAATGCAAATGCTGACCATTCAAAATTTTGCAGATATAGACTGTAGGATTGGGATTTTTATTTGGAATGAACCAAAAATTCAAGGATTGATTAGAAGTGTTTGCTCAAAAGTTTTATATACTTAGGATATCCTCAGAAGTTAAATAAAAATGTTCTATCGCGTACTTGAATAAACAGAGTTGATACTGCATTTTTCTTTCTTTCAGCCCCCAAACCTGTCACCATGCCTGGCCTACTGTAGACGTCTGATAAATGCCTCTGGAACAAAATATGATTCATTATCTCCCCCTTTTCTTTTTCTTTCTTTTTTTTTTTTACCTTTGTAACTTTTATTTACATTTATTTTATGCTGAATTGATTATTGGGCCATATGTGTTTGTTTCTTTAGTTTTTTTCCCTGAGACGTGTGTGTGTGTGTGTGTGTGTGTGTGTGTGTGTGTGTGTACACACACCTGTGCACATGCAAAGTCCTCTTCTGGTTTAGGAATAGTTTGCTCTTTTTAGTAAGAATTATCTCACTGCAGCAGAGTGAGCTCATGTAGGGGTTAATCTGACTATGAGCTCTATAAAGTGAATATAAAGATTTTAACCTCTTGATTTACATGATTTTTGGGGGGTTTCTGGGTCAAGTTAAGAGTAGACCATTTTCAGAGACGACCTCAGGCCACCTAGGGGAAGAGGAAGCCATCTCCACCTTATTTTGCCAGAAGATAGTGAAGTATATTTTGAAACAAATTTTAGGAAATTCCAGGTTCCTCTTTTAATAAACAGGGTTTCTATGTCTTGATGGAGCTGAGCTGAATGCAAAGCCATTCTTCCTACTGGAGCATCTCCGGCCCCTCATTGTCCACTGCAGGACTGGTTCTGTTGCTGCACCAGTGGTTGTAGATCTACTCAGGCAAGAGCTAAGGTGCTAAAGTGAATAATTCTTGTGACTTAGAATATTTATTTTCTTATTTCAGAAAGTGGATGTCACCAGCAGGGCTGTGATGGAAATAATGACTAAAACAATTGAATACCTTCAACCCAATCCAGGTAAGGGACCACTTTATATATTCGGGGTATCCCTCCATGTAACTTGTAGTTTCTCTTTAATAGACATTTAAGTTTGGTGTGCTTCTACTTTCTCAGCCCACCTTTCTGGAGAGCTTGGTATATGGCACTTTGAGGAGGGAGGACTTTTTAAGGCTCACATTGAGGTAACTGAAGGAGTCTGTCATATTTTATCTGACTCTAGGATATTTAGCAAATGGTATAGCATGGACAGCTTGGAAGCCACATCATGTCAGGGTAGCCACAAGCTGTTAGTAACCAAACTTTAATTTGCAAGGGATGGTAAGAAAAAAACGGGATAATTTTAAGATATGATATAGCTCTTCCTGTAAGGTGTGAAAGAGTAAAAATTTTTTTGTGAAATACAGAGGGTTTCTTTCATACAGCATCACTAAAGTTTTCGGAGGGTTGTTCCTAATTCCAGTTCTTCTCCCAGTACATTGCAGGTCAGCATTTGTTTCTGCTAACTTGTTACACTCTCAGAGAAGGAAGTTTTAATAGAGATAATGGATCTACCCCTTGAAAAGAGAACCAGGCAGAACTGGGCAGTGTCTATAGGCACAAGGTATAACAAAGCAAAACAGCCACTATCATCGACCTCCTCACTACTCTTCCTGACATCAGTTCCTAACTTAGAACTGATAGAAGCTTGAAGCAAGGCTGGATGTATTTATGTGAAAAGTATGAATATTTAGAAGACTGCTGCTTTCTTTTGGGACTAGTTTCTTTGGGAGTTTCAGGCTGGGAGGCCGGTGTATTTAGTGGTCCTAGGGAAGATGGTCTAGATACTGTGTCAGCCCTAGTGTGTTTGGATACAGAGCATTGGTGGGCAAGAGATGAAAAAAGGAGGTGTGGGGTAAGAGTGGGCAAGTGCAATAGTAAGTGCTGACCTTCTCTACTGCCTCCTGCTGCTGACTGAGCTCTCATTCAACCTTTATTTACCTGTGACAGCACAGCTGCTGTTTCAAAAGATGAACACATTCTTGATTTTTTTTTCTTCTTAAAATACATCAGAGATGGGAATATATACGGAAGGAAAATACAGAAGGAAATACAGTATCCTGTAGGGTCGAGGAATTTAACTGATTGCGAACCAAATGGTTAGCAAATAAGGCAAAGAATAGCAAAAAATGAAGTTTCTAAGTTTTACCAGAGCCTTCTTTATGACCATTATATTCTGCAGAGATGCAAGGATCTCTCAGATGTTCATTTATGCCATAGTATTCCTACCACAACCGTGACAGGTCAGGATCTGAAGAAAGCTAGCTGCTCCACCTGCCTCACCATAAGGGATCAGTGCATAAGGGCAAGAAGTTTGTGTCTTCATCTTGGCACAGAACTTTTGAAGTACTCTCTGATCTCCTGGGATTTACACATGACTTGTGCTGGTAACTCAGTGTGGGGCTAAGATAATGATAGGGTAAGGGAGGGAGAATATACTGTTTATTGCGCATTAATGCATTTGTAAGACAGTGCTAATTATTTACACTGTGTCAACTCTACAAGTAACCATTTTTTTTTTCTGATTGTAAAAATAAAACACAAGTGAGCAATTCATAGTTACGGAAAAGAGACTAAAAATCCATTGTAACATAAATCTGTAGTGTAAGCCCATCAGTGTTCCTGGGTATAATGGAACTCTGTTGTAGGTGGGTACAGTGTGTTGAATGGTATGCCCCCTCAAAATTCAAGGCCACCCAGAATCTCAGAATATAAGCCTGTTTGAAAATAGGGTCTTTTCATATGTTACTTAGTGATCTTGAGATGAACTCATTCTGGAGTCAGAGTGGGCCCTACATAAAATGACTCGTGTCTTTATAAGAAGAGAAAACACAGAGACATGGGAAAGAAAGCCAATGTGAAGTGGAGGCCGAGATTGGAGTGGTGTGGCCACAAACCAAGGAATTCCAGGAGCCACCAGAAGGTGGAAGAGGCAAGGAGAGGATTCTCCCAGAGAGCCTGGGAGGTGTCCTGCAGACACCTTGATTTCAGGCTTCTGGCCTCTTGAACCGTGAGAGAGTCAATTCAGTGTGTTGACTCACACACTGTGTGGCAAGTTGTTATGCTAGCCCTAGAAAACTAATACAGTAGGCTAGCCTTATTTTCTGCAGGAAAAAACAAGGGCCCAAGAATTTAAGAAACTTTCCCAAAGTCGCACACTTAGAAGAGGATGGAGGCAGGATTGGAACCCAGGTCAGAGTGAGTGCAATAGAAATTCAGAAAGGAGGCAAATTATGGGATTGAGACTCATTTTAATAAAAAAGATTACAGGAGGAAGTAATTGGAAAGATAAGGATTTTTTAAAATGACATTTTTAGTAAAATGTTGAATGTGCTGATTAACTGTCAACATGTTTTATGGCCATTTGAAATTTGAATAGATATTTGATACCAAGAAGAACAATGAAGGCCATCACCGGAAAAATCCCAGTTTGGTTTTAGAAAAGGAGTTATTGGGATGCCTGGGTGGCCCAGTCAGATAAGCATCCAACTCTTGATTTCTGCTCAGGTCATGAGCTCATGGTTCAGGAGTTTAAGCCTCTCTTCAGGCTCTGTGCTGACAGTGTGGAACCTGCTTGAGATTCTATGTCTCCCCCCCACCGCCCCTAACCCCACTAACTTGTGTGCTTGCTCGCTCTCTCTCTCTCTCTCAAAAATAAACTTAAAAAAAAAAAGCAGTTATATATGGGCAGGCCACAGAAGTGTCACCCAGAGGAGTTGAGAACAAAACACAATTTCATATAGTTATTCTATAGAATTTAGACAATCTGTATTTAATTGTTCTATGACAGATATTATTTACTTCCTCCCTGAATCTCTCACCCTAAGAGCAGACACTTGGCTGAAGCACTTTTGAAAAGTACATTAGTTCGCTGTTCAAGTGTCCTTGACAAAGGTATGTAGTAGTCTAGCAAACACGCAGGTACCCAGTCATTAGGTACAGAAGAGCAGAGAGAATATTCTCAACTCATATAGTTTGGTAAATACTTTGACCACTCAGCCTCTCAATGATCCTAGGAGCTGGGTCAACCAATATGTATCACTAGAGGCTGGTCCTGAATAAGCAAGATCGAGCTTGGGTCAGGGCAGAGACTGATGACAACCAACAGATTTACACGGACAGGCTGGTAGATTCAGTGGAAATTCATGCTTTGAAGGTACTTTGAGAATATCTTCCATCAGATTAATATTCTGAGATATGTTCTGGCTTTCAGATCTTGTGGGTTGTGGAGCATACACATCTTTAATATTTGTAAAACCCAGTTCATATTGAAATGATGACCAAAGAGAGTTTGATTAATTTTCATGAATCTATAAATTTGCTCTACACTGTGTTTGCCCATATCCACTCTTACCCATTTCTGGAGTGAGATTTTTAAAAGGTACTTGCGATCACATAATTATTTTGCATAAAACCCTTCAATGGGTTTTCATGGCTTTTAGGACTAAGTTTAAAATTTCTAACTTGACTTAAAGGTCCCTCCCTGCATGGTCAGTTTGCCCTTTCCCCTCCACCTTGCAGGTAAATAGTACCCTCAGATCCAGGATAAAGGTCATTTAAAAGCCTTCCTTGACCCCTGGGCTAGTTAGGTTCCCTTGTCAACTTCCCTGTCACGATTCCAGCTGCTTTTCCCTGGTGGCACATGCCATACTTACTATAGACGTGTGTGATGTGTGTACTTTTGTTTGTCTTCCTCTGTAAGGGCAAGACTGTGCCTGTCTTATCTCCACATCCCCAGCCCCCAGCTCAGTTCCAGACAGCAGTGGCACTAGGGTATTTGAACAAATAAATTATGAAACACAGTTGACAATCATTGGCTAATGTGATAAAACTGCTGTAATATAAAGAGAAGGAAAAGCTCTTCCTTTTCCCTCAACCATCGGCTCTACCTGTGTTACTAACACTTAGCAGATGCATTTATTTTTATGCAAAGGCCAACTTTAGATGCATTAGGGGTAGAAACAGGACCAAGATTGGGCCCCTGCCCTCTGATACTTCACAGCCTAATAGCATAAGATACATACACCCTGAGGAGAGCAGTCTAGAGGGCTTCACAGATAATTCCTTCTGGAAATCCCAGCTAACTGATGCAGTTAGGAAGGGTGAAAGGGGTCATAGGTCTGCAGGTCTTCCTGCAGTGTTTTACCACGGATTGTGAAATATTCTGAAAGGAACAGCGTAAACCAATACAAATTTGCGAGGCTGCTTAGGTAAGAAATAATTCGAACATGAAAAGTACTGCAGCAATTGTGAACCCTTATATTCTTATGGCATCTAAGAGCAAAATCATTGGAGAATACAGATCAGTTTTCCTATATGAGTAGTCTAATGCCTTGTGGAGAAAAAAGTACTAAATCAGCATTGTCAAAAAGAAATAAGATGCAAGCCACATGTGCAATTCTGAATTTTCTAGTAGCCACGTTAAATAACCCAACATACCCAAAATTTAACAAATATTTAAACTATTGACAAATTTTATATTTTTTTGTTCTTGTGCTAAGTTTTGAAATTCGGTGTATATTTCATATGTACAACACATCTCAGTTTGGACTAGTTACATTTCAAATGATCAATAGCCTCATGTGGCCAGTGGTTCCCATAAAGGACAGCTCTAGATAATTTACCATTCAAGCTATTTATTCTGTTTTGATGTATGTTTGATATTTAGCTCCTTGGCTTATGTACATTGGTGGTTATGTTTTCAATAAGAGAAATGGACTCTGGATTTTAGACCAGGATATCTTTAATTTTTTTTAACCTTCTGCAAATGTGTTACATGGCACTATACTGCAGATCTTCCCCTGAAATAGAATGAGAGACACGGCCAGATTTGGCTGTGTTTCCTTCCCAGCCTTAGCTTAGTGATGGTGACAGAGGCTTTTTCAGTTTGCACTAAGAAGTTGTTCTGACCCTGAGAAGTTGCATAATCCTATGCAAACTTCCAAGATGCATAGATAAAAAGCAGTTTGAACATGAAGAACACTGTGCACAGTCAAGGTTTGGTTCTCTACGGAAATGAGCTTCCCTTGAAGGCCTACATGGTTTAGCTTTCTCCAGCATGCCTCACATTGGGGTGTTAAATCGGGGTCATTTGGTGTCTATTCAGAATTTTTTAGTAATAATTTTAAATCTCATTTGAGGAATATTGCCTGTGGAAGTAAAAGTTAACTATATTAATTTTAAATATCTCATTAATTCCTGGAAAGATATTACACCAAGACTGTTATACTTCTTTCCCACAGGCTCCTTCCAAAGATGGAAACACACTGATCATAAGATATTTGGTGACAGTGGGACTGAAAATCAATACATATATTGTTTGACATCTATGTATTCAAATTTGTGGCTCCACAACATACTGAAATTGCTGTGCTTCTTGGAGGGCAGGTCCTGAGTTGTATTCATCTTGTTTTGCAGGGCTCTTAGCATTGTGCCTGGTTCATTGTTTGCCCTCAATATGTCTTCCGATTAGACGCACAAATAAATGTATCTATTTTTATCTTAAAGAATGGGGATAATACGTACTGAGCCTGGTAACCAGAGCATTTCCTTTTCTAGGTCCTGACACTGAAAAGTAATGGAAATGCATAAAGGACAGATTACAAAAGTAATTGTGAGGAAAATATTGCCAAACTTGAAAGGAGTAGGATCTTTCAAGGGTGGAAAACAAGCTGGGTGATATGTGGTATAATTCATACACTGTTTGTACTGAAAAGGCTAGAGGGTTTTCCTAGTTTCGCTGCATCTTTGGGAAAAATATTGAAAATTAATAGGTTTCTAATATATTTGAGGCACCTTAAATAATTTTTAAGTCAGCTGGCACTGGTAGATGAATGATCTTCATTTTCTGTGTCTCTAAGGATTGCTAAAGCCAGACCTTATTTAAAATACACTTAATCATAACAGATATTAGGCATTTAAAATATGCATATATATAGAAAATTAAGCTAATGGAGTCTCAGTTTAATAGCCCTGAGCGTTTTGAGGTGAGCCTGTGCGCCCTGCCTGTTGAGCATACGCGGTGTTGAAAGCCTGCTGAGTTACCGGCACCTCGCCGTGGTTCTTCAGCCGCGGGCCCAATCTGAGCGAGGGTGCCTCTTAGGCAGACGCAGAGCTGAGGTGGGAACCCTGGCGTTCTGTGGAGAGTGACTTTTATTTTTCTGAGGAAATGTGAAGTGTGCCATTGCCATGCGCTAACCTATTATTTTACCACCAAGATGCCCTTGGCACAGTCATCTACTCACTAGTGGACCACCCATCATCAACTGGGCCTCAGGCTCCTTTGATATGATCCCTGCTCATTTAGACATCTTTACCTGCTGTTTCTGGGACTGTCCTGAGTCATTTGCCCTACCTCATTTAGCTGGGAAGATGGCGGCGTAGGAGGACGTTGGGCTCACCGTGTCCTGCTGATCACTTATATTCCACCCACACCTGCCTAAATAACCCAGAAAATTGCCAGAAGACTAGCAGAACGGATTCTCCAGAGCCAAGCGTAGACAAGAGGTCCACAGAAGAGGGTAGGAAGGGCGGAGAGGCGGTGCGCGCTACATGGACTGGCGGGACGGAGCCAGGGCAGAGGGGCAGCCCGCCGGCAAAGCAGAGTCCCTGAGTCTGGCTTGCAAAAACGGAGGGGCCGGATGGAGTGTGTTGGGATAGCAAGTGGGACTTAACATCTGGAAGGTTATAAGTTAACAGCTCTGCTCAGAGAGTGGGAGGGCTGGAGGACAATGGGAGGGAGAGTTGTTCAGCCCCGGTTGACAGTGCACAGCTTGGCGGGGAACAAAGGCGCTTGCCAGCGCCATCTCCCTCGCCCATCCCCCAGGCAAAATCCCAAAGGGAACCAGTTCCCATCAGGGAACTTGCTTGCACTGCTCAAACACCCAACGCTGTGCTTCTCACAAACATAAGCAACCTTATTGACAAGAATGTGGTAATTTCAGGGGACTTTAATACCCCACTTACAACAATTGATAGATCATTTAGACACATGGTCAATAAACAAGGGCCCTGAATGATACATTGGATCAGATGGACTTGACAGATACATTTAGAACTCTGCATCCCAAAGCAACAGAATATACTTTCTTCTCAAGTGCACATGGAACATTCTCTAAGATAGATCACATACTGGGACACAAAACAGCCCTTCATAACTATACAAGAATTGAGATCATACCATGCATACTTTTGGACCACAATGCTATGAAGCTTGAAATCAACCACAGGAAAAAGTCTGGAAAACCTCCAAAAGCATGGAGGTTAAAGAACACCCTACTAAAGAATGAATGAGTCAACCAGGCAATTAGAGAAGAAATTAAAAAATATATGGAAAGAAACGAAAATGAAAATACAACAATCCAAACGCTTTGGGATGCAGCGAAGGCAGTCCTGAGAGGAAAATACATTGCAATCCAGGCCTATCTCAAGAAACAAGAAAAATCCCAAATACAAAATCTAACAGCACACCTAAAGGAAATAGAAGCAGAAGAGCAAAGACACCCCAAACCCAGCAGAAGAAGAGAAATAATAAAGATCAGAGCAGAAATAAACAATATAGAATCTTAAAAAAACTGTAGAGCAGATCAATGAAACCAAGAGTTGGTTTTTTGAAAAAATAAACAAAATTGATACACCTCTAGCCAGGCTTCTCAAAAAGAAAAGGGAGATGACCCAAATAGATAAAATCATGAATGAAAATGGAATTATTACAACCAATCCCTCAGAAATACAAGCAATTATCAGGGAATAGTATGAAAAATTATATGCCAACAAACTGGACAACCTGGAAGAAATGGACAAATTCCTAAACACCCACACACTTCCAAAACTCAAACAGGAAATAGAAAGCTTGAACAGACCCATAACAGACCCAAATGGAATCAGTTATCAAAAATCTCCTCTAACAAATAAGAGTCCAGGACCAGATGGCTTCCCTCGGGAATTCTACCAGACATTTAAAGCAGAGATAATACCTATCCTTCTCAAGCTATTCCAAAAAAGAGAAAGGGAAGGAAAACTTCCAGACTCATTCTATGAAGCCAGCATTACTTTTATTCCTAAACCAGACAGAGACCCAGTAAAAAAAGAGAACTACAGGCCAATATCCCTGATGAATATAGATGCAAAAATTCTCAATAAGATACTAGTAAATCGAATTCAACAGCATATAAAAAGAATTATTCACCATGGTCAAGTGGGATTCATTCCTGGGGTGCAGGGCTGGTTCAACATTCGCAAATCAATCAACGTGATACATCCCATTAATAAAAGAAAAGATAAGAACCATATTATCCTGTCAATTGATGCAGAAAAGGCATTTGACAAAATTCAGCAACTTTCTTAATAAAAACCCTCGAGAAAGTGGGGATAGAAGGAACATACTTATAGATCATAAAAGCCATTTATGAAAATCCCACAGCTAATATCATCCTCAATGGGGAAAAACTGAGAGCTTTCCCCCTGAGATCAGGAACACGACAGGGATGTCCACTCTCACCGCTGTTGTTTAACATCGTGTTGGAAATTCTAGCATCAGCAATCAGACAACAAAAGGAAATCAAAGGCATCAAAATTGGCAAAGATGAAGTCAAGCTTTCACTTTTTGCAGATGACATGATATTATACTTGGAAAATCTGATAGACTCCACCAAAAGTCTGCTAGAACTGATACATGAGTTCAGCAAAGTCGCAGGATACAAAATCAATGTACAGAAATCAGTTGCATTCTTATACACTAATAATGAAGCAACAGAAAGACAAATAAAGAAACTGATCCCATTTACAATTGCACCAAGAAGCATAAAATACCTAGGAATAAATCTAACCAAAGATGTACAAGATCTGTATGCTGAAAACTATAGAAAGCTTATGAAAGAAATTGAAGAAGATATAAAGAAATGGAAAAACATTCCATGCTCATGGGTTGGAAGAATAAATATTGTTAAAATGTCAATACTACCCAAAGCTATCTACACATTCAATGCAATCCCAATCAAAATTACACCATCATTCTTCTCGAAGCTAGAACAAGCATTCCTAAAATTCATATGGAACCACAAAAGGCCTGGAATAGCCAAAGTAATTTTGAAGAAGATCGAAGCAGGAGGCATCACAATCCCAGACTTTAGCCTCTACTACAAAGCTGTAATCATCAAGACAGCACGGTATTGGCACAAAAACAGACACATAGACCAATGGCATAGAATAGAAACCCCAGAACTAGACCCATAAAAGTATGGCCAACTAATCTTTGACAAAGCAGGAAAGCATATCCAATGGAAAGAAGTCTCTTTAACAAATGGTGCTGGGAGAACTGGACAGCAACATGCAGAAGAATGAAACTAGACCACTTTCTCACACCATTCACGAAAACAAACTCAAAATGGATAAAGGACCTGAATGTGAGACAGGAAACCATCAAAACCCTAGAGGAGAAAGCAGAAGACCTCTCTGACCTCAGCCGCAGCAATTTCTTACCTGACACATCCCTAAAGGCAAGGAAATTAAAAGCAAAAATGAACTATTGGGACCTCATGAAGATAAAAAGCTTCTGCACTGCAAAGGAAACAATCAACAAAACTAAAAGGCAACCAATGGAATGGGAAAAGATATTTGCAAATGACATATCGGACAAAGGGCTAGTATCCAAAATCTATAAAGAGCTCACCAAACTCCACACCCGAAAAACAAATAACCCAGTGAAGAAATGGGCAGAAAACATGAATAGATACTTCTCTAAAGAAGACATCCAGATGGCCAACAGGCACATGAAAAGATGCTCAACATCACTCCTCATCAGGGAAATACAAATCAAAACCACACTCAGATACCACCTCCCGCCAGTCAGAGTGGCCAAAATGAACAAATCAGGAGCCTATAGATGCTGGCGAGGATGTGGAGAAACGGGAACCCTCTTGCACTGTTGGTGGGAATGCAAACTGGTGCAGCCACTCTGGAAAACAGTGTGGAGGTTCCTCAAAAAATTAAAAATAGACCTACCCTATGACCCAGCAGTAGCAGTGCTAGGAATTTATCCAAGGGATACAGGAGTACTGATGCATAGGGCCACTTGTACCCCAATGTTTATAGCAGCACTCTCAACAATAGCCAAATTGTAGAAAAAGCCTAAATGTCCATCAACTGATGAATGGATAAAGAAATTGTGGTTTATATACACAATGGAGTACTGCATGGCAATGGGAAAGAATGAAATATGGCCCTTTGTAGCAACGTGGATGGAACTAGAGAGTGTGATGCTAAGTGAAATAAGCCATACAGAGAAAGACAGATACCATATGTTTTCACTCTTATGTGGATCCTGAGAAACTTAACAGAAACCCATGGGGGAGGGGAAGGAAAAAAAAGAGGTTAGAGTGGGAGAGAGCCAAAGCATAAGAGACTTTTAAAAACTGAGAACAAACTGAGGGTTGATGGGGGGTGGGAGGGAGGGAAGGGTAGGTGATGGGCATTGAAGAGGGCATCTTTTGGGATGAGCACTGGGTGTTGTATGGAACCAATCTGCCAATAAATTTCATGTATTAAAAATTAAAAAAAATATATAGTTTAAAAAAAAATAATAGCCCTGAGCTACTAATCCCCTACCTGCATGTGGTGGTCCTGCCCTCTCTGTTTGTGTAAGTCCCTTTTCCCTCTCATTTACCCGACTGCAGGCTCACTGGTCTTCCAGTTTTTCTGGTGCTGCAAGCTCTTTTGTGCAGCAGGACTTGGCACTTGGATGTTCCTGCTTCTGGGAATGCCCACCTGCCACTTATGTGACACCTGTCTTGTTACTGTTACTCATCCTTCCTGCTTGTCTTAAATATCACCTCTTCCAAGAGGCATTCCCTGTGCCCCCTCTAAAACAGCTCCACTCCACTGCCACATTCTCATGATGCCTACAAGTGAGTCCTCTCCACAGATGTCTCCAGTGGCTCCCATTTGTAATAACATTGAAAACCATTATTGTGGTCCAGGGTCCATGATCTGACTCAGGTCCTACATTCCTATCAGTCTCCATCTGCTCCCTTGACACCAGCATCTCCAGCCTCCCAGCCGTTCCTCAGATGCACAGCACCCCCACTCATCTGGATTGTGCCGGTCCTGCCTGAATCACCTACCTCCACCTCTTCTCAAAGTCTGCACTCCGATGTCCACTGGAGTATCATCTTATTTGTGCAGCTTTCCTGACCCTCTTGCTTAAAATGTCACTCCTCCTCACTCTCTAAGCCCTTCCTGTTTTATTTTTCTTCATGGCATTTATCAGTCCTTAAATTTTTATTATATGTTTACTGGTTAAGATACTACTTGTGTCTGCCACCATAATGCAAGTAGCCTGAGTGTAGGATTGTTTTTCACAAACTATAGTCAGAGAGCCTACTCTTACCTTTTATTGTACTTCTCACAATATTTACTTTTTATTTTATTTGACTTGACTTGACTTTGGACTTTGGACTTGACTGTGAGCAGGGTAGGGGCAGAAGGAGAGAGAGAATCTTAAACAGGCTCCATACTCAGCACAGAGCCTGACCCGGGGCTCAGTCCCACTATCCTGGGATGGTGACCTGAGCTGAAATCAGGAGTCAGATGCTCAACTGACTGAGCCACCCAGATGCCCTGCTCCCCCCAGTATTTACTTTCATATGATTTTTTTTTTTATTCAATATCCTGCCTTCCTCCATTCCAACTCCCTTATACATTCTGTGCATTCTCCACATAGCAGCCAGATCATTCCATTAAAGATGTAAATCATATCATTGCTCTGCTTATTATTCGCCAGGAGCTTCCCAGTGAACTGAGAATAAACTTACTGTAAGGTCCGACATGATTTGGCTCCTGCTCTCTACCACGGAGCCCATGTTGATTTCTGTCCACTCTCACTGACTTCTTCTGATCCTCAGCCATGCTCAGCTTGTTCCTGCCTCAGGGTCTTTGCACATGAAGTTTCTCTGCCTGGAACTCTTCTCCTGGTTCCCACATGGCTGCTCTTATCACTCCACCTCTCTGTGCACTCCTTCCCTGGACACTATCTAAAGTAGCTTCTCCTTGTACCTCTCATATTCCTTTTATTATTCTATCATCATTTGAAATGATACTGTATTTTATCTTTTTAAAAATCATCTGTTTATCACCCACATTTCCCATGTAGAATTTAATCTCTACCAGAGTAGAGAGTTTGTCCTGTTAACTATCTCTAATATCCACATAGTGCCCTCAGTATTTATTGAATCAGTGCTTTGTATCTCTCCCATTGTATCATAAAGTCATCAATGATAAGACTGTATTTGTTTTGCTCATTTATATCTACTGAGTACCTCACACAGGGGTGCTTAGTAGGTGTTTAATGTGCTGAATGAATGAATCAAATAATGTTAAGCATATTTAAGCTCCATTTATAAGAGTAGCTGACCTCTCAGGTAGAGCCATGATAGGCAGACTTGAACATGCCAGGATCAGAGATGTTACTGTGTCTATATAATACCTACTTGATGTCATGTACAATTAATACATTTCACAGTTGCTTTGGAAAAGATAGGGAAGTGTATATATAATCTCATGTTTGAAATCAGTGGGCTGAAACTATTGACAGAACATCCATATGTATAAATATAGAAGATAATTGTTCCCATTTTCAGATTTCAGAAAACTGAAGCTTCAGGAGAGGTTAAATAATTTTCTTAAGGTCATGCAACAAAAGAACTTCATATTCAGATATGACTGTCTCCACAGTCCATTTTGTTTTCACTCTCATATTCTACAAAATGTGGAGACACCTTCATTCTTGGTATGTGTGGTAAATATACTCTAGAGTGACCTTTAATGGCCCACATTCTTGTACAATCCCTTCCCTTTGAGTGCAGGTGGGATCTCTGACTTGTTCCCAACCAATAGTATATAGCAAAGGTATTGGGATCACCACTCACCGCTGCCTCGGTTAGGTTACAACATAAAGTAAAATTGATGGGATGTTTCTTCCATGATCACGTTACATTATATCAATTTTTTTGTAGCAGACTGGAGTGAGAGTCTCCTGTTGGTCTGGAAGAAGCAAACTATCTTGTTGTGACTGCCCAAGGAGAGGGCCAAGTGTCAGGGAGTTGGGTGTGCCCTAAGAACATAAGGGTAGCCACAGATGACAGCCAGTAAGAAGCCAAGGTCTTCAGTGATACCACCACAAGGGACTGAAATTTTGTCAACAACCTGAATGAGCTGGGAAGCAGACTCTTTCTCACTCAGGCTTCCAGATACCAAGATAGCCTGGCTGATACCATAATTGTAGCCTGTGAGACCATGAACAGAGGACCCAGTTAAGTTGCACTGGACTTCTAACCTACAGAAACTGTGAGATAATAAATGTGTATCTTGAAGCCACTAAGTTTGTGGAACTTTGTTATACAGCATGGAAAACTAATATAGTATGGCTGTTTGTTCCCCAGCTAGAGCTCCCATTTCAAGCATATCACTGTCTTCTGGGGTTATCTGGACATTTGCCCTTATCAATTTTGGTTCCTTGGATACCTTCCATGGGAGCAGGAAATAGATTGAGAAAGCCTGTCACATCTTTTTTAGCTTAGGATAAAGTCTCCTGAATTCTGTAAGGAGTGGTAGGACAGGTCCACTCTGTGCTAAGACTGCAGATAACTTTGAAACAACAGGCAGTGAAAAGCACTGGGCACAGTGTCTGTCACTTTGTAGGGGCTCAGGAAATGTCACTCACCTTCTCTTGCCTGTGGCCTGCAGGGTCCGTGTACCTGAGGGTATCTCAGGGGCTTAGCTAGCAATTCTCCACTGTAAGATACATAGTGAGATAAGGCCTCCAGGGAGAAGTCCCACTGCAGGACTTCCCCCCACCCCCCGCCACACACACACAGTAACACAGTACAAGTGTCCACCCTCTGTCTGCTCCCCAAACCAGAAGAAGCAAAGGTTCATGATGTTAGTATTCAGAGGGCTATGTATTTTTCATACTGCTGAAGCCATTTTATGCTCCTGTGGTGCAATTGCCTGCTATCCAGGACTCACTCTGAGACCTGTGTCAACACCTAGCAACACCCTTTGTGGAGGTGGGAGATGTTCACTGTCCCATCTCATGGGTTCTTAGGGCTGCCATGCACCACCACTCAGTGTCTTAAAATACCTCCCCGCTGCTTCCCACTCAGCGGGGCGTGAGCGAGCTCTGGCACCTTGGAGAGAGGTGTTACATAACAACCATTATTTGGGTTGAGAGTAGCATGATCCAGGGCTAGAGTTACATATTTGAATAAGTCAGTGGAAAGATCTTCCTCTTCCCCTTTCCCAGTCTCTAGAATATTTATGGAGTATTTAACTTCGCAAGAAACTGCACAGGTTTGAGGAAATTTACCTAAGTCCTCATTACATGTACATCTTTTGCATCCTTTAGTAATTGTTGGTGTGCAAGTCCAGGGAACACATCGCCTACAGTGCAGGGAGCATCAGAGGGCTCATTTCAGGTCTGTGGATGTTCTGAGATTTCACCCAGGAAAATGAGGCCGTTACAAGTCATCACAGTTGCCAGCGTGAAAGATGCGCCAATGTGTTATTACATACATTTTGTTGCAAGTATTAAGCTCCAAATCTAGTTCGGTGTGATTTGGGGATTTATGTTCACATTTCAGTTGTGATGTCTGTACTCGACTTTAGTTAAAATAATTTAAAATAATTTAGTTAAAATAATTTAGATTTAGTTAAAATAATTTAGTTAAAGTAATTCAAAATTAATGGCTTTACACCAACTAAAGAAATCATTGAGCCTTTATAGGTAATGAAGAGGTAAGTAGGGTTTTTTTTTTTTTTAATTTAATGTTTGTTTATTTTTGAGAGAGAGAGTGCAAGCGGGGAAGGGTCAGAGAGACAGGAAGACACAGAATCTGTAGCAGGCTCCAGGCTCTGAGCTGTCTGAGCATAGAGCCTGATGCAGGGCTTGAACTCATGAACTGTGAGATCATGACCTGAGCAGAAGTCAGAGGCTCAACTGACTGAGCCACCGAGGTAAGCAGGTTTTTAGCTCTAGGGGGCCATTTCGGTGAAATGGCTGTCGACTACAGTCTTCTGCAGCCAAAAGGGGGAAAAGAACTCACATTTATTTAGCACCTGCTTTAATGACATATACATCACAACTGTTGTGATTTTGTCATCACAACTATTCCATAGCTAAGTATTATTGTCTCCTGCTTCTACCCAGGCTCAGTGAGGCTCCAGTGGGGAGGGAGGGAGGGAGAGGGCGAGACCTTCTCCTCTCTGAAGAGCTGGTGAGAGGCAGAGCTGCAGATTGAACCCGGCCTGTGTTATTTCTTTGATAGCATGTATTGTCATGTTAAAGTGTACGAAATGAAAATAGATGCTGTCACACAGGAGAATGCTGTTCTATTCGTTTTATCTTTAAAAAGAGGCTGTATTTTTACATTTATATATCACTTTTGTCCCCTAAACTTTAACAGTACTTGTTCAGTGTTCACTGTATTAATTGATTCCTCCTAATGAGGTTTGACAATTTTATACAAGAAAGGGAAAATAAACTACCTTTTTGTTTTCCTTGAAATATCTGTTTTATCATTTAAAAAATACTGTATTTGTAAAGCACCATAAACAGAAACCAGATCAGCAGGAAATAATCTGGCTGGAGGGTGCCTTCTTGTGGAAATAAAAGAAACAAAAAGACTTAAAAAAAGAATAAAGTTAAAATCTTTACATTGGAGTTTTTAAAGTAAGATCTGTTGGTTTTGAACTCAGTATTTGTTTTACAAAAGATGAGTTTCATTGGTTTTGAAACTTGACATTAGGTTGTGTACACTGGGATCTCCTCATTTGCAAATGACCTAGTCCACTTATCCTCATGGACACTAGTGTGTGCATGAGAGATTTTTGCATTGGAAAGGCACTGCAGAATCCGGTAAGCCAGTCCTCTTGTGTTCAAGATGAGGAAGCAGAGGTCCAGAGGGGTTAGTTAGGTAGCTCGCCAAGGTTTTGTAGATGGAAAGACCTCCAATCCCCTGATTGTGGTGCGGAGCTCCTGCCGCTTCCCAAGTCACAGCATCTATCACACTTCCTCACCTCTGCATTTTAAATTACTTAACAAGTGTAAATATAACTAAAGCTGACAAGTCTGAATTTGACCTGTATTAACAAAGATGTTAATAAAGCAGCAAGGGCCATAGCAGCATTCTGGGACAAGAGCAGGCATAGCCAGGATTCGAATTCTGGCTCATGTCTGTTGCCACATGTCCTGGGGCAAGTTGTATCATTTCTCTGTGCCCTACTTCGCTTAGCTACAAGATGCAGAAATGGAACCTGCCTTCATATTATTGGAAGGATTGAAGAGATGATACATGTGAATTAGACACAGCAGATACTTCAGAGATGGTAGCTGTGAGATGAATCATGGTCCTGATCTTCAGTTTTTTCAAAGACACATCAGTGCTCTTTCTAAGTTTTCAAACCAGATGGTAGCACTTATGAATACCAGTAGGAATCAGTAAGCATTTGTCTGCAAGAGATCTCTGTAACTTTGGGCAGCTAGGTTTGGTTTCTGTGAAGTAGGTAGAGAGGTAGAAAGGAATGAAGTCATCACATTAAATCTGGAAAATCTGTTCCATGTCTTTAGTCTCCCCTAACGAATGCTAAATTCCTTAGGTTAGATCATGAAGATGTGACTTGGAAACTGTGGGCACCTCTTCTGAGTGTGGCCAGCCAGGAGCAGGGGTTGGCTTTTCTTCCTCTCTATTGTGACAGGCAGATGCCCTATCAATATGTGTTCTTATTTGAAATTTCACAGTTGAAGAGGGAAAGAAGCCACTTTTGAGAACATAATGCAGCAGTTTAAAGCAAGTTGTGAATTTTTTTTTTTGAATGGAAGGTCTCTCCCCAAACAACCCTAGTGTTGTTCCCTCACAATTCCCTGACAATCCCCTCAATGATCCCCTCACAATCATTGAGGGTGGGGAGGAAGATGAAGTGCAACAGGGCAGACTCACTGCTCACTCCTGTCCTCCCCACTGCAGTGAACACCCACCTTCATCACCCTGTACCCTGCGTCCCCTCCTACCCTGTGCTCAGGTTTGTGCTGACCTCTAATCCAGCTTCCTGTTCCACAGAGACTTTTGGTTTCTAAAGCTACAGAAATCCCATTTGCTATAAACCTTGATTTTGAATTAGAGTGAATAAAACTTAAAAAAAAAATAACATTAGGACTCCCCACCTTTTTTTCCTTGAGGAAGATTGTCTTTGAGACCAAACCTTCTTAGAAAATACCATTTTGCCTTGTCAGAGGCTTGGGATCCACATATCTTGACATTTCGCAGAAGCTTTCTAGAAAAAGAACCTCAAGGATTTTCCAACAAATGTCTGTCAAAACCTTAACACCCACTCATATGAGTGTGCTACATCCTGTTTTAGAGAGATAAATGGAAAACTACTGTTTTTCTCTGCACTCAGAACTCTTTTGATACCAGACATTTGGGGGTTTTCGCACAGTGACCAATTCTCTGACTGTATCTGGTTTCCCACAGTTCAATTCTGACACCATCTACCTGGAGTTAGTGTCAGTTCCCACAAGTTAAGGGCTCAGTCCCCCAAGACTACCCACACTTTGGGTACCGCTTCTGACTCTGCCCAGTTGGGTTTGATAATTTGCTAGAATGGCTCACAGAGCTCAGAGAAATATTTAATGTTTACTGGTGTGTCACAAAGGATGTGACTCAGGAACAGCTCAATTGAAGAGATGCATAGGGCAAGGTATAGAAAAGGGGCCTCCAGGATAAAGTTCTGTTGTTTCAAGCCACCCAGTTTATGATACTTTGTTACAGCAGCCCTAGGAAAGGAATACAGGCAGTAATAAGATGTTTATTTCAAATTGCTTCCAAGTCTCTGCAGCACTCACTTTGGGGGTCTTCAGAGGTTCACCTAGGCAGTTCATCTCCCATGGCTCATTTAGCTTCCTCTGACATGGAATTCACTTAGAAGAATATTAAGACAGGAAGTGTATGTAGCAGGCAGCAGGGCAATGCCATGCATTTTTTTCAGGGGCGATTCAGCAGTCCACACAGCAACCACAAGTTACTTCCTGTCTTTCCAAGGGTCACCTCAGGTACTAGAGAATCAGAATGTAACAGGTTACAGAGAAGGGGGTTAGAGGTTTCCTGTCCTAAATAGGAATCAATATCACTACTATCACTTGTAACTTCTCAGGTCCCAGTAAGGGATATGGCAAGTTACAAGATTCACGAAGGGAAACCTAGATCTAAGGCTTCTCACCAGGTATTGATCATTTATTCCTGATTCCTCCAGTCCAGACACAGTGTATCAATCAGCAGTGGTATTTACCATAAGCAGTATTACCTTGTAGTAGGCAGTATTACACCTTTATCAGGTTTCCAGGGGGAACAGAGCTAGGGAGTTAACCCAAAGTCATTTTCATTCACAGAGAGCAAGAAAGAATTTTAACATTTTAGTCATAGTTTTTTTTTTTTACCATCAAAGTCAACCTAGACTAGAAACTTATTTCTATTAAGTCAATATTATAGCTCCTTTGGATTTAATCCACAGACATAGGGGTGGTGGGACAGGGAGGAAGGAGGTGAAAATGGAGAATTTTCTGAATGTCCTCTTGTGCCTTCTCCTCTCTTACCAACCAGTTCTATTCCTTTAACCTAGATGGGGCCATCTTATCCCTGTGCTTAGTGTTATACTTGACACAACATTAGATTTTATACCAAAAACCAAAAACTCTAAAAACTTTCCTCTTGTCCATGATAATCTGGGAATGCTCTGTTTAGCTCAATATAATTCTTAGTTAACCTAATTTACATACAACAAAGAATTTATCATGTTGATTATAGTTTCAGTTTTATTTGGTATTTCTTTAAATGCCAAGCACAGTACCAGATACTTTAAAAATATAATTTCTAAACCTCACAGTAGCCCAGCTCGGTAGCTTTGATATTCTCCTTTCTATAGAAAAGAAAAACATTTTGTTTTCAATTGTGTGTCACATTTATTCTAATGCAGTATTGTAAGCCCCAGGCACATATCAGTAAATGAAGCAAACCAAGACCCTGACTTCATGGAGTCTCCAGTCTAGTGGGAAGAGATTGATAGGGAGCAAATATCCAATGTCAGGTGGGGTGAGTGCAATGAAGAAAAATCAAGGGTAAGCAAGAGAGGTGACCAGGTCCAGAGTGGTAGTGTGCTCAAGGAGCAGCAAAGAGAATGGTGGGACAGGAAGTCATGAGGACTGTAGCATAAAGGACCTTGTTCCATTCTGAATGTCAAGAACATAGAATCTTGTCTCCTATATTGAATGACATGGGAACATATTAAAGGGTTTTGAGAAGAATAACATGATCTGACTTAAAAGCATTCATACACAAAATAGATTATAGGAGGCAAGAGTGAAAGCAGGGAGGCCAGTAGGAGCCTCTTTTAAGGATCCAAGTGAGAGATGATGGGGGCTTGGACTACAGTGACAAGTGCTCTGATTCTGGATATATTTTGAAGGCAGAGCTGCCGGAATTCACTGACAGATTGAATGCAAAGTATGGGGTAAAGAGAGGCACCAAAAATGCATTTAAGTTTTGGATCTGAGCAAGTAGAAGAATGGATGGAATTGCATTCACTAATATGGGGAATACTTTAGAAATGGAAGATTGGGAATGATGGTGGGACACCTAGAGTTTAGCTTAAGCATACTATGAAATGTGTAACATGCTAGTGGAGTTAAGTAGGTACTTGAATACATGAGTCCGTAACACAGTCCAAAGATCTGGGTTGGAGAGAAAAAATCAAGAATAATCAGCTTACTGACTCAAGGAGGTTAACTGATTGTCCAGACCAATAAAAGATGGGACTTCATTGCCCAAGCTTGTTTTTCCATATCTCCATAGTACCCTTGGAGTCTGGTTTGTGGTCCAACCCCCTAGGTATTCTAAATCAGCAAGGCAGAGGTGTGGTCTTCAAATCTTTTTTTTTTTCTGAGATTCATAGATCAATGTAACAGAATTGATACCCCAGAAATAAACCCACATGGATGTGTTCAGTTAATCTATGACAAAGGAGGCAAGAGTATCCAGTGAGGAAAGGATGGTCTCTTCAATAAATGTGCTGGGAAAATGACACTGCTACATGCAAAAGAATGAAACTGGACCATTTTCTTACACCACAAAAATAGACTAAAAATAGATTAAAGACCTAAATGTGAGACCTGAAATCATAAAACTAGAAGAAAGCCTAAACAGTAATTTCTTTGACATAGGCCATGGAATCATTTTTCTAGATAGGTCTCCTCAGGAAAGGAAAACAAAAGCAAAGTTAAACTATTGCAGCTATGGCAAAATAAAAACTTTTGTACAGCAATGGAAACCGTCAACAAAACAAGGCAGCCTACTTAATGGGAGAATATATTTGCAATGGTAATCTAAAAATGGGTTAATACCCAAGATATATAAAGAACTTCTGCAAGCCAACACCAAAAAAAAATTAATAATCAGATTAAAATGGGCCAAGAACCTGAATAGACATTTTTCCAGAGAAGATAACATGGTCAAAGACATGTGAGAAGATCTGAACATCAGCAATGATCATGGCAATGCAAAGCGAAACCACAATGAGATTTCATCTCACACTGTCAGAATGGCTAAAATAAGAAAGGAAATAACAACTGTTGGTATGGATATGGAGAAAAAGGAACCCTGTTCACTGTTGGTGCGAATGCAAATTGGAGCAGCCAATGTGGAAAATAGGTTGAAGGCTCCTCAAGAAATTAGAAGTAGAATTGCCATCTGATCCCATAATTCCACTATTGGGGATTAGCTCAAAGCAAACAAAAACAATAACTAAAAGAGATATATGTACCTCTATGTTTATTACAATATTATTTATAATACCCAAGTTACGGAAGAAACTCAAATGTCCATTGATAGATGAATAGATAAAGAAGTGCTACCTACACACACACACACACACACACACACACACACACACACACACACACACACACACACACAATGGTATCTGAGCCATAAATAAAGAGATCTTGTTATTTGTAACAATGGATGGATCTAGAGGGTATAATGCTAAGTGAAATAAGTCAGAGAAAGGCAAGTACCATGTAATTCACTCACATGTGGAATTTGAGAAACAAAGGAAAATGACAAAAGACAGACTCTTAAATACAGAGAAAACACTGGTGGTTTTCAGAGGGAGGTGGGTAGGGAAATGGGTGAAATCGATGAAGGAGATTAAGAGTACACTTAAGATGAGCATGACTAATAAATAGAATTGTTGAATCATTATATTGGAACCTGAAACTAATATAACACTGTAATTATACTTCAATTACAAGAAGGAAGTGACTTAAGTAACTTTGGAAAATACTGTTTTGATTGGGAATGTGAAACCAAAGATAAAAAATGTACAAAACAAACAACCAAAAGATTCTAAGCAGCCAAATAAGTTTTCTAAATAGGAGTGCCTGGGTGGCTCAGTCAGTTAAGCATCCAACTCTTGATTTTGGGTCAGGTCTCACAGTTGGTGAGTTCAAGCTCCACATCAGTCTCTGCACTGACAGCATGGAGCCTGCTTGGGGGTGTGTGTGTGTGTCTGTCTGTCTGTCTCTCTCTCTCTCCCCCTCTCCCTCCCTCCCTCCCCCCCTGCCCCTCCCCTGCTCCCATGCATGCTCTCTTGCTCTCTCTTTCTCAAAATAAATGAATGAACATTAAATTAAAACGTTTTCTAAGTAATTCTGAAATACACCAAGTTGACAGCCACTGGTAAAAGCCTTTAGAGGAGGATTTTTTTTTCTATTCTGTGGAGACATGGGGGTTTCCACCTGCAGCTTTTACGCCTAGAGGAAATTTGATGGAGTTGGAATGTTATTCCCCTTCCTTCTGTTATTTACTAGCTTTACCTTCAATATTCCAAATGTTACCAAACAAGCTGCCTCTTTTTACTCTTTTGGACTCAAGACCCACACCTTTTTAGTTACTGTGTAGTGCAACCTTGAGGATATTGTTAGACTTTGTATTTGCGGAAATTGAAATACTTCAACACTTCCTCTCCAAAATCTTCTCTTCCTCCTGTGTTGTTAGATTTGTATCATTACCTATACAAGTACTCAGTCTGGAGACTCATGCAGTGGTTCTCAACCTTGGCTGCACGTTAGAATCACCTAGGACACTTTAAAAACTATCAGAGGCCAGACCTCATACCTACTAAATCAGAAATGTGGGAGTGGGACACAGACATTAGGATTTCCTTCCTGAACTGTAACATAAAAAGAAGTGCAATGTTTATAGAGTGTAACTGTTTAGCTTAATGAGTTATTACAAACTGACACTCCTGTGTAAATGTACTAGTTCAAGAAACTGAATGTTACTGACATTCCAAAAGCCCCTCTCCAGAAAAATTGCCCTGTGACCTCTAACACATAGGGTTTTGTTTGTTTCAGAACTTTATTATTATTTTTAATGTTTATTTATATTTGAGAGAGAGAAAGAAAGACTGCAAGCAGGGGAGGAGCAAAGAGAGAAGGAGACAGAATCCAAAGTAGGCTTCAGGCTCTGAGCTGTCAGCACTGAGCCCGACTTGGGTCTCGAACTCATGAGCTGTGAAATCATGACCTGAGCCAAAGTTGGATGCTTAACTGACTGAACCACCAGGTGCCCCTGTTTCAGAACTTTAAATAGAATCATAGAGGGGCGCTTAGGTGGGTCAGTCAGTTGAGTGTCTGACTTCGGCTCAGGTCATGATATCATGGCTCCTGCGTTTGAGCCCCACCTTGGGCTCGGTGCTGACAGCTCAGAGCCTGGAGTCTGCTTTGGATTTTGTCTCCCTCGCTCGCTCTGCCCCTCCCTCGCTCATGCTGTGTCTTTCTCTCTCTCTCAAGAATAAATAAAACATTAAAATTAGAATCATAGAGCATGTACATTTTTTTTAAGTAGGCTCCATGCCCAGCATGGATCTTGAATTTATGGCCCTGAGGTAGGGAGTCATGTGCTGTACCAACTGAGCCAGCCAGCCATCCCAAGCATGTCTCTTTTGATCTGATTTCCTTTCTTGTGCTTTATGTTACTGTCGAATGTAGGGTTAGTTCCTCCATTCTCATTGCTGCATAGCATTTCACTGTGAGAATATAGCACAACCTTTCTACATCCTCACAGATATTTAGGTGTTTCCATTTTCTGGCTATTTGGAATAGCCTATTTTTTTACATGTCTATTGCACATGTATACATTTATGATATATGACTAGAAGTGGAATTGCTGGGGCACAGCTGTTCAGCTTTGGTAGATATTGCTAAATTGTTTTCTAAAATGTTCTACCAATTTGCTCTACCACCAGCACTATTCAAGCATTCAGGCTGTTCTGTACTCTCTGAATACTTGATACTTTCTAGGGTTTTTATTTTTTCTTTAACCATTCTTGTGGGTATGTTTCAGTGCAATTTTACTTGCATCACCAGAATAACATGAAATTAAGCCCTTTCAGATGTTCATTAGATATTTGGACATCTTCTTTTGTGAAGGGCCTGTCTCCCTTGCCCATTTTTTAAATTGGGTTATTTCATTCATAATGGTTTATAGGAGGTTTTTAAAATATATATTCTGGATATAAATCCTGTTTGGATATATATATATATAGTGAATATTTTAATTCACTTTGTTGGTTGCCTTGTAATTATTTCTAACGATTTCTTTTAAAAGAAAGAAGTATTGGGGCATCTGTGTGGCTCAGTCAGTGAAGCGTCTGACTCTTGATCTTGGCTTAGGTCATGACCTCATGGTTCATGAGTTTGAGCTCCACATCGAGCTCTGCACTGGTAGCACAGAGCCTGCTTGGGATTCTGTCTCTCCCTCTCTCTGCCCTTCCCCTGATTGTGCTCTCATTCTCTCTCAAATAAATAAAGAAAAAAGAAAGAAGCATTTAGTTTTAACAGAGTCCAATTTATAAATACTTTCCTTTATGGATATTGCTTTTTGTGCCCTATTTTGAGAAATCTTTGCAAATCTTTGCATCTTTGCATTCATAAATCATGAATATGTTCTCCTATATCATTTTCTAAAAGTTGTAGTGTATTTATTTTCATAGTTAGATGTGCAGTCTACCTGGAATTGATTTTTAGGTGTAGTGTGAGGTAGAGTCAGTGTTTTTCCTTATGGAACCTGGTTGACCTAGTACTAATTTTGGAAGAAAAGCTCCCCAGGTGCTTCCACCAGACAGCTAACCATTGCCCTAACATCATCCCAGAGGCTTCTCTTCTTTGTCCTCATTTAATCAGTCACCTGGTCCTCTTAATGCTACCATCAAAGGACTATAACAGTCATCCCTTTTTTCTTAGGACTTATTCATCATAGTATTCTCAAAGCTAGTCTCCTTGCCTACAGTGTCTTCCCACTTTCCCTAATTGATGTTAAGAATCGTTTTTTCCCAAACCACAGTCTGATTTAATCTGAATTAAAGCCCTTTTAAAGGTCTAGATCTGAAATACCTCTGTGTCAGAAACCTTTGACAAAAATCATTGTCTATGAAACAAAATCCAAGCTCTTTAGCATAAAACTCCAGGCCCTTCACAACATGGTTCCAACTTTATGGCCTCTTCACCTAAGCCAAAGACTTTTTGAACTTTCCAGATATACGAGGCACTTTCATGTACCTTTGCTCAGTCTCCACGGAGCTAGAATGGCTTTTCCCACCACTCTGCCTGTACAGCTTACCCTTTGAGAAAGCCCAGCTCAAGTGTCACCTTGTTTCATGAGCCTTCCAAGCCTTACTATTTTGGATGGAATTTACCACTCTTCTCTGTGATGTGAACTCATTAGAACCTTATCCACAGTATGGCCCCCATTGGCCTCATGTCACGGTGAGTGGAGTGCTCTCTGACTCTCCAAAGAGACAAGAAGCTCGCTGAGAGTGGAGGCTTGGCCTTGCTTCTCTTAGAGTCTCCCTAGCACAGTCCCTGTCACACATTAAGTGCTAAATAAATACTTGTTTTGTTCATTTTATCACAAAAAAATCTTTAAAAAGCAGATTTTTAGTAAATAATTCAATCAGGCAATACAAATCAGAATATTTCTATATCAAGGAATACATAATTGTTTCCAATGTAACCTATTCATTGACTTGTACTAGTTTTATCTTTTGTATCCCTTGTGCTAAGGCCTACAGTTTAGCTTAGGGACTTTCTTTTGTTGGAGAAAAAGAGAGCTCATATTCAGATTCTGGGAGATTATTAGATCAGTTTCTTATCATTTTCAAATAAATCAGTTTTCCATGACATAGTTTAGAGATGAATTGCTACCCAAGAGCCAGTATTAGTTAATTGTAAATAGGAAGTGGGATTCCACCCTTCTGCATTTTAAGAGAAATGAAAAACCGTGGCAGCCTCATAAATCTTAAAATCTAGTCTGTGCAAGGGGAATGCCATACAGATTGCCATCAGCATGACCTGCTCTCCGAAATCATCCTGTCAGATCACAAAGTTAGTGTGTAATTAGATCTTATCAGCAGGCTCTAGCTGCATTTCAGAGCATAGTAGGAGATTGTGGTGTTTTTGAATAGGGATGATTTTCTTAAGGATTAGAAAAAATGACATCTGCAGAAGAAATGGATAAAAAAACCAAACCTTTTAAATAAAGACATCCAGCCCACAGTTAATAAGTAAGCATGTGCTGCATGCTTGGCCCTGTACTAGAATTCAGTAGAACTTGTATCAGGAAACAGACATGCACAAAAGGGAGAAAGTATCAAGAGATATTATCAGTGTATATACAGGGCACAGTAGAGGCAAAATGAGGGAAGGGGTCACTTAAACTTGGAGGCAGTACAGGTAAAGGGTGATTGAGAAAGATTTTGTAAGAAAAGGTTGGGGGTGGTATCTGCTGTTATGGTGGCAGGTAGACAGAGAGAGGGAAGGCTATTCCAAGAAGAGGAACAGTTCTGATAACTTGAAGAAACTGCCAGAAGTTTCCTATGTCTGAAGGCCAGGGTATGCTTTCCCTGAGCTCAGAGTTTTGTATCTAATACGAATAAACCTGAGTATATGAACTTGAAAGAGGTATAAGGATTATCCAGCTGTCTCCTTGTTTTTTTCCTCAGCTTTTTGTGGATGAAGAACCTGAGACTCAGAAAGGTTAAGTAATTCATAACACAATCACACAGCAAAACTTCTTAGCATTTGTGGTGCTCATAGAGATATGAGCACATTTGTTGACTGTTTATCATGTGCCAGCATTGTCACATGCATTATGTCATTTAGTCTTTACATCAGCCTAACCCAGTGAGGGAGAGGTACCGTTTACAGATGAGTAAACTAAGGGCCAAAATTTCCCAGCATGAAATAGAGCTAGGATTTGCACTCAGACAGTCTGAGTCCAAAGTCTTTGCCTTGGGGCACCTGGGTGGCTCGGTTGAGCATCTCCAACTCTGGATTTCAGCTCAGGTCATGATCTCATGGTTCATGAGATTGAACCCTTTGTCAGGCTCCTTGCTGATAGCATAGAGTCTGCTTGGGATTCTCATTCTCTCTCTCTCTCTCTCTCTCTCTCTCTCTGTCTCTCTCTCTCTCTCTCTCTCTCTCTCTCTCTTTCTCTCTCTCTCTCAATCTATAAATTAATAAAAATAAATAAATAAGTAAACAAACAAACAAATGTAAAAAAAAAAAGTCTTTGTCTTAATTCTTTTTTAAACTGGCTCCCCTTTCTACTGTTCTTTCCACAGTTAGCAGCTAACTCCTACCCACAGTTATTCTCTTTTATGTCTAATTCTCAAAACACAGGTTTGTAGAACTGGAATAGTTACAGCCAGTTTTGTTGACATAAGTAATAATTTTAGGATTCTGTATATGATACATCATAAATTTTTTTAGTTCTACAAGAAGATCACACATTGCATCATTCAGGGCACAGTCAGGGAAGTAAAGTCACTGTGGATATCATGAAATAAGAGATTTATTAAAGGAATTAGAGCTTGCACAGTTATTGAAAGATCTTGATAATGCCAAAAATATGGAGTTGAAAGACTAGAGAAAGGTCACTGACCAGCCCTGACTCAGGTGAATGGACTTAGACAGGAATCTAAAGAGGAATCTGGTAGCAGGTCCAGCTGCTGTAGCAGAACTGCAAAAGCTATGGAAGATAGTGGAAGGTTGTTGGCTCTTCAAAGTTACTATGTCTGCTTTTGCAACAAAAGATCTTTGGGGGGTCTAAGGTCACCTTTGGTAAGCAGAATCAGCATTCAACAAGAGCTGGACACAGAGTAGGGAAGAGCGGGAATGAGCTGGACCCCATTTGTAGTTCTGCATCAATCTGTTGCCTCCTCTATGCAGTTACAGCCTCCAGAATATTAGGACTACTGCTTCCCCTTCACCTCCCAAATCTCACACAATCTCGCTTTCTACCAATTCTGTGAAGCATATGGAGAAGGGATTCTGGGAAATGTAGTTCCCCATACAGTCCAGCTAGCAGTATTCCAGAGCACATGGAGCGCCTGGGTGGCTCAGTCAGTTAAGCGTCCCACTTCAGCTCAAGTCATGATCTCACAGTCCATGAGTTCAAGCCCTGTGTCAGGCTCTGTGCTGAAAGCTCAGATCCTAGAGCCTGCTTCAGATTCTGTGTCTCCCTCCCTCTCTGCCCCTCCCCTGCTCGTGCTCTGTCTCTCTCTGTCCCAAAAAAATAAATAAATAAAAACATTAAAAAAAAGAAAAAAAGAGGACTTGGAAAAGGGAAGAAAGGAATGCTTTCCTCTGTCTCCAGTGCCGGTTGTGTGGCTATACTAGTTACTCTTTTTGTAGTTTATCATTGAATACAGTTAACAACCTTATGAATGATTATTTTTCAAGAATATACAGCTAGCAAGATTTTGAGACTGGATTTTTACCTATGTTTGTCTGAACCAAAGCTAATGTTTATTTTAATGCACTGTGCTGATTTCTGTGAAAGACAAGACCTTGGTGGCTTTTTTGTTTGTTCTTTTGGATTAAGAAGTAAACATTTTTTAAACTAAGACTTATAAGTAGAGTTTTCTGAGTTTTCCCAGTAGTTTCCACATTAGGCCAAAAAATAAACAGCCTTTTTATGGAGCACACAACAATAGGACCCCTTTTTAGGGAAAAGATCAGCCTTTTATGGTCATCATAATTTTACTTCTTCTTCTGGTTCAAGTTGACTGGATACAATTGCTTCCAGAAATCAAGTGGGTGTGGACTCATCCAGCCCTTTTCTTCGATGGTTTTCTAATGGCATTTTACTTGTTAATCCTTATTAACTTTTCCTGTTCTTTGCTCCTTAAACTAATTAAAATATGAAACTTTCTGGCTGAAAGATCTTTGAAGTTAGAGCAGTGCCCAGATTGTCAAGATACCATGAGTATTTCTTACCCAGTTCAGCCACTAAATTAGGTCTCCTGAGGGAAGGAAGTGGGAAGTATTTTAAATTTAATTATTTATAATGGAAGTAATACATGTACATATTAAAATAGTCCAATAATTTTACAGTGCTTTTTACAAAAAACAGTGCCCTTGGAGTTGCATTTTTTTCACCCATTTTCAAGAAACAACACTTTCAAGATGCTTTTGGTTCTTTCTTTGGTTTTTACTTCTAATCTTGAAACCACATGCTTATGTTGCTCCCTGCTTGGTTTTCCGGTTTTAAGTTTTCTGTTTGATTCCTACTTTGGAAGATGAGAATTGTTTACTCTTATCTTCCCATTATTTCACATCCTTCCCCTCCCTCATTACCAGTATGTTTGTGGCATAATTTTTGTTAAATTAGTATTCAGTATTTACATTTTACATCCTTGTAAACTTGTATGGAGCTGAGACATATAAAATAATATGATTATATTTCCTTTCTTGTACAACCTTTTTGTTTTTCGTGGAGTTAGTAGTTGTTTTATTTCTCATTTTCTTCACTTTTTGTGTACCTTTCATTCTTTCCCAGACCCTCTGCCACATATGTGAATCTTCTCTCATTATATTGAAACATGTCAGGTGTTCATTATTTTTGAGATATCTAAAGTTGCATTCTACATTGCTTGTTGTCCTAATTTGAGTTCCCCCAGAAGCAATCCATGAGGCAAGGATATGAGCACTAGGGTTTGATTTGGGAAGTGATTCCAGGAAACCTTGAGGGAAGTAGGGAAGAGGGGAAGCCAAAGAAGGGTGCATTATAAAGCAAGGTACAGTGGTAGATAACTGTAACTTGACCCCATGGAGGATCTTGGGGAGCCTGTAGCTCCCTTGTAGCTCATGGCTTCCTCTGCTACGTGGACCTGGTTATGATGTGTAGCATAAGCTACAGTTGCCTTTAGTGCATGATGCACAAGCCATCTTGAGATTTCCTTTTGTCATCATTTTTACATCTTTCCTTGTATTGGATCTCTTTGTTTAGATTCTGTACTGTCCCTTTTCTTGAGTTACACCTTCATTTTGGTAGACTGCCTCTTCCATTAGCTTGGGAAGAAAAATGATCAGAATCCTTCTTTGTGTGTCTGAAAATGTCATCATTCTACCTTCATGCTTCATTGATAATTTGAATATAGAATTATATATTATTTAAGAAATTTTTAGTCATCACTACATTGTTTATGTGGAAATTTCTCATGTTTTTCATGATATTCTCATGTTCAATTACCTTCTAATTCTTGATATTTGTATATAACCTATTTTTTCCTCTCTGAAAGGTTTTAGGAACTTCTTTGTGTTCTCAGTGAAATTTCTTATTAATGGCCCTCCACGTGGACCCTTTTATCCATTGTGTTAGGCATTCAGTGGCCTCTTCCAATCAGGAAACACACATTCATCAGTTCTCAGAAATTTTCTTTAACTTTTAAAAAGAATCTATTACCCTTATATTTCTTTGTGTTTTTTTCTTTTTGGAACTTCTGTTATTCAGTCATTAGACCTCCTGGACTGATCCTGATTTTATGCTTTCTTTCTGATTTTCTCTCTAGTTTTAAAATTTTCTACAATTTTTTGGGTAATTTGCCTCAACTTTATGTGTCCATGATTTTTAATTTTATATTTTACTTAAGTTCGTAAACTTAAATTATATTTTAGTTCCTAAGAATTCTTCTTTGTTTCTTTTTTTATTTCATGGACAAAGTGTCTTAGACACCTGAGAATATTAATGATAGTTATTTTTCCCTCCAAGAATGGTTTGTTTCCTGTAATTGCCTTATTTATTTTGGTTCCTTTATGTTAGAAACCTTTTTCAAAATCTGGTGTTGGTGTCTATATTTTTCCCCTTAAGTGTATGGCAGTAAAGCTGTGTGGGAGTTAGTGGGGGCTTATAAACTGTAATAGCTTCTTTCTAGGCTGAATAGCCTGGATTGGTGTATTCGGTACTTAACAGCTACCAGTGTCTGTAGGTCTCTTCTTTTGGATTATTTGTATTCCCCCTAGAAAAATTTTCTAGTTCCCTACCTGGAAGGTACTAACCTGGCTGCCAGTTCTCTGGGCGACAATTAGGGGAAGTGGGTAGAGGAAATCTCATTGTTCACTATATGGACAGGCCCTAATGTCCTGTTTTCAGTATAGAAGCCTATTCTAAGCTGAGTCAGATAGATGTCTTCCCTTCTCTCCTAAAAGAAATCTTTTATTTTTCAACAAAAAGAAACAAGTTTTCTATTTCTCATTCTCTGTTATGCTTTTATAGGCTCTTAGGCACATGAGCCAATGGATGTGAGCAGAGTCTACTTATGGAAACCGTTGCCATGATATTCTACTACTTTTCAAGATAATCTATTCTTTCATTTATTCTTCCTTCAGTGGGCATGTGTTAAACATCCACAGTGTACACAGGGTTATGCTAACCCATCTGGGAGATACACCCATCAGCATACCAGGATCCTGTTCCCATGGACCAGGGGAGGGATTACTGTTGACAAGCTGTTTCAGCAGTAAACCCAGTGGGGGCAACTTGAACTAGGATAGCAAAGCTGAAACAGTAAATATGGGGCTGTAGCCTCAGAGATTGTAAAAATTTGTGAGAAAATTTATGAGAAAGCAAAAAAGATAATTTGAAAGAGAAGAGACCATACTATAGGAATTCTAATGTCTGAAATTTGTATTTTCCAGGTTTACTTTCTGTTTCTTAAAATACAGCTTTAAAAAAATCATTTAAATACAATTATGTTATATTTAAAGATGATGAATTCAGAGGTCTGATGATCGTTTTCAAGAACACAGAAATTTTACTAACTAGAGATTCTTGATAAATATTTAAGGAGTTTGTGAATGAATTTAAAAGCCAGCCTTTTCATAGTATGGAGAATAATATGTGGATCAATAGATATTTTAGAGGATTTGAAGAAATAAACTAATAGGTATGGTTTTCTTTACCCTTTTCATGAAAATGTAGAAAAATTCCAAGATATTTTTAAGTAATTAGTAGAAGAATAAGAATGATGACTTTGAAAATCAGCCACAGTATTAAACCATTTCAATTACTTCTGGTCATTACTTAACCACAAGAGGACTTTTAACAGAACCAAGCTATAAGCACAAATCAATACCAACTTTTGTAAAAGGAGTAAGTCTTCAGAGTGTAGTCAAAACAGGATTTGAAGGGATTAACTACCATGTGTGGTTTCCGTACTGTATTTCATTGGCCTCCATTTATCTTCTTTCCTTCTATTCATTCTATAATTCTTATTGTCTGATGTTTGCTTATTTCACTTTTATTTGTGCTTTTATGGCTTCTTCTCTTTACTCCCCCAGTACCTTGTACACATTAGCCATCATTGCATTTATGTTTGTTGCCACTGTCTGTTTATTTCACACCTCACTGTACTGTGAGCACACTGAGGGCAGGGACCGTGTTCCTTCCGGGATCTCTGATACGACTTATTTTGGAAAAGGCTTTGAAAATATGCTCTAATAATACTGTTCCCTCAAAAATGTGTGACCATGTAGCAATTTCAGTTTTTGAAAATTAACACATATATACTTTGAAAAGCAGAGTAAGGAAAATTTGAATTTTATATATATATATATTTTTTTTTCTAGTTACCACCAGGCTTTGCATATACTATTAGCCCAACTAACTGCTAGTCACTATGTGATTCTAAGCTTAAAGATACTTCCCTCCAGAATCCTTCTTTGCAATGCCCTCTGCCCCCAGACTGAGGTGATGCTGTACTTCTGTAACTTGCTATAATCCCCCACCGTGGCACTTAGTATATGCACTTCATTCTAATTGTTTTAAAATAGATGCTCCCCTTAGTTCACTGTAAACTTCCTAAAGGGAGGCACCATATCTTCCTTGTTCATTATAATATATACCCCTGGGGCTAGGCTGGGAAGAGTCCTGTCATGATAACTGTCCTCATCTCCAGTTTTGACCTTGGAATCCCAAATTTAAATAAAAGCCTATTTGTGATGTATGGAAGTGTTAAATAGCTATATTGTACACCTGAAACTATACAACACTGTATATTAGCTATCTGGAATTAAAATAAAAACTTAAATCCCACCTTGCCTCAGCTCAATAGATGGCTCACATGTCTATTCCCATTCTAGCATAAATTCGGGATTTTATCCTCTGGAGAGGTCTCTGAACTGCAGGATACCAGGCGCATACTTTAACCCTAGCCCTAACCCTACCCTCACCCCTAAAGCCTAACCCCTAACCCTAACACCCTCTGTAAGGACCTGACCTGCAGGATACCAGGCACATATCCTCACCCTGGCCCTATCCCTAACCCTAGATCTAAGGGAAAAAAAGATGTGATATATATGAATATTATTCAGCTATAAAAGAGAATGAAATCTTGCCATTTGCATTGATGTGGATGGAACTAGAGAGTATTATGCTAAGCAAAATAAGGCAGTTAGAGAAGTCAAATATATGATTACACTCATAGATGGAATTTAAGAAATAAAACAAATGAGTAGAGGGGAAAAAAGAGAGGCAAACCAAGAAACAGACTTAACTGTAGAGAACAAACTAATGGTTACCAGAGGGGAGATGGAGGGGGCAGTGAGTTAAATAGGTGATGGGGATTAAGGAGTGTACTTGTTGTGATGAGCACCGGATGTTATAGGGAACTGTTGAATCACTATATTGTACATCTGAAACTAATATAACACTATATATTAACTAGAGTTGAAATAAAAACTTTTTAAAAACTATTTGAAACAAATGTTCAAGATTAAATATCAGCCACTGATAATGCTGGAAGTGTCTTTGGCAATGGTTCATTCAGGGGTTTCCATGCAGATGGGATCCTGGGCACAATCCTAGGCTAATGTACAGCCCAACTCTAATAATGAACCTGAAGAAATCTAGTATCCTAGCATCAAGAAATTCTCTTTAACACTGTGTTAGAAAAACTTTTTCTTCCAGGAAAACTGGAGTTGCTTCTAAGCATCTTTTATAAAAACAATAGCAAAAAAGAAATTGAAGTGCTGTCTTTGTGGCATGAAACTAATTCTCAGAAGCCATTATGTTCTAGGGAAGTGATTAAGTCTTTTAAATGAACTCAGTATTTCTGTTGTTCATGGGTCTGTTTACCATCAGAATCTTAGTTGAACAGTGATTTTGAAAAAACGGGTGTAAGTAAAATTTGGCATAAGGCTCCCATGGCAAGAATTAACAATTGCCTACTTTTGTCCATAGACTCCTAGAATTGAAATATAAACTTGAATCCTAAAACTTAGAGAATGCATAATTCAGTAGTTTTCAAAATGCTTCCCATGGGGCCTCCCAGCTCCACAGAGGTACTGCCAGAGCCACCACAGTGAAGAGAGGATTGGAAAAGTACACAGGAAGATGGAGACCACATGAGGGTAGGATCTCCACCCAGAAGAGCTTTGCTTTTTCTATTAAGTTCCTTGTAAGTATTGAAGGAAAGGGAAAGTTTGGTGATTAAAAAAAAAAAAAAGTCTGTTTATATCAATCTGTAGGCCAGCCTCCTCATATTACAGATGAAGACACCAAAGCTAGGAAGGTGCAGATGTAATTGTTCATAGCTGAGGTGGTTTATGGGCCAGTTAAGGCCTGATTCTCCATCCGGCCCTGTCTCTGCTATATCACATTGCCTATTGTGAACGTCTGTGATCTCTTTGCCTCCAGCTTCCAGAGCTAAACTCAGCATGATCAACACCATGTCAAAAATCCGTGGCCAGGAGAAAGGGCCAGGCTATCCCCAGGCAGAAGCACTGCTGGCAGAGGCCATGCTCAAGTTTGGAAGAGAGCTTGGAGATGATTGCAACTTTGGTAATGTGTGCTTTCTCACACTTCTGTTCTTTCATTTGTCCATGGGGACTTAGTGCCAGTAAGACGCTGCAGGAAATTATTCGAACCATTTTATATTTTGATTCTGTTTTACATCTTATATGCATGGGCCAAAAATTTGTCTTCAGAGTCATTTCATGTTTAGTGTGATTTGTCTTAGTAGAGGTTTTAGTTATTTTCTTTTTCCCTGATGAGATCCTAATCTTTACAGTAGCTGGTGAACACATCCAGATGCCTGGAAGCTCACTGTGGAGTGTGTCTGACATAACTGAATATTAGGGCAGAGGGAGCAGTCTGTATGATGTAACACCTTGCCCCATAAGCTTTCTCTGAGATCTACCACCCCAGATGAATTCCTTCACCCCTCTCTTGTCCGACTCAGTCACCATACTAAACACTTCTGTTTTCACTTCTTCATGATGGGAAGTCTCAGCAAATAAATGTCTGTTCCTTATATTTGCTTCTGCTAAATGCATTGGCCTTAAACAGGTTCCCTATTAGGGAAAGCCCGTACTGACAAGGGAGGGTAGAGAGCTTCCAAAATTGCTTTTTAAAGGAAAAACAAAATGTTATGTTCTTCATAATAAGAGATACCTCCCCCTTGGTAGCATTGAATTTGTACTGTATGGACTGTCTTAGGTGGAAACACACTGCTCTCTAGAGGGCATTATGTAATGCCTCTCATCTCCATTGTCCTCGCAAGACAGGCAGTAGTCCCTGGGTTTTCACCTGTGGTGGCCCTGTGACTGCATATACATTTCACCTTTGTCCTTTAACATGAAACAGACTCATTCTCCCCTTCCAGGCCCAGCCCTTGGTGAAGTGGGGGAGGCCATGCGGGAGCTCTCGGAGGTGAAAGACTCATTGGACATGGAAGTGAAGCAAAACTTCATTGACCCCCTTCAGAACCTTCATGACAAAGATCTGAGAGAAATTCAGGTATCTGCAACCAGTCCTTTAGGAAGCAAGCAGTTTGAATGTGCAGATGTAGGTGTCCTTTTTCTTCACAAAACTTTTGTTTTAAGCTTATTGTGTGCAGTCAGGTTTGAATTAAAAACAACCCAGCTAGACAAATTGAGATTAACCAGAAATGCAGTTCTTTTGCCCCACTATTATGATTGGGCCTCTTATGAATATTACATTTGACTTTTCCACATTCAGTCTTCAGGTTTTTCAAGCTTTTTTTTTTTTTCTCCAGAAGAATAATATCCTTCCCTGATACTATCCAGTGTTATTAATTATGTCTTTCTGGACTGATTTCACCCTCTAAAACAGTTGTTAGATGTATCCGTTGTTAGCTTAGGTAAATAGCTATACTATCATTCTATAAACACACGTTTTCATATTTTTATGATGATTGTTAGGACTGAGGAAGAATAACCAACTATCCTCTTTATAAAACATGGAGAAGAGTGAGCTCTTCCAAATAAATAAAGTTCAACTGGCTTTGCCTCCATCTGAGTGTATAATGTTTACTCATTCATTCCTTCAACAAATATTTACGGATCCTCTCTGAAATTTAACTTTATTGTAATGTGGTCATCTACAGCTTGAAGTCCCTTAGACGGCTTTTTCTCTAGTCTCCTCCCCCGTATCACTTGCTCAAGATTGCAGTTAGTAAGTGGCAGACTCACTCTAAGTCTACAATGTTAACCGCACCTCCAATACTCTACCCTGACTGCAAGTTCAAGTGTGTTTTAAGACTATCCCTTCCAAAGGAGCAAACATTTAACTTGGATCAGGGTGTGGATTGCAGGCAGGGTATACAGTGGAAGGGAAGGTCTAGGATATTTTTCTTCCTCTTTTCCTTCTCATTTCTTCGCCACTCCCAACTCTGTTTTCATCTCCCTCCCTTTCTTTCCATACACGCCCAGGATCAGGGAAGTTTAGCGTTTCCTCCCACCCATTAGTAATGCAACACTGCAGCTCTTTGCAAAAGACACTTTGTAGCAGTGGGAAACGACTTTCCCACTTTGTCACTTGGTGTGTTGGGCAGACGTTGAGTGGCCAGGCAGTGGGGAAGGATGCACGGAGTGATTGAAGAGCACTGTGGGGCATTAGACCCCATCTATTGTCCCTTCTGAGTTAGGTTTTTTCCACTGGTTTAATCACCTACCAGATGGGAGACTTAAACTCATCAATGGTTCCCTGAAAGCTACATCGGTCACCAAGGGCTAAGGGTTAAGATAGAGATTACTAGACGCTGGCCCTGGATATGTTAATGCAGGTGATCAGTAATCCATATTTCTGATAAGCAACTTATGTGATTCTAACAGACTGATTTCCTCAAAGATAAGTCCCTTCCAGCATTAATGTTCTAGGACTCAAAAAACAAGAATGCCAGTCTTTTTCACTTCTTTTCAAGGGAAGTGTTTTTCCCCCTGCCTTCTTGCAAGCTACCGTTTCTCTTGAAGATGGGAACTTGCGGGTTCTATGTAGCAGTGTTTTCCACATATGAGGCGGTATGCGCATATTCCCAGCTGCTATCATGCCCAGCTTGGTTTTGGCCCAGCAAGGTCAGAAAATAAAGGGCACTGGTAATTCCCACAATTTCTTTCTTACTCTTAATTGTTTTTAAAGATGCTTCTCCACATTAAGCCTTTGAAAACATTTGCCCCACTGTTGCAGGTTTCTTTATTTTTCTGGTAACATGATATTTTAGAACTTAGCCTGTCGTATTTTGGAGGCTAATAGGCATGACAGAGAAGTAGACTAAAAATAGGCCCTTTCAATGAATCCTTTCAAAGCATATTGCCGCCCTTGACTTTTTCAGCATCATCTAAAGAAGTTGGAAGGTCGACGCCTGGACTTTGATTATAAGAAAAAACGACAAGGCAAGATTCCAGATGAAGAGCTCCGTCAGGCTCTGGAGAAATTTGATGAATCTAAAGAAATTGCTGAGTCAAGCATGTTTAATCTCTTAGAGATGGATGTGAGTGACTGTCCTGTGGTTTCTAATTTAATCTTGCTGTTGAGACTCAAGATTATGTTAAAGGGTTATGTAATTTAAAATGTGCATATCTGATTACACTATGTGGTGAGAACTTCAGCAGATAGTTATTTCTTTTAAAAAAATTGAAAAAATAAAGTAGATCAAGAAATGGTAAGGTTTTTTTCTGTATTATCATGGTTTGATCTAACTAGATGTTTGACTCCTAATGACCTTAAAGAATTACCAGTGGTAAGAAGATGAAGAATCTTTCTGATGATTCATGTAAAGGTTCAGTAGCTTAAAATACTTTGTTGAAATATTTGGCAAATTGGTTTCAGATTATAAAAGAATATCACCTAAAATGCATTTAGAATTGAGGGTCCCAGTATAGGTTAAGATGTTCTGTATTTTGAAGTAAAGTTGATATTTTCTTTCAAAAACTAATTTCAATTGAGTTTGATGATTGTAGCATAGATACTGTATTTGGGGGCATGTATAACGAAGTTTAAAGCTATTTTTACATTTCCAGAGCACCAAATTATTATTTGTGGCTTTAGAAATTATATTCCATTGAGTCCTTTCAGCCTCATAGCCATGAGGACTTCTGACCGCTCATGTAATAAAACCTGCCAAACAGCTTTCAAGCTCTTGCTCACTCCCACCTCTGGCCCTATCATTTGCCAACCAACTTCTTCTAAGATGTTTACAGAGCCTTTATGTGCTTATCAGTTACCCGATTTGCCCTGACTGGTGATAGGGGAGGCATGTTGAACATACCTGGATTTTCCCACCACCCAGAGACACAGTGTAGGTTTTTGTTTATGTGAAACAACTGGTGTTTCACCTGCCTGCTAAAGAAGGATGCTGTAGGCACAAGGTGTGACCTGAATCACAGTGTTCCTTCCCAGGGCCCCATTCCACCCCAAAACTTATGGAAATAGCATTGCCTCTGCTGACTTGGAGGGAAATACTCAGCTAGGTCACAGCCTGAGACACAAAATGAAGAGTAACTGAGGATGCCTAGAATATTGGAGCTGAAATGCACCCAAGCATTGACCCAGCCTCTTTACATTGCAGATAGATTGAAAGAGCATGAAAAGTACAGGGCACCAAGAGTCCTTTGGTCAATGTATCTTTTTCCTATAAGAAATCAATAAAATTAGCCAAATCCAGCTGGAAGTTTGTAGCTAAGAATGAGACTTTCAGTGAGAGTTGTGTGTGATCTTCAGTTGGATTCCTAACTACTCCTTGTGGTATTGGTGTTTCCAAGCATATGGATGCTTCTTATCCTTAACTGATATGGAACCTGAAATATCTCCTGGCGCTGGAGATTGGGGTTGTGTGTCAGGGCAGCTCTGTCGTATATGTGCTGGGGCAGGAGTGGTTGCTTAAGGATGGTAATCTGGTAACTAAGGCGTGTCTCCCACCCCCACCCCCACCCCATCGGCCTGCAGATCGAACAGGTGAGCCAGCTGTCTGCGCTCGTCCAAGCCCAGCTGGAATACCACAAGCAGGCGGTCCAGATCCTGCAGCAAGTCACTGTCAGACTGGAAGAAAGGTATCTCAACAGTTCCTGAATTTTACACTTCCATTTTCTTTCTATGAAATGATGGGTAAAGAAATGGAAATAATGGAGTCCATTTGAAGTAAAACTTGTGCCAAAAGTTTTGATTCTGCATAGGCACTTTGTGGATTATTTGTCTTGACTTTTGTGGGTCTTGTGCTTTGTTTTACTTTGTTCCCTTGAGTGTACTCTTGTGTTTGTGAGAAGCCAATTCTTGGATTGTGTGTTGGCCACCACAGATGGGAAGCCGGGTGCTACCGAGGATAATGGATGTGATTTGCTGAGCAGATACTCTGTGTGTGTACTGGAGGCATATCATCACCCGTCTTATGAAACAGCTCTGTAAACTAAGTATGATTAGCTTCACCTAAAGGTGGGAGCCCAGGGAGATCAAGTAACTAGCCCAGGGTCACACCGTGGTGTCACCAGGGTTTGCCAGGCAGGCATAATC
Source organism: Felis catus (assembly GCF_018350175.1). NCBI lineage: Eukaryota > Metazoa > Chordata > Mammalia > Carnivora > Felidae > Felis > Felis catus. The sequence continues at coordinate 42,683,656 of NC_058380.1, forward strand.
TGTTTGAAAGCCTGTATCTTTTCACACCATGTAAGAACCCTCCACCGTCAGAGGGACAGCTTTCGTGTGCCTGTTCCGTCTCCTCAGGTGCACCCCACTGTGAGGCCATGGTAGTTTTGTGAATGGGGCTCCCTGGAGTTGCAGGGTCCCAACCTGCACAGCTTAGACAGAGGTCCTTACTGTAACATATGTCACATTGTGCAGCTTTCCTCCACGCACCCTCATGGAAATGTGTGTAACACTCGGAAACCTCGAGAAAGATCTAAAAGCATGCACTTCGACATACTAAAGAAGTATTATATGTCTTTGTGACATCTGTTGAGCAGAAGGGCCATTTTCCTTTTATCTCTCTGAAATATGTTCAAAGTCAGTATCATTCTACAGTCACCGTATCTTAACCCCTCCCTGTACTTGCAAATCTGTACACTTTGCTCCATATGCATCTGAGACTATGGAGAATACTTGGGGGTGTACGGAATATATTTATTGTCTACACCTTTCCACTTTCCTCCTGTCTTCCCTCATTTCTTTCCCCTTCTTGTATCTCAAACTGCTCACTCTTCTCAGGGTATTTCCTCCTTCCAAATCTTTTCGAGCTCTTGAGTTCTTCTGGAAAGGACTGTTCATCTGGAAATGACTCTTAGCTGTGTTTTCTCTCCTTCCATAAGCCTTTCTGTGGGCAGGTGGACTCCTGCCCACTCCCACCCCCATGTTCCTGTAACATTTTGTATGTATCTCCATAACTGCACTTACCACAGTGTATGGTACTCAGTTATGTTCCATCTCCCTTACACACCATAAGCTGCTTGAGGGCAAGAACTGTGTCTCATTCATTTTTGGGTTCCCAGCACATTTTCACAGGGAGCTCTGAATAAATGAGGGAGGGATTGAGAGAAAGGTTGAAGATGGTGAGGGTATGACCAGAGGGACACCACTGAAAGCAGAGACCTCTACAGATAAGACGGCTATGGGTTCTTTTGAAATTTTCCCTGCTCCACATTGGTAGCCTTCCTGGATATCACTGCTTTTCTTTTTGCTTCTTAATTGGCTACATACTCTTATCCCCCCCCACCTTTTCTTTTTAATGCAGAATAAGGCAAGCTTCATCTCAGCCTAGAAGGGAGTATCAGCCTAAACCACGAATGAGCCTGGAGTTTCCGACTGGAGACAGTACTCAGCCCAACGGGGGCCTCTCGCACACCAGTACACCCAAACCTGCAGGTAAGGAGCTGAGACCTGCAGACCCCATTATAAGAGCCTTGGGCACCTCCCATTGGCACTTGTCCGTAAATTCTAGGCGCAGTCCAGTCGGGCTGCACAAGAACTGTACAGTGATACATTTTTTACAGGATGGTTTTGTCAGGTAGAAACTCTTTCAAAGCAGTCCTTCCTTCTTTTCTCATTGATCATTTCTTTCCTCCTTTTCCCTCTTGTCTCCTCTAGGAAACTTTCTTTGTCCCCTTTTCTCTCACTCTCCATCATTAGCACACATTAACCTCTTAAGTAACACATTTGATTTGGACCTTCTCTTGTGTTGTCACCTTAATGAGCCAGTTTGGTGCCAGCAATATCATCTTTTTTTCCCCTGTTTTACTCTCTGTGTTCCAGAACGCATGAGAGAAAATGCCCCTGGCAGGGCATGTCCACATACACTCACATATAACCCACAGACAGCAGCTCCAGGAACATGTCCAATTGGATTTCTTAAGTCATGGGAGCAAATGGCTGAATATATCTGTAGATGAATGTATTTCTCATCTCAACATCTGCTCTCTTCCTCTCCTTCCGCAACCTTCAACCAACTCATTATGCCGTGTAACTGAGGTTGGTACAGTAAAAGCTAAAATTTATTTTCTATCAGGAATATTGATGTATACCCAGTAATATATTCTTTCAGTTGGCACCATTGCTCTCCACCCCCTACACACAGATTAGGTAAAAACCTGTGCTTGAGGTGTTTTCAACCTTAACATTTACCTGGTTGAAGAAGTGGAAACTCTCTTAAAACTGGATGTGGACTTCAAAGATACGCAGTGTCTCCTATTTTTCCTGTAGCCCAGTGCTAATGTTTTGTGGTAAGAAATGCTTTGTGAGATGCTCTCAGGAGACCATGAAGGAAAACAGGTGTGTGGTGACAGTCAGCACCCTCTGCCCTCTGCGTTCCCTTTGGCTTCTCGGAGCCCCCAGGGTCAGGTATTATAAACAGCAGTGGCTCTTAGAAGCTAGCTGGCCACAAGCACTAGTCATGTCTGTTATGACTAGTTTGCTTCTCCCTGTTCAGAAGCCAACCGCATGTTTAACCCTTTCTTTGGAGACTTGCTCATTTTCTGCTTTAAGTAAAAAAAAAAAAAATAGTTTATATTGTTTCCCTTTCGAGCCATCTAGAAGACATGGGAGGTGTATGCACTTGTCTGAGTTGATGTGCCTGTGTGGATACATGCTGTATAAAATATATATGCTCACTTAAAACAGATCACTTTTAAGATACAATTCCTTTCTTCACTATTTTACTCAAGGTAGAGTACATTATATTTTGTACGCCAGAACTCTGATGTACTCCTATTATTTATATATGTAACAATTGACAAAGTTATATAATTTTTACATGATCTCAGTTAATAGCCACAGTAGTAGTGTGGAGTAAGTTCTGTGAATTCTAATGTTAGACAAAGAAACTGAAAGGGAAATAAGTGCCTTGTGCAAGGTCACCCAGAATATGAACTTGAACCCAGTGTCTTATATTGTTTTGTTTTCACCACATTACAGCAGTTTTGCAGAGGCTGGAGTCTTTATCTTTCAAAAGTGAAAACTGCACTGTTATTCTGAGGTTGCCAAGCATTCTTCATGTAATTAACTTGACTCTTTCACATGGGCAGAGATTTTAAAATGCTAACATGGAAAGGGTTCTGGCCTTGTTATATTATTGACCTAAATCTCATTAAAACTCCCTAAGTCACTGGGTCTCCCATCTCTGGACATCGTCAGGAAGGCAAAACTTGATGGACTGTGGCGCATGTGTTACAAACGTAGATGAGGCTATTTTTCACACTGGACATGGAAGCAGGCATCGAACAACTTCCAGAAATCTGAGAAAGCTTCTGAAGACTGGTAAAGAGCAGATGCCATGCAGTGGACTCGGCATGAGCCGCAAGAGGAAGCTTCAGCAGGAAGAGGAGTGAGGGAGGAATCAAGGGGGACAGCAAGCCGGGCAGGTGCAGCAGGTGGTAGATATGTGACTTAAATACCCCTTGTCTTTCTGTGTTCTTCTCTCCTGCTTTCACTTCCAGGTGCCCCAATGGATCAGCCCTGCTGCCGAGCTCTGTACGACTTTGAACCTGAAAATGAAGGGGAGTTGGGTTTTAAAGAGGGTGATATCATCACACTCACTAACCAAATTGATGAGAACTGGTATGAGGGGATGCTTCATGGCCAGTCAGGCTTCTTCCCCATCAACTATGTGGAGATTCTGGTTGCCCTGCCTCATTAGGATGTTAGGCTGGCAGGCTTACCTCCTCTTGACCCAGATAGTTAAGTTTAACCACTGCTTTGGTAATGCTGCTTACAACACATCCCAAGTGCAGGCCGCAGTGGTCCAGGTCATCAAGCCCCACCGAGTATCTTTGGTTGACTTGTGTGATCCCACAAGAGTCATGGTGATGGGTGGTATCTTCTTAGGCTGGTGGGCATGGCATGTGCTTTTTAAACACCATCTGAGACCAGCCAGTAGTCATGGAACTGCTGTTTACGCAGTTCTCAGGAGGTTGTGGCTTCTTAGAATATGACCATGAGCCACATCACAGAAAAAACATCCTACTGAAGATACTGTCTATCACCCAGGGGCCATGTCAAGGTCTCAGGTTCTCCGTTTCAATAGGAGAAAGTTCTTGCTTTCACATTGCCCCTCCCAAATATGTGAGTCACAGAATTGTGGAAGAAAGCCTCCCTCACCAGCAACTTGTCTTCTGGTCTGAATGAATTAGTCCCTTGATGCTATAGGTAGGAAAGTGTTGAGTGCGAGTTAAAAACCTTTTCTGAAAACTGTCACCTTTGTTCCTCTCACATATGCGTGTTTCTGAGGGACAGCAAGTTTTCTTCTCACCCTGCTAATAAAGCCAGAGGGGGACTCCCGCTGTTACTTCTAAGTACTGCGGTGACAGTTGGCAATCAGCATATTGTGAGAGGGGCTGAAGAGAAGAGATTCTCCATTATGAGGAATTGGGAAGACATCTGGTTTCCAAGCTTAAATTTCTTGCTGCAGAGAAACGATGTATATATTTAGGCCATTTCTGAAGGTACAGGGAAGAGGGAACAAAAATCACTTCACTTCAGTTTTATTTATGAATTACATGTTTCATGAGTCCGTTTGGCACAGAGACACAAGAGAAAAACACAAGAAACCATTTTTCCACTAGTTCCTAGACCAAGAAACAGCAATTGTCTTTCCTTTTCACTTCCACCTTGTGTTCTTTGAACATCATTTGTGCATATTCTGCCCTCAATGAGGACCAAATAAAGATGATTTTTGTGCTTAGCAGTTTAAGTAAGATGTGTGGCTGCAGATGCAAAAGTTTTTCCCAACTCAGTCATTACTTTTCTTTCTGTCCCTTCTGTTCCATCTTCGTGTTGTGTGTACAGTGCTGTGTGTAAGCTTATGAGTGGTTTTTTGTTCTTCTGGGTTTTTTTTTTTTTTTTTTTTTTTTTTTGGTATCAGTCATTAAGTCCTGTTAGGTATCCAGAGTTCTATTTATCTAGCTGTACAGATTCTTTCAGAGGTTTAATGTGCTGCTTCGGATGTGCTGCCTGCGGTAGTGGGTCATGTGGAGTGAAAGGCAAATCTTACTGCTTAATGTATAAACCTCTTACCACAGGAAGCATCGCCGTTTCCAATAAATATTGCTGAAGACAGAACCAGAGGCCCTGGTGCTTTATTTTGTGTCTGTTGTTCTGGTGGGTCTGACAGTGGGTGGACTGGGTCTTCTTTCAGTCTCCATTGTCGTCTGATGCAGCCAGACCAGACCCACTTGCCACCTCAGATCTCCCTCCCTGTGAGCAAGGGAAGTCTCCTTAGTGAGAAGTGACCTACCCTGGACACGGGGAGCTTCTGGGTAGCCCTAGCAAGAAGGCGATTCGGGAGAGAGGATAAGGGAGTGGGGAGAGGAAGTCTTCTAGAAGTCATGCGAGATATCATCACTGGTGATATCAGAAGAATATAATGTCCAGAGAGACAAATAAAATATGTCATTTCAACCAGTCTTTTCTTGTCTTTCATGCTTAAAGAGAAAGAACTAGGGAAATACAGATTGGCCAAAGCCAGCATTCTTTTCTCTGTGTCGGGGCAGGGGGCAGGGGTGGTAAGGTAGGGGAGTAGTGCCTACAGAATATGTATTTCCTGATCTTCTGAGAAAATAAACATGTTTTTTAATATATTGGGTGCATTTGTATTCTTCCATGCTGAGGCCAATAGTCTAGTAGGTGTTCTGATCTAACATGAACAGTTTTAATCTAAAATACTGAGTTCTATATGTGAACTGCTCTAACATGAAAATAATATTTTTTGCCAGCTACATGAGTTAGAGTATTACAGATCAATTCTTTTTTTTTCTTTTATTTGTTTTTAGAGAGAGTGCAAGTGGAGTAGAGGGGTAGAGAGAAAGAATCTCTTTTTTCTTGTGGTTAAGGCCTTTATTAACTTCTGTGGGTTTAACTATTTTTTTAATTTAAAGCTTAACATACAGTGAAATATTAATTTCAGCAGTAGAATTCAGTGATTCTTCACTTACATACGATAGCTCATCACAAGTGCCCTCCTTATACCCATCACCCATCTAGCCCCCCTCCCACCCACAAATAATTTTTTAAAAACGGTTTTAAAAACAGTTACCTGTGACATGAATGGAGAAAATACAGAAAAATCACAGGTAAACTGTTAGAATTAATAGTTAATAGAGTTACTGAATATAACATCGATCTTAAAAAAATCACTTTATTTCTGTATACCAGTAATCAATTAGAAAAAGAATTTAAAAAATCATTTGCAAAAAGTCAAATCCATAGATATAAATCTACCAAGAATTATACAAGATCTCTGTACAGAAAATTATGAAACATGCTTGAGGAAAAATAAAAACCTTAAAAAGTGAAGAGATACTCTGTGTTTCTAGGTTGGAAAACTCAGCATTGTGAAGATCTCATTTCTCCCTAAATTGACATGCATTTAGGGTGGTTTCAACTACAATCTCAAGAAGTTTGTTTTTGTTTTTGTTTTTGTTTTAATGTGTGAAAATTGACAAACATAAAACTTATGTGGAAATGCAAAGAGATATTTCTTCTTGAAGATCAACAACAAATTTGGAAGACTTACACTTCCTAGATATAAAACAAAGTTACAGTAATTAATATAGTGTGCTACTGATGCCATGATAGGAAAAAAGATGATCTGTACAGAACAGTGAGTCCAGAAAGAGACACATGTGCATTCAACCATATTGAGCCAGTAAGGCACTCCATTGTTTGTAATGTTACACATTCAGATATGACCGTACCTGTGTAATCGTAGTTCTGTACATTCAAAGGGAAACTAATAGCAAGACCTTGCACCAAATAATCTCATGAGTCAATATCAAATGAAACAAAAGTATCATGACCCCAGTTTCCAGGAAGAACTTAATATTTATTTGAGGGAGTCTTAGAGAACATTAATAATATACTCACTAGATTCAGAACCACCTGAATTCCTTATTTTTATTGGAGTATAGTAAATGCCTTTTTACAAAAGTGAAATACTGAAATGAGCAGGCAACTCTGTGGACCACCACTGGGGATGTTGGACCTACCCCAAACACTTGTTCTAAGACTAATCACAGAATAAACTAACTGAAGTGGAAACAGAAGCAGAACTAAACTAGATGGAATGAGAAAGGAAAAGTTCAGTGAGGCAACTGTCTCATTTTATTTTTCTTATGGGTCTGATGGGTCTTAAAGAGAAAATTTTCCCTTTGCTATAAATAAGTAGACAGTAAGAATGACATGACCAAAAATTGAGATTTTCTTGAGACCATATGGTCTATAACATATATCCTGGAACGTGCTGAGTCCTATTCTGCAAAGGCTGAGCCAGGACTTAGTCAACCAGGATTATCTCAAGTCTGTGTTTTCAAGACAGTTTCTCGTGGTCTGGATGGAACTATGGGGGCACTTTCAAGGCTCATATTTTAAGGCCATCTTATTAACCAAATTAAGAACTAGTATTCAGACTGCCTGATCCCATGGGGATGGCAATAATGACATAGGAAGGGCTTAATGCTGAAGAGAGTGGCAGCCCAAAGCTTCCACTTCTAACTCTGGGTGATGGTGGGTGAAGACTTAACAAGGCTATGTGGAGATGTGATCACACTGTCAATTCCTAGGCCCAGCTACTGAGGACCTGTTATGAGCTCCCATATTAAAGGGGCTGTCAAAGAAAAGAACAAGGTTATTTTTTAAAGGGCCCAATGAATGCTAAGAACTTAAAGATGAGGCTTTTGAATGCCACTTAGCTATCTTGTATGCCTAAATCATGGCGGCCTTCCCCTTGAGACAGGGGAGCTGTGATTCTTGACAGGAGTGGAGCAGGTTGTCAGCTTCGGAGACAGAAGAATGGAGAGCACCACCGATCACAGTACCATTTTCTTAGAAAGGAACCCTGGACTATTTATTATTATTATTATTATTATTATTATTATTATGTTTATTTTTGAGAGGCAGAGAGAATCAAAAGCAAGCTCCAGGCTCTGAGCTGTCAGCACAGAGCCCGATGCGGGGCTAGAACTCAACAACCCATGAGATAATGACCTGAGCTGAAGTAGGATGCTCAACTGACTGCTCAACTGACTGAGCCACCCAGGCGCCCAACCCTGGACTATTTTGTACCACCCTGTGTGATTAGGTGCTGATGTTAGCCCAAGGCTAAGAATGAGGTAACTTCCTTCAAACAAGAAATGACATATCCACAGTAGACAGTGGAGAATGAAGTTTAACTATCTGGAAAATGAAAAGATATTTGGAGGCATCTCTGCAATCTGGCTTCTTTATTTTTTTTCCTCCTGGCAGACGTGGTCTCAGAAACAAGGGGTTCATATACACTTCAGTGTGTCACCTGAAAAAAAATGTTTTCAGCATTCACTAAAATCAGGAATTGTTCTTTCTTTATATTCCGGGTGAGCAAACTGTCGATTTCTTTCTTCATCTGGCAGGATCTATCGGGAGTGTAGGCTTTTAGTGCCCTTTAAGCAATAACTGGTGTTTGTATTTATAGCTGTGTTTGAATTTCCTCTCATTCTTTTCACACCAGGAAATCAGGCACGTTCAACACTTTTATAAGATGATGCTTGTAATTGAAGGCAGAGGAAATGGGAGCCATCATTATTTATTATTCCAAAGCAAGCACTCTGCTAAACTCAATATATATAATTTTGACTGAAGACTAAGGTTTTAAACCTTAAACATTTAGCTCTTCAGGATTGATATACTGGAAGAAAGCTCTGTAAACAGGTTGATTGTTTATCCCAAGTAGGGTCTGATGTTTCCTGAATTTAGAGCTTATAAAAGAAAAAGTTTACTAATGTTAGGAGATTATTTTAGCAAGACAAAGAAATGGTGAGCTGCTTGATGGGGTGAAATAAAGAGACTATAAGGTCTTATAAAAGGCTTTATAGAATTTGAGATGTAGGAGATAAAGCAGAAGGTAGAAGCAGCATTTTAAAAGCAACGTTTTTCACACTTTATTTCCCTGCTGGTGTTTTGGTTTTCTTAAAATCGTTCCATGTGTGCCTGGTAAAAGAAACATCGCATTCCGTTGTTTTCCTGAAGCAAGTTAAGTATGGGTGCTGCCCAGGCTCCCAGCACAAGTGGCAGGCACTGCTCCCTCGGTTCTGCCTCAGAATCAGAAGGGGCTCTGATTCTGGGCCTCACTTTTCTCCAGCAAAGTTTGCTAGAAAGTACTCCTGGAGTCCTCTGTGCCTGGGCTTGGTGCTGGGTCTTTGCCAAGGATCCGAGCTGCAGCACTAGCACTCTGCATCCCTGGGCACAGAGCCGTTTTCATGGAAGTTACCCCTTCTCCATTTAAGTCACTCGACTGCAGGAGGCCAGGACATGTTATTTACTCCTCTACCGCCTGTCCCAGATATGGTGAGTGACGAGAGTTTAGGAAAAGGCTTGAGTTTAGCAGAAGCTCCACCAGTGATTCTTAACATGTATCTCATGAAACATCTGCCTCTACCACGATTCATGGAGGTAAAGAAATCCAAACCGTGCCTAGAGTCTCCTAAACTGAAAGATAAGAGTGGCCTGAGGGTACCTACACAAATCCCCCTTCCAGGTCTCCTTCCAGCTTCTCAGAATCACGTTGCCCACAGAGGGGCCTGATTCGGTATCTCCTAACATCAGGAAGGTTTAGGAAACAGTCTACTATGGTGCTGCTAAAGTTCACAGGCATCAGAATCACGGGAAGCTTGTTAAATGCCTGGGCCCCGCCCCCAGAGGTCTGCCATGGAGCCTGGGAATTCCCATGTCTAGTAAATTCCTGGTCCCTGGCCTGTAGTTGAAGTACTACAGCTCCACGAGATGAACTTATGAAGAGTCAGCTGCTTCCTGGTATTTCGGCTCTGCCTTTGGTATTGAGAGTAAGGACAAAACATGGATGCATTCATCAGTTATTTTCCCCAATGAAATTGTTCCTTGTGCCCAAACACCGAACAGAACTCTCTGTGGAGAATGATGGTTGGGAAATCCAGGCATTTTGCTGCAGAGCTGAGAAGTCCCACTTCAATTGTGTGAGGATGGCCACCTAGACATGCCCTAGAGTGTCTGTGTTAGTATTTTTAGCAAGCTTCCCAAGTGATTCTCAGATCCAGGCAAGTTTGGGAAGTGCTAGTCTACATTAAAATGTTTTAAATATGAAGCCAGCTGTTTTCTGACTTTTTCTATTTTTTTCTTTGATTTTTTTTTGGGGACATTCACATTTATCGATTGTTGAGGTAACATTTGGCGTGTGTTTCCACCCTCAGAGTGATGTTGCAAACCCACAGCGTCCCAGTGTTTCCTCAAGCTGATGACAGAAAAGACACACTCCGTCTGTGTCTGTGCTGACTTAGAATTTCCACCTTCTTCCTGGTCCTTCATGCTTTACTTCATGTCTTGTGAGGGAGTCAGAGGTTTGCCTACAGTGAGACTCAACTGCCTTGGATTGAGTTAATGTCATATCTCACACTTTTCTTATTTAGATTGGTGGGTCACGAGTCAGTCCCTATCAGAATCACCAAGATTCTGTACCACTGAAATGCGGAGTCGGGTCCTGACACCAGATTCTGTTGCAGTTGTCTAGAGTGGGGCCCGGTATCCGCAGGCTTAACTGGCATCCTGCCCCACCGCATAGTTCTTCTGCAGGCAGTTTTAGGGCCATACTCTGAGAAACTCTGGGTCAGTCTTGGAACCCTTAGATTTGTGAGTGCCATGGAAGGGTTCATTAGTAGACATGGGTTGGTGGCTAAGAAGGGAAGAGAAGGAACAAGCCTCCTCTCCCCTTGTAGTGCAGCACTTCCATGAAAAGAGTCAGTTGAAAGTATTGCAGAATGCACAGGTTAATTCTTGACATTAGCAGTAACCACCTTTTCTCTTGCCTTGATTTTTTTTTTTTTTTTTTTTAGGAACATGAAAGGATCTGAATTTATTGGGAAATAGAGATGGGAGGAGGAAAATGGCTCAAGAGTCTAAGGAAACCTGCATTGACTGCCTTAACATATGCAATCACCAAGATTTTGATGCCATCTGGTTATTAAATATGGTCTTTTACGTTCTATTTTCCCTTTTTTTGTCCCCCCACAAATTAGTTTCATGGGACCTAGATTGCCCTCTACTGGCCAAAAAAAAAAAATCTATGTATATTTTAACCAGTTAAAAATCTGACAAAGTTCCCTGGTTGTTTTTGATCATCATGCATAAAAAGAGCTTAAGGTCTTACTCTTTCCAATGGCATGATGCTTACACACCTGATCTTTTAATGAGTGAGTCATTTTTGGCCCCTGTGGGTATCACAGTACTACCCAGTGAAATAATAATGTGTGGTCTTAAGGAAGACAACGGAGGGCCCGCTCTTCTAACAAAAAACATTGGTTGGGGAGCCCATATCACAGTTATCCAGCCACAGTTTATGGTTGGTTGACCTGTAGCTGTCATTTTTTTTTTCAGGTACTCAAAAGCAGTAACCAAAACCAGTGAATGTCACAGTCCTCGTAATTACTGCTCCCCTATGCTGCTCAAGTGCACGCTTCCCCTTCCACCAGCACCTAATCCAATCCCCAGCAGGCAAGAACTCGTTGTGGTGCCTTGTCCCTCAATGATCACCATCAGTGGAGCCCTTGCCTTCTGACTCATGGGTGATCAGCTCCAAAATCACATTCTGAGATTTTGCTTCCAGGGCCATTTCTGGTACTAACTTTCTTAGCCTGGCACCAACAACAGGCAGAGCCTGAGACAATGGCTTGTATGTAGGTAGGTTTTGTTTTTGTTTTTTGGGTTTTTTTTTTTTTGTTTTTTGGGGGTTTTGTTTTTTGTTTTTAGGTGTTTTGTTTTTTGTTTTTTTTGGGGGGGGGGGTTTGTTTTTGTTTTTTTGAGGACCGTGATTCCAACATGTAGGAAATTAGGACAGGAAAGCAGAAAAAGCCAACACAAAGGTACATTACTGAGATGTCTTCCTGCTTGGCAACTAGTGCTTGAGCCTACTGAAATCTACCAAGGCGAAATACTCATTTGGGGAATAAAAGGGGGAGAAGTTTATCTGTTGGCTCCTCTCCCACCTGATCAGAGTTGGCTAATCTCTGGGTTTTGCATGGTGGAATACAAAAGTGGGTTCCCAGGAAGTGAGAGGCAGTCTTAACCCTTAACCCCAAGGCAAACCTCCATCTACTCGATTGGTGCAAAGACAGTCAAAGCTTGCATGGATGTGGATGCTGTGCTTGGACTGGAGTAAGAAGTAGGGCCAGGAGGATTTTGAAGTGGCCACCCTCCCCCCCCCCCCCCGTAGTTTCTGCTCCATCCTTTTCTGACCTTCTCTCCCTAGATCTTGTAATTCTTACTGTATTCATAGGATGTGAAGTGAAGTGTATTTCTGCTGACATCTTGTGAGCCCCTGGGCCAGCTCCTTCAGCCTCCCCCACCCCTGCCAGCTTCTTCCCTAAGTGGCTTCTGCACCTGATTTGGACAGCCTTTAGATGTTTTTTTTTGTTTGTTTGTTTGTTTTTTTTTTTGAGGCTAAGGATTATGTATCTCCCTAGTTTTTTTTTTCAAAATGGAAATACCCATACTGATGTTGTTTCCATTAGTCTTGTTTTGCATGACATCTTGGAGGAGACCTGGAACGTCTCACCCTATTACATTTATACCGGAATTCCTATGTTGATTCTTTTAATCACAAGGAAATGGAAATATGGGGTCTTATACTGAGAGACTAGTCTGAAAGTCACACTCTCTCCAGGGTTACTTCCATGCCAGGGCAACTCTTCAGATTCTAATTGTGTTGATTTTAGCTCCTGCTGAGGGCGGGGTGTCTCAGTTGTCCTGTCTCAGAGTTGAGGTGGCTCCTTAGGGTAGAATGAGGACACGGAGGAAGGAGTTCTCTCTGCAGACACAGCCAAGTCTCTAGGGTGGCCACCAGGTGAGTATTCCCTGGGGTGAGGGAGGACATGTTCTGACACATTTTATTATTTTCCCTCAGGGCAGAAGTATAAGCCCATGGTGGTATCTAATTGCAACTCTTACCTCATTTGTGGCAGATATCTCCCTGTGCTTTTATAAAAACATAAAAATCAAACAAGCAGGATTTCTAACTAAAGGGATATTTTAACTTTTTTTTTTTTTTTTTTTTTTTTTGCATTACTGCATATGAGTGGCTTGTTTCTAGGAAAGGACTGATATACTTCAAGCATCTTGTTTAAAAACCCATAGCAATAGTCTGGGGGCCTCTTCTGCTTTGCTGGAAGAGGGTTTTTCCAAGTGTTTCCTATAGCCACTGACATATTACCTCATTTTATCCACACAACAAACCCTAGAAAGGTGGTGTGAGTCCGTCTTGCACGTAAAAGAACTGAGGCTCAGAATTCTAACCCAAGTTTTTCTGACTCTCTAATCCAGTCTTTCCTTATACCATGCACACAGCTTTTCAAATAGCTTGTATTTTCTGGATGAGGGACACAAGTTTCCAAATTCAAGGCACATGACCCATTCCTTCCCTCCCCCCCCCCCATTTACTAGCTTTGTTATGTTGAGTAGATTTCTTAATCTCTCTGTGATTCAGTTTCTTTGTTTGTAAAATGAGAATATGTTACTACCTATCTCATTGGTGTGGTAGGTTGTTGAGAACTGAATGAATTAACAGAGCGAACTGTTTAAAATAGTGCTTGGTGCAGAGTGGGCATACCATAATAGTTTAGTAAAACCAAACCAAAGTTCTCAGATTCTAGGTCTCGAATCATTTCTTCTGACTTTTGCTCCAAAGTCTTCCTCTAGGAAATATTTCTGATATGGTAAAGTCAATGGGAAATGAGTTGTATTTTCTAAATGCTCTATGCATCGCTTTTCAGCATGCTTTTATAACATTAAACAGTAACATTTGGTGATTTGAAGACTCCATCCAGTTTAGAATAATTCAGATGCATTCACTGAGAGATCATTTATTGTTCATTCCAGGGAGAGAGCAGGAGCTCAGAAGGTTGGAGACAATGGGGCTTTAAAGAATAGAGGTAGCAAGGTGGGAACACCAGATAGGTAGAGGCTGAGCAGGCAGGACAAGACATGCCCCGTGAGGCTTTGGAATGGTTATAGCTAATGCTTGTTCTACACAGCACAGTAGATGCTTGATTGCAAATGACAGAATGTACTAAAAAAAAAAAAAAAGGTACATGTAATTGGTAAGTTCAAGGACATACTCAGTTCAGGCAAGACTAGATCTAGTGGCTCAAGCAATATTTGGGGGGCTTATCCCTTTTTCTCTCTCCCTCACACACATTTCTCAGCTCTTATTTCCACTCTTCTTCATATGTTGGCTTTATTCTATCCCACCACAGAACAACTCTTTGCACATCATGGGAAGATGATTGTTGACAGATCCAAGTGTTCATCCTTACAGGAAGAGGGACTCTTTCTCTCCAGTATCTAAGTAGAAAAATCTCATGGGAGAACTCTGGCCCTGCTTGGATCCTTGTCCACCTTTAGACCAATCACTATGGTCTAATGACTATGGTTAGGTGGATAGGGTCCCATGAGAGTCCCAGACTTGGTCATTACGCTCCTTTGTGCAGTAGGAGAGGCAAGGCTTTGTATTGGAGAATAAACAGTTCTCCAACGGAAAAAGGAATGCTGGGCAAACAAAACCCCATCAGTATCCCATCCCCCTGCCCCTTATATTCAATCTCAGGCTCTCTCAATTGTTCTTTTCCTCTTTGCCCTCCAGTGTCATTAATATTTGGTTTCTGGCACTTGGTTTTATTTACCTAGCGTAATCTCACCTGCCCTTAGATTTGATATCTACATCAGATCCCCCTGACTCCTGATTCTTGTCTGCACCTCAAGGATTGTGGCTCAATGTGCTCTCCTACTCTTTGTGCTTTGGACAACTACCTTAAGTAAGATGTCCTCCTTTGGCAAGCCTATGGAACCCCACTTCCAGTAGCAGGTTTGTCTTCCCAATCCCATTGAGCTAAAATGTTGTGTGACTTCAGGGTATATTTAGGGCTCATGTGGCTGATAGTAGTAAGGCTTCAGTTTATATAAATGCACTGAAGACAATGCGGTGTGGGATCTCAAGAACACTAGAGTGGGAGGGATGGACATGAGGGTCATTAATATATCAGTAAGAGCGCTTCTGGAACTCATGTCCTGGGAAAGCTATGGGATTTTGAGATTAAAGGGGAACAGAAATTTTGTAGAGTATATTAGAGTTCTCCAGAGAAACAGAACCCAATTGTCTGTCTGTCTGTTAAGCTCTCTATCTACACATATATGTAAAGGAGCGTTTTTTATTTTTATGAAAAATTAGCTCATGTGATTATGAAGGCCGAGAAGTCCCACAAGCTGCTGCTGTCTGCAAGCTGGAGGCCTAGGAAAGTCAGTGATGTACTTCCAGTCCAAGTCTGAAGGCCTGAGAACCAGGAAAGCTGATGCTATAAATCCGAGTCCAAGGGAAGAAGACTGAAGTCCCAGCTTGAGCAGATAGGCAGGAAGGAAATGAACCCTACTTCCTCTGCTTTCAGGCTCTCCATGGATGAGATCATGCCCACCCACACCAGGGAGGACAAGCTACTGTAAGGAATCCACAGATTCAAATGCCAATCTCATCCAGAAACACCCTCACAGACATACCTAGAAATAATGCCAGGTGGCCCAGCCAAGTTGACACATAAAATTGACATCACAGAGGGTATGTTTGACAATATGGGCATGTTCACATAGTTTTGTGGAATGTCTCCTAATTATCTCAAGAAAGTCCTCAGGGGCTTCATCAAAATGCGGGCAGTTATCCTCCAAGAGGGCTGAAGCTGGGGTGTGGTGAGAGGCCTATGGGGCTGCTGAACTGGTAGGACATGGTACATGAACAGAGAAATCAAACTGTGCCCTGAAATATAAGCCTAGAATCAAAGTCATTGGCCAGGTGCTTCAGATTTCAGGCACTGATTGGTATGAGCAAGTTGTTTCTCACATGGGCAGCCCTATGTAGGAGGCCTCAGGAGGATTGGCAGCTAGGATTTATTTATTTAACAATGATGAAACAATCACCCAAGCAATGCGGGATGTCAGCTAGTGGGAAACCGTCACTTAGGCTTAAAAGGCCATATCATCTGATCTGTATGGGTTTTGTGTAGGTGAACTGTACAGAAAACTAAATTTTAATCTCATTGTGTTTAATGTGAGTTCAGCTCTTTGTTGATTGTAAGCTCAGATTCGCCATATTCTGATGGCCTGATGCAATTATTTCCACCATGGGAACATTCCTACCAGAAGGTCTGAAATGCACCTTTGTACTGATCAAGTTCTCTCTTCCCTGGACACTGCTAGAGACTATTCAAGTAGTATAAAGAGTAAGACTTCCGTTTAATAAAATATTTATACCACCACCTCCCCTTTTCTCTTAAAAATGTGGCATTTTATGTGCTTTCTAATGCAGGCCAACTAGAGGGTTCTGGAATCTTTAGCAGGGGAACTCTAGGCCTTGTGCATGAAGACTTTGAGTGGCCCTTGTCCATGCATCTGAAGAGAGTCATTGGCTTTGCTTTCCAAAAATGATTGACCTCATTCTTCCGACCTAATGAGGGACAGTGGACACTCCAGAAGGAACATCTAATTCGCATAGCTAATTGGTTTCTGGGTAAAAATGTCAAATCACAGTTGCATGTTTGGGGCTATCACCAACATCAGAGTAAGGATGGGGAGTGACTAAATCCAACTGATGGTCAGACCCTGAGATAGTGTGATACCGTATTTTCCAACTAATATAGAGCAATGCAATTCTTTAGTGGGGCTATGTCATATTTTAAAGTCTCTCTTACTAATACAGTCACAAGAAAGCATATCCCTATGAAATTTTTATTGAGGAGGTTGGCTACAATGCTTTTAATTCTGAGGGAGCACAGAACTTTTCCTTACCTTCACCTCACATCAATTTATGGAGAAGAGGGGGCTTTTGAGGTCAAAAAAGGACACAATTGGACAAACATAAATAAGAGGAGAATTTCTGGTGGGAAGACAAATGAATTATAAATAGCATCAATTAAATGCATATTATGTGCCAGGAATAGTGCTAAACATTATATGCAGATGGTTTCTCACAGTTCCTCATGACAACCCAATAAGGTAAGAACTGTTATCTTCTTTCTTTCTTTCTTTCTTTCTTTCTTTCTTTCTTTCTTTCTTTCTTTCTTTCTTTCGAGGCTCCATGCCCCAGTGTGGGGCTTCAAATCATGAGCCAGAAATCAAGAGTCGCTTGATCTACTGACTGAGCCAGCCAGATGCCCCTCAAGAACGGTTATTGATCACTGTCTTAGTTCAAGTTGCTATAGCAAAAATACCCCATTTATTTCTCACAGTTATAGAGGCTGAGAAGTCTAAGATCAAGGCACCAGCAGATTTGATGTCTGGTGGGAGCCTGCTTCCTGGTTCACAGACAACCAACTTGTCACTGTGTCATCACTTGGCAGGAGGGGCAAGAGAGCTCTGTGGGATCTCTTTTATAAGGGCACTAATCCCATACATGAGGGCTCTACCCTCATGATATGTTACCTCCCAAAGCCCCTACCTCCTAATACCATCACATTGAAAGTTAGGATTTCAACATACAAATTTGGTGGTGACACAATAATGTCTGTTTTACAGCTGAGGAAACTGAGGACCAGGGAGAATAAGTTAATTGAGTGCATGTTGTGTTGCCAGAAACTGTGCTAAGCATTTTACTTGGATAATTTCACATACTCCCTTACAATGATCTAATGAGGTAAGACCTAGTGGTAATCCCCATTTTATGTATGAGGAAACTGAGGCTCGGAGATTTAATAATTTCCCTAAGATCACACAACATTGAATAGCAGAGTTAGACTTTGAACCACAGAGTTCAGCTCTTTTAAAGGGCCTTTTTGTTTGTGTGTTCTTGTGACTGTTTAGCATCTTAGAATTTATCTCCCATGTAACAATACATGAGCTGTGTTTGGGAGAAGACGACATCATCTTTAAGAAGCCATATAAAATAAGGGTGGGCTTCAGGAAAAAAGAGGAATGGCACCTGTCTTGCCTCTGCCTCTAGTCCAGGCAGAGTCCTCAACATACTCTATGGCTGTAAACTCTATGTAGGGATGCCGAGAGGGTCACGTAGAGAACCCCTGTTCTAGATTCAGGCCTCACTGACAGTTTACATGCCACAAACCCTTTCAAAACTTATAACCCAGAAAACCTTCTTCTTGCTTCTGACATGATACTATTATTGGTAATAATAATTTGTAGCTGAGTAGGTTGTTAAAAGAAGTCTTCTCCTCTTTCTCCTCCTTCTTCCTCTTTCTCCTCCTCATCCTTCTCCTTCTTTTTCTTCTTTTTGTGCTTAGTATTAAGGCAACTGCAAAGCAGGGGAGCCCAAACTGAGAATTGGCGAGGCATAAAGGAAAGGCCACCGGATAGGGGTCGGGTTGACTGTACCCTGCATGTCACTTCTTTTTTCTTAGATCTTCATTTCCTCATCTAAAATGATGTGTTAGTCTAGACCAGAGTCCCAGTCAGAATCTCTGAGGTGTGATCCTGAAATCATCAGCAGACACTCCATGGGTAAGAGGCAATGCTGAGAATGGCTTACTGAGAGGAGTAATGTCAGTGCCCTTCAAGTTTTCCTTTGATGTTTCCAAACCACAACTTCTATCCTTTGGTAACCAATCCTTTCACTCTGAGACTCATGCTGTCTGGATCTACCCATCTTTGTTGCTCCTTCCTGCCACTCACCACCCACCTCATTCACTGATAACTTTGAGAGGTGGCTCAGAGACTTACTTCCTTGCCACTGTCTTATTGTCATCCTGGTTACCTCCACTGTCTGGATGAATAACCAGTTCTATTTCCTAGGCTCCCGGTTCCCTGGTATTATCACCTCCAATGATCTTCTACTCTATGACCACCACCCAGAACTGTGTTGTCTCAGAGATCTTAAACTGCAATAGCCTGTCTCTGTCTATATTCCATGGTCCCTCACTCTAACCAGCCTCTAGCCAGGACCCTGGTCTCCTTTGTCTTCCTGCCATCTCCCTGGCAGCTTCCCATCCTGCCCTATCCCATGATGCATCCAACTGTGTGTTTTCTTCTTTCCTGCCCTAAGGTTGCCAACCATGCTGAAGAAAATCACATGATAATGCGGATGTGTGCTATAGTAACGTGTGTTTCCTAACTCCAGCCAAGGACTTAACATTGCCCAGCAATACTTCTGTGTTCCTTCTCCCCTTCCATACACCAGCTGTTTTGGACTTGTACCATAATCCTCAGCATACCTGTCCCTCCACTATGCCATCTCTATCCCTTTCAATAGACAGTCTCTCCTGTAAGCTGGAAAAGTCTTAAATTCCTGCCCTCCCCCTACGGCCAACTGCCAACTTAGCAATATCCTGTGAAGAGATTTTCTCCTCTTGTGAAGGATTCATTTCTGCACTTGAATTTTGGATTCTACCCCCTGTGACAGAATAATTTACTGTAATATTAATTTGTGCTTGTTCTGTGCTCCTCACCTATCCCCACCTGCATCATCCTTTACCTCAGAGGTGGTTTGTGGCAAGGTGAAAAACAGAGGTTGCAGGAAGTCCTGTTCTCTGCAGATACCCAGAGAAGGTAGAGAAAGGATAGCCTATAAATACGAGAAAAGAAGAGAATCATTTCTAAAAGAGCCTGGAGATGGAGAGGAGAGGGAAATCCCCACCAGTAATGGAGACTCAGTGGCAGTGTGTGGGGAATGCTGGTTTGTCTTTGTGATAAATCTAAGGATGTTGACCCCCAGCCTATGGGCTCAGAGTTGTCTTCAAAGCAGATTGGGCCCCGTAGGGCTGAAGAGTGAGCATCTCTGGGCTCTCTGCTAACCACTGTCATTAACCAGAGAGGCCATCCAGATATTTTGATGCTGTGCTAGGATCCTTACATAATTTTTGGGAGGTGGGGGAGCACCAATATTGGTTGGGATTACATTTTTCACCAAAGAGTTAATTTGCTTTAGAAGGAACTATGATCTAAATTGGTTTGCAAAATTTCTGCCCCTCAACTCCCCTCCCCCTCCCAAACCTCAAGGACCTCACCCCTTCAATTATCATTGCATTCCCCTCTGTCATAATTCTGCTGCATCTCCTCTGCTGGTTCCTTCCCCCTCAATATGGACGCACATTCACACCTCCCTCATATTGAAAAGCTTCCCTTCCTTGGCCACACGCCTTCCCTAACCATCCTTCTATTTCTCTCCTTCTTTTCACAGGCATCTTCTTGAAATAAAAGTCTCTTTGGATCACATCCATTTCATCCCTTCCACTCTGCTGACTCTGGCTTCTTCACTTAGCATTCCACGAAACCACTCTGGTTAAGGTTACCAAAGGTGTCCTTTTCTGAGCTATTTTACTTATGTCCTCTGCAATAGGAAGTTGCCTTCTGGAATCTTTCAGTTTCTTTGCCATTTGGTGACATTCATTCTCTTTGCTTTCTCCCTTTGCTGTTTCTTGGAATCAATGTGGTTTTTCTTCCTATATGTCCTGGAATGTTGGTAATCACAAGGCCCTGCCCTGACCCTCTTCTCTTGTCTCCCTTGCTCTATATATGTTCCGAAAAGAGTGACCAGCTCTATTTCCATGGCTTCAATTACGATGTCCATGTAAATATGTTGAAAATTTTTATCTTAAATCCACATTTTCTGAGCTCCACATATAAAATTCAGCGGCTTCCTGGACTCTACTTGCTTCCTCAAACCGGAAGAGTTCATCACTTCCATCCCATCCTTGATGTGCTCCTTCTCCCAAATTCTACATATCAAAGAGTGACCTGTGCACCCACTTTATTATCCAAGCCCCAAAGTTGGGATTCACTCTTGACTTCTCCCCTCATCTCATCCCCATGAATGACCATATCTTGTCCATTTTACTTTCTAAATATTTTTTTTAATTTTTTTTTAACATTTATTATTGAGAGAGAGAGCATGAACAGAGGAGGGCCAAGAGACATAGAATCCAATGCAGGCTCCAGGCCCCGAGCCGTCAGCACAGAGCCTGACGTGGGGCTCGAACCCACAAACTGCGAGATCATGACCAGAGCCGAAGTTGGACGCTTAACCGACGGAGCCACCCAGGCACCCCTACTTTCTAAATATTTTTTAAAAACCTCCCTTATATTCCATTCTTAGCAGTTCCAGTGGTCAGGCCCTAATCTTTGCCTTCCTCTCCCATTCATACTTGAATTTTACAAGTATCCCAGTTGGCCTTCTGGCCCTTCATCTTGCTCTCTTCTATTAATTATTTGCTTGTTATCAGCTTGATCTTTCTGAAATGCAAATTTCATTGTGTTATAGCCTTTGAAACACCTTCCGCTATTGCTCAAATCACAGAATAAGGATTATATCGGGGCGCCTGGGTGGCGCAGTCGGTTAAGCGTCCGACTTCAGCCAGGTCACGATCTTGCACTCCGTGAGTTTGAGCCCCGCGTCAGGCTCTGGGCTGATGGCTCAGAGCCTGGAGCCTGTTTCCGATTCTGTGTCTCCCTCTCTCTCTGCCCCTCCCCCATTCAAGCTCTGTCTCTCTCTGTCCCAAAAATAAATAAACGTTGAAAAAAAAATTTTTTTAAAAGAAATGCAAATTTCATTGTGTTATAGCCTTTGAAACACCTTCCGTTATTGCTCAAATCACAGAATAAGGATTATATCAATGAGCATGCTTTGGCTATAAATAACAGAGTATGTAACCAAAAGTGGCTTAAGTCATAAGGATTATTTTTTTTTCTCTCATAATAAGAAGTCCAGAGATGTGTGGTCCAAAGGGTGGCTTGCAGCCCTGTAATGTCATCCTCACTGTGCTGGTGATGTTGCCATTCATAACCACCAGATAATTGCTATAGTTCCAATTGTCACACCTCTACAAGACAGCTTCAACAAGCAGATTGAGAGCACCGTGCTCTCTTCCTGGGCGTTTCCTCTTTTATCATGAAAGAAATGATATCTCTGGTCACATGATCCCTTTCATCTCATTGACTAGGATTGGGTCACATGGCCATGTCTAGCCATTAGAGAAGTTAGAAATGCCTGTCCTGGCAGGTGGCCCACAGACCTCTGGGCTGGTCAGGGCATCGGTGGCAAAGGAGCAGGGTGACAGGGAGTCTCGGACTGGGCTTTAGCTGAGCTGGTGCTGAAGCCATAGAGGCCCTGGAGCACGCCATTCACCACCATGTTGGACAGAGGCTCTGGGGATGGAATGCAAACGTAGGGATCCATGCAGAAGCTGATGACAGGCCGGTGGTGGAGCTGGGAGCTGCAGTTCTTGGGCAGGAACTCCCCCAAGGCGCCCCAGTTGCTGGCCTTAAGGTCTGTGGAGAAGTGCCGAAGGCTCAGGAATTCCAGTAATTCCTTGGGCACATCCTGGTTCAGGTACAGGACACCCTGGATATAGGCCTCCAAGCCCTGCCGCCGCTGCTCCAGTCCTCTGGTCCTCCAGTTGGGCAGGCGTTTTGAGGGGAATTCGGGCACTTTGTACAGTTTCTTGATCTTCAGATCCGGACACCTCTCATTGCTACCACATGAATGCAGACCAGCAGAGGGAAACAGATGAGGCTTGCTGGTGAATAGACAACCAAGAGACAACCAATAATTTTCACTGCTATCAATTCCTGTAGTCCTTAAATGTCTTCTCTCTCACTTTTATGCTTTTGCATCTATGGATTGTCATTTAGAGTATAATTCTGCATGTACACACTATACCCTTCATCTGGCTAACTCTATCCCTTTACAAACCTTGGCTCAGGCCTCACCCCCACACCACTGCATGATGGACTATATACACATCTTGTGTTCTAGATTATATCATTTACACTACCCTGTTGTAATCCCAACTTTCAGTTCCTCATAGTATTCTTCAAGCCCCTGAAAACAGGGACTTAATAAGACTTACTCTCTATTATAGTCACAGCCCATTTTCTTTGAAGGGACTGAAATATTTTTTAATAGTCTCATTTATAAATTTAAATATAAAGCTGCTTCCTCTTTGTGATATCCCCCCTTGGTTTTGTTAATTGTCAGTAGCCAGTAGAGGGCACTCTGGCCTTTGACTAAAGTTCCCTTTTGAGATTGGTTGATTCCTTTAGAACTAAGCCTGCTTTTATTTTTATTTTCCCTCAAGGAGGTACTGGTTTTGACTTTCTGGATCACAAGACTGAACTCATGCATTAGTTATCTGAACTGATATTTTGTTTTCATAGTGCACCATAGAACATATCTAGGTCATTCAGAGCTACAACATACCTTCACTTAATCTTCTGAACTTTATTGCTAAAATGATGCACACTCTAAACTCCCCTCCTTAGGCAGAGTTGACACAGCTGTTGATTTCTTGACAGTAGCTGAAGAGGTCTGAAGAAATAATCTGGTGTCATGAAAATGTACTAACCATTCACCAGCTCCAAAGCCTGCTCTATCCCCTCACTTTGTGGGAAATCACTTAGTCCAGGTTGGCCTATAGGGATTTTGATATGTTGTAAAAGTAAAGGTAAATGTTATTTCAGCACTGGGGAAGGGGTGGGATGAGTCTGGGTTAGGAAGTGAGGGTAGTGTTTCATTCATTCAGTCATCCAGTCTTTCATACATTTAATAAATATTTGATAAACTACCATGTGCCTGGCATTATTCTGGTTACAGGAACACAGCAGTAAATAAAACAGATTAAATCCTTGACCTCATAGAATTTACAGTCCAGGG
The DNA here is from genome assembly GCF_018350175.1 of Felis catus. NCBI lineage: Eukaryota > Metazoa > Chordata > Mammalia > Carnivora > Felidae > Felis > Felis catus. The sequence goes on from NC_058380.1 coordinate 42,707,135, forward strand.
AAAGAGATAAACAAATAAACAAATGCATAACAAAATATCAGGGGAAAAAAAACCCTCATGGAAAAAAATAAAGCATGCTAAAGGGTTAGAGAGAGGGGGAGGGTGCTGTTCCAGGTACATGCCATGGAGGGATGAACATTCTAGATAGAGGGTTCAACAAGTACAGGGACCCCAGTGCTGGAGAGTGCCTGGTGTGTACAAGGGATTGAAAAAGGGGCCAAAGGGGCTGGAGCAGGGTTGTGAAGGGTAGGTGTGGGAGATAGATAGGCAAAGCAGCAGGGGAGGGACCAGGAGGGCCTGGGAGGGCCTGGGAAGGAATGAGAGTTTCTTCTCAGTGTGATGAGAAGCCAAGGGAGCAGAGAGACCAGCCATGTGGTTACTGCAGAGTCTAGGACAGAGGGTCTGGTGGCCAGACCATGGTGGCAACAACAGAGGTGGCACACAGTGGTCAAATTAGGAAGTATTTGAAAGATTTTAAAGATGACATTTCTGGGATTTACGATGGATTGACAATATGAAGGGTGTATAAGAGAGAGTTTGGCCAAATCCAGGGTCTCATTTTTCTCTTTCTTTTCTGATGATGCAGTTTAAATCAAGACCAAACCAGTCCTCTGCCTTCAACTCTTGTACCCTTAACACCAAGCCGAGCACCCAACAACTGTTATTTATGCTGCTGGTAACAGTGAGGAGCTCTGATTTCAGGTAACAGGACCACAGCATGGGGGCTTCCCTCATTATTTTATGATTGACAGCAGTCTGTTTGCCAGGTTTGAATAATCTGTATGATATAACACCAGAGGTCTTACCCTTAGTGGCCTCTATTCCACGCCCCATTCCCCCATTCTCTTTCTACTCTTTTACCTGGAATGCGGCATTTCATTTTGTTAGCCGAGGCTAGCACTTTTTAAATGTTCATTTCTATAACCCAAGAAAGAATATATTCTGTTAGCTCTGAAAAAGTGCAATGGAATCTCAGTGTGGCAATTGTCATGATCTCAAGATGGGCTGGCAGAAAGCCTTGGTCAGAGCTAAATATACTTTCGGGTCCTGTGCCTGTAATTCAGGGAGCTGCCAGCAAGTGGCGCCTGCAAGGTCTAACAGGGTAGACCTCCCCAGATACCCTTAATACAGTAGTAGGAAGAAAGGGCAAAATCCAGTCTTTTTAAAACATTTTCCAAAGAACTTGCAGCTTGTAGAAATGAACCTCATTAAAAACTACATTCAATAGGGGTGTCTGGGTGGCACAGTCGGTTAAGCGTCCAACTTCAACCAGGTCACGATCTTGCGGTCCAGGAGTTAGAGCCCCGCGTCGGGCTCTGGGCTGATGGCTCAGAGCCTGGAGCCTGTTTCCGATTCTGTGTCTCCCTCTCTCTCTGCCCCTCCCCCATTCATGCTCTGTCTCTCTCTGTCCCAAAAATAAATAAACGTTGAAAAAAAAAAAAACTACATTCAATAGCTTGGAAAGAATAATAGCATAGTAATTCACAATGAAAATGCCTGTCTTTTAGATGCTTCCTGATCTCTCCCCTTCTCTGCCCTTCACTGCCTGTTTTAGGCCCCTCCTGCACAGACCTCCCCCATCCCACTACAGAAGCCTCCTAACTGCATCCCTGCCCCTCACCGATCATATCCTTTTATTTTTTTTTTTTACCCCACAGTGATCTTTCTAAATTACAACTTTGATCACATCACTTTCCCCCTAAAATATTGCCCCCCCCCCATTGTCTACAGACTAAGCCCTGAGCCTTAAGTCCTTCCTAATCTGGGCCAATTTACCTCTACCTTTGCACCTTCTCCCATCCCATAATTGTGGCCCTATCTTCTATTGACACTGGCTACACTTGAATTCTTCAATAAGATCAAGATGTGAATTCAAGCCTTTCTCTATGCTGTTCCTTCTGCCCTGAATGCTCTTTCCTTTTCCCCTGAAGACTCCATACTGATCCTCCAATGCTTGGCTCCAAGCACCTTTCTCTGGAAGAACCTTACATGGTCCCTTCTGACGGACACTTTCAGTGCTGCCTCATATTTAAAACCTCATATGACTCTACTGCAGCACAGAGCTGATAACCAAGCCAGTGTTTGTTAGGGGCTTTCTATGTGTGAGTGACTCCATGAAGCTCTTTCTCTTGACAATAATGTGAATATATGTCTCCCATGAGATGGCTTGAGGGTCAATTTTTGTTTGTATCCTGTAACCTTTTAGGCTTTAGTAATATACCAGAGGCAGAGCAGATGCTTATGAGTTGTCCATTGATAAAAGACCCAAATTTGGTTTTGACCTTGCTGGTTCTTAGCACCTCCTGATGACTGTAAGAATTCCTGTAAGATTTTGTAATAGTTACTATTAGAATTCTGAAAAGCCTGAAAGATGCCCCTTTGCACTGGGATGAGGTTCAGGGAACACTTCATTCCCCACGGGCTTTGCCACAATTTACCACAGAAGAAAAACAGACTTACCCTTCTCTCCTATTAAGAGCATTTCCAACTTGCTGACATTGATTGTAGATTTAACATGTGTTGGATAATCAGATGAAATGTAATTGAGTTACCCAGTGTGTTGTGAGGGTCTATTTGCATGTGTAGTAAATAAATAGCTCAGTTATTATTTTCCCTTCCCCTTTTCCCTTGTGCAATTTTAAATGTTCTAAGGCATTCTGGTATAAAAATAGAGAATACGTAAAAGTTTTTCTTCACCCTGAAAAGCTGCAACGGATACTAGGAGTTTCTAGGCAGTTTGTTGAAATGAAGAATGCCACAAATATAGGGAATTATGTGGATTCAGTTTTCTTCTCAGGCTGCTTTGGACCCAGAAGGATGGGACATCTGCAAACACCTACTTGAAACTGTAAGGGAAAGAAGCTAAGCTAAATTCCTACCGTGGGAACTCTAGGATGTGAAGGAATATTTTTTTCCATGATGAGAAAGAGAAGATAAAAAAAAGAGATTATTTGCATGATTGATTGGTAGATACGTAGTCAGGTCCTTTGATAGCTGGATTAAGACTTTTAAACAATGTAGGGAGACCAGAATTAATGCCTGTGTAAGGGTGGAAAAAATTGCCCTTCTTTCCTTCTAGATTCTATGGTTGGTCTTATAATTAAGTTGATATAAGACCGTTTATCAGGAGAAAAACAAATTTCATAGTCTAGGAGCCCCATAAAAATAGGACAATGGTAGGAGTCTGGGAATACAAAAGGGAGGAAGGCCTTTTGAGAGGAGATATTTGGAAAACAAAGGTTGCCCTGTTATGCAAGATCATCTCTGGCAGTAGCTCTCTTCCTGGTGCAGGACCTTTTCCCAATGTAAATTTAGGAGTTGAGTGGAAAGTAAAGAACTTTTCCTGAATCTGCTAGGTTTTCATGGCTTTTAGCTCAAAATAATCCTCATGCCAAAATGACATATTTTGGGGTGACAAATTTTGCTCCTTTCACCTGCCTCTGGGATGAGTGCCTTCAATATGTAGATACCCAGCTGAGAACCAAAGCAATATAGTCTAACACAGGGTCAGAGGGGAAAAGTAATGTTTAGTGTAAAACTAGGTTCAAATACCTTCCAAATAGACCCCAGGAATCTTGGACCAAAACTTCTTAAGACAGGAGACTAAAAATACTAGCAGGGCATATTCCTGTCCTGAAGCCGAACAAGGAGCCACAAATATTGGTGTGAACTGAAACTTTTCCCATCAGTTCCAGAAAAGGAAAATAGAATCAGTAGCAGTTGCCAAAGGAAGTCTTCTATTGGGCAAGAAAAGAGTACCACCATTGGTGGTTGGAGCACCTCAATGACCACTTTGGGGGAATTGAGATATGTGACCAACCTGGGTAAAGAAGAACTTCAAGAGACTTGGATTTCCACTCATTTCACTGGATGTCCAAGGGAAGCTGCAGTTAGGTTCCTCATTTAGGTATTAAGGAAGCATAAGAAATGTAGAAAAACATAAAACACAAAAAATTATCCATAAGGTGTACTGCTCAGCCATTATGTCTAGACATAATGTAGTTCATATTGACTAATCTGGTGAGTATGTGCACCGGTAGAAGGGGTAGCTTAGAAGCTTTTCCCTACAGTTCTTGCTGTGATGTATTATAATTTACTGTTTGCATGTCTGTCTCTCCTGTCAAATTGTGAATTGGGAGAGAGAAGCAAACATTTATTTTGTACCTCTAGAACCTGAGAACCTAGACTGATGGTTCATTAACAAATCTTGGTGAATGAGTGAGTTTATGAGTGAATCAATGAGTGAATGGGTGAAGACATGGTTTGGCTCTCTCTTTGCCCCTGAAGCCTGACTCCTCATGAAGCTTTTATTGCCAACTCCCGTCCTTGGGCTCTCCAAGGAAAGAAATTAACTGGGGTCAAATTGGAATTCCAGGCAAGACTTTTATTGAGGCTTATGCTCCAGGACAAGGGAGATAGCACAAAGAAAAGGGTCCTTCAGGCTCACTCCTCAAAGGCCAAGGAGAGTTTTTAAAGAGGCTAAGTAAAGAAAAGAGCTATTTCTAAGCATGTAGGGGCAAGGAGAGACACAGAAAGTTGTGTATGCAGGCACAGTGGACAGAGCATGCTTTGTCATGCATGGCATGTCTCATTAGCATGTTAAGTCTCCACTCCTGGAAGTGATTTTTAGTATTGTAATGAGGGAAAAGGTCAACACTGGGGTCCACCTTGGCACAGACTGGTTTGGTAGGGTCTTCACCAGTCTTTGTAGTCAAGTCCTCCCTTTGGTAAGAGTTCTGCTTCTGTATTCCTACAAATATGCTACTCAAGGGACATAGGGTTTCTGCTATCATGGAATGCTGGGTTTCACAGTCAGGGTTAAGGGGACCTGAGTCCAGTCTCTGCTTTGTCTCACTTTCTAAAAAGTATTTCAGTAAAAGCTGAGGAAGTTTACCCCAGCACAGTCTTTTACGTTTTAAAGGTGCAGGATTGAGAACAATTGCTTATCTATGCAGAGGGAGCTGGAAAAGACCGATTCCTGATGGACAGGTCCCTTCAGTAGGCTGGAGACAAAGATTTTTTTTTTGACTTGTGCCTCCAGATGTTCTCTGAAGAGAGCCCATCCTCCCATGATGGCTCTGACAGAAGACCAAAGTGCCACTCACCTCTAATTCAACACTTTTATACAATAGTTCATGTGATTTTCAGGCTCTGAGAATGGGAGGGCCAAAGGGAGCTGTGGAGGAATGCGCGTATGGTGACTGCAACAACTTCCTGCGTGCAACCATGTGTATCTATATGAAGTTCAGTACAGATTAAGCAGGTTACCAGTTGTGAGTTTTGTTTTTGTTTTTGTTTTTTAGTGTTATTTATTTTTAGAGAGATAGAGTGTGAGTGGGCGACGGGGCAGAGAGAGAGGCGGAGAGAGAGAGAATCCCAAACGGGTTCCTCATTGTCAGCACAGAGCCCAATGTGGGGTTCAAACTCACGAACCCTGAGATAATGACCTGAGCCAAATTCAAGAGTAGGTCACATAACCACCTGAGCCACCCAGGTACCCCTTCAGTTGTATTTTTATTTTTATTTATTTATTTATTTTTGTTTGCTTTGCTTTGTTTTCTTATAAGCTTCTTATCAACATCATTGTCGTCATTCTTGTCATCATCATCACCACCACCAAAACACCTAGGAGGGCAATTTAGGTTTCAAACAAGCAAACTACAAATACAGGCAAGTCCGTAAGCATATTCAAGAACAGAAAGTTGGTAGAGATAGTTTACACCCTTGAACCCAATCTCTGTGACGATTGACATCAAATGGAGAGCTTGGGAGAAGTATCTTCGTGATGAACATTTTTGTCTTTTGTGAGGAGCTAGAACACAACTTACCCCTATGGATGGGCTATAGAGAATCCCTGAATGGGACCTCTGTTAGCAAAAGATCCACTCTTGTTTCCGGGATAATTATAAATTGGTTGACAAGTTTTTGTGATTCCCAAATGATGAGAACATTTTAACATGTTGCAGTTATTTTAGCATGGGCTAGGGTAGAATTGTTTTCGCCTACAGCTGTTTTTCAGCACTTCACAATTACCCCACTATGCTAAATTGCTTGAAGAGTAATTAGATTTGAATAATTTAATTATGGTGGTTAAGATTGCTGTAAGGTTTGCAAGTCTGTAACATTTAACTTCCACAAGACCTTGTGACAGTTGCATCTTATGGAAGGAGATTCATAGGTAGTTAGGTGACCCAGGAAGTTCAGAGCCTACCTTTCCCCAGCCTCTTACCCCTGGAACTGGAGGGAGAAGAGGATGAGTAGAGGCAGAGGGCCTGCTGGGGCTAACCTGGGCTCTGACTTGGCCAGCTCGTGGACTCAGAGGATCTCTCTTGCCTGAAGTGTGCTGGCCTAAGGCTCAGCTCCCCGGCAGAAGAAGAACCTCCTGGGTTCCATCTTCTCTGCAGTCTCTCACACTTATCCTTAAGGGGGAGGAAGGACAAGCCCAAGGAAAAGTGTCCCAAGAAACAGAAGGAGCCAAATGTTTATAAGCAAGAGATCCTTGTTCACCTGAAGAAAGAAGCCCGTTGAGTCAGACCACACAGCTGCCAGGGTGGTGCTAAGAGCAAGCAACAAAAAAGGAAACAAAAACTACCACAAGAAAACAATCCCTTCCACCCCAAAACTGTGCCTTCATATAAGACCTTTTCGTAAATAGAGTGTTGTCCTTAGATTTTGTTTTTTGGTAAACAGAAATGATGCATGTCATTGAATCAATTCTGTCCAAAATCTTTTGTATTAATGATAGGCCTGATGGTCTTTGGACTGTATCTGCTTTATAGCAATCAAATAATTATATGGTAACATCCAAATGTTGTTTCATAGTTATTGAAGCAGTGAACATGTGTTAAACATGTTTTTACTGTAGCTGCCCAAATGTGGCTAGTGTTTGGAAACACCTGGGGAGTTATCACTTGGGGTCCTTAGAATTCTGTATTTTCCAGAGTTACCAGGTCTTTGCTGTAACCATGCCATGTTGCCTCTGCAAACAGGTGTTTTATTTATCGTTATAATTTAAACACTTTTCTCTATGTTTTTCTTCTAAATTCCAACTATTCTTTAAAAAAAAATTTTTTTTTATGTTTGTTTATTTTTGAGAGAGTGAGAGCACAAGCAGGGGAGGGGCAGAGAGAGAGGGAGACACAGAATCTGAAGCTGACTCCAGGCTCTGAGCTGTCAGCACTGAGCCCGATGCAGGGCTTGAACTCAAGATCTGTGAGATCATGACCTGAGCTAAAGTTAAACACTTAACCAACTGAGCTACCCAAGTACCCCAATACTAATTACTCTTTAGGCCCAGTTCATGTCTCTTGTCTTTGATGAGATCTTTTCTGAACAGCTGATTAAGCCAAGTGCTCTATTATCTGAATACTTACAGAATTGATTTCCCACCTTCTATATTTTGAGGTCTATAAGTCAGACCTGGGGACAATGAAGTGTATAACTCTTTGACATCTCAAAGAGATTAATGGCCACATACACAAATGCTCAATGTGCATTTGCTACTTTAAAAAAACAACAGAATTTCAAACCTAAATTGATTTAATGTTAAATACTTCAGCCTTGCACTACTTAGAAGTTTGTCTATTACTGAAGAGAACATGAAATTATTGTGAAATTGGTGTTCGAAGTGGCAGTGGTGGGAATTCTTTTGCAAAAGAAGCAGTCTAAACCTAAGGCCTGGTAGTACTAAAAAGGATTGGAGGCTCTTTCTGTGCAGATCGCAAAGGTAAGCCAGTCTTTGGGGTAGCTAGGTGGATTAAGGGGCTGAATGACAAGGTCCACACTCAGATTCTTAACATGAAGTATACAATACAGGCAATCCTCCCTTGCATGGCTCCAAAATGCATAAATTTCAGTTTCCAAAATTTAGTTAAATAACACCAGTCCCACAAAAATATTTAAAAAAATTATCATGGTGTACTAAGCAGTTGCAAAATAATCTACAATTCACTCCAGGCAACAAATAACTATGTAAATGACATGCACATCATACATCATCATGATCAGTAATCAGTCATGTCATTTATTTCAAAATCTGCCAGGGTCTGGTCAATATACAACTGTTTTTCAGTTCGTACAGGCAGCAAAGCAGGTAGTTGTGTTAACCTCCTTGCCTCCCAGTGATAAACCCACATGACATTTTACAAAAATGGATAATCAATCAAGAGGAATTTGGCTGACAAAAATGGAAGTATAACAAAGAAATGAGAAGTGATAACCCTAGCAGTGAAATTTGAATCCAACACTAATGAAGCCATGGAAGAGTCCTTGACTGTGGGAATGTCCACACTGCTTTTTGAGAGATTCTAAAAAGGCAGCTGGAGGAACTTAGGGAAGGTGAAGCTATGGGTCTAAATTAAGGAAAGTATTTGCACCATAAAGGATGAATATACCCCAGAGGAAATGGATATATCTGGCAAAGAACTTCACATTAAAGGAACTCTCAGAAATATTTCATGGCATCGGAAGAGCAAAGGACGTAGTATTGGTAGTAGATTCTAACATAGAAAGGAGTATGACAATTCATCAACATATAAACGGTGCCTGCTCCGTGTCACAGATTACTTGAGGAGGAGAAGGCAAACCTGTTCAAATTGCCCTTGAAACGTTTTTTTATGAATGAATAAAACATTTGAATTTTCTTTATAAATTTTTTTTTCAACGTTTATTTTTATTTTTGGGACAGAGAGAGACAGAGCATGAACGGGCGAGGGGCAGAGAGAGAGGGAGACACAGAATCGGAAACAGGCTCCAGGCTCTGAGCCATCAGCCCAGAGCCCGACGCGGGGCTCGAACTCACGGACCGTGAGATCGTGACCTGGCTGAAGTCGGAGGCTTAACCGACTGCGCCACCCAGGCGCCCCAAACATTTGAATTTTCAATGTTCCTGACGTTTTAAACAACACTGTACTAAATAAACATTAGTTTTATTATTTTTTTTCATTTTCCTATCTTATAGCCATCAATAAGAGTCATTTTAATATTTTGGTAAACTATTTAAAGTTCACTGAACAATTGTAATTTTGTCATTGATTACTAAGATTGCTTTGCATGGTTTCAGCTTATATGGTCATTTTTATAGTCCTGCACTGCCATGCTAAGTGAGAACTACCTGCTTAATTCATTTTTTTAATGTTTGTTTATTTTTGAGAGAGAGAGAGAGAGCAAGCATGAGCAGGGGAGGGGCAGAGAGAGAGGGAGACAGAATCTGAAGCAGGCGACAGGCTCTTAGCTGTCAGCACAGAGCCTGATGTGGGGCTCAAACTCACAAATGGTGAGATCGTGACCTGAGCCGAAGTTGGACACTTAACTGACTGAGCCACCCATGAACCCCAAGAACTACCTGTTTAATTCAAAGTAGACTGCTATAAATTAAGAATGCTTATTGTCATACCTGTAGTAAAAACTTAAAAATAAATAAAGGGTATCTTAAAAAGGTATAGCTATAAAGCTATTAGAAGAATTCATAGAGATTATTTTACATTAATTCAAAAGGAGGGAGGAAATGAAAAATAGTGAAACAAAAACATCTTTTTAGATAGCAACAAGACGACAAACTTAAAACAAACTGTATCACCGATTATATTAAGTGTGCCTATACTGAACACCTTAATTGAGAGATTGTCAGAATAGATAAAAAATCAAGTTTCAACTATATACTCATTTCAAAAGACACAATTTAACATAAAGACACCAACTGATAAAGGTAAAAGCATAGGAAAAACATGTTCATATAAACAGAAGTGTAACAAAGGTGGCATGGCTTTTTTTTTTTTTTTTTTGAGAGAGAGTGAAGGAGTGCAAGTGGGGGAGGGGCAGAGAGAGAGAGGGAGAGAGAGAATCTCAAGTAGGCTCCATGTCCAGTTCAAAGCCCCAGGGCTTGATCTCATGACCCTGAGATCATGGCCTGAGCCAAAATCAAGAGTTGGACACTCAACCAACTGAGCCACCCAGGGGTCCTGGTGATACAGCTTTTTGATATCAAACGAAGTAGGCATCAAGCAAAGAGATCATCAGAGATGATGAAGGACACTTGATAATAAAAAGATTAATTCATCAATAAGGCAAAACAATCATGGATGTGTACATATTCAATAATTTCATAATACATGAAATGACTGATATAATAAAGGGAGAAATAGAAAAACCAGCAATCCTCATTAGTGATTTTAACATCCCTTTCAGGCTAATTGATAGAATACTTAGCCAGTTTCAGGACAGATAAAAAAGACTTGAGCCACACACAGACCTAGCATTGCCTGAACACCACCTGCAACCCCTGAGAATACACAGTCTTTCCAGTGCACATAAGTAAGGACTTCCAGCAAAATAGGCCATATGCTGGTACATTACATTTCAAAAGACTGAAATATTACACAGCATATTTTGTGACCACAGTTAGAGAAAAATTAACAATAACATAATGCTAAAAAATATATAAGACAATTTCTTTAAAAAATTTGCATTTTTATAAGCATATTTTGAGTCCAGTCATTTTATTTATCTCTTCATATATATTCTTTAAAACTGTCATAAATAGGGGGTGCCTGGGTGGCTCAGTCGGTCAAGAGTTCAACTCTTGATTTTGGCTCAGGTCATGATCTCAGAGTTGTGGGATCAAGCCCAGTGTTGGGCTCCCCGCTGGCTGTGGAGACTGTTTAAGATTTTCTCTCTCTCTTTCTCCCTGCCCCTACTCTGCTCACACTCTCTCTCTCTCCAAAAAAACAAAAACAGAAACAAACAAAAAAAACCAAAGAACTGTTATAAATAGGCTTCACCCCATTGCTTTATTTTGAACATTGTAAAATGGCAGCATTAAGCTCATAGGAGCTATGATATTTGAATTATTAGAAGAGCACCCAGCAGTGGGGTTTAGGTGACAGATGATGGATAAGGGTTAGCTATTGGAGGACCAGTTATGCAAAAAGCTTTGGTTTTGTTTATCCTAATGGCACATAAAAATTTTTTAAAATTTTCCCAATTTTTTAAGACACTCCCTGTCTTTTAATTGATTTTTCAGATAAATCATTAGCTACTGTTAGGCCTTAAGTCTACCATTTATTTTTTATATTTTTCTGTTATATTTTTATATATATATTTATATTTTTCTGTTATATTTATATATTTATATATATAATATATAATATATAAAAAAATATATATTTTCTGTTATATTTTTATATCTTCCTGTTTTTAGTTTCTCTGTTTTCTTTTCCCTGCTTTTCAGGGAAATTATTTAATAATTTTAATAATTTTAGAAATCCACTTTTATTTATCATTTTAACATATTATCTGCAGTGTTATTAAGTGGATCACTTTATATAGTTTGTTTTTATTGACTGTAATATCAGGTATCATATTATCTATATATCTATGAATCTATATGACACCTAATCTACTGGTGTCAACACTTTACCCATTAGAATGACAAATGACTTTTAAGAAACTTACTTTACGTCCCTTTGTGCTCTTCTATTTCTAATATAATTGTCTTAAGTAAAAATTAAATTTAAACTTTCTCTATGTATACTGAGAACCAAATCAAAGAATGTTAAAATTTTTGCTTCAACTGTCAAGCATAATTTAGAAAACTCAAGAGGGAAAGTAAGGTTTTCTTTACTTATATCTTTGCTCTTCCCAGTGTTTTTTCTTCCTTCTTGGTATCCTAAGATTCCTTCTTTTCCCATTGCTTTCTGTTTAGAGAAGGGAGGCATGATTTGTTGTAAACAGGAGGGGATTGAAGTCTGGGTCCCCTAGTTGACCTCCAGTGACATTTGGTGGGGGTAATTCCCTGTTATTCCTGGGTGAGGTGGGAGGTGAGGACCCCCAGTATGCCTCTACTTATAGCATCCAGATACCTATCATCAGTTTTGAGGTCCCCAGCCTGCCTGCCTTTTGTTCTATACCTTTCAGAGTCTTCTACATTATATGTTATGTCCAAGGTCCTTAGCCATACATAAATCAAGACTAAGGAAAAGTATGTCTACTCCATCTTTGCAGATTTGGAAATCTTAGACTGTATTTTTAACGCAATGATAATGAAAACACATCAAAATTTGGGAGGTGCATCTAAAGTACTATTCAGTGAAAAATATATAATTCTAAAAACTTAGAAAACAAAAATAATCTACAATTGGTAATCTAAACCTCCACCTTAGAAAGGTAGAATAAAAAGGGAAAATTTAATCTTAATAAGTAGAAAAAGGAAATAATAAAGATAAGTGCACAACAAATGAGCTAGAGAACAGAGCAATAGAAAACTTCATTGAAACCAACAGCTCTTTCTTTGACAAGATCGGTGAAATTGATGAACCCCTAGCTAGACTGAGGAAGAAAAAGAAGACACAAATTTCCAGTACTCAGTTCTGATGTAACATTTGTTTCAAAATGTGATTTGTTTCTAATGCAACTGATACCCTAGGGAACACTTCAGAGTAATGCACTTTCACAGTTATTTGTGTGTGATTCTTCCCACAAGAAACACTAGGTAAATGCAGAAAATGGCACCCAGTTGAATGGGGCTACGAACGAATACATAAAATGCACAAGTGTACACATCTCAAACATCTCCCAGCTACCTCATTTCGCCATATGCATGATAAGCCACACTATCCACATCTGGTGTTGGAACTTTTAGATAACTCTCCCTCCATCACTTCATGATAACCCGCAAGCTACAACCCTTCTGATGCCCACTTCTACAAGCAAGCTTCAGGTCTTTTTTTCAATGTAAAGTGCCATATGCACTGTCGTATTTATGTATTTCTTAACCATTTCACATATAGAAAACTGCTACTGTTTTTAATAGATTACTAACTTCTTTTTTGTTGTTATGCGTCACTGACAAAGTCCTTGAATGTGGTGCCCTTATCCCTATTTTCCCCATAAGTCCCAAGGATTTTAGAATGTAATTTTGTATAGCATAGTGGTTTTTGAGATATGTAGCATTGTAGAAAAACTGATTTTACTGGGTGCTTTACTGGGTGATGGAATTTAATGTTCCAGATAGCACAACCAGACATTATCTGTCTCCTGTTTGTTGCAATTATACAGCATCAGCTACGAAGGCTTCTTACTAGAATTCTTGAGCCTAAAACTAGTCAAGCCTTTATTTATTTATTTTTTTAATGTTTATTTTATTTATTTTTGAGAGACAGAAACAGCGTGAGCAGGAGAGGGCAGAGAGAGAGAGAGGGAGACCCAGAATATGAAGCAGGCTCCAGGCTCTGAGCTGTCAGCAAAGAGCCTGACGTGGGGCTTGAACTCACAAGCTGTGAGATCGTGACCTGAGCCGAAGTTGGCCGCTCAACCGACTGAGCCACCCAGGCGCCCCTAATCAAGCCTTTAGATCTAACTTCCAGTGTAAAGAAAAACAGAGGAGATAGAAAAAAAGTTAAATGATACTGTGAGGAAACAATTAGATAAATGCAAAATGTTTATCAGATGGTTGGCTTGGTCTAATTGAATTCTGTTTTGAAGAAATCAACTGTAAAATACATATTTGGTACCACTGGGGTAATTTCTTAGAGACAGGGTATTATATTTTCAAGTTATTATTAATTTTAAGAGTAATGTTATTGCCATTAAATCACAAAATATTCTTATTTGGGGGATATAAAAGCTTAAGTATTTAGAAGTGAAGTGTCCTGATGTCTGTAATTCCTTTAAAATACTTCAGGAATGTATATGTATGTTTGTATATACATATATAATACACATATACACACATGTATACACACATACACATACATATATATACATGGAATATACACATATATACATATCTGTATATGGAATATACACATTTATACTATACATATATGTATATGAAAGTACATATGACAATAAAATAAAGCGAATATGGCAGAATGTTGTAGGTATTTATACTAATATTTTTAATTTTTACACATTTGACATTTTTCATGTTTTATAATTTTATAATTTTGCAGAATGTAAGAGGAGTTAAAGTATTTTTCACCTACTCTTTTTTACAGAAACTTAATGACTTTAGAGATCCCCCTTGGTGTCAAGGTTAATTTATCCTGCCTGCACCAAGTGGACATAATCCATTCTCTCATTGCTCTTGTGTCTTCTGTTATAAAAAGCACTCAGCTTAGGCCGCCTGTGCCCATCTTTGGGATTCCTTGCATTCCTTCAGGATATAAGATTCCTATTGTATTCCCTTGTCTGGCCCCACAAGAGAAATTCAGCATAACTTTCTCTCTCTTACTTGGATTTTTTTTCCTTTGAAAAAAGGAACAATCAGATCAGAGCAAAATCCAAAAAAGTAAATGGAATAGTGTTTAATAGTCACTGGGAGAAGAGGCAATGTTCCAGAAGCTTGGGATTTAGAGTAAAATTTCTTTACACTAGTAGCAAAGACTTTGGCCCTGATGGGCAGCTCAAGGGGGAAAGCAGAGCCTGGAGAATGATTCTAAAATGTGTGTGCCTGAGTTTCATGCACAACCAGGCACAGTAGGCTCTCCCAACTCCTTGACAACTAGGAGCTGTTGAATCTGAGCCAGGCCTGAAGGAAATAGATACCTGAGCGTACCAGACACAGGGAAACAGCTCATGTGCATACTGTTGCAGGGATTATAGAGAAATCTCCGAGAAGAAGGGCATGGGGACAGGGAACCAGAAGAAAAGTTAAAGGTATTTAGAAGTGATTACAGGATTTTTTTTTTTGTATTTTTTACTCCTTTAATTTTTTGCTGGTGATTAACAGTAGTGCATCCAGAAATAGTTTAAGCTAAACATAGCATAGCTGGCAGAGGTTGTTATAAAATAGAACTTGGGTGTGGGAAGGATGCCTCTTAGCTGTAATCCTTCCCCTGGGTAAAGTGATGTCAATGCCATGAACTTAAACCAAGGTCAACCTTGAGAATTGAGTGCAAGATATCATCTCTTTAATTCAAGGGGAAAAGTTCATTCTTATGGGTTGCAAACTAAGGTAGAGGGCCCTTTTTTTAATAACCACACCTTTTTAAGAAGCAGAAGAGACTGCTATTAAGATTTAATTCAGATTCCTGATTTTACAGTGAGAACTATAGAAATTATTTACCCAGGCTTGCATAACTAGTTAGTAGTAAAGGTTAAGATTATAAATTTAGAGCTCTTCTCACTATGGTATGTGGTTTCTCTCCATTTAGGATTCCTTCCCCACTGGATTATGAGTAAACATGAACACAAATAGAATACAATTAGAACTCTGATGAGATTGTTCCCTGGCCTAATCAAAACCTTGTGAAACTTTGGTTGGGTGCTTGGAGGTGGGGAGAAGACTATAGTTGGAGAGCCATAATCTGCAAACTAATCAGAGCCTCTAGTTTAGAGGTGGATGTTGTCTTTTAGGTAATCTAATCTCAGGGGGTGCTCAGAGAGGATTTCAGGGGTGCTTTCTGAAAAGAGTGTTGAATCTGTGGGTGCCTCTTGTGAAAATGGAGAACAAGATTTCTTGTATGCATTATGGAGTTAGACCAGAAACCATTAGGAAATAGGAAATATAGCTCTGGACCCACACTGGCTCCATACTGGAGGTATGACAGGATATCTGGTAAGACTAGAAGAAATATTTCTTCATACTAGAAGAACTCTCTCCCAACCTCAATCCTTACCCTAGTCCATTCTACATGGGATTTGACGCTCCATTTTTTCCCCAGTAGAAACTCCATAGACCTTTCTTTCTTTTTCTTTCTTTCTTTCTTTCTTTCTTTCTTTCTTTCTTTCTTTCTTTCTTTCTTTCTTTCTTTCTTTCTTTCTTTCTTTCTTTCTTTCTTTCTTTCTGTCTTTCCTTTTAAAAAAGCCACTTTATTTTGAAATAATCTCAGGTATGCAGAAAGTTTGCAAAAGTAATGTCAAGAATTTCCATATAACCTTCTCACCCAGATTCTCAATGTGCTAAAATTTTACTGATTTATCATTCTCTCTTTTGGAATCATTTGAAAGTACATTGAAGATGTAATGCCTCTTTATGCCTAAATTTTTCTGCATATGTCTTGAAACAAGAGTATTCTTTCACATAATCACAGTACTGTTATCAAAACCAGGAAATTAGCATTCATACAGCTATTATCTAACCTACCCGCATTCACATTTCATCAGTAAACATGGACACTAATGTGCTTTACAGCAAAAACGAAACAAAGCAAAACAAAAAAACCAGTTTCCTGGTTTAGGACCAATCTAGTTTCACATGATGCATTTGGTTGTGATATCTCTATAATTTCCTTCAAGTTTCTCCATCTTTTTCATGACCATATACGTGTTTGAAGAATACTGGCCAGTTAATTTGTAGAATGTCTCTAATTTTTATCTGATGCTTCCCTGTGATTAGACTCAGGTTGTACCTTTTGGGAAGTAATACTACACAAAAAAAGATGTGTTTTTCTCATTATATCATCTCAGAAGACAAAAGACCTAAAACAACAGTTGCCAAATGGTAATTGTTCTCAAATCCCATCTTCCTTTTACATGTGTTTCCATAATTTCTTCTATATCTATTAGTTGCCATTCTACCACAAAGAAGAGATTTCTGTTCTTTCTCATGTATTTGTTTTTGTATCTACATAAGTATGGACCCATGGATTCTTACTGTATTCTCTGGATTATAATCCATACTATCAATTTTTATTTTGAGGCTGAAGTTGTCCCAGATTTAGTCCCTTCAGCTGTGTCCTTATCCCTTTGACATGTCCCCATATTCTTTTTGCACACCTCTACTTTCTGATCCAGCAAGGTGTTCCAACGTCATCTTGTACTTTTCAGCTCCATTCCTGAAATCATTCATTTCCTTAAAGAACATTGATCCTTGGGGCACCTGGGTGGCTCAGTCATTTAAGAGTCTGGCTTCAGCTCAGGTCATGATCTCACAGTTAATGAGTTTGAGCCCCGCATCGGGCTCTGTACTGACAGCTCAGAGCCTGGAGCCTGCTTCGGATTCTGTGTCTCCCTTTCTCTCTGCCCCTCCCCTGCTAGCTCTCTCTCTGTCTCTGTCTCTCTCTCTCTCTCTCAAAAACAAACATAAAACAAAAAAATAAAGAACACTGATCCTTTTCAGTGGAGAATTGTATTCAGAACTAAGATCTGGGTGTTAAGTTTGTTTGTACTGGAAAGTCCCAAGTGACGCTTTTATAAGCCTTGCTTTTATCATCTAATTTCTAGGAAACTTGCTGGGCTTTTCTGCTAGATAAAGCTCAGGGTCCA
The DNA here is from genome assembly GCF_018350175.1 of Felis catus. Taxonomy (NCBI): domain Eukaryota; kingdom Metazoa; phylum Chordata; class Mammalia; order Carnivora; family Felidae; genus Felis; species Felis catus. Next base: position 42,724,340 of record NC_058380.1, read on the forward strand.
CTTTTCCCATCTCAGTTCTGGTGCTGCTTATCTTCCAGGAAGAAGCTTCCATCTGCATGTGCTCATTTTCACAGTGTCTCAGTGTCTACAAAGTTGGGTGCAAGCTCCCCAGAGTGAAAGAAGGACTTTCTTTATAGCCAATTCCTACAGCAACCATGTGTTCAGAACCAAAAACTAAGGAATTGCCAGCTTAAAAATGCTTGTGGGTACAATGAACAAGGAAGTTGAAACCAGGGAAGTCCTAGAAACTGTATTCGTCAACAAGTACAAAAACCTCACTCTTCTTCTTTACATGGGGACACAGACATGAAGGAACAAGACTGGCAAATATGGGTGGAGCTCAACATTTCCAAACATTGCCCATGTACCTATAGCCTGTTCCTTGGTCTATGTTTCCTAACCATTTTTCTGAGAAGGTTTAGGGACGGTCTCTGCTTCTTATGCCTCTTTAATTCCTGGTAGTAAAGCTTGTAAATCCTTCTCTTTTTCTCATCCTGGATATCTCAGGACTGAATTAGGCTCCTGTCAAAGGGTTTGCTCTCCATACAAAGTCCTAAATGCTCTAAATATCAACCTTCCAAAAAAAGACCAAATACAGTGAGTGATGGTAGACAGGAAAAGTAACTAACATAACAGATATGTTTCATTTTCCCAGTATTGAAAGTTTTCCCTGGCCAAGTCTGGCATTTTTATTATGTCTTAAAGTTGTGCTTTGTTATCATTTCATTCAAAAGCATATGTCTTTGTTTAAAAATGTGTGTTAGTTGATGCCAGTTGTATATCCTGAAATGTCTTCTTGGAGTGATAGCAGTTTTTATGAATCTCAGAAACTGTGGCCTTTTCTAATACAGTGGAAGCAGAAACACAAAGAAGGCTTGTCTGAGCTGACTCCCAGCTCAGGGCTTGGGTTCATTATAATCTTAGCAGGCCACGTATCTTGTGTACCACGTCCATTGCCGCCTCTAGCTTATGTGGTAGCTTTACTCAGATTAGAAGCAAGTGCTTTGAAGGTCTCAGACTCACAAGTAATTAGTTGCTCGCTTCCGCTTATAACCCATTAGCCATGTGACTTCACCCAAACACAAAGCTGTCAGAAAGTGTCATCTTATTCACCATGTCCCCAGAAGCAAGGAGAACAGGAAATATTTGGCAGTAAGACCAATGACAACTAAATACCTTACAATTGGTTGTACCTTATAGTTAATCAGCAGTATTTTTCCTTATCAGTGGTAGGTAAAATAGTAATGTTTCTGATAATATGTGGTAGGTAAAATAGTAATGTTTCTGATAATATGTGGTCTCTTAGATCTTATGGTACATGGTAGCTTTTATGGATAGTCCGAGACTATTAATAGGATTTCTTCCTAGCCCTACCATCACAAAGTCATAAAAATCAAAGTCTTGGGTCATAAAAGCACTCATAGCCAATAAACTCATCCAGAAGTTCATAGGATATCTTCATGGGAGCTGCTGCACCAAAGCTATGCCATTTGCATGTGTATAAGAGGAGCTGTGTCCTTGGCCATCACCTGTGTTGCATCCTCTCTCTTTGTCTTGTATTCTTCCCTCATCTTGTGGCCATTGTAAAGTGCTGCCTGGGCCCAGAGTGTCTCTGCTTTTCTGAGTCCTGTGGTCCTGTGCTCTTGCTGTAACACTGCTTCCGCTGACACCCTGGCCACCTCATCATGTCCACTAGAGTTAATTAGCCCTATTTAGGCAGGAACTGCACTAGGGCCAAGGCTTGGGAAGTGGGTATGACTGACTATCATCTCAGCCTGGGCACCGGTATTGCTCTGAGGCAGCTCCGTTGGCTATCAGCAGCCCAAGCTGGTGCTGGTACCTGATCCCCTATGGTGGGATCCCCACTTGGCTGGTTCTCAGCAATGCCACAACTTGACTGTGCAACCTGTTTTACTCTGGCTGCAAATATCCTCCCTAGCCAGAAAAATGTCCTTTTCTAGAGCACCACATGATGATCTTGAGGAGACTGTGTCTATTAATGAGATTTCTCCCAGACTGTTAATGAGCTTCTCCTATGGGAGAAAGCCCATGAGAGAAAGGCTATTCCTATTGCCTGTGAAGCTTTAAACACTATGCAAGGCTCAGCACTTGGTCTACAAGCAAACCACTTACTGTCTCTGCAGACACGGGGCAAACGTTCCTGTGCTTGCACATTACCCTCCAGCCACAGTAAGCTGTCTGAAACCCCTCACTTTCCAATACACCAGGCTCGCCCACACCTCAGTTCTCTATGTGATCTTTTATTTAGAGAATCTGCTGCATCATGCTGTCTCTAGCTGGTTTTTATACATTCTTCAACATCAGCCCAAAGGCTCCCCACTCTTGACAACCATCCCTTATTTCTGCAGCCTTTCTCATCCTTCCTTCCTCCAAAACTCCACTGTATTTTAGCCAAACCCATGTCAATCCAGTCATTGCAGTTGTATGTCTCTGTCTCTTCCCTGTGAGCTCATTGAAGGCAGGAGCCATGCCCTTGCGTTTCTGTGTATGTGGTCTGTAGCACAAAGCTTGAGACATTATAGAGCTCAGTAAATGTTAAATGGATGCAGGTCTGTGCTCTTGATGAAGAGAATGGAAAGTTAGTTCACCAGGCATGCATCCTTGAAGGCTCCAATAGGGCCCTCTCACTGGAAGTGGGACGTGACCCCAAACCTAAGACTAAACAAATGAGAGGAGGGAAAGGACAATGTCATCCATTGAAGCTTTCCTCAAGTCTAGTGAGGTGGGAGAGGAACCAGTAGTGATGCCAGGGAGGAAAGACGGGGCTCATTTCACGCACCACTGTGTGCTAAGGAAGAGCTGAAGCACTGAAACTAGTAAGACAAAACCTTAGCCTAGAGAAAACACTTGAGAGGCTTTCCCTGCATCCACAACTTCACTGTTGAGCACCAGCTGCCCACTGAAAATGTCCTGAAAACCAAAGTTTGGGATGCCCAAAGCTGCATTCATCACTACCCCTTCTACTTCCTTGATAGGAAGGAAGATGAAAGTCTTCCTTGATAGACTTCCCCCTCTCCTTGATAGGGTCCTGCCACACTCCCAGCTGCTGGAGCAAGGAATCTAGGTATCATTTATGATGCCTCTCATGCCCTCAGTTCCCACATCAGACCCACCACCAATACCTGCAGTATTTTCACTCACGTGTCTTAAGATTCTGCTTGCCTTTAATTCTATTTTCTTATCTCTCCTCCTTTGTCACTGTCTTAATAAGGCAGCAATCCCTCCCAGACTTCAGACTGATATTTCTGCTTTTAGTCCCCGCACAATGATGCTAGATACTTCTCTCTCTTTTTGAAAATCTTTGAAAGCTATTTATGGTTGACAGGATAAAATCTTATTTCCTTAGCATGAGATGTAGTCACCTTCATGTCTGGCCTTTCCCTCAACATCAAGCTTTATCAGTTAAGATTCTTTCAGCTGAAAGTAGCAGAAAATCCTGATGCAAAATACTTAAATTGCTGATCTCCTAAGTAACAGACAGACATCTAGAGTTTGTGCAAGATGACTCATTGGAGTACAACAAAAAAAATTAGAACTTCTTAACAGTAAGAAATCAAAATTTGCAAAATGTTTAAAATAAGAATTGGCAGTGGAGGATTCACTCAGTCCTTATGACACACAGTAGCAATGAAATCTCCCATAGGTATAAGAGCCTCAAAGAAGACAGTTCCAAACTGAGGAAGAATTGACCAAGTCCATCCATTTCATGTATGCCTGGTAGTGAACTCATACTATCTGGATTTTGGGGGGGCAAGTCCATCCATTTCATGTATGCCTGGTAGTGAACTCATACTATCTGGATTTTGGGGGGGCAAGGTTATAGGGGGTGGTGAAGATAGATAATTATCCTTTTAATTTGTTATTAAAGTATAATTTATAAAACATCATAGGTTTTGCCTTTTATAGAACTTCTATACTGATGGAATTAAATAAAATATACTCTTTTGTGTTTGGCGCTTTTTTTCTTACCATAAGGCTTTTGGGATTTATGCCTGATGTCATGAATTGGTATATGCTTAACTATTTGTTTTCCAAAATGTTTGTACAATTTTATACTCTCACTGGCAGTCTGTGAGAATTCAGATAGCTCCATATTCTTGACAACATTTGGTGTCGTCAGACTTCTTCACTTCAGTCAAGTGAGTCGGTATTCCATTAGAGTTTACATTTGCGTTTCCCTGATAACTAATGATATGAATCATCTTTTCATATGCTTATTATCCATCTGCATATCTGCTTTTATGAAGTGTCTTTTTAAGTCTATATCCATTTAAAAATTTGATTGACCTTTGTTATTAATGTATAGTTCTTTATATGTATGATATAGAAGTACTTTATCAGATATTTTTACATAACACTACAAAATATTACTAATATTTTCTTCTAGCCTGTGACTTACTTTCATGTTCAGTTAGTATTGTCATTGGATAAACAGAATATTTCTAAAATTTTGGTAAAGCAGAATTTATAAATTTTTTTTTGCGAGGTTAATACTTTGATATTGCATCTAAGAAACTTTTCCCTGATTGTAAACATACTATCTTATGCTTTATTCCAGTGTAGAATGAAAGTGAAAAAGACACATAGCCTCCTTTTCATATTCTTATGAAATCAGTTTTGAGTTTACAGGCTTCCTGAAAGGGTCTCAGGGACCCTTAGTGGTAGCCAGACCACACTTTGAAAACATATACTCTATATCGTCACTGACTTTTTTTTGTCCACCTCTTCTATCAGGAGTATGAAAACCTACAACTCTGTGAGATTTTATTTCATGCATTTTAAAGCTCTTTTTTGTGCATGCAAATTTGAGGTTTTTATGTTTCCCAATGAATTGGCCCCTTTTATATGTTCCTCTTTATCACTGGCAATGCACTTTGTTTTGAAGTCTAATTTCTCTGTTATTCATATAGCCACTGCAGCTTTTAAAAATTTCATAAATAGTAATTGCATAGTATATCTTTTACATTCTTTTAAACTATTTGCAATTTCATAATTAAAGTGCACTTCTTATAGATAGCATACAGTTGTTCTTGCCTTTTTGGAAATCTAGTCTGACAATCACTTTCACTTTTTGAAACTAGAGTGTTTAGCCCATTTACATTTAATGTAATTATTGACATGGTTTGGTTGAAGTTCACTGTCTTGCTATTCGTTGTATTTGTCCTGTTTTGGTTTACTGTCCTTCCTTTGCTGATTTCTTTTGGATTAACTGAATATTGTTTAGTGTTCCATTTTATATGCTTAATTGGATTTTAGTTATACCTCTTTGTTTTATTGTTTAGTGGTTGTTTTAGGGATTAAAATGGTCATCCCTAACTAATCATAGTCTACCATGAATTAATGTATGTACCATTTCATATATAATTAAGGATTCTTTGATTTATCTCCTCTTTCTTTTGTGCTATTGTTGTCTTATATTTTATTTTTACGTATGTTATAAACCACACACTGCATTGCTTTGATTTGAACTTTATACATATAATTATGTGAGCCTTTTTACCATGTAGACACAGATTCATCTTCAGGTTAGGAATATTTTCTTCTATGACTTATTTAATTATGCTTAATGATGGCCTCAATTCCACCTCTTCTTTTTTCTCCTTCTGCGACTCCTTTGCTTCTCAAGTTGCCTCACTATTTTCTCTAAGCCCTTTATATTTTACCTCATGGCTTTCATCTTTCATCTTTTTCAAACCATTGTAGCTTGGTTTTTGAAAATATTTCTTCCATTTGTCGGGCTGGTGATTCGATTCTCAGTGGTTATTCCTTTGTCCATTTATTTATTGACTATATTAATCTAAATCATGTCTTTTAGTTCTGAGAGCCATCTTTGTGTTGCCCCTGAATCTCTTTAATAACTGCTTTTCCTGTCCAATTTGTTGTTAACCTCCTCCAGCAGCTCTATTTCACTGAGGCCAGTTCAGAATGTTCTGCTCATTCTCCTGCCTCTGACTGTCAGACATCCTCATGTAAAACTGTTATTTGGTTCATTTGATAGTCTGCTCACTTAGGCTCAAGTTCAGCTATTGATGCATTTCAAGTGGGGGTATCTCATGAGCAATGGAAGCTTGGTGGTCTCTGCTTCTTTGAGCCAATAGCAGAACTTTATCATGCTCTACTGAGATGTCAACATCAGGAACAAGCCTTTCTGTTTCTTAGCTGACTTGGGATCTCCTACCTTAAGAGTATAGAGAGAAAAGTTTTTTTTTTTCCATCTTCTCCTAAGCATCTCAGGACAGGGAGCCCAGACCCACTTATGTGGGTCTATTTTCCCTTCTCTTGGTAGCATTATTTGAATGAGAGATGGGGATGCATAACTGTCAGTGGACTAAGTTCACTTTCTGGATCCATATATTCTAATCCTTGACCTTAAGGTCTCCAGATTTGTTTCTAGGTTCTCATTTGGCTCAGGCAGAGAAAGTCCTGCACACATAGTGATCTCCACCTTTACCATTGTTAACTGCAGCCATAATAGTGCTTTACTCAGGAGAAGTGGCTGGATTGGAATGGAGCCAGGACATATTCAAACTGAATTTTCTACTCTAGAGACTTGGTTTTTTTAACTAATTTATTTTTTTCTCTAAGTAGGCTCCACACCAAAGGTGGGCCATAAACTTACAACCTCAAAATCACAAGTCGCATGCTCTACCAACTGAGCCCGCCAGGTGCCCCTGTAGAGACTACTGTTGAGCCAAAGAAAACTGACCACAGTGATTATCAAGGTAACCATTATGTTCTCCATTGAGTGGTGTATGAAGCAGTGTGGCGTGGAGGGGAGACTTCAGGGTCATCTAGCTCTGGGTTGGAATCCTAGCTGTGCTGCATACTTATAGTAGACAAGTTATTTAGGGTCTGCTAGGCTCATTTTCCTCTTCTATAAAATAAGGAAGATGAGAACTCTTTTATAGAATTGATGGATTTAAATTAACGAATACATGTAAAGCTTCTATCATTTACAGGTGTAGGGACCTTGTAGGTTCCCTTCCTCTTTTTTCTTAAAACTCTTTCTGCCAAAATTCTCCTATTTTCATGACTCATTTGCCAGCGCATAGACATGTCTCATAGCCTAGGACAAGAGTACCCACAGGATCTCAGCTTCAGCCTGAGTTTTCCCATTTCAACATTTTCCCAGTTGTGTGGCTATGTAATGCTACCACATGTTCTTGCACTGTAAACAGAAGTGCATCACACCTGGGATGTCCTAAGACAGGATGAATTGATATTTTATGTAAGAAGAATGATTTGAAATAGAGAAAGAATATTTCCTAAAGTCCTGTAGTGAGTTCTGAATGTAGCCTGGGTAACGTAACATGTAAAAGAGAAAAATTGGTTCTGGACAGAGGGAGAGGGACTAAAAGAGAGAAGGCAAATGAAAGATGAATTGGGACTTGTAAAAGGACAGGGACAAGGATAGGGATAGAGAGGGAGAGGAACTGGAATCAAGGAAGAAAGTATGGAGCTGAGCTGCCTTCCTTTTGACAGGCTCTTTAGACCATGCATGTGCCCAACAGAGAAAAAGGGCACAGCACCTGCCGCCAGTGCACAGCACACAGGTAGAGAAAGCTGCCAGTTGATAGCAGCTTTCTTGTAACCTATAAGCCCACCGGACCATTGATATGCCCTGCATGCCTGGAGAACCCAGAAAGGCAAACTGCAAACTGGAAGTTTGCTCCACTCAGGGCCTCTTCACATTGTCTCAAATATTTATATTCTGCCCTGTTTCTCGTCTTTATCTAGTTACCTCTGCTAATGACCATGGTGTTCCTTGATTGAATTTGGTTTCCATGGCTTGGCTCTAATGCTTGCTGAGGAGGCTCAAAAACCATCTCTCCCTTTAGTTCCTGATGGTAACCCCATCCCAGCTTTAGCACTTGCTCTTAGAATGGTGGTTGACTATAAGTCTGGCCACTAAACTAAGTCTTCCTTTCTAGTGTACTTGATTGTATCTCCTCTGTCCTTCCATGATTTGAAAGTGTTGTTGTTTTAACATCGAGTCTTTTGAAGAGGTAATTCTTTATTGTCTACACAAGCACCACTATGGTAATCATTACTTTAGCAGCTACTGTCTATTGATCACTTACATGTGCTATTCATTATTTATAGCACTTAGAAAAGATAATATTCTGGGGCATCTGGTGGCTCAGTCGGTTGAGCATCCGACTTCATTTCAGGTCATGATCTCACAGCTCGTGAGTTCAAGCCCCATGTCGGGCTCTGTGCTAATGGCTCGGAGCCTGGAGCCTGCTTCAGATTCTGTGTCTCCCTCTCTCTCTGCCCCTCCCCGCTCATGCTCTGTCTCTCTCTCTCTCAAAAATAAATAAACCTTAAAAACTTTTTTTAAAACAAAAAAAGAAGAGATAGTTTTCTATATAATCAGCAGCAGTTATTAAGTCAGATTAGCTAATCAGTGTGTGTTAATAAAAAGAGGTCAGGATGTAGATGGGAGGTGAAAAAGAAGTTGCAAGGAAAGGCTGACAATTCATATCTTTAGGGAAGCCAAGGTTATTAGGTAAAAAAACTGACTAGAAGTTCACCATAGCTAAGTTTAGTTTACATAACATTTTGTTTAGGGAAGGAAAAATTGAGAGCTGAGGAAAAGCTCTTCTTTTACCATTTTTTTTGTTTGTTAATATACAAACAAATTTTCTAGCTAAGAGGCTACGTTTATCAAACTCCAAGTTGTTCAAAATATAATGTCTTAAAATCAACTTGTGTACCCCAAATTAATAACCTAAACTTCCACCTTGAGAAACTAGAAAAAAAAGTGAATTAAACCTAAAGCAGAGAAAGTAGGAAGTTAAAGATTAGAACATACATCAATGAAATGAAAAACAAACAAAATAGATAAAATCAATGAAAGTAAGTTGACTCTTTGAAAAAAATCAACAGAATTAAAACGTTACCTAGACCAGTGGTTCTAAACCAGGGATGATTTTTCTCCTCAGGGTACACTTTTCAATATTTGGAGAAAATTTTAATTGTTATACCTTGGTGTGTGTGTCCATATGTGTGTGCCCGTGTGGGTGTGCTATTGGCATCTAGTGGGTAGAGGCCACAGATGCTGCTAAACATTCTATAATGCATGACAGCCCTCTCCATAATTGGGCCCAAATATCAATAGTGCTGAGGTTGAGAAACCAGAAAAAAGAGAAGTCACAAATTAACAAAATCAGGAATGAAAGAGGAGACATCATTACCAACTTTACAGAAATTAAAAGGATTATAATAAAGGCATCCTATGAAAAACTTTATGGTAACAAACCAGACAATTTAGAATAGGAAGATTTATAGATAGACAAAAATTAATGAAACTGACTGGAGAAGAAATAGAAAATTTGACTGGACCTGTAACAAATAATTAATTAGATTAGTAATTAAAATTCTTTCCTCAAAGAAAAGTGTAGGCCCAGATGTCTTTACTGGTGAATTCTGTAAAATATTCAAAGAAAAAAAATACCAATTCTTCAAAAATTTCTCCACAAATGATAAGAAAGAATACTTCCCAGCTAATTCCAATTACCAGAAAAAGGCATCATGTGAAAACTATAGACCAATATTCCTCATGAGTCTAGGTGCAAAAATCCTCAACAAAATAGTAAAATAAATCCATCTACATATAAAAACGATTAAACAACATGACCAGGTAGGATTTCTCCCAGAAATATAAGGTTGGCTTAATATCTCAAAATCAATATGATATCATATTAATTAAATAATATGAATAAGGACAAAACCCATACAATCATCTCAGTAGATGCACAAAAAAAATTTGACAAAATCTAACACCCATTCATGATAAAAACTTTCAATAAACTAGAAATCGAAAAAAAATGTTCTCAACTTGGTAAAGGATTCTATAAAATATACTTACTGGCAAAAGACTGCTTTCCCTCTAAAATTAGGGAAAAGATCACATATTGTATGATCCCATTTCTATAAAATATCCAGAGAAGTAAATCTATAGGGACACAAAATGGATTAACGTTTGCCCCTGGTGGGAATAGGGAATGACTGCAAATCGACACATCTTTATGGGGTGATGAAAATGTTCCAAAATTGGATTATGGTAATGGTTTCATTACTCTGTAAATTTACTATAAATCAGTGAATTGTACAATTAATGTGGGTAGATTTTATGGTATCTAAGTTAGATTCAACAAAACTCTAAAAATATTATCATGTTGGGCAGGGGGTACCTGGGTGGCTCAGTAGGTTAAGTGTCCAGCTTCAACTCAGGTCATAATCTCACCATTCCTGACTTTGAGCCCCTCATAGGGCCCTGTGCTGACAGCTCAGAGCCTGGAGCCTGCTTCAGATTCTGTGTCTCCCTCTCTCTCTTCCCCTCCCCCACTGACACTCTGTTTCTCTCTCTCTCTCTCTCTCTCTCTCTCTCTCTCTCTCTCTCAAAAATAAATAAATATTAAAAAATAATAAAATAAAGAGTATCACCATGTGGGTGTGGTGTGTGTGCATACATGCAAGTGAGAAAGAGCATCTGAATTTCTGAGGGTTTGGCCCCTACACTTGGCCTGATAACTAATTAGCTGTCTCTCCTTGGAAAAATTATCACTCTAGATCTCAGTTTCTTCAACCATAAACTGGAGGGACAAGGATATTTGATTTCTAAGGTTTCTTCCATTTCTAATGTTGTAAGTGTCTATGTGCTTTAGTGTGAACAAAATTATGGTTATGGCTCATAGGCCATGTAACCAAAGAGTAGATGCTAGGCTTCAGAGAAAGGTATTGCTCTGTACTTTAATGAGTAGGAGGCTATTAAGGGAGGACCTCTTGGAGCTCAGTTAGGGCTAGGTTATAACTTTGCCATGTGAGTGAAAACAGAGGAAGTGACTTGTTCAAGCCAAAGGAGCTACAGTCAAGATGAGAATCCACTTAACTGTTCCCTAAGTCAACATCCTTTCCTAAAGGGAGGCTTTCCTTTTATATTTCTTTTAGTAGGAGTTTGGGGAGGGCAATCTTGGAGGGTTAGAGGCAAGAAAGAACTGTTAGGTGCCTGTACATGTGGTTTATATCTTCATGCAGATAGATGTGAGGCTGGGTCTAAGGATGGTGGGAAGGGCATTGCTCTATATATGTCTAGTATCTTCCTTGCACAACTATAAACACATATCACCCTTTTATACTGTCTTTTTCCATTTGTCTCCCTGCCACTGAATTAAAGTCACCATAAGCATCAGCTTCCAGGAAAACACCTATTTATTATACAACAGATATTTTATTCCTATAAAAGTCAAAGAAACCAAAAAAAAGTCAGAGGATGGTAAACTCCTTGTAAATTCATGGCCCGATTTCACGGGTTCCACCCTGCTTTGTTTCTGGCTGTGAGGCTGTGGGTCCAGGTTCATTTCCTACTCTCCATTCACTGTTTACTGCTTTCTCATTGCTCCTTTACCTCCAAGCTAGATCCCAGAGCATGACTTAGGGTTCCAATCTGTCTGCCACTTTGTGGTTATGTTGTAGGTTAAGTTCCTTGAATCTAGAGAATTTGGAAAGTTTACATTTGACTATCAGGGTAATAAAAACCCCCAAACTCATGACTAATGGTAAGCGTAGCTGCCATTTATTAAGCACTGTGTGTCAAGCAGAATGTGAAGCTCTCTATATCCACTAATGCATTTACTTCTCAAAACAACCCATGGGACAGGCACTGTTATCTCCATTTCTTTTTCTTTCTTTCTTTTTTTTTAGTGTTTGTTTATTTTTGAGAGAGAAAGAAAGAGAGCACGACAGAGTGTGAGCAGGGGAGGGGCAGAGGGAGAAGGAGACACAGAATCGGAAGCAGGCTTCAAGCTCTGAGCTGTCAGCACAGAGCTGGACATAGAGCTCGAGCCCACAGACCATGAGCTGAGCTAAAGTCAGACACCCAACTGAGCCACCCAGGTGCCCCTGTTATCTCCATTTCTTCATGAAGCAATTGAAGCTCAGAGAAGTTAAGTAGTGTTCAGGATTGTATGAAATAAGTGATTGAGGCCCCCAAATCTATTTCTAGAGCTGAGCTCTTAATATAACCAGTGCACCATCCTGTCTCTTAATTCTACCTCATCCCAATCCAGTGTTATCCTGTATTCAAATCCCTCTTTCATACCGCTGTCAACAGACCAGCCGTCTAAACCATGGCAAGGAACTCACTGCCAGCAGGGCACCCATTCCATACTTGACTTTCTGCAGCTTATACCCAACATTTGTCGTGAACTTTTACACAAATGTGTTAAGACCACATGATTTCCTTTCAAACTGGAAACAAACAAAAAACAAACAAACAGCACATTGTGTCCCTTTGCCTTTTGAACACCTCTCCCCCAAAATGGTCCCAGTTCTTGAACAGTCTCTACGTGACAGGGTTTTGCATCTCCCCACTATGCAGGTAGTTCCTCTTTCTAGTTCCTAAACTTCTTTTAATGCTGCCTAAGCCTTGCTTAGTGTTTGGTGGTCACATCACTTGGTTAATTACTTCAGGAAATCCATTTTTATCTCTACATGTCAAATAAAATAGATCTAGAGATTACAGCTGAGCACTTGGTTCAGACTTCGAGAAATAGTTGTTAAATGGCCTTACATACTTTATTTAATTTCAGACTGATTGTCTCTATATCTATTTCCACTTTAGCTTCCTGATAATTTTATTCCTTGATATACTAATCCAAATTTGGCCAAAAGTTTTTTATTTTCTGGTCCTTTAAAAAAATGTCCTTTCCCTTAGAGGAAGAGGAAACAAATAGACCCTTCTTGCTGTGAAGAGCCTGGCTGAGCCGTGAGGCTGAGCTGAAGGGGACATATCCGCTGTGCTCATTCCTCTCCTGACTGATTGCCAAGCTGCATATTTGACCACAGAAAATGTTGAGGAACTCTGCCCACTCCAAGTTTAGCCTTGATCTTGTTGAGCAGCAAAAATGTCTCTGTGTCAATGGCTAAAATTATCTAGTCAGGCTCTCTCTACCCCTGGCCTGCATTTTCCATCATCTGTTTATTTGCAGTGGGAAGAGATCATCTTCCAAAGTGGGTCAAAGCAGATAGATTCAACCCTACCCCCTGTTGAGGCATAATAATTTTCTAAATCTGCCTGGGGATTCAAATTAGTTCTGGATGCTTTCCTGTCACTTGGGTGGAGGGCTTGTCCCTAGCATTAATATTGATGGAGATAGAAATGATTGCTGCCTATACAGTTTTTAACTGGCACTTAAAGTTGAGTTTTAAAGCCCCACAAAGATTAAAAAAAAAGAAGAAGAAGAAGCAGCAGCAAAATGCTTGCCAATTTCTGTAGTTCTTGAAGCACTCAAGCAGTAGGGTCCTCTGTGATGCCCTTAAATTGTAGGAACATTTCCCCAGCCAGGCCCCTGTCCTGTAATTCTACCTGAAAGCAATTTAATCTCTGTTTGAGGTTGTTGCCTTCTTCCTAAGGACCTACGCAGAAGGTGATTCAGTGAGATGAAATCCGAGCCGGGCCTGGCATGCCTGATTTCTAACACATGTCTAAAGCATGTATTTAGCTGTCACGGAGAGATCTGACAGTTTATGGGAGAGGTGCTATGCACAAAGGACCAGCAGTGGGCATTCCCGGCACACACCCACTCACAACATGCCGTGATCTGAGCCTCTCCTTTTCCCAGAGCCAAACACAACCTCTGTAATAAAAAAACAACCCCATTTACAAGGTACCACAATAAGCCACAACCATGGTTTTCATTTGGGGACTCCCTACAAGGACATTGATGCATGTAGAAACAAGTAACCATAAGCAAGTTTGCTCATCAAAAGGATATTTTTCCTTCATGGGCTAACACAGTGCAGGGAATGTTTAATTCTAGTCATGGCCAGAAATCTTGGTACCAACCGAATTTCCTATCACTAGGGTTTCTCATTTGTGGGGCTGCTTTGAGGCTTGGCCCCTAAGATACTTCCTCCTGTCACTGTTGCACACTTAACAAGCATCCTCTAAGCACAGGGCATTGTACTTCATTATCTTGTTTAGTCTTCACAAATACCCTGCAAGGTAGGAATTATTAGCCTCCTTTAGGGATGGCAAAAATGAAGCTCAGAGAAGATAAATCTGCTCCAAAGCCACACAACTAGTGGGTTGGAGAACGGACAAAGTGGCAAAAAGGCCAATAGAGCCCTCCATCTGTAAATCCCACATTCTTTTTTGTTAATGTTTATTCATTTATTTAGAGAGAGAGAGTGCACATGCACACACATGTGCTTGTGCAGGAGCAGGGGAGGGGCAGAGAGAGAGAGAGAGAGGGAGAGGGAGAATCCCAAGTAGGCTCTGTGCAGTCAGCACAGAGCCTGATGCAAGGCTCCATCCCACAAGAACTGTGAGATCATGACCTGAGCCAAAATCAAGAGTCGGACGCTTAATCGACTGAGACACCTAGGTGTCCCTAAAGCCCGTCTTCTTAACCACTATGCCCTGATGCCTCCATTGGACCTTCTCAGGCCTGTCTCACCCACATTTCTTCCAAATTAAGTGTTACAATTATCCTAAATCATCTACTGCTTCCTCCAGGGAAATGAATTGTCAAGCTTAAATTCTACCATTTTGACTGAGAAAGGAGAAGCCCCATTGGGTGAGAGGCGCTTACCCAGTCACCAGCCACCCCACCCAGGTCCTAGCCAGCCTTCAGAGGACCCCAGCCCCAGCCTACCATTTGTTCACAACTGCATGGAGAAGCTCCAAGTGAGCACCGCTCATCTGAGTCCGTCAACCTTAAAACCATGAGAAAGAAAAATAAATTGTTGTTTTAAGCCACAGTGTGTTGGGAAGTTTGTTATGCAGCAAAAGATAATGGAATACTATGGTTAGTGAGTTAATATTCTCTCTAACTCACTCATTATCTCATAGTACCTGGTGCTAATGTAGAAATATCTCCAACCTCCCATACACAAAAATAAGCCCGAAAAGTTTCCAAACCCGGAGAGAATCACGGGCTGCTCAATTAAATTTTGTTGTCGTTAGGTTGAAGGGCAGGGATTGGAACTTTTAATAAAATTCCTTATCAGCCTTTTACTCCCATGTTGTGACATAATGCAACAGAACAGGTCTTGCCAGGGAGAGAGGGGGGAGTGAGGATTGTCAAAGCTCAATTACTGTTTGTGTAATTCATTACATAACGTTTACACTTCTGATTTGTCCAACATGCCTTTGAATTTGATTTTTCAAGTGATTTACTGGGACTGCTAGAGAATACTTCACATCAGGAAGGATGGCAGGATATAAATTCCCTGAATGAACAGATGGGTGACTAATGGACAGAAATGCAAGTGGAATCTTATTTTATAAATACTTCCTATATTCCAGGACTATCCCATTCAAACACTTAAGGGAATTGCATTTCTGCCCATTTTATAGATGGGAAAACTGATTCAGAGAGGTTGCACTTTGAAGGTAGCTGGAAGAGCCAGGACTTGAACCTCAGTCTGATTCCAATGTTTGTTCTCTTTTCACTCATTAGAGTCAGATACACACAACCACCCAATGTGACCTCACTGCAGATGCCAAAGTGCTGTGAACAGGATCTTTACTGCCTCCCTCTCCCCGCTTCCCTGAGGCAGGGGCCATATTTTGACTTCTCTCCAGGAGAGTGTGGCCCGGGTTGAACTGTTGAATCAAATGTGCGCTGCCTGGGTAAGAGCTTGGGCTACACGCTGTTCTCCCTTCCATCCAGGCCCAGAATGCCAAGTCCTGCCTGGTATAGGGGTGGGGACACTGGTACCTGCTAGTGCTTGTGCTCCCTGGGGTAGACACCACTAAGGGTTACTGACTGTTGGGCCAGCCTCACGTTTCCAGCGGTTTCGTCATTTACAAAGAAAATAGAGGCCTTCGCACATGAATGTCTTGGTGTTTATAGTGCTACTAATCTCTGCCCCCTCCTACCCCACCGCACATTTACTCATCAGAGCAGAAACGTCCCAATCACAGCTTATATGTATAGTCCTATGCTTGTCATTATTTATTTATACTGTATAACTGGACTAGAATTTCTCACAGCTCCCCTCTTTTCCTCTGATGGTGACATATACTTCTTTTGCTACTTCCAGATAACTCAGTCACTTACAGCTTTAAATGTGGTCAATCCTGAATTTAACTCTCTCAGTTCCATGTAAAGAATTGGTAGCTTTCCTGGTTCAGGGGAGATACATGCAGCTGTCCATGTGCTGTCCTTCATTCTTTACTGACCATTACTCTGCCTTCCCACGCCCCCAGGCATGGCTCTGGCCCCTGTGCTTTCTGCACCCTCTGCTGAAGCATCTGTGGCTGGTGTAGCATGTGGTTCTCCTCCTGGACTCTGCCCACCCCTGCTCAGCTCCACCTCTGCTCAGTAACATTGCCCACCCTGAGACGCACCTTTTCCTTCATCAGCTTCTCATGACTGCCCCGGCACCCCGAGCCACCCAGTGTTCTGGCTGGTACAATGCTCCCTTTTATCAAGGAAGATGTGGCAATCATTAGTACTGCTTACCAAATATCTCTCAATTATACTTTCCGCCCCACCTCCATGGGTATCTGGAGCCATGTGGTTCATTTGACCAACTAGCAAAAATGAGGTGAGTCAAGGTAAACATTTAATTACCTGGGCAAGAGCCTCCAGAATACTCTTTCCTCTGGCAGACCAACCAACGATATCCAAGATGGCTGTTGTGCCATTGTCCTAGGCCCTGAGCGTCAAAGATGGGCTGACCTCCCTGCCGCCTAGTTATGGCTGTGTAGTGTGCTCAAAAATACACACGTTTGAGGGTTACCTGGCTGGCTCAGTCAGTAGAGCATGTGACTCTTGATTTCAGGGTTGTAAGTTTGAGCCCCATGCTAGGGTTAGAGTTTACTTAAGAAAACATTTAAAAAACATATAAAAATTTGTTAGGTGCATTAAATGTCTACTGGAGGCCAGGGAGACTTATGGGGTGGGAGGAGGGGAGCTATTTCAGGCCCTTCCTGCTTAATATGCCATTGTTGTTGCCACATTTTCTCTACTCTGGATGTCCCATGTGACTGAGGCATCCTGTGAAGTGCTGCAGTTCCCTAAGCCTATCTGGGTATTTCTGTCCTATCTCTACCCACCTGCTGGTTTTGACTCTGAGGGCTGAGGCACAGAGCACGCCCACCTTTGGGCTCTCCTCTCTTAATGTCTTTAAGATTTCCTCTCAGCCAAGGGATTTTTACTTCCTTCCTGGGTGATGGGAAAATTCACTTTGACATCGTATTCCTCCCCCTTTCCATGGCTTCCTCCTGCCACCCTCTGGCTGATTTTACAGGCCTATGCTCTCGTCTGCCAGGCCTGCCTTGCATCTTCCAGCCCTGGCTTTTTTCTTTCAACAAGCCCCAGATCTTACAAATCAAAAACACTCAGCTTTCAGACATGCCTTACCAGGGACTTGAGGAACTCTGTTTTGAAACTGAAAGCTGAGGGTTTTTTTTCCACTGAGGACTATGGGTATAGAAAGCCATCTATAGGCAGGTAGAGGAAGAGAAATAAAACAGACATTTAAAAGATAAATCATTATTTGACATTGCAGCTTCCGGCCCCTACATCTGCACACTCACACCTGGTTCTCTTTCCCTGTTGTCAGAACTCTAGTCCCAGTCTGGCCTTGCTTCTCATTCTCTTCCTAGATTGGCAATGTCTCCCTTTTTACTGGCTCTGTATTCTCAACATTTAACCATCTTTATGTTTTCCCTGTTACATTAATGAAACAAAGAGGCCATTAGACTGAAGTGCTTCTAATGTTTTAGCATCTTACATCAGCAAACCAAACCTAAGCCTGTAATGCCTTAAGATTAAGAGATCAAAACCTAAAGACAACTACTCACAAACAGCCAAGAAGTCTTTCCCAATAAGGCACCTGTTTAAGCGATAGCCAACCAAATAACTTCCTTGCTTGGATTCTGTGTCTTCTCTATAAAAGTCTTACCTCTAGGGGCGCCTGGGTGGCTCAGTCGGTTGATCGTTTGACCTCGGCTCAGGTCATGATCTCACTCACAGTCTGTGAGTTCGAGCCCCGCGTCAGGCTCTGTGCTGACAGCTCAGGGCCTGGATACTGCTTCCGATCCTTCTGTCTCTGCCCCTCCCCTGCTCATGCTCTGTCTCTCTCTGTCTCAAAAATAAATAAGAACACTAAAAAATAAAAAATAAAATAAAAAAATTAAAGTCTTGCCTCTAGCTCCTGCCAGTAGAGTCCTCCTACCCACTTCTCTCTTGTCACTGCCCAATTTGAGTAGATTTTTGCTCAAATAAACTCTTAAAATTTTTAATATACTTCAGCTGATCTTTTAACATCCCCATCAAAACAAACGTATGAACAAAACTCCACAAAATTCCTGCCTAATTGTATGTCCATTTCTATCTCTCCTCCATGACATTTTTGAGAGAGAAACGTACTCATCATCTGTTACTCACTCCCAAAGCCTTCCACTTTGGCTTTTGGATGCAGTGGGGATGTATCAGCCTCATCTCCCTTGATTCCCCAGCAGGATTTGCTCTCCTTGACTTGGGGTGTCTTAAAGCTCTCTCATCCCCTGGCCCAGGCTCCCCTGGGTTTCCTTCTACTTCTCTGACCATTTCTTAGCCTCTCTAGTGAGCTTCTCCACACATGCTTCTGAGGCTGCTGTTGCACAGGTTCCACCTGTGGCTCTATTCACTACTTGCATCCTCCTCCAAGGACTTAGAGACCACCAGACATGCCCTTTGCACCTGTCTTCCAGCCCTTTAGAATGTCTTCTTTGCTGTCCTAGAAACTGGTGCTTAGACACATGCCTCTTTAGCTCTTTGATGGAAAGTGGGTTGCAGGGAGGGCGCTCCTTGTCTGGGATTGCTGTAACCTCTCTTTGCTCTGAAATGATGATGGTAGGGTCTGCTGGCATGGGTTCTCCGTGCTCGCGCTCGGGGAGACTTCTCTTCGTCCATGCACACATTTGATCCTGTCTTTCCCATGCCACGGTTGCTTGCAGGAGTAAATGTAGAGTCTCCTTCATTGTTCATTCCCAGATGGTAACAAACCTGCTGTTTCCCACAACTTGAGAGTTCCCTAGTCCAATAAGCACAAGATGTTTTTGCTCTCAGGTCTCTAGCATTTCTTTCAGAGAGAATTGCAGTATTTAACTGGCGGGATGGGAGTAGGGACAGAATACAGCCTCCAAGAAGCCTTGTTACAGGAACTGCTCTTGGAGGATGGCAGCCTCTGTGTTGGGTAAGGATTGTTCCTAACAGCATCAGTCTTAGCCCCCAAACCTTTGCACTAGCAGCTCCCTCTTCCAGGACCACGTTTTCCCTTTCTTTCTCCACTTTCTGGAGGTCTCTGCTCAAGGCTCATCTTGTCAGACCACGCTGCATTACCCTAACATCCCTCTATCACTCTCCAGCTCCTCATCTGGCCATCCACCCCCCACCCCCACCGCTTTTTCCTTAGCCAATATCACCATCTGACACATTTTAATATGTTTGTCTATTATCTTTCTCTCTCTACTGGGATGTAATCTCCACCAGGGCAGAGAGTTTTACAGCTTTGTTCAGTGCTGTATCCCCAGCATCTCAGGACCTGGCACACTCAGTCCATGTATGTTGAATAGATACATGAAGGAAGGAATGAGTGAATGATTTATGACATCTCTTCCCATGAGAACAGGTAATTTCAGGCGGTAGATTTTAAACTGCCCTAGATAAACCAAGCTGGAAACCTGGGATGCACCCTTGTCTTTCCTTTCCCCAACATTCAGTGTCACTCGCTTAGTCCTTCCTTCTGGATGTCTCTGAATGCAGTCCCCAGATCTCTGCCCTCACCCCCAGTCCAGATCCACATCATCCTTCATCAGGTTACAGCCACAGCCTTCTGCCTGTTTTCCCTGACTTTAGGTCCTCACCCTCCTAATCACTCTTCCCACTGGAGCCAGAGGGTGTTGCCAACACACAAAGCTACTAATGGCACTCCCTGGATTAAAAGACTTCAAAGTCTTCTCATTTCCTCCAAGGTCAGCCCAACCTCTTTTGTGCAGCATACAAAGCTCTTGAGATCTGGCTTCCACTGAACTCTGCAGCCTTATCTCTAATAGTTACTCCCCTGGACTCAGGGTTTCTACCCACCGACTCCACAATTCTCCACAGCCACCCAACTCCCTCCACCTGGTTGCTTAACCAACACTTCAGGATGGAGCGGGGAGCGTGCCGTGCCAAGGGCCCTTCTGTCCTGAGAGTCTTCATGGACTCCAGACCAAACACATGAACAAATCACACAGCTGCTTCTTCCCACCTCATCCCCCTTCTGTATTCAAACAGGGCCCTCTGTTTCCCTTTGCCAATTATGTAATTATAACACTTCATTTTAATCGTCTGCTTGTTAGTCTTTCTCAACCATCAGACTGTGAGTTCCTGTAGACAAGGTCTTTTTATGTTTGTATGCTCAGCCTCAGAGGGGGACTTGGTCAGAGGAAAGGCTGGCTGAAAAAGATGATGAACAAATGTAATTTTAACAAACACATTCATTTTGTTTATATCAATTGAAAGGAAAAGTCAATGATCTTCTAAAATGAAGGGACTCCAGGTTATTTTTAGATAACTCATCTTCTTGAACAGTCTCATATTTTACATCCCACTTCTCCAGAGTATGTGATGTTACTAAAAGTGTTATTTTGTATTTGCGTACACATCTACCTTTAAAAGTGAATATTTTCAGTACAGAGTGCGGAAAAATGGAACTTGCCATCCTGAAAGAAATCATTAGAATAATGCACATTTACATTTAGGGCTTTGAAAGCTGAAGTCTGTTTAGTGTGTTTCTGGTGCAGGTGCAGGGCCAGTGGGGCAGCCCTTTCTCTGGGCCACCTCCCCAGCATTCCTCCTTCCTGCCCTGGGGTTGACGGCACTTAGAAACGGAAGTGGTTATACAGTCTCCAAGGTCTATTTAATCTTTGGCCTAGTTTTTGAATTTGCCAAAAAAGGAGGCCAATTAGTTCCAGGTGTGATGCTGCGGTCTCTGATGTGGAACTTCCCTATCGGGAAGTTGGCTCACACCTGCCTACAAATGGCTCCAACATCATTAGCAAGCCTTTCTCTTGCCTATGGGCTGGGAAGGGAATTCTGTTCACTGGTTTTATTTCAGAGTCAGTGTCCCATATCTCCTGGAGAATCAAGTATGCATTTGGTAATGTTCCTTTCATAATGTGAGAATTCAGTGGTCTGTAGGTCCTACAAGTTGCAAGCAAGAAATGACCCTACGAAAGATTAGATCTCAAAGCACACTTTTATTGAAGAAAAGCATTTCCCTTTAACTAGTTCAAAAAAAGACATCTGTGTTGATAAGCCATCCTTGCCCCCTCATTCATGGTGTGGCTCTTTTTGCCCAAATGGGTGATTTGTCCCCAGAGGGGATGATGTAACAGTTTCTTTCTCCATGAAGGAGCATAAAGTAAAAACCGTGCTGAATTTCATGTGCTGTAAAACCCCTTGCTTAATGCTTTCCAGTGGAGAATGCTCATCTTATACACCCCTGCAATGTTCCTAATTATGGCGTTCCTTTTTCCAGCCCCTGGGAAAAACAATTTTACTGTTAATCGTACACAATTATGGATCCATGTTTTCATTCTCAACCAAGAATCATGGCAAATTCTCAGCAGCTGATGTATATATGGGGAACTAACTTTGTTCATTCTTTAAAAGAATCCCCATAATATCAAATGTAACATGAAAATCATGGGGGCAAGAGGGTAGCCCCAACTCCCTAAATGCCTGTGGCTCACTCCGTTCATTTCCCCAACTCCTGCCAGGCCCTCAGTCCCTATGGTTTAAAAAGAGGCCTGTGACCTCAGACTTGAACTTTGGGGAGATTGTCCCCACCCAGATATAAAGAGCATCTATGAGTGAAACATGAGGATTTGATTAGGAAATGTGTTCAGGAGGTTGGACAGCTACATATGAAGAAATATACTCTCATTCTTATGTACTGTATAAAACCAGTGAACAATTTAGGGTTGATTAAGAAATATTGGCATTCTAGAACATATGCTATGAGCTCTTCAAAATGGAAGCAAGGGAAACACCTTAGTTGTAGCACTAGAGTCTAACTTAGAAATCAAATGCATTTAAGAGCAAAATCATGGAGGAGTGTATTTTCTGCTCCATAAGGATCACAATTATAAACAGGTACCACTTTTTCATAAATGTCAAGATGAACTCCAAAGGCCATATCCTTATGGGAGCTCTAGTAAAACTGGAATATTTTCATAGCATCAAAAAGGAACAATGTAACTATTAAACTACATTCTTATATTCTACCTAGGGTATTTACTTTGGGCATCAAATTTTCTAAAATTCCCTAAGATCATTATATGAAACCTGCTTCTAATAAAGTAACTCCTAACCTTTAGAATGGGGGAAAATATAAAGCATAAAACAGTAAGGCAATGTTTGGGAAGGAAAAGAGCCCCCTTTAGAGATAGATTTTTTTAAAGGTAGCCAATAATGTTGGTGATAATTTGCTAAATAAAATATATGAGCTCCTGGTTCAAGATTAAATTTATTTAGGAAAGTTAGTATTTGGTCCTTTGTAAATCTTAGATGACACTAGTCCTAAGTGATATACTAAAGTTCTTTTGCCTGGAAATTACCGAGAGATTAAAGCCGTTTGACATAGATTATCAGTGTAGCTCTGAATTTATGAGAAGTGCTGGTAAGAAATGGATCAGAAATAATGGGGAGACAGTTGCTATGCCATTGTTCTTCCAATGGCTTTCAAAACCTTAGCTTATTTTGCTCTTCATACACAATCTAGCCACTTACCATTTGATAATTGATGTCAGAAAAGTCTTAATATCAATGGTAAGGTACATTTTCACAGTGTTCATTCTGACAACAGAATCCTTCGTTTCCATTAGTACTGGCTGGTGATCTTGGAAACTTGACCCTCTGGCTATGAATATTGAGGAAAAGAGTAAGACCTATAGCATGGGAGGTTGCCAATGTTTACGTCACAAATATTTAATTGCACTTATCACATGCATCAGATTCTTTGGACTGAGGTGGAGCACTGCCACAATTTAATAAAATACTCAGGCATAATTGAGCAAAGATTTTTGTTTCAAAAATAAAACTAGTTTTTTGAGAACCTCTGATAATGTTTCTAGATTTCGACTTATTTATAAGATTTGTTTACTTATGAGATTTTTTTTTTCTCTTATACTCTTTCCTACTTTTAATTCCTACTGAATTAGAGGCAACATTACTTGTTTGGGAAATGTGATATGCTACAGTGACTCCCTGTAGGAGTAAAGAAAATGTCCCTGGTAGTTAAGCAGGAAGATGTGTCATCTGGGGCATATAAGGCCTCCATGGATGATTTTGGACACTCATGTATTTGAGCAGATGTTTCTTCATTTTAAATGGTCTTATGATTAATGTTCCAGTGGAAAGCAAAGGTGTTTTCAAAATTTTATACATATTGGATGAGTCTTCCTGCACACACATCATGTATGTATACCTTTAAGTCTTAGGAAAGTCCTGGAAATTATTTGATTTATCCTGCATCATGTACCCTTATTAGTCCAGAAGGATTTCCTCAAGTTAAGTTCAGACCTGTAATTGCCTTTTTAAATTTCTTTTCTCTTTATTAATGCATTTCCCTTTTCTCTTTTGCTGTGTTGTTATTTTTTCTTCCTTTTGCCTTCTCTCTGAGAGTCTGTCTAGCTGTGGTATCCCACCAGCCACAAATCCTGTTGTTGGCCTACTTGAATATCCTCCTCACTCCCCTCTCTGATATTTCAGACTTCCTGGCATTGTCTTGGTCTGCAAGCACTTGGCTTGTTGGGAGACAAAGACAAAATGTGTTTGTGTTTATTTTGGAGATAAACAGAGGTTAGTCTTCCAGCAAATCAGACTCACTCTCAACTTCTTCTGCACCAACTGTGAGCATCTCCTTTCCAAAAGCAAAAATAATAGTCTGTAACCTGGCAGGTAAGCTACCTTCTAGGTTGAGATCACAGAGTTTTTGAATTCAGTGTTAATAAAGCAAAACAGTAGTTTTAAGTTATTAAAGGAAGGTTTTCTCCAACCTTCCTTTAGATAATTTTTCCTCCTTTCCTTCACTCCTCTCAGCAAGCAGATAGCTTCAGAGGAGGGATGCAGTGGGGCTAGAAGCTTTCCTGGCTTTTCAGTCCAAACACCTGATCACATTAACCAGTTGATGCTAGATGCCTCTGAGAGAGGAAGAGCATTATTCAGGAGTCTCGGATGGTAACTTCACTGATATCTGCCTCAAGAAAGAGCAACTTCCTTCCTCCTGGTGTCCCTAGATAGGAAAATATTGCCAAGAATTAGGGTAGGGCCAGAGACAGAGGGATGTCACTACCAGAGCTCTGGAGTTTCCTGATCTATTCTCAGGGGTGGGAGCAAGAGAGGACTCAGCCCTCACATTATTGTTTGCCTGTGTTTAGCTTCATGTCTTTCTCAGAGCATAATGGGGATTCTCCATAGGCCCACCTGGCCTGGTTTCCTGCTTCTGGAATACAGTTCCTGGGAGCTGCCAAGACATCAGGGAGGGAATTGTTTCTTGATGATTTTAGGCAAGTAACACCATGGTCAGCCTCACTGACGGCCCTGTGCCCCAAATGTGGAGTGGGAGAAGAGGAGAAAGTCACCAGACTATGTGAGCCATGTCGATGTGAACATAGTCTGCTTCAGGACAACCAGCATGGAGAGATGAGTGGAGGATCAGATGTTCCTTCTACTCCCCTGGTACAAATACCTCCCCTATTATGTTGGCACATGTTCCTGAAATTATGGGAGCCTGGGAAATACATTAAATTATGTTTTAAAAAAAAGGTTTAAAGACTTTTAAAAGAATTTCCAAGTAGTAGATGAGATATATATTTATTATGTTCATGATTGGCATTTTGTTGCAATTTTACAACAGTGATAAATCCTATGTTAAGAAAATAACACACAAAGAAAAAAAGAAAACGAAAAACCATCCCATAGAGATAATTAATCTACATTGACAGTGGTGAACCTCATTCTAGGTGTATCTCTGTAGGTAATCACAGATAAAAAAGATGAATAGATAGAAATTATTTTATTAAAATGGGATCATACTATATATGCTGTATATAAATAAGAAGGACTATTTAATTTTACTGGAATTTAATACAGGGAAAACGATAGTGAAGCAAAACGAAAGGAAATCTCTGTGCTTCACGTAAATGTTTCTTTACCACATGAGGTACAAATTCATATAAAACTCCTTGAAAATTAAGGGGGAAAAACATGAAGAGATTTAAATCATGATGTTTTGTTTATAACAACACCTTTTGATTTTGTAAAGTATCAGTTGGCTTCCTGACAGAAAAGATGCGATTCATGGTTTTGCACTTCGTCCTGCTTCATCTACCCCACAGATAGTTAAAATCCACTCTCAGTGACTTTGGCTTGGCCACGTGACCTGCTTGGGCCAATAAATTGTGATGGAGCACGCCATTTGCCTCTTCTAAGCCAAAGGTTTTAATGTGAATGTGTTGTTTGGCTTGAGACATCTTGCTGTAGCCCTCCCCAGTGCAAACGGCATGTGCTAAAGAGGGGTTGCTCTATCTGTAGGGTTTCAGCAAGGAGGAAACATGTGGAGATAGACCCAGCAGAGCCGCAAGTGAGTCTTGGCCCTTACCTAATGCAAGCGAGATAAAGGATTGTTATTGTAAGCCCATAGGATATGGACTCTGTTTGTTGCAGCATCAAAATAGGCAATTAATTTTTTAAAAATTTTATATATTTGTATTCTGTCCTATAAACACAAGTACTCCAATTGTTCAGTCTTAGTGTAGTATTTAAATCGTTTAGTGTTGAGTACCAATTCATTACGAAGGCTTCTCTATTCCTGCATGATTTGTTTTGAATCATCTCTGGATTTACCTTGATTTTATCCTCAAGTAGTTTCTTTCTAGAAGAGTTCATGATTAGGGTGCCCTGGGGCTCAGTCGGTTAAGCTTCCAACTTTAGCTCAGGTCATGATCTCACAGTTCCCAAGCATCGGCTGGGACTCTGTATGATAGCTTGTGGAGCCTGGAGCCTGCTTCAGATTCTGTCTGTCTCTCTCTCTTTCTCTCTCTGCCCCTCCACCACTTGTGCTCTGTTTCTGTCTCTCAAAAAAATGAATAAACGTTGAGACAATTAAAAAAAAAAAGAGTTCATGATTGCCATATTTTGTGAGTTTTTTCAAGTTCGCGGATGCTTTCTTATGGCACTTCTTTATTTGAATACGAACTTAACTGGGTATGATATTCTCATATCATAATTTCTTTACCTTAGAGTTTGGCCAGTAATGTCAAAAGAATTAGAATGGTAAGTTAAACAGTGCTATAAAAACATTCCAAGGCCAGGTGGATATTTGTTTCCATATAAGTAACTGGTTTGTTTATTCATTCTTTTGAAGTTCAGTTTAAAAACCTGGACATGTCTCTATACAGCTCATTATGTATGAGAGTTCTTAGATTCTCTTCTATTTCCAGGTTTTTCATTTTATGGAAACTCCTTTATTACAGCTTAAATATTTTTTTTGTTTGATTTGTTGGATTCTCTACTTCAAGGACACCAAATTATCTATGTAATGGATCGTCTATTTTTTTAAGTTTTGATTTTTAAAAATTGTGGTAAATATGCACGTCATAAAATTGAATCTTGTATCCATTTTTTAAGCGTACAGTTCAGTGGCATTAAGTACATTAATGCTGTCATGCCAACATTACTGCTGTCCATCTCTAGAACTTTCTAATCTTGCAAAACTGCAACTCTGTGCATTAAACGCATTCCCTATTCCCTGCTCCACCTACCGCTAGCAACTATCATTCTACTTCCTGTTTCTGTGAATATGATAACTCTAGGTACCTCATATAAGCAGACTCATGCAGTATTTGTCCTATTGTGACTGGCCTCTTCCACTTTGCATAATGTTCTCAAAATTCATCTATGTTGTAAGTGTCATGTGTCAGAATTTCCTTCTTTTTTAAGGCTGAAAAATATTCCATTGTTTATATCTGCCATTGTTTTATTTATTCCTCTGTTGTTGAATATTCTGGTTGCTTCCACCTTTTGGTTATTGTGAATAATGCTGCTATTGACACAAACATGCTTTTACACAAATATCTGTTCAAGTTCCTGGTTTCACTTCTTTTGGGTACAGACCAAAAGTGGAATTGCTGGATCGTATGGTGATTCGATTTTTAATTTTTTGAGAAACTGCCATGCCGCTCTCCATACCAGCTTCACCATTTACAATCCCACCAACAATTCACAATGATTTCAGTTTCTCCATATCTTTGTCAACACTTACTGTTTTCTGATTTTGTTTACTTGTTTTTATAATATGAAGTGGTGAATCTTTTCTTGATCTATTGTTTCTATATAGGATATCTTTATTTGCTATAACCTCTTTGTCATTCTCATCTACAGTCATTGCCATTACTTCAACTCTTTCTTTCAAATTAATGAATTCAGCCACATCTATTTTTTTCTTTCTTTGCTCTTATTTACTTATGTTACGCCCCTGTTTTGGTAGTCCGTTAATCTCCTTAGCTTGGCAGCATGCATTTCCAACACATTCTGTAGTTTTACAATCTTCCTTTATCAAACTCAGATATTTTTTTTAATGTTTATTTATTTTTGAGACAGAGAGAGACAGAGCATGAACAGGGGAGGGTCAGAGAGAGAGGGAGACATGGAATCTGAAACAGGCTCTGGGCTCTGAGCTGTCAGCACAGAGCCCGATGTGGGGCTCGAACCCACGGACCGCGAGATCATGACCTGGGCTGAAGTCGGACGCTCAACCGACTGAGCCACCCAGGCACCCCATCGAATTCAGATATTTTAAAAATGTTAAAAATTTTGGGGCACCCAGGTGGCTCAGTTGGTTGAGCATCCGACTTCAGCCCAGGTCATGATCTCGCGGTCTGTGGGTTCGAGCCCCACATCAGGCTCTGTGCTGACAGCTCAGAGCCTGGAGCCTACTGCAGATTCTGCATCTCCTTCTCTCTCTCTGCCCTTCCCTTCTTGTTCTCTGTCTCTGTCTCTCTCTCTAAAAAATAAACATTAAAAAAATTTTTTTTTAATGTTAAAAATTTTAACACGTTTCCAAGGAGTATCATCCTGTTTTGGGGGGGCACATTTTCTTTGACACCAGGTTCATCATCTGTC
The DNA here is from genome assembly GCF_018350175.1 of Felis catus. Lineage (NCBI taxonomy): Eukaryota > Metazoa > Chordata > Mammalia > Carnivora > Felidae > Felis > Felis catus. The sequence continues at coordinate 42,752,533 of NC_058380.1, forward strand.
TTTTGTCTGCTATGTTCCTTCCTTTCTTTTTCTTTTTTTTCCATTTAGTGTGTGCATAGTTGCCATGCCACTTTTCTTCTTGTTTATATTTAATGTATAATGTAGGTATCTCTGACCAGTTTTCTCTTTGGATTGAGAGATTATGAGTACATACTCCTCACCACCCTCCTTTCTTTTTCTAAGCCTACTTTTCTTCCTCTCTCAGCTGCAGTTTGAGGGATAAGTCTAGATTTCTGTTCATTTATCTGCAGCCTGAAGCATTGGGGCAGGGAGAAATTAGCTGGATGCAATCTTTGTCAGAGGACTTGAATTCTCTGTTGTAAGAGTCCATGAAGTGCCGTGTAATAGGACCTATTTCTTCAGGAATATACCCCACTCCCATTGCTTTGGGTTGCTCCCCTGATCATCCCAGATCCCAAGCAGACCTTCACCTGGGATTTGGATCTTCAAACATGTAGGAACTTCTTTCTCCTCTTTAAGTCTTTTCCTCGGTTTTCCCATGAGCTGCCTATTCTCTCCCACACTCTACGTCTGTTCAAACTGGGAAATACAAGAAATACAGAATTTTACAATCCTTCTTTCTTTAGTATAATTTCTGGAAGGATGGAGTTACAAAGCAAGCGACAGGGGCTCCTGTGTGGCTCAGTCCCTTAAGCGTCAGACTCTTAATTTTGGCTCAGGTCATGATTTCACCGTTAGGCTAGTGAGTTCGAGTCCCTCCTCAGGGCTCTGCACTGAAAGAGGGGAGGGAGCCTGCTTGGGATTCTGTTTCCCTCTCTGCCCCTCCCCCACTTGTGTGTTCGTGCTCTCTCAAAAAGAAGTAAATAAGTAAACAAACTAAAAAAAATAAAAATAAAATGAAAATAAATAAAGGAAGGAAGGAAGGAAAGAAAGAAAGCTGCAAAGAAGTCTTTTGTTGTCTTTCTTTGCCTGACATTTTTTTAACATTCATATCATATGGCTTAACTTCCTTTCCTTTTTTGGCTGCTTTTGTTTGTGTATTAATTTCCATGCATTTTGCTAGATACCAGAAGAAGATTTTGTAATTAGGATTTGTTCCGCTGCCTATTCCTGAAATCTAATACATCTTTGGATTTCTGCTCCAGGGCTGGAAGAGCCTCACCTTGCTTCTAAGGAGAAGCAAGGTGAGGCTCTTTAGCATCAAGGGGATGCTTGTTAGAACTTGTGTCAGAGACACTGACCTTACATTGTTTCCTTGCTGTGAATTTCAGAGGCTTACATCCTCCCTACCAATGGATCATGAGGGGGGCCCTTCATTTTCATTTCAAATACTGACCTCTCCTCTCATGCTTGACGTGGATTTTGAGAGGGCCTTTTGTCCCCACCGATATCTGAAACCCCAATTTTCTCTTGACTTCTGTTGAGTGGGAGATTTGAAGAGAAGGTGAGGACAGGAAGAAGTTTAGCCTCAAGAGTTGGGCAGTTATCTGGCTGACTGAGACATGGAGCAGCTGCCCCTGGGAGGCTGGCAGCAGGGAAGGAGCTGTGACAGGGAATGCATTGGGCTCCAGTATGAGAGGCCGTGGGGACAAGCTAGGTTCTCTGCTGGCCCCAGTTCTGTTTTCTTTACCCAACTGCCTTCTCCTCCTCTCACACCTACCTCTGCTGCTTTTACCCCCCTCTACTCCCAATTCTAGAATCTTCAGTTGTGTTCAGCCCAGGTCCAATTCCAGGAGAAATTTTAAAGCAGTATGTATACAACAAAACTAGAATAGATCTCTTTTGGACATCATTGCATTATTCTGTTTGTATGTGAGTATATACCATTTTTATCAATTATTTTAACCACTTGACAGGTCTTGTTTTAGTCTCTTAAACGATCCATGATATTTGGATCTATGTGACTTGTAAATAAGAAAATAAGAAAGTGCTTTTGACTCCTAGAAGAGCTCATTCACTTACAACTAAAATATCACAAATGCCAAAGAACACCAACATTTTCACACTGATTCAGTATGCAATGTTAAAAATCTTTTCTGAGATGTGAGAAAATTTATACTATACCTGGCTGATCCACCATGTCTGAATTATCTATACCATTGAGGATCATAAATAATCTGGAACATGCTAGAAAAGGGTCAAGAGTCCTAAAAGTTCACATAGAGCCCTGGGAAAGGAAACAGTCTCAGATCCCACATGGCTTACTCTGCTGGTACTGTCTGGGGCTTGCTGGACCGGTACCCATCAGATCTGGCCTTCTGGGATTGCCTTTCAGAGATCCCTTCATCACTTCACTTGGCTGCAGTTTGAGACTTTCCCCTGGTTGACCTGGATGACTGCACAGGCAATATTATGTTAGTTTTACCCCCTGAAGACTGATTCTGCTGAGAACTCGAATTTCAGTGGCATTCTTGCCTTTCTATGACAGGGGCCTAGAGGTCCCTGATTGGTGTTTAGGGACAGTAAGGAAAAGGGCTTTGGGTGTTTAGCCACTCACCTGTCCCCTGTGAGTTTTGACAATTCTCCCTGGCAGATCTGGTGACCTGGTCAGGTTTTCATGGACCTCCTAGTCACACAACATCATTTTGTATATAAGGCTCCTTTCTCTTAAATGGTAGTTTTGTGTTATGCCAGGTACCATCAACCAAATCATGACTCAGGGTCAATGATTCCTGAAAAACATTCCATGTCCTCTTGGTATTATCAGTAAGTGAGTAGCTTATTCTGTCATGGGTTATATTTCCAGGCAAATGTATTTTATGTGAGGGAATGGAGAAGGAATAGGTCAAGGCCTGAGATCTAGACCCATTCTCCCTCTGATCTGAATAATAATTATTAGTATAATAAAATAACCCAAATCCCAAGCCAGAATTTCAATCTGGCGAGTGGGGTTATGTGAGAATTAATTTAAAATAATGTATGCGAAGTACATAACATCGTTTCTGATACATGGTAAGTGTTCAATAATAAAAATAAACAAGGATTTTTGGAAAGTTACTGTACTAAATGAATGTGTCTGTATGCTCACTATATTTATTAGTTATTTTAACCACTTAAATAAGTTAATCAAAATCAGACATGTGTAGAATATTTCCAAACCAACTATGTAGGCTTGCATTTTTCAGCAATTTATAGGAAATAAATATAATATAACATTATATATGGGATAAAATATGTTATCTTATATATTAATTATATTATCATATATTCATGTGTTCAATAAAAAATATAGTATATTAGTACATAAATGAAAACAATTATTATTTACTAATCATTTAAATTATTATGGCTGGTTTATGGAGCTCTGTCTATACACTGGGTATTACACAAAGCACTTTGCAAATGTGATCTCATTTAATCCTACATCAACAATAGGTGCCATTGTTATTCTTGCTTTATAGAGGAGGCAGGATGCTCGGTGTGTGTGTATGTGTGTATGTGTGCATGCACATGTGTGTAGTGCCCTAAGTATCTTCCCTGAGGTCACAGAGCTACTAATCAGACAAGCCAGGGTTTGAAGTCAAGTGTGTCAGAGTCCAAAACCAATATTCTGATTCTCTAAGTACCACTGTTTGACTAGTTATTTATTTGCTGGGCAATTCCCCAGGCTGCCAGTCACAGGTTTTCCATCCTACAAGGGGTTTTGATGTTGACTATGAGCCTAAGTGCTTGTTTTCTTTGTCTTATTTAGTCCTCTCAACAACTTGGCAGGGTACTAATATTCTCATTTTACAATCAAAGAAACAGGCTCAGGGAAATTATATCACACAACTCTTACGTGGCAGACTGGAACCGACTAGGAGCTTTACTCCAAAGTCCTTCATCTTCTTTCCACCTCATCACACTCGTGCCCATGCAACCATCACGCACCCACCAACTTGGAAACCTCTCCCTGTGGGGCGGGACAGCTACCAGGGTGAGGGCACCCCCCACTGCCCCGGCTTCCTGGTCATGCATGTGCTGGAGTCCAATTGAAAGGGGAAAGGACCAACCGGTGAGTCAGTGGTTTGGCTCTCTCAGGAAGCCTGCCTTTGACCCTCTGCTCCAGCCCAGCCCTGCTGAGATTATGAGGCCTGACAGCCTCACAGCTGGAGGTGGGGCTGGCCTGCAGTGGTCTGACTGATATTTGTTGCAGTTCTAACAGTGGGTGTTATTGTTTTAGCACTTCATCTATTTCTCCTTAGATGGCTGGGGCTGAAGATTTTTATCCTTGTCTTTTGGTTAACCTCAAATAAAGAGGAAGTTAGCAAGCACCAAACATGTTTGGAAGAATTTCAACCCTAGTTAATGTGTACTGTAGCATGATTTGATTTGCGGGAGAGGCATAACAAGGAATTCAGAATAAATCATATCTAACATGAAACCAGCGACTAAATTTAGATGCTTAACACCATGGAATGTGTAGTTGCCCACCCAGGAACACAGCTATTCCTGCAAATTCTTCCAGTCTGCTTGTGCTGCCTGACTCTCCAGATGTTCATTGACATCCCGGAAGTTTTTTCCCCTCTAGAACCACGAAAGTGGGAATCACCTTTTGAATTCCCCTCCCTCCTTATTTGCTAAGAGAATTGTTGGAAAGCTCTGCTGTCCGTTCCTGGGTAAAAGCGTGCCGCCTGGATGCAAAACGAATCCTCTGTTGTGGCATACCACCCTTTCCACCTGGGCCTGGGGACACACATGCAGACCTGGCCTCAGGGCACCCGAGGCCCTTGTTTAAAGAGTTGTGTGTCAATTCTAGTCATCCTGTTTACACACTGAGTTGTTTCTTACATTCTCCCTCCCCTGCTGTGAGCTTTTATGTAACATTCACCGGAGGGAATGGCAAACTCAGCAGCTACTGCAGAGTTCATCTGTCCGCCAGTCATTCCTGCTGAACGTCCTAGCAGCTGGGAGGCTCTGTCAGCATTATTTTAGACCTCTCTATCACATATTCAATAAATAGCCATTGCACTCTTATTACGTGGTAGTGTCTTAACCTATTTTAATTGTTGGTAACTCTCAGCTTTTTATTTCCAATACTAATTGAAATTCTGCTGTTCATTGTTCACTTTCTTAGCAGTGTCCGTCTCACCTACTTGCCACGCATTTCCTCTCATTTGTTGGCTTCTCACTTCAGCCAATTTTCAATGAGTGTTCAGCTTCTCTCTGTCTTTTTACTGAGGATGAGAGATGGTTTTCTAAAATTTCCTTCTGGTTGCTATAATCCTTTTCAAATTATGGTTCATCCTGTAAATCTTTGGAACTAGGACTCCCCCTTCTCCACTCACCATCTTTTTTGGTTTGACATGTGTAGTATTTTTTCCTCTTATTTTTAAAGAAGGAGAGACGCAACATTTTCCAAAAACCAAGTTTTGGGTTTGTCTTTACCTCGTTCTTCAAATGGGCAGCTGAGGAGCATGTTAACATGCACAGCTTCCAGACCCACTCTAGGCTGAGAAATCTCACGTGCTCCTGTTACATTCACTTTTCCTCACACCTCATTCCCACTACCTGACGCTGACCCTGATGGACCCTGATGGAAATCCTAAAAGACTGTAATTCCTAGTATGTGCAGCTGCTGGGCTGCTGCTGGGAAGCAACCTCACCTACTGTGATTTGCTTTGGGGTACCGCATCATCTCTCCATTTTCTGGGGTTCCCCTCTGTGACTGGAGATACAGGCCAGGATGAAAAGTGGACAGGGGGTGGCACCAGGCCTCTGAGAGCATCCCCCACATGGACAGATGGCGTCTGTTATCCAGTTAGGACATAGCTTGTATTTCTGAGCCAGGGGCGGGGTATTGAGAGGGGGCAGGGGCTGCTTACCTTCCTCCCATCTGCTTTCAGGGTGGGAGGGGAGAGGAAGCTCTATTTCCAGTGGTTTTAGCACAGGGAATCGTGAATTGCTTTTAATCCTGTTTTGCCAGTCTTACTGTTAATGGAGAGTGATCCAAGACTCTGAAAAGAGGTTGTTTAGTTCTGTTTAGTTCCGGTTTTGGTGAGGGCCTGAGTTAGCATTTTTTTCTATGTTAAAGACACAAGTATTTTGTTGAATTGTTGGGAGAGGCTGAATAAGGGCCTTTAAGCCAAATGCCATTTTAAACCCAACTTTTTCAGTCTTCATTTCTTAAAAGTAAAAAAAAGCCCTTTAGTCCAAAATATGGTTATGCTGATATCCTTGTAGATAACGCATCATGTACCTGACAGGAAAGAAAGGTCTATTCAGCTGGGACTGGTTGGCTAAGACAGGGAGACTTCTAATTGAGGAATAGGTTTCCCGTAACAAAGTTTCTCATTGTCTGGGGAGACGGCATTGATAGAAAGACTACATTGATGAAACCATCTGATCTTTTAACCCATTCACCTTATGTGGAGAGATTCTGTAAATTATAATGATCTAATAGCAGAGCTTAGAAACACCTGAATGAGAAAGCCACACAACCCTGAGAGCAGATTGTGTTCTCCCCACTCAGGGGTCAGTTACTGTGGGATGCAGACCAATTTCCCAGTCTCCCCTGAGGATCAGCACTGCAGATCATTTTAAGCATGTGCATCCAGCCCTCTATGACTTCATTACCAGGGGACACTTCCCACATGTGGGATGGGAGGAGGAGTACCTTCCTCCAGTCACAGGGATGTTGACAGAGCTGAGTCTTTGCTGCATGGGAACAGCGTGTGGACAAATGTTTGGCACTGGAACAGGGCTAGGGCTCCAACACTGGAACTGCTGGAGCCCAGCAAAGTCCTGGAGCCAAAACTGCAGAGTCCTAACAGCTTGCTTTACAAAACCTGAATTTAACAAGTGTCAGTCTAGACTCTGTTTGATGGACTGCCCTGAACACTGGTGATTTCACTTAAGGGCCTTGGGATGTGTTCGGTTGGGTGGAATGGAAAGATAGTGTGTGAGTGTGTTTCTCTTGCCTGCTTCTTTTTCACCAGAACTCAAGGGCTCTGAACATGGTCGTCTCTGGTTTTAGTGTGTAAACAGCATGGTTGAGAGGCAGGATCAAATAAAAAGTATAAAGTATCTTTAAAGTCTTATTGCTGAGGCCACAGACTGAATTGTGAAAGCACTAATTAGGTGTTGGGGTGTGTCAATGAGAAGTGGTGGTCACCTGCCTATTCATGGGTCCTCCATCATCTGTACAGCTCTCAGCAGAGAATCACCGGTGAGAGATGCTAATTGACCTCGTCACGGCTTTGAGATTGTGTGGCCAATAACTTAAGCAATGTTCTCACAGAAATGATTGGTAGGAGCAAAAATACGTATGCGTGTTTCTATATGTGGATGTGGATTCTAAAAATACAGCATGCTGCCAGTTATTCAGAATCCAGTGGTCAACTTTGAGAACTGCCTAAGAGCTTGTCGTTTTCCTATATTTTTCTGTCTTGTAGCCATATTGCTTCCCTCCTCCACCATGAGAAAAGGAAGAGAAGGGGAAACACACAACTGAATTCCTGAGTTGATTTCTACCAATGACTATCCCATCAAGGGCTAAGTCCCATCTCCTGGAGCCTGAGCCCTGTGCTGACAGGATGGGAAAACAAGAGGCCAAGAATCCTGTCTTGTACATGTTATGCCTGACTGGAAACAACCAGGTACTTGAGGTTAGTTCTAGAATTTTCTCTGATATTATTTCAATTTCTCTGGTGAGACTTAGACTCTTGGTTGATTTCAAAATCTTGAGGCCATGCTTGAGTAAACTATCAAAAGTTAGGGTTTTTTGTGCTAACAACCACAAAATCTTGATTAGTTACTACAATAAATATTCACTTCTCACTTACAGTTCTCCAAGTCAGCTGCAGCTTTGCTGGTTTGACCAGGCTCAGCAGGAATTGCCTCCAGGCCGCAGATTGGGTCCCTGTCTGCTCCATATAGCTTCTCATTCTACAATCCAGGCTACCGGGTCAGATACTCTCTGTGGCATGTTGTCCTTATGGAGGAGAGCAGAAGACCAGGAGTGAGAGAAAACCCTCTTCCTAGAAGCTTCTGTTCCAAACTGTCACATCGACACTTCCACTCACATTCCATTGGTCAAAGCACAAAGTCAATTCACAAGGCCAAGGCCAAGATCAATGGGGTGGAGATGTATATTCTGCCTACTCAGAAACACGGTCAAGTCACCTGAAAAATGAGTATTATGTTATTACAGGGGCAGAGTGAAAAGTTGAAAATAACAATTCTGTCCTACTATACCAACCATATAAGGACCTGAAAAGGAAATTCACAGTCACACCAAGTTTACTAGATGTCCTCAGTTCATAGGTAATATATTAACAGTAGTGTGCCTCTCTCAATCATGGCTTCATTTAACTTAATTTTGCTTGAGAGCTAGAAGAGTGCTTGTATTATTCCTCACCCTCCTTGCTTCTCTATTAGATCATGTATGTGCACTAGAAGACCTATTCATTAGATTACAGAAGATTTATCATCTCTCTTCATCAATAGAGTGTGTAGTGGAAGTAGTTGGAATCGGTTTTCATAAAAAACATGACTTTCAATCCAGCTTAGGAACTAAATAGATGAGAGTGGTCTTGGGCCATTTATTAAGCATCTCCAGTCTCCATTTCTCTCACATGGAGAACATAGTAACTTCACGGAATTGCTCTGTAGATTAAACGAAATGACATATAAATTACTTATGTCTCTTATAAAGATTCATTTCCTTTCCTTTCTCCTTAATCTCATCCACCATCCAAGGTAAATTTCAAACCCCAATGCCTTCCCTACACCCCTTTAGATTCCTCTGAATTAAAGGAGCTCCTTCTCCTCTGAACTTCTATAGTTCTTAGGGCAGTGATCCATAAACTACTCCTGCATTCATGAATGGATTTCAGGAAGTTCGTGGATCATCATCCTCTCCTTTGGAATTAATGTGAAATTATGTGTGTATGAAACTATATGCATATTTCTGGGGAGAAACTGGTTAGCCTTTACCTGAACTTCAACGTGCTGCTGTACTCAGAAGAGGTTCTGAACCATTGACACTAGATGAACTGGATAACTCAGCCATCACGATCTATCATCTTGTATGCTGGTTATTGCTTCATGCTATTAGTCCACTTTCACTATTTTAATTATGAGCCTCTTGAGGGAGGAACAAACATACCTTCCATGGCTTATGTATCTTCTACAACTTATAGCACACGCTGAACACTTGATGAGAAATATTTGTTGATTAATTACTTAGGTGTGGGTTTAAAAAATACCACCACCACCACAACCAGCAGAGTGAGTCCAAAATGTCGAACGTTTAACAACAGTGCTGAAAGCATGTAGAGAAAAAAAAATCATTAAAAACAAAAACAAACAAAAAACTCTGGTGGTAGCAGAATTTATCTGTGAACCCATTCTGCCATGTGAAACATTGCATCAGATGTGATTGAAAAACATCTCCTTCCTGATTGAAACGCATCTCCTTACTGCATTTCCAGGGTGGCTCCAGGTTATTGCTGTAGAGGGAGGTCATTGGAGAAGCAACGTTTTGACAGTATGTTGGGATGTAACAAGTCCTATTAGAAAACTCTTAGCTCTTGTGGTGCCTGGGTGGCTCAGTCGGTTAAGCATCCGATTTCGGCTCAGGTCATGATCTCACAGTTTGTGAGTTCGAGCCCCACGTCAGGCTCTGTGCTGACAGCTCAGAGCCTGGAGCCTGCTTTGGGTTCTGTGTCTACCCCTCTCTCTGCCCCTTCCCTGCTCATGCTCTGTCTCTCTCTGTCTCAAAAATAAATTAAAAAAAAAAAAACATTAAAAGAAAGAAAAGAAAACTCTTAGCTCTCTTTGCAAAAGGAGCTTCTCCTAGTCCATAGGTTGATGTTTGGGTCCAAACATGAAAAGAAAGGAAGAAAAGAAAAAAAAAGAAAAAATGGACTTGCTGAGGTTTTTTTTTTCCTTGCCGGGGAAGCAAAACAAATATAGGATTGAGATCATTAACCAGAAACATAAACACTATCCAAAGATATTTCTCAGAAAGTGAATTTCTAAACATTTAAGAACTTTTACTCCATTGGAAGTGCTGGGTAGGCTTGGGGGAGAAACGACAATCAGGAAATTCTTCATGGAAGATGCAAGCACGTTGTCAAAAGTCAAGGAGCTCTTGCTGGTCCTCTGGTTTCTTCTTATTGGTTATGACTTCACCGATTCAAGTCTTTGATTCCCCAAGATTTGCACAATAACTTTAGGGGACATCATTGTCAAGTGCAGCGTGGCCGTAGAATTCACAAGGCACACTCCCTACATAAAAATTCACAAGCATACATTTTCGCAAGTCAATCCTGTAACACTTTCAGAGGGCCAGATTCCGTATGCCTAGCAACAATTCTATTTTTTTGTGTGTTTTATCCTTCTTCTCAGCTTCCTTGCTAGGCTTTAGGGAATTAGCAGGACTTACCACCAATTGGATTGCAGAGCTTTTTGGCCCACAGTTAGGCTTGCTATCATCAGGTATGTAAAATCTTGCCCAGTGTAGTCAGAAGTTAAAACCAAACCATCATAAACCTGCAGGACTTATGACCCTGAAAGCCCTGGGGGACTTTCCTGGACCAGACCTCAATGGAACTTTGCCCAAACCCCCAAGTGGGAAATATATATGAACTGATTCTGTGCAGTGTGAAGGCTGAGGCAGCAGCAGAATGCTTTTATAGACTGATACAATGATAGATTAGTACACATTTAATCTTAGGCTAGGGGTTTAGAGGAGTCAGTCTTCCTCAGCCCCTCCTCCCTTTTTGTTAATGTTAATAGGCCTGAGTATGGGTTTAATGGTAAACGGGCATTTTTCTTTTGTGACACAATTATTCTATATTTAAGCCAATTAGAAAGTCATTCCATTAGGGAAAGAAGTGTCAGTAGGACACCATTGTGAAGTATGGCTGGGATTGGCTATTGAATTGTAGATTTCTAGTTTAATTGGTATTGGAGAAAAAAAGAGGTCATGAGTAGTTTAATAGTTATTTGGTAATAAAAATAACTTTCACTTAAAAATTATTTATTTATCTTGTCAGAGAGAGAGAGAGAGAGAGAGAGTGTGTGTGTGTGTGTGTGTGTACAAACAGGGGAGGGTCAGAGAAAGAGATGGAGAGAGAGAATCTCAAGCAAGCTCCATGCTGTCAGAGCAGACCTTAAGACGTGGGGCTCGGACTTAAGAATTATGAGATCATGACCTGGCCAAAATCAAGAGTCAGACGCTTAACTAGCTGAGCCACCCAGGCACCCCTATATCTATATACGTTAAAATGTGAAAATTTGAGGCACCTGGGTGGCTCAGCCAGTTTAGCATCCAACTTTGGCTCAGGTCATGATCTCACTGTTTGTGAACTCAAGCCCCTCCTTGGGCTCTGTGCTGATAGCTCAGAGCCTGAGCCTGCTTCAGATTCTGTGTCTCCCTCTCTCTACCCCTCCCCCACTTGCACTCTGCCTCTCTCAAAAATAAATAAAAATTAAAAAAATATATAGATATCACTGACTTTAAGAAAGTCTGCTTACATCCAAACTTACAGAACCAATGAATTAGGGGCTATTTTTTACAAAAGTTTTTACAAAATTTCTTTGCTTTTTTACTTAGGTTTCCATAAAGGGTAAGTTTCCTGGTTACATTTAATACTTGTCTGATTTGCAAACACCTAATGGTTACGTTGCTTTTCAGTAGTCAACCTATTGTGAAAAGGAAGATACTTTGCAAAAGTATTAGGGCAAAAAGATGACATTTTGGAAAATAATTAGGGTATAAACACAAAGTTCTTGGCTATAGTTTGTGAACGAGATAGGAATTATAGGCTGTCTTGAGAAAAGCTGGAGAAACAGACCCCTGTGGTTGAGTCTGTCAATCTGATGTCTGGTGTGTATGTACATAATGAGGTATTTTGATCATGAAAATGATGTAGTTGCACATCCTAAACAGAAAATCCAGATGACACCAACGCTGGAGGGTTTAGCTCCCTTTGGTAGATTCCATATCAGATTCTACATTCCATTTGAGCTTAAGCAAAAAATGAAAGCAAAAATTTTTTAAATTACAAGTCCCAAAGGAATATTAGAAACTTCCTTTAGATAAAGAATTTGTCTCTAACAATGAAGAGTTCCTTGCAGTTTGATAGCTCTAAGACATCCAACACACCCTTACCTTGAGGCTCTGAAGATGAGCAGTTGTAGAAGACTTGTACATCCTATTCTCATGCTAATGGGATGGGAAGTGAACATATTTACATGTATAGTGGTTCTGCCAGGAGAACTATGCCAGAAGAAGCAATGGAAGTTTCTCCCCAAGGTATTGGGAAATTGCCTGGGGATTTCTTTTAATAGAGAGAGGTCGGCCATCTCAATACCTGCGATGTACCTGATTTTTTCTTCTGGGACTTTGCTTCTCATCTTTGAGAAATGCCTGGAAGGTATTAAGGAGAATGGAAAAACAAACCCCAAACACTTAGGATTTGGAACCTTGCTATTAGAGTGACAGGGACAGTTCAGGATGCCCTATTTACTTCAGAGTGCAAATCCAGATTTCAGCTGCCTCTGGCGGTGTCCAAGACCTCCAATTGCCTGGGCTGTGAGACTTAGGTACAATTGGTTTGAACCCCATGAAATATACAGTGACATATCTGGTGTGATTCCTAACATATCTGGAGGTTCTTGATGGTGACAATGATAAATGATGATGGTGGTGGTGAATAGGTGTGTGTGTCCGTGCTCACACATGTGTGTGCGTGTGTGTGTGTGTGTGTATGTGTGTGTGTATGTGTATGTGTATGTGGTGGTCCTAGCAGTGAGGCTTTTTCTTAATAAGCTCTGACTCTGAATTTGCATGTGCAGTGACGTCTCTGGGTCATCTAGGATTTTTCCTGCTGCTCCTTCACAGCCCTGTATCATCACACAGGGCACAATCCTAATCCCTGCTTATCCAAAGTGCATGAATTTGGGGTGCCTGGGGGGCTCAGTCGGTTAAGTGTCTAACTTTGGCTCAGGTCGTGATCTCATGGTTCGTGCATTCTGAGCCCTGCATTGGGCTCCATGCTAACAGCTCAGGGCCTGGAGCCTGCTTCATATTCTGGGTCTCCCTCTCTCTCTGCCCTCCCTGACTTGCGCTCTGTCTCTGTCTCTCTCTCAAAAATAAATAAACATTAAAAAATGTTTTAAAAACAACAACAACAAAGTGCACCAAGTCAAGACTGTATATGGCAGTCTTCACTGAAGGTTTGGGACTAGGACTGTACAATATAAAAATCCAAAATGGAAACTTGACATTCTTCTACTTAAAGTATTTTGGTGATTGCTGAAATCAGGAATTTCCTTCCCTCATGTTGCCCTCTGTCTCCAATTCAATCATTTTTTTTCAATGTTTATTTATTTTTGAGAGGGGGGAGAGAGAGAGAGAAAGAGATAGAGAGAGTCGGGGAGGGACAGAGAGAGGGAGACACAGAATCTGAAGTAAGCTCTGGGCTCCACGCTGTCAGCACGTAGTGCAACACGGGGCTTGAACTCATGAACTGCGAGATCATGACCTCAGCCAAAGTCTGATGCTTAACTGACTGAGCCACCCAGGCGCCCCTCCAATTCAATCATTATTGTTCCCTTTCCTCTCCAGCTCATTTATTCATTCCCTTCCCCTTAAATTCCTGTTCATGTTTATATAGAGATCAGTTTAACTCACACCATGTCTCAATTACCATCTTAGTTTGTCCTGAACTTCATTCCCAAATAAATCCATTAAGCCTAAACAAAGATGGTTCTTTCCCTCAAAGGAATTCTCTTACTTAGCAAGAGTTAAATAGCTATGTTTTGTAAATTTTCACTTCATTTCAGTGCTTCAGTGCACACCTATCATTCAGTCAATAAAAGTACCTTTTGAGCACTTTAAACTCTGCCTCACTCCCTCTGTGGGAATGTAAGACCAATGGCTGTTTTTCATTGAAACATTTCAGATTTGGAAATGGAATCATGGAGGCCCTGGAATTTTCCCTCTACCAACTCACTCTCCTTTTCTGCTAAAGGGTAGATTTACAAAGAATACATAGGCCCTTCTTTTCAACTCTTTCCCTAAAATCTCCTTTTGGTTTTGAGAGACTCCTACTCTGCTGCCCTTTTAGCTCACCATTCCCTCTGCCTTGCCACCACCCAAACTGGAGGCCAAATACTCTGCTTAGAACTTCCTCTTATTATCATTGTAGTTGTGATGGACATCTCCTTGCAGTGGACCATCCCCAGTGATGACACCTGTATAAGAGCACCACAAGATAGCCTTAAACCATTCCAAAAACCTCTACTTTTGGAAAGGGTAGGCTTTAACAGTCTGTTATAAGTCCATTTGTTCCTAAGTCTGGCATGGTTAAGGATTTAAACTATTTTATTTTTTTATTATTTTCTTTTGTGCTTATATGTGTTCTTTTGGGCTCCATTTGAAAAAGGAAACCGCTTTTAACCATATTGAAATTCTACGGAAGCATGACTGCCTTCCATTTATACCCAATCTCACCTTACCCCATGACCTCTGCAAGTGATGTCAGGAATACCTTAGCAACTGCAGTGTTCACACAGACAGCCTTATCAACACTCACTCAGATGTTGTGCAGACTTGAATGGGTCTGGAAACAATGGAATCATAAGAAATATTGAGACAAAAAGGTTTCTGTGGCAGACTTTCATAGTTAAATTCTTCAACATCTCCTAGCCTGCTCCTGAATTAATATTAGGTTAACAGACTTTTGATGTTAAGGCTAAATATTCCATTTCATTGATCACTTTTACTAGTCTCTTGCTGACTACTATCCTTTGCTTATACCCGAGGTTTTCACTTTGCGTGACTTACTCTTTGTTCTTCAAAATTGTTCCTATGGATGAATGACTCATCCTGTGAATCTCTGGACATTTATCATCTTCTTGCCACTCTCAATTTTTTTTGTTTCCATTGTCATCATAACCTTTAATTAGTTGTACTTTCAAAGTTCTCACTGCCTTTTGTACTCATCAGAAATTAAATGCTTATCAACAATAACGGAAATAGAAGAAATCACTGTGTGGACTAACAAACCCATAGATGGCTGAACCTAAAATGACTACCAATGACCAATGACAGCATCTGTGGTGGCAGGCAGAGTTCATAGTCCTTTATTTTAGGGCATCACTTTGTTTATGATTTGGAAGTAGATTATGTCTGTTTGTCTCTCTTGCAACTGAGGAGTTCATGCCAGCTTCCCTAGAGGCTGGGTAATAGCTCCTGCCGGTCCGTGATACATAACTACCATGTCAGTTTCATCTCTATTCTCAGATGGATGCAATACTCCTATGCCTCAGTACAGCCAATCTGTTTCTCAAAGGAGTTGAGAAAAGGAGTTGGCAAAGGTTTACTCTGTCTCTCTTTATTCAAGGGTCTTTACCATTGTGGGGAGAGTCTTCCTCACTGTTTCTTCAGAGTGGGGAGTGAGGGGAGGAGGTGGAATGAGCATTCTCAATATTTCTGCTGAAGTCCGCTTCACTGTCCTTCCAGGAGGTCTAGATGCCCTCATGTACACAACTTTCCCGATGACCAAACTCCAGGGCCAGACTTCCCAAGTAAGATTTCCAGATTAAGTTCTTCATCATGGTCCTTGCTAAAGTGATATGAATTAATATCAGGATTTGCAAATGCAGTTTTCCCTCTATTCCTCTCTATACTAACCAGTCCCCAGTGGTGAAATATATTCTGAAGATTCAGTGAAATCTTTGCTACTCCCTGCCTCTCCATTCCAGGGGAATCACGGAGAGGGTGGAGAGGGTGGGAAGAGACGAGCTAGATGCGGTCCTAGAGCCAAATCTTGGCTTGGGCTGCTTGATACACTAAAAGACCTCAAAAGAGCTCTGCTCCACTAATTTTATAGGATTTTGCCCTATAACTTAACCCAAAAGATGCCAAGACTTTACAATAAATGGTTACCCTGGCAACTCAGGGAAACCCAGGATAAACCTAAAGTATGAAATCATTGTTTAGAATGTCCCTGGCCTACTCTTTTAATTCTTGGTTAACGCTTTTTGGACAGGCTCTCTGTTGCTGAGGAGAAGTCCCGAAACTATACGTGCTCCATAAACAGTTGAGAACTCAAATTGCTTCAGAGGGCACCCAGCCTGATGGGCAGTGGGCCCTGCTTTGAACTCCATCAACATGCTTCATCTTGCTTGAATTCCATACCAAATCAAATATAATCCTCTGCTTGTCTCTCTTAAATATTCTCAATGTGATACCAACTAGCATCATCTGTTCCTCAGTTTTAAAGGTGTCACATGACCATGTGTTAGACCCATTTTGTTTTAGGATTTATTGCACAGCAGCATCTCATATAGAAAACAAGAAGGAAAATACAATAAGCTGTTTGCTGTCATGGTCATGATTAATGTTCCTACGGTCTATGTTTTCCATCCTTTTATGTCAAGATTTATCTCAGTTCGTGCTTTTTTATTTATTACAAAAATCACTGCTTTTATTGCTGTTTGCATTCTTCACAATTAAGGTGATCTGGCTGGATTTAAGTCAACCATTTTGCTATTTGTTTTTTTTTTTTTTTTTAATTTATCACATTTGTTCTTTGTTCCTTGCTTTCCTTTCCTTTTTTTGGACTAACTGAGAATTTTTCATGATATCATTTTATGGCCAATATGGGCTGAAAAACTTATTTAAGTAGGCCTTACTGATTTAGTTTTTAGTGGTTGCTCTCAGTTTACAGTACTTATTAACTTCTCACATTCTATTTAAAATCATTATAGCATTTCTTGAAATGAAATGAAATAATGAAAGAAACGTACAACAATCTATATTCATTTCTATCATCCTGCCCCTTTTGGCTAATGTGTTCATAGCTGTTATAAATGCATGATACATTGTTATTATTTTTGCTTTAAACATACGTATGTTATCAATTCCATAATACATTGTTACTAGTTCTTCCTTATCTCTGAAATAAAGCAAAAATGGAAAACAAATATTTATCTATATATTTTTTTACCATTATTGGTGTGCTTCATTCCTTTGTGAAGATCCCAGTTTCTGTCCCTTTCATTTTCCTTGTTCTTGAGGAATTTTAACAAATCATGTAATATTGAAATGAAGTTCTCTCTGAATTTTTGCTTCTCTGAAAAATTGATTTTTCCTTCATTTTTGAAAGGTATTTTTGCTGGATTTAGAATTTTACGTTGATAGGCTCTCCTGCCCCCAACTCCTCTTTAGCACTTGAAAGATGTTCAATTGTTTTCTGGCTAAACACAGTTAAAAGACAAGAAATCTACTTCTCAGCCTAGCTCCATTTAAGTAATGTGTCTTTAGAAATTTGATTATTGTGTGCCTTGATGAGTTTTTTCCCTCTCTCTTTTTAAAAATCCTTATTTGGGTTAATTGAACTTTGTGTATCATCAAATTCAGAAAAATTTCAGCAGTTATATCTTCTAATAGTTTTATTCTGTCATTTCTGTCTTCTCTGGACTCCAAATAAGCGTAAGCTAGGCCACTTGTTATTGTATCACAGATCACTGAAACATTCATTTATTGGTCTGTTTCTATAGAAAAAGTTTCATCTTGGTTATGGGTACATTTTCCAGCTTCCAAGAATGTCTGATTTTTTTTGTTAGATTGCTGGACTTTGGAATTATATCATCAAGGGTCTGGGTTTCACTGTCATCCTTCAAAGAGCATTAGCTTTTCTTCTAGTGTTTAGTTCAGTTTGCTGTTCGTTTTGAACATTTTGAACATCATTTTTAAAAACGTTCCTTAAGGTGGTTCTAGAGTGTCCTAAACTATAGGAATATTTCAACCCCTTCTAAGCTGTAGACTTTCTGGGGTTTCCGCTGAGAACCTGAAGTGAGAAGACAAGACTCACCACCTTGTATGATTAGAAATAGAACACCTCCCAGCCCTGTGGGCTCTGTGACCCAGTCAGTCCATAGCTCCTGAGAGATTCTGCTTTCCTAGAAGCCTGAATTTTTACCCTCGGCATGCAGATCTCAGTATTCAGCACAGACTCAGGCATACCCACGTGATTTCTGAAGCTATTTTTCTGCTCCTAGAACTTTGTCCTGCAGCTTCCCATCACTTCGGGCTTCCAGAAGTTGGATTTCTGTTTTCTTTATTTAGCAAGTCTGCCGTGTTCTCCTTGGGACCTCTGCCCTCCTGTGGGCTGCAGTATGCTTTTTGGTAGAAAGCAAGTATAATTGTCAGAATAATCTCTGTTATTTCACATCTCTCAGGGATCACATCTCTCAGTCCTGATGTGCACATTGGGCAATGACTGAAAACAGCCATTTCATTCCCCACACCTCACCCCCACCTCGTTTTCTACTTATCTGTTTGGGAAAACTAAATCAAATCTCTGCTACTTCTTCATGGTTAGATGTAGACCTTCTCGAGTCTTCTTACAGTTAGTTTATTGGAATCAGGACCTGAACAAGGTTCACATTTTACACGTAGAGATTTTGTCTGTAAAAATCTCTTGTTCTGTAACTCATCCCCTCCCCCCTTTTTATGCAATGTATTTCTTAGATAAACTGGACAGTTGTACTTTGAAATTCTGGATCTGGATGATTTCTTCTCAGTGTTCTCATTTAACTTGTCTCTGTTTCTGGAGAACTGTAGTTAGATATAGAGATTCAATGATCCAGGTGAAAGATTGTAGGCAATAATACTGCATAGGTACTAATGGTACTCCGAAGACATCACATCATGAAGCAAATAACATTTGTCTTTCCAACTTTCAGTAATGCTAAGATTGACCATTGAGTTCAGATATGACCAGTTCAATCCCCATTATAAATTCTACCAATCAAGAATTTCCCTTTTAACTAAGTTTTGGCATTTATGATATATGACATTATTTCATTAGGATCATAAATCATAATTTTTTAATTCTATCACTTGCTCTCCATTTAATTAGCTAGAATTCTACTTTATAGTAGGTGCTTCTCAATGAAATGTCTAAATGATGTCCTGTCATTTTAAAGAGCATCAGGTTGGAATTTGTCAAGGGGAATTTGTAGAAAAAGGCATATATGGTGTTTTATAAACCAAACCATTGTTTTTGAATTTTAATAACAGTGTTGTAGTTAGGAAGGACTTGGAGCAACTGTATTCAAAGGAAATAATGTAATTTTTCCATTTCTGCTTGTACCACTGTGATAATTTTAGTGATTCTGAACATAACCTTGGAGGCAATACCAACATACGATTTCATGTTTTAAAAGTCTATTTAAAGGTATAAAAAGAATGGTTCCTCAAATTGGAAGAGACCCCAGAGATCACCTACTCTCTTCCCCTATTTTTGTTGATGAAGAAAATGAAGCTTGGAGGGGTTAAGCAAAATAGAAGAAAGTAGTGGCAAAGCACAGGCTCTGAGATCATTACAGACCTGTGTTTGTTTCTTGACTCCACAATTGACTACTCATGTGACTTTGGTGAAGTTATATAACCTCTCAAGGTGTTAGCTTCCTCATTTGGTTTAGAAGGAATGGGCATGAAAAGTAGCTAACAAAGTCTTGAAATCTTAGACAACTACAACAACAAAACTATCATTTAAAATGTATCTAACAGACATTTGTTGAGAGTTTGTGTTGCAACAGGCACTATGTTCCTTAACAGAGATAAAATTTTTGTGGGAGGTAGAAAGATGGCCTCGAAGATGTCCACATCCTAATCCTCAGACCCTGTGAATATGTTACCTTACATGGCCAAAGAGAATTTGCAGCTGTGATTGAGCCTAGACTATTGAGATGGAGAGAGTATCCTGGGTTATCCAGGTGGGCTCCGTGTAGGCCCAGATGTCCTTTACAAGTGTAAGAGGAAAGTAAGAGAGTTGCAGTCAGAGAGAGAGTTGTGATAATGGAAGCAGAGGTTGGGGTGATAGGGTCACGAGCAAGGGAATGCCGGCAACTTCTAGAAGCTGGAAAAGACAAGGAATGGATTCTCCCCTAGAGCCGACAGAAGGAATGCAGCTTTGCCAACCCCATGATTTTAGCCCTGTAAAATCTATTTCTTTCTCTGACTTCCGAACTGTAAGATAAAAGATTTGTGTTGCTTTAAGCCACCAAGTTTGTGGTTATTTGGTATAACAGCAATAGAAAACTGATAGAACTTTATTTTTTTATTATTTTTTATTTTTAAAAATTTTTTTTCAACGTTTATTTATTTTTGGGACAGAGAGAGAGAGACAGAGCATGAACGGGGGAGGGGCAGAGAGAGAGGGAGACACAGAATCGGAAACAGGCTCCAGGCTCTGAGCCATCAGCCCAGAGCCCGACGCGGGGCTCGAACTCCCGGACCGCGAGATCGTGACCTGGCTGAAGTCGGACGCTTAACCGACTGCGCCACCCAGGCGCCCCCTGATAGAACTTTAAAGAAGACACAGTTCCTATCTTCAGGGACACTGTTATTGCTGCTTAACCATCTCATTTGACTGATGTTCATCATTCTCAAATCAGTGTTCTTTGTGCTGCCTTATTATTTCCCAATTACCAGGTATCTGTACATCATCGTCATGACTTTTTACTGCACAACATACTATCAGCTGACACCACACCTGTAATTTTGGGGGTTAGCATAAGGCGAATTACCATGTTGCTACTGGCTTCAACTTCTTTCTGAGCAAATATGTTTGTAAAAGTCACAAGTTTGATATATTACTTATATTTTTGAATATGCATTAAAATAAGACCATATCAAGTAAAATTATTCTTCCACATGCCTCCTCCCGCTAACTTACTCTACAAACCATCAGTGATGCTCATCAGTATTTTGGGACACCTAGCTGCACTCAGTTCAGCATTTAGGAAAATTTTCAGTTGGGGACTGTTAAATACTTCAATGAGGCATGGGTTAAGCAGCATGACCACTAACCAACATAGCAGCGATGGTGGAAAGATTCCAGAAACTTTGTTCCTTGCTAATCTATGATGTTATTAACCATCAGTCTTTAATAAAGTCTCCTGAGAGCTTGTAGATATGTGTAATTTGGAAAAGGAGCATAGTTTCTTGAACTATTTTGAACACTCCCTCACATGGACAGCCCATCTCAGTCACTGCTTCCTAATACTTTTCTTGAATGAGGAACATTAAAAAAATAATACCCCCCCTTTTTTAAAAGAGATATTATGTCAGCATTCAAACTCCTGGAATTTGGTGTTGATTTAGGTAAATTTGCCAAATTCTTGCATGTCCTAAGTAAAATGGTGAGCTAGAGACTGAGGAAGACACAGCCCAATTGAACATATGACATGAATCGTCTCCAAATTTTCTGCAGTTACAGGAGTGAGCTGGAACAGCATACAGAGGCTTTTGATTGCAGCTTCAGCAAGTACACAGCTGATCAGACCAGGCCAAACTGAATTTGGCTTGCCTTTGAAGGCTTTAGTTTTCATATTTTTTCCCCTCCATTTGGAGTAAGATTCTCTCCACTGCATATGCCACACTCATTTTTCCATCTCAGGAACACAGGCTTTTCTTCTCCCTCAGCCCTGATGTCTCCCATAGAGACATCAGTGAGGCAGACATCATGTGACCCCATCCAGTCCTCCTTGGTCTAGTTTAGCAGAAAGAAGATAAGAGCCATAACATCTGGATTATACGCCTTGCTCGGTCACATACTTACTGTCACCTTGAACAAGACCCCACATTTTTGTGAGTCTTTTTTTCCTTATCTGTACAAAGGCAATAACAATACCTTAAAATGTTAGCAGTTCAAGTAACATTATACTATGAACAAAAGACAGATGATGTGAAAGCTATTCGGTAAATTTTAAAGTGCTAGTCTCTGCTGCGTTGTTGCCTTGAAACATACTGTGCTTGAGCGTATCTTTGGACAAATATCCTAGTTAGTCATTCCTCCACTCTCACAAATGTAGGGAAGAGTGGAGAAATGTCATCATATCCTGCTGCTCCCATCCTAAAACCCTTAAAGAATTTCACATTTCACTTTGCCTCAATGTCATCTGGTCACTGCCTACCACTATAACTTTGTTTCCCTTTGGCTTATCCCATATTAGCCACACTGCTTTCTAAAGTTTTCCTGGATGTACCAAGGTCATTTCCATTTCATAGCCTCCAGAGTTGTATGCTTGCTCTGACTGGAATTCTTTTTCCTGCATAGATAGCTCCTTGCTTCTTCACAGCACTGAACTTAGACCTCACCTTTTCAGATACCTTTTCTCAAATGCTGTATCTAAAGGGATCCTCTTGTTTCATAATTCTTTATCATAATAGTCTCTCTGTTTCCTTCATATAATTGATCATAAACTATAATTAATCTGCATGTCAATTTGATGGACAGTTTATTATCTCTTGTCAGTAAAATATAAGCTCCATAAGGGAAGGGGTCATTTCCTCTTTAGACATAAAGAATAAAGCTCAACAAAATAGGCCTTCATTCTGGCAAAAACCAAGTCAGTGCTTTGTTTAGGGCCATAGGCCATGGTAGCAATAGGTTTGAATCCTTGTCTGGACTTCTGTTCAGGAGGATATGGTCCTCTAGGAAATGAAGTTAACATTTTATTCTTTCTTGGGGTGCCTGGGTGGCTCAGTTGGTTGAGCGTCCAGCTTCGGCTCACATCATGTTCTGGATGTCCGTGAGTTCAAGCCCTGCATCAGACTCTCTGCGGACAGTGCAGAGCCTGGAGCCTGCTTCAGATTCTGTGTCTCCCTCTCTCTCTGCCCCTCCCCCACTCATGCTCTGTGTCTCTCTCTCTGTCAAAAAGAAATAAACATTTAAAAAATTAATATTTTATTCTTTCTCAACACCCTCAGCATCTAGCATAGAGCCTGGCACAAAGTTAAGCTGTAGTATGTCTTGATTTGGGCAGCATGAAACCTGCTTCTGTTTTTCTGAAATGGACCCCTGGGTGAACATACGGCTGCTCCCTTGATCCAAGAGAGCTGGCATCTCGTGTTAACCTCTCTGCCCACTTCAGCAACTCGACCTTTGATTCCATTCCATTCCAGGGAATGCCTTCCTCTTCCTCTCATCCACCAACTTGGACAGAATCCCTCTGAGTCTGTTGATAGACAGAAGGGACATTCCAGCTTCTATACTACTTGCTAATAAAAATTAATATGAAGTAAAACATACAGAATAACATACACCAGACATTATTCTAAGGGTTTTGCATGTTAGCATTTGTATATTACCTTATTTAATCCTTGCAATAACCCCTGAGGTAGATTATAATTATTTACTCCATTTTATACCTGAGAAAAAAGAGATTTTGAGGCTGAGGAACTTCTCAGTGAGCCTGGTCAGTCTGGCTTGAGCGATTCTGTGCTTAGCCGTTTAGCTGTAAACAGAGCAATCCTTAAAGACAAATCTTCTGGGCCTATCATTAGCTTTCCCAAGGCCAGATGACATATAGCCTCTAATTAATTGTTTAATGATTTATTACATAAATAATGCATAACATAAATTCCTCTTTAAAGTAGTTAATTAATTCAAAGAAAGTAAAAGTCCCTCTTAGACCTCATTTTACAACCATGAACTATTTCTCCCATGTTCAGAGGTAACTATTCTATCCAATTTTGTGTCTATTCTCCCATCCATTGATACCTCTGCAATCTTCTGGGCAATCTTCTCATACACAATTACTAATATAATTACTAATATAATTACTAATATAATTACTAATATAATTACTAATATAATATAATTTCTCCATTCCTGTGGGTAGCAATACATAATTTCTTTCAGCTAATGCATGCAGAGGTCATGTCACAGGACCAAAGCTCTTGGAATCCACTGTCTCCTGCTGATGTTTGTTCCTGAGTCCAAATTAACATTGATAGATGATTGGCTAGTGATCAGTTTAACCACCATGTATAAAAAGAAAAGACCAATGTAGAAATGTTAAATGTACAGTCAATCTTTGTATTCTTTAACAGAAAACATAGATGTATAGGTAGAGGTTAAAGGCCCCATCTCTGTAACTAGTTATAAGTCTCCGGCTGGTATTTTGGGTTTATATGAAATTGTACATTAAAAGAAAATTCTAGAAGGCAGCCCTCAGAAACTTTTAAGGTTTGTAATGAAAATATTGAGCAATCAATTGCTGTTTCACAGGAGTTGGCTTTTTTTTTTCAAAGTACTTTCATATCCTCCTTGAAATGAACTTGCTTCAGCTTAACCTCTCTTGGGAAGTACTGTAATTTGGATTCTAAAGCTATAATTTTGTCTGGCCTCATAGCTTGGAGAGTCATTAATCTTATTACTATCTTAGGACCAAATCAACAAAACCTCAATCATTGTTCTAGGGAATCTGTGGTTTATTCTAGGTATCTTCACAGAAAGATGGGTGAACTGACCTGATGTAGGAGGCTCTACCTCCCCTGACATGTGAGTAGACTAAGGACTTGAGCTTTATGTCATTGAAGGACTTTCTAACTATAAATGAAAATGGGGGAGAACGACTCAAGCTGGCTGAAATATACAGCTGAATGGAATTATTTTATTAATTACCTATAGCTACTTGAATATGATGCCATATATTTAATGAGGAAGCAGTTTATAAGATAAAAACTCAGACTTAAAAAGATTACAATCCAAGCATCACAATTCTGGACTTCAAGTTATTTTACAAACCTGTAGTAATCAAAACAGTATGGCACTAGCACAAAAATAGACACTCAATCAGTGGAACTGAATAGAACATCCAGAAATAACCCCACAATTCCATAGCCAGTTAATCTTCAACAAAGCAAGAAAGAATATCCAATGGGAAAAAGATTGTCTCTCAACAAATGATGTTGGGAAAACTGGACAGCAACATGCAAAAGAATGAAACTGGACCACTTTCTTAAACCATACACAAAAATAAATTCAAAATGGATCAAAGGCCTAAATGTGAGACCTGACACCATAAAAATCCTAGAGGAGAACACAGGCAGTAACTTCTCTTATATCAGTCTTAGAAACTTCTTTCTAGCTATATCTCCTGAGGCAAGGGAAACAAAAGCAAAAATAAACTATTGGGACTACATCAAAATAAAAAACTCTTGCAGTGTAAAGGAAACAATCGAAAAACTAGGGGAAACCTATGGAATGGGAGAAGATATTTACAAATGACATGTCTGATAGGGAGCCTGGGTGGCTCAGTCGGTTGGGTGTCCGACTTTGGCCCAGGTCATGATCCTGTGCTTTGTGGGTTTGAGCCCCATGTCAGGCTCTGGTCTGACAGCTCGGAGCCTGGAGCCTGCTTCAGATTTTTGTCTCCCTCTCTCTCTGCCCCTCCCTCTGCTTGCACTGTCTCTCTGTCTCCCAAAAATAAATAAACATTAAAAACAAAAAATAAAAAACATAAAAGCCAAATGACATATATGATAAAGGGTTAGTATCCAAAACATATAAAGAACTTATACAATCTAACATCCAAAAAATAAATAATCCAATTAAAAAATGGGCAGAAGACGTGAACAGACATTTCTCTAAAGAAGACATCTTGTTGGCCAACAGACACATGAAAAGATGCTCAACATCACTCCTCACTAGGGAAATACAAATCAAAACAATGAGGAGATACCACCTCACACCTGTTAGAATGGCTAAAATTAACAACACAAGAAACAACAGGTATTGGTGAGGATGTGGAGAAAAAGGAACCCTTTTGCAGTGTTGGTGGGAATGCAAACTGGTGCAGCCCCTCTGGAGAACAATATGGAGGTTCCTGAAAAAATTAAAAATAGAACTACCCAATGATCCAGGAATAGCACTACTGGGTATTTACACAACAAATACAAAATACTAATTCAAAGAGATATATGCACGCCTAAATTTATAGCAGCATTACTTATAATAACCAAGATATAGAAGCAGCCCAAGTGTCCACTGATTGATGAATGGGTAAATAAGATGTGGTAGATATATGCAATAGAATATTATTCAAACATAAAAAAGAATGAATCTTGCCATTTGCAAAGACATGGACAGAGCTAGAGAGTATTATGCTAAGTGAAGTCAGTCAGAGAAAGACAAATACCATATGATTTCACTCATATGTGGAATTTAAGAAATAAAACAAATGAACAAAGGGGAAGAAAGAGAGGCAAACCAAGAAACAGAATTTTATCTGTAGAGAACAAACCAGAGGGTAGGTGGGTGGGAGGTGGGTGAAATAGGAAATGAGCATTATGGACTGTGCCTGTGATGAGCACTGAGTGATTAAAATAAAAACTTTAAAAATAAATAGGGGCACCTAAGTGATTCAGTCAGTTAAGCATCTGACTCAATATCAACTCAGGTCGCGATATCAGAGTTGTGAGATCAAGCCTCTTGTGGGGCTCTGCGCTGAGAGTGGAGCCGGCTTGGGATTCTCTCTTTACCTTTCTTTCTGCCCCTCCCTCACACTTTCTCTCTCTCTCTCTCTCAAAATAAATAAACATTAAAAAATAAATAAATAAATAATTTTAGAAAATTGTACTCCAATAGTCTGTGGAATCTGCAACGTAACCAAAAAAAAGAAGATAGATAGCACTTGCATATAATTTTTAATATTTACTCAGATCATTTTCTGTTCAGATCCAGAAGTGTTTATATATACAAAATAACGTGTTACAACAATCAAAAAAAATTCCAGAGTGTCCCCCAACACAGATGGTGCCACATAGCTCTATAATGATGAAGGGGTAATGTTGTAGGATAATGTCCTGGTGGAAGTACTCTTGTTTGTTTTCCCATGAGGACAGCATGGATATGGAATGTATGTAACGTTATTATAAGACCACATGTGCTGCAGTGACTTGGCACAAGGCAGCTGGCTTACAGGTGCTCTGGCAAGTTGTGCTGGGAAGGCCTTTTTCCTTTTGTATTTCTTTCTTTTTTAAAAAATCCTTTTGTATTTCCAATATCATGTGCATGAAATGAAATTATTTTAATGTCCTTGTGTGTGTTTGTGTGTGTGTGTGTGTGTGTGTGTGTGTGTGTGTGTATGCATGCACTCGCTGCTGGGACAGATGCTACAGGCATTCCCTTGGGCTGAGCAGTTTGTCTTTGAATGGGGTTTCCGGAAACAGGTGACAGTGCTATTTTCTTTCTTTAGAGGATCTTTTGTTGTGAGTCATGTCAGGGATTGTTAGCTGGAGCAGCTCTCTTTTCCTTTTCATCAAAATTGAGAAAAGGAAACTTAAAGACAAAATGGACGAAAAAATTACCTTAGAAAAACCAGCCTCAGGAATGGAGCACTGGTAAGATCTTTTGGGCCAAAGCAAGTGGGCCATAAAAGATTAGCAAAAACTTTTATGAACAAAGAGGCAATTATACACATTCTTAATAACCTTTAATCCAGAAGTGTCCCAGTGTTTGTCTTTGAGTCAGATGTACACAATTTTGCTGCTGGAATGCAATCAGCCTGCAGCAAAGTGGATGGTCCGGTAACGAGATAGTCCAATGTGAACTACTTGCAAATGTAGGCGAAGGCATTTGCCTTATCTAGATGCCTCACTGCTTTTACCTAGATGCCTCACAGCTTTGTCAGGAATGTATCTGCTTGGAACATGGCCATCTAAAGGCTGCTCTATTAGCTCATGAAATAGAGAGGAGCGAGTAAAAAATAGCCACCCATACAAGTGTGCTGAAATAAAACTGTTCTTCGTTAGATTCTGACCATTCCCCATTGTGCATTCTCGTTGGATGATGTAAAGTCGTTCGGGTGTGGGAAGCCATACCATGAAGCACAGGAAATGGTTTAAATCTTTGGAAATGTTTTTAAGGTTAAATAAATCAGGAAATGACTATAGTTAAAGTTGCCAACCACTTCAGAGTAATTTTTACTGGCAGATATTTGTTAATTGTCAGTGTTCCTCTGAAAACATACACAACCAAGTTGTCCTGGGATGGCCTACTCCCTGGGTATAGGATATGCTTTTTAAAGAGCCTGTGGTCAGTTCATTGATTTCTCTCAGACTCAACTCAGACTTAGGCAGGCTTTCTGGGAATCAGTCAGTGAAATAGGTACATCTTACTGAGCTAATAGTATGACTGTGATTTCTAGATGGATGATGATAAGCAGATGAGTGTTTTAGGAGTTTTTGGTAAATAACTATTGTTGCCTTCGATAAAACCAATAGACACATATCTAAGCTGCTTTGGTGGAAATGTTACACCAATTCCATCAGCTGTTAGATATGATGACTACAAGGAAATGATGGGATGTGTGTCTTGATGACAAAATATGAATTTAAGTCAAGACAGAAAGTGAAACTCATTAGCTAAAAATGCCCATTCTGTAAGGTGAAAGAAATAGCCAATATATTTATTTGGCCTGAAACCAGCAGTGTGTATGCAACCCTCACGACCACCATGAGGATTTGTGAAAACCAGGCTGTTGGCTTCTTTCTCTTCTGTGTCTGCAATTTCCTGACATTTGACTGCTTGATCTCCAAAGAGTAAGGCAAAGGAATTCTAACCTTTTGTCATAGGTGAGTATCGTATCCAGTAATCACTACATGTGATCATTGTGGTTTATGGCACATATCATATCCTATTATAACTACATGTCAGTGTTTCTGTTAGTCCCACTAATATATTAGTTCCTTAGGGCACTGTATCTTGTTCAACTCCATAGTCCCAGTACTTAGAAGATTGCTTATAAATAGCAGGCTCTTGGGGCGCCTGGGTGGCACCCATTGAGCATCCGACTTCGGCTCAGGTCATGATCTCACAGCTCCTGACTTTGAGCCCCGTGTCGGGCTCTGTGCTGACAGCTCGGAGCCTGGAGCTTGCTTTGGATTCTGTGTCTCCCTGTCTCTCTGCTCCTAACCCACTCGCATTCTGTCTCTGCCTCTCTCAAAAATAAATAAACATTAAAAAAATTATAAATAGCAGGCTCTTAATTCATGATTGTTGAATAACTAAATGAATAGTAAAAGGCCATATAACATTTAAAATATGGCTGAATAATTATGTCAACCCATTACTATGTCCAAATATGCTACAAAAACAGCCTTACTAAGATACAATTCATATATAATAAAATTTACTTATTAAAAATGTACAATTCAGTGGTTTTTAGTATATTCACAATGTCATGCAGCTATCACTACTCTCCAAATTTCGAGCATTTTCATCATCTCAAAAAGAAGTCCTGTACCAATTAACATTTGTTTTCCATACCCACCTCCCTTTAGTCCCTAACAGCCACTAATTTACTTTCTATCCATATGGATTTGCCTATTCTGGATAGTCTATATAATTAGAATCCTACGATATGTGGTCTTTTGTGTCTTGTTCCTTCCAGTTAGCATAATTTTTCAAGGTTTATCCATGTTATACCAAAATAATTCTTCATTCCTTTTTTGTGGCTGAATAATGTGCTGTTGTATGGGTATTCCATAGTATATATCCATTCATCAGTTCATGGATATTTTGGTTGTTTCTACTCTGTGGCCCTTATGAATAATGCTGCTATAAACATTCATGTACAAGTTTTTGTATGGACGTAAGTTTTCAGTTCTCTTGGGTATATGCTTTGGAGTGGAATTACTGGGTCAAATGGTAGCTCTATCTTTAACTTTTTGAGGAAGTGCCAAACTGCTTTCCAAAGTACCTGTACCATTTACAATCCCACAATGTATGAAGGTTCAAATTTTTCCCCATCTTCACCAATACTTGTTACTATCTGTCTTTTTTATTTTAGCCACTGTACTATGTATATGGCTTTTCCCTGGTGACTAATGATGTTAAGAATATTTTTATTTATTGGCTATTTGTGTATCTTCTTTGGAGAAATGTCTATTCAAATCCTTTGCCCATTTTTAAATTGGGTTATTTGTCCTTTTATTGTTTAAAGAGTTCTTTAGATATTCTGGATACAAGTTCTTTATGACATAAATGATTTTAAAATATTTTTTCCAAACCTTTGGGTTTCCTTTTCACTCTTTTGATGGTGCCCTTTGAACCACAGAAGTCCCTAATTTTGATGAAGTACAGTGTGTCTGGTTTTTCCTTTGGCTGCCTATGCTTCTGTCATTTTTAAGAAGCTGTTATCTAATTCAAGGTCACAAAGGTCACATATGTTTTCTTCTGAGACTTGTATAGTTTCATCTCTGAGGTTCAGGTTTTAATACATTTTGAGTTAATTTTTGTATATGGCATGAGATAGGGGTCTAAGTCCATTCTTTTGCATGTGGTTATCCAGTTGTCCAAGTATGCTTTTAACATTTAGTGAATGTCTGAGCAGAAATTGAGTGGTGTTTGAGAACATAATGAAACCTCTATAACTCAGACTGTGCTACACTTAAAAGTGATAATAATTTGGATATTGACTTT
Source organism: Felis catus (assembly GCF_018350175.1). NCBI lineage: Eukaryota > Metazoa > Chordata > Mammalia > Carnivora > Felidae > Felis > Felis catus. Next base: position 42,782,715 of record NC_058380.1, read on the forward strand.
TTATAATTACAAAGAAAGGCTATACCAAGAAAATTACTAATAAACAGAATTTCACAGAGGATGTTAGTATACTTAGGAAATTCTACTGAAAATCCATTAATTAACTGTATCCATTCACTTGCAAATGTTATCTATAATATTTATATTAATTTATTTTAAAAATTGAACACTTTGGTTTAGTTGAGTTCTTCGAATTGCAAAGAACAGAAATGTTTACCATTAACCTTAAAAAAAAAAAACAGAAAGAAAGAAAAAAAGAATTTACTAGGATGAATCTGCAAAGCTATCAGAATCCAAGTCTGGTGGCCATATTTTTAAGAGGACTCTTCAACTCTCTTTGGTGGAATATCTTATTTTTCTTCAGATATCTCATTCTGAGACCAGAAAGCACCAGAGTGCTTTCTTCTTCACTCCATCTTTGGGAATAAAAGCATTCCCATTCCAGCAATAGAAATGGAGCACAGAGGGTAAGCAGGACTTACAGCTTAGAAGGTATGGGAAGGATAAGTGCTGAAAAAGACCGAAGGTTATGAAGAGGATCCAAGAGAGAGGCTCTCTACCCTCTTTAGGTAGTGGCCATGTGGAATATCCTGAGAAGCTGGAAGTGGGGTCCCCAGTTGTAGAAATAATAGGAGCATCAGATCTGACTTCTCCCTACTTTCCCAGCTCTGTATAGGTTCAATTTTATCATTTGATGCTGGAGTAAGAAATTAGTAGTAGAGATTTGGTTGGGGGCAGGGTTGTGTGTGTCTGCCTGACCTGGTTTTTCATGCATACAAAGACATGGGAAGGGGTCAGTAGGGTGAGAGGTGATACACCTTCCCTCTTTGATTAGATTGGATGCTTAACTTCCATCAGTGGAGCATGGAAAGAGAGTCAGCAGCTAACCAATTAGTCAAGCTTTTTTTTTCTTTTTTGTAACTGTTCTTCCTCCCTTCCATACTCCTTATCTCTGAGTTAACTGTGCTTGATTACACTAAGACATATGGAGAATTGACCACATTTCCTTGTGACTTGCATGTGTGTGTCTCACTAAACTGCTTTAGTTTCTTCTTGCTTCTGACTTTGCCTCCTTACCTTTTGAATGCAATTTCTCTGACTCACAGATTCTGCATACTTATAGTTATTAATTTCTCAAAACAACTTGGCCTAACACCTGTCACCCTTGACTCTGCTTCACAGTCCCTATGCTTTTTTTCAACTGCAGTTCTCAAGGCTTATTTCCAATTCCTGCAAAAGGGAATTGGATTGGACCAGCTCAGTCTTTCACATCAGATGACTTCATGTGTGTCTGACCAGCTTTTAGATTGTTTGTCTTTGACTCTCCACCTTACCCTGTTATGGCTGGGTCTTAGACTGGTGTGGCTTACAATTGGCCATCTAAAGGCCAGCGGAGAGGATTAGCCATCTAGGATAACCTGTGAACATGGGAAGCCCTATGATTTTTAAATCTAAAAATTGCCTACTGTGGTATAGAAAACAAAGGTATTTGACTTCTGGGTAAGTATATATAAATAAATGTAGACACGTTCTCTTCTTTTAAAATAATAATTGAAGGGGCACCAGGGTGGCTCAGTTGGCTAAGCGTCTGACTTCAACTCAGGTCATGATCTCACGGTTCATGAGTTTGTGCATTGCGTTGGGCTTTGTGCTGACAGCTCAGAGCCTGGAGCATGCTTTGGATTCTGTGTCTCCCTCTATCTCTGCCCTGCTCACACTCTGTCTCTCTCTCTCTCAAAAATAAATAAAACATTAAAAATTTTTTTAAATAAGAATTAAAGAAAAAACCCAGTAAATTGCTCATTCAAATTCAAACATTTCACAAATTCTCCCATGAGTACCAATTAGTAGGATTTTTATATTTTTAAGAACTTAGTTTTTTTTAACCAACCATATTCTTTTAAAAAATGTTTTTTTTTAAGTTTATTTATTTATTTTGAGAGAGAGAGAGAACAGTGGGGGAAGGGCAGAGAGAGAGAGAGAAAGAGAGAATCCCAAGCAGGCCCCACATCCAGTGTAGATCCTGACATGGGGCTCAACCTCAGGACCCTGAGATCATGACCTGAGCTGAAATCAAGGGTCGGACACTTAACCGACTGAGCCACCCGGGTGCCCCTTTTAACCAACCATATTCTTCAATATTACAGGAGAACTAAGCCTCTGTGATTTGCTCTTTTCTCCAATGTTCCTATATAAGGACTCATCCCCACCCCCACCCCCATGTTATGAAGTTCTTTTAGGGGTCAAAGAATGTTATAGCTGAATTGTGTCCCCCATCCCCAAATTCATATGTTGGGGTTGTTCATACAGTCACATACAATATGACTGTATTTGGAGATAGCACCTTTAGGGAGTTGTTAAGATTAAATAAAGTCATACAGGTGCAGATCTAATCTGATAGACTGGTGCTCTTATTAGAAGAGGAAGAAACACCAGAGCTCTCTTTCTTTCCCTATGCACACACAGAAGAGAGACTGTGTGAGGACATGGCAAGGAGATAGCCATCCACAAGCCAGGAAGAGCAGTCTCATCAGAACCCAGCTCTGAGGGCACCCTGATCACGGACTTCCCACAGCCTCCAGAATCGTGAGAGGGTGAATTTCTATTGTTGAAGCCAACCAGTCTGTGGTATCTTGTGACCGCCCTTGCTGACTAAAACAAAGAATGCAGCAGATATCGATGGGGTCAATCCTAATTATCTCTAATGCTGAACTCAGTTTTATTTTTGTACTAGTTCTATATGAAACGACATTACATAAGCATTTGTTTACATTGTTTCTGCAATCCCCTTACTCCTTTTACAATGTAAACTCCGCGGGGAGAGGACTTGACTGTCTTGCTCACTGCTGTACTCGTAGGCATTTGGTAAACAAAAACGTATTTACTGAGTGAATGACTTGATAATGAAATAATTTTGGTACACCTTTATGAATGAGAACCTGGGATATTTTCCCCAGATATTAATATTTGACCTATCTGATTATTCTTTCATTCTCATGATGCTTTCTACATCTGGCCTTTAGGAGGCCACACACATTTGATTTAACCTTTCACCTTAAGGGCAACTCCATCACCACCTCCTTTACTAGCTCCTCTTATTTCTGGGTATAAAAGTTGAACTTCAGGTCTCAGCTCAATTCCCCATCTCTTCTGACAGAAGATGCAATATTGAATAATGATTAAGTGTACAGATTCTTGAACCAGACTGCCTGGGTTCTGGCTCCACTACTTAAACAGCAGCATGGGTCTGAACAAGTGAATTAAGCTCTCAATGCCTGAGTATCCTTATTTGTGAAATGGGGATTATAATACCTCACAGCATTGCCGTGAGAGTTAAGTGAGTAATATGCGTAAAGCACTTAGAATGGTGCCTGGCAGATAGAGTGCACTTGGCAAATATTAGATATAGTTATTTCTTGTATTAATATCATTTTTTCTCACCTGTAATCTCTCCGTAGGTGATTTATTCAATCCCATGGCTTTACTAGCCCTGAACTGTCTCTCAGCTCCAAACTCACATAACCATCATAGATCCAACTGTGAAGGCAGGATTCTAAGATGGCCCCTAAGATTTCTGTCCCTTAGTATATACACAGTGTATATTCTCCTCCCCTTGCATATCGGTGGATCTTGTGAATATGATCTGATATCACTCCTGTTATTAGGATACTAATCAGATGACTTCGAGATAATCAAAAGGGAGATTATCTTGAGTGGGCCAGACCTAATCAGGTGAGCCTTTAAAAGAAGGTGAGGTATCAGAGAGATACACTCCTGCTGGCCTGGAAGAAAGTAAACAGCTATGGTGTGGACTGCTCATGGGAACTACACAGCAAGGAATTGAGAGCAGCCACTAGTTGCTAAGAGCAATCCCTGTCTGACAGCCAGCAAGAAAGCGGGGACCTCAGTCATACAGCTGCAAGGAAATGAATTCTGCCAACAACCAGTGAGCTTGGAAGAGGATTCCCAAGCCTCAGATGAGAATCACAGCCCTGGCTGACACCTTTATTTCACCCTGACTGAGACCCCGAGCAAATGTCCCAGCTAACCCGTAATTAGAACTCTGATTTACAGAAACTGAGAGATAATAAATGCGTGTTTTAAGCTGCTAAATTGGTGGTAGTTTGTTACACAGCAATAGAAAACACATACACCAACAGCCAAGTTTACTACTCTATGTCAATGTGGAAGAAGAATCTCACACTTCATATATCCAAAAAGAACTTTTGACTTTTTTCCACCATCCTACATTTTCCTTCCCTTCCCTCGGTAAGTTGCTCAGGCCTAAAAACTAGAATGATTCTTGATGCCTCTCCTTCCCTCAGACTGCACATACGATTCATTAGCAAATCCTGTAGGTTCTGTCATCAAAATGGACCTGCATTGGACCACTTCTCGCTGCCTTCCCTGCAGCCATCTTGGTCTAAGCCACCTCCATCTTTTGCCTGGACCACTGCAGTAGCATCCAGCCGCTCTCCTCATTCCATGCAGTTAATTCGGTCACTGTAGCCACAGTGAGTGTTCTAATGTAAATCATTCCGTGTCACTCTGTGTGGGATGCACCCATAGGACTTGTCATGACACTCGGAATAAAATCCAGATTCCTCACCATGAGCTCAAGGCCCTGCATGATTTGGTGCCTGGCTACCTCTCTGATCTCATTTCCCACCAATATTCTCTTCCTTCACTGTGCTCCAGCTACACTGGCCCTTTTGCCTTTCCATTATGATGCCAAGCAAGGTTGCATTCCAGGACCTTTATAGTTGTTTTTCCCTTTGCCTGGAACATTCTGCCCCATATCTTCCATGACTCCTTCCCTTACTTCATTAAGGTTTCTGCCCAAATGTTACCTCCTCTGGCAGCCTTCCCTGATTGTTCTATCTAAAATAGTCAACCCTGCCCCCTCCTATCACTGCCTATTTGTCTTCATTCCACTTAGCACTCCTGGCATTGTTATATGTGGTGTGTTCTCTATTTGTTAGCTTATTTGTTTATTGCCTGTCTCCAGTGTTAGAATATAAGTTTTATCAGATCAAGGACTTTGATTTGATCACCACTCAATCCTCCGGCTTTATAACAGTGTCTGGCATACACAAGTAGGCACTTAAATAACCTTTATTGAATTGAGACCATAGAGAGACATTTGCTAAGTTTACACTGAAAGCAGAATTGAAACTTCTGTCTAAGAACGTCCTGATCGTGACACCTGTAAAAAACAGAAATTGAGAAAACATTCTTTATTAAATTCAGAAATATTTGTGCTATCAAACTATATGGTGTATTAGAGAAGTTTAATGCTATCGAAACAATATTAATGATATTGCTGATGCCATTTTTGCTGATGCAAGGTTATGGGGGTTGAACTCTAAGAGATAATGTACTCATGATGTCCTTTTTTTTTTTTTTTTTTTTTTTTTGGCAAAGAAGAACTGATTTTGGTAATCCAAATGCTGAAATCGAAATTCTAGCCCTGATCAAGACAGACATGAAAATGGGGCTCTGATGAGACCATGTCCTAGGTCAAATACAAACTGCCTTACTAATCAATGGCAAACAGAGCTAGAAAATATCCCAAATATATGTGACATGGAAAATGGAGCTATTCAGAGCTCATCTCATATTTTAGATATCTGGATGGATCACAAGTTCAAAGTTTCAGCACAACAAATAGATGCCATTACAATGAAGTTCGAGATGTTGGAAAGTTTTTCCCAGTATAAAAAGGGCTTAAGTGATCCAAGATGTATCAGTTTTTCAGGCCAAATTTCCAGGTTTGCAATTATCGGTTCCCATGTAGAGACATATCCTTCCCCTTTCTTCCCTCTGATAATAGAGCTTATTTTAAAGCTTATTGGTGAATGGTCTCCACAGGTTAATAATAAGTTAGCTTCTCTGCAGTACAGAATACGGCACATTGATTACGGAGAAAGCCAGCGCAAATTGGTGTTCTCTTTTCCATCTGATACCTTAGGTTTCTACTCTTTCAAAGCTGTAGTATCTGCTCAAATAGTGCACTTGTTTCTTTTTCTCTAGCAGGCCATCTCCTTGCCAACTTGAGACTTTTTAAACAATGTAAACATTTCTTAATTTAGAAAAGAAAAGTTTATTGTGATTTAGAATGGTTTCATCAAGCAAATCAAATTGAACTTCCTTCTAAATTATCTTCAAAAGAAAATAAATAAATGCAATAGTTTCTTAAAGCTTTGAAATAGATATGAAAATATTTACTATTTACTAAAAAGGGCCTTTTTTGAACTCCAGTCAAGTATGGAAGTATGCTGTGAATTAAAAATCTGATCTGATAAAATGATACATAAATATTTTAGCAGGAATTTTGGTCCTAATGCCCAGGAGATGGCCGTAAATCTGCCTGCAATACAAAGTTCTCTCGAGTTTGACAACTTCAGAGAGCCAACTATTTGGGTATTAAAAACTCCTGCCCAGATTACTGTTAATGCTAATCCTGATGGAATTACTTAATAAGTATGATTTTTATCCCTTTTATAATGTCATAGCTGTATGACTGTTATATTGCATGTCTTCACTTTGACTGAATTCTGGCTTTTTCCACTGTGCACATGGTTAGAAATTATGGTCTGTTTCTCACGAAGGTAGGTTTAGTTCTAGTGGAATGAATATTGTCAAAGAATTATTTCTTTTAGTGAATGTCAGTGTTGTGCCCATGACCTTAAAAAAAAATCCTAAATTTTATTTAGATACAGAGACAGGGCAATATTTTTCAGATTAAAAAAAAAAATCCATGCTGACCAGAAACAGTTGAAGTAATCAGTGCTTCGGTCAACAAAATGGTTAAAGGACTAGGGGTATCTAAGAACTTTCTAAGATGCACTCATATCACACAAGAGCAGTTGCCTCAGGAGAGGTGAAAGGGAGACAGGCTTCCAGAAGCTAACAGGCTGAGCTGAAATGTTCATAGACCAATAGAAGATGCACAACGACTCTCCCCTTGTCACCTTCCTACTCATTTCATGGATGAATAAAGAGCTGTTCTTCATTCTGTCTCACAATTTGCAATAACATAGGCCTTATTTAGGTCACAGGTTAATAACCACATTAAAATACACGATATGATGAGCTACAAAAATAGTAACCACAGTGTTTAAATGGAATCATTGAATTAAATGTCTCAGAACTTTAGTGCTTCCCTACTATTTTCTCATTAATTTTCATTACTACTCCTGTGTTGGGGGTGGGTGGAAGCTATGATATCCAGTTGACAAATAAAGACACTGATGCAAGGATAGAGCTGAATGTCACACACACACAAAAAAGTGCAGGTAGGAAAATGGCAGCAGAATCCAGATTTAAAGACTCTCTGAATGTTACTAAATCCTCAATTGCATAATCCATTGAACTTCACATTAAAAACAAATACCTTGGGGTGCCTGGGCGGCTCTGTTGTATGAGCATCCAACTTTGGTTCAGGTCATGATCTCATGGTTCCTGAATTTCGAGCCCCACATCAGGCTCTCTCTCCACTGTCAGCACAGAGCCCCCTTTGGATCCTCTGTTCCTCACTCTCTCTGCCCCTTCCCCACTGGTTCTCTTTATCTCTCTCTCAAAATAAATAAATAAACTCAAAAAAACAAAAACAAAAACAAAACCCTTTCTCTGAATAGAAGCAGAACAGGCACCCTGGGCTTATGTTGGCCTCTTTTATGAGAAGAAACTTTTTTTTTCCCCTATTTTTCACAGGGAACCTGAAAAGCCTTCATTATGGAATTTGCTTTTTAGTTATGTAAAATGTTCAGTTTTAGAATTTAAATTGGCACAGTTGGGCACCTTAGCAGGCAGTGAAGATTGTGAAAGGCATATATATACACTTGTGGTTTTATCCAGGCCCTCATCCTCACATTTCGTGGCCAGTTCCACTGACCTCAGCACACAAAGCCCTCACCACTTCTTCAGCAGTTCCTCTTAAATTATTTCTGAGCTCAAGACCTTTCATTGATGCTTGATTGCAAAATGCCATGTGTTAGCTAACAAAATCAGCCATCAAGACTCCACTAACTCTTCTACTCTTTGATTTCATTCATTCATTCATTCATTCATTCATTCATTCATTCAATGAGTAATAATTGGTTATCCATGTATAGGAGACAGTACTTTAGCCTCCAGTTATCCAAACCATCATCTTTAATCCCCAGAGGAACTCATATTTGGTAAAGGGAGACTAAACAATATAGAACAGTGAACCAAGTAAAGTAATGCATCGAGGGCATAATGGGAGGACTATGTTTATATAAAGAGAAAAAAATGAATGATGTAGATAATCATATTGAAAGAAGTTTTTAATATCGAAGGGAAAAAGGATTTGGAAAAAGAGTTAGCTCTAAGGCTGTTCACGCATAGGCTTATTTATCATAGAAAATAATTTTAAAATATTATTTGCAACTCTCCTCAAATGGGAAATGGGTGAAATAATTATGACACATTCACAGGTTGGAATATTAGACAGTTTGAAGTGGAATGCTCCTAACCTCTTTAAAGTCTCTCTAGCAGGGAGACAGAATCTTTCTCCACCACTACTGCCTGATTCTCCACCAGGTGCAATGCATAGAGCATCTGACAATGGACTTGTGTGGGAGCTCCTCCTGGTTTGGTAGAGCCTTTCACAATGCTCCTTTCTCCTTCCTGCCCATGAGCTTTGTGGGAAGTGTAGTCTTTGGTTGGGAGAGTTGTACTCCAGGGGAATCAAACATAGACTATTCTCCTCCCACAAAAAATAACAACCATTGGAACAAGGATGGTTCTTCCATGTTGTGTTTGGAGTAGACTTTAGAGTGGACTGACAGTGAAAAGCAGAAAGAAGGATTCTCTTACGGAGTTTCAGGTAGGCATAGCACATAATTCTTCCATCTAGCTCCATCCATCTCATAATTGGAAATTCTTTTGGAATAGCTTGACTGATAGTACTGTTTTTCACCATGGTTATTAGTTTTCATCTTTTTTCCCCCTTCTGAATCATTGTAGGTATTTTGGAGAAAAAGTCAGGGATATGTGCCAGGAGTATTTAAAACCCACTGTTTTATTTGGCTTGTACAATTCTTAAAAATTCCTTCAGGCTGGACATTGATTCTCCACTTTGCCATAGGTTCTACCACTTCCCACTATCTTAAAATGGCTTATTCACTTATTTAAAATTTTTTAATGTTTATTTATTTTTGAGAGAGACACAGAGTGTGAGTGGGGGAGGCACAAATAGAGGGAGACACAGAATCTGAAGCAGTCTCCAGGCTCTGTGCTGACAGACCCCGACGTGGGGCTCGAACCTATGAGCTGTGGGATCATGACCTGAGCCAAAGTCAAACACTCAACCAACTGAGCCACCCAGGTGGCCCATTTATTAATAAAATTACTTTTCTGGCCTTTGAAGCTGTCACTGTTTACTATTCTGGTTTTATAGGCATAACAGAAGTAGAAAAAAAAAATCACCTAGACAGGTATTATGCTACTATCAGAAATTTTTAACATTTCCAACTTAGAAATCAGTAGGAACCAACAAGTTCATACAAGGAAACTTTAAGAAATCCTAGAATTTTCTATTCATTCCTACATAGAGGGAGGGAACTTCTTTTGTAGACCTGTAAAGTCTGTTTAGTCCTTGAATGAGAGAAAGGAATGTGAGGCCTAACAAAATTGATGTATAAGAAAGGACTAGGAAATGCAAGCTATAAGGAGTGACATGTAATGGGAATTCTGCCAAGTAATAAAGCAATTGCCTTTCAAGCCAGGCACGGGGCCCAAATCAACTAGCTGAATCCTTCATGGTTCAGATCCTCTTCATTTTCTCTCTAACTCTCCATCTTGCTAGTCAACTCTGATGTTTTCCAAACATTTAGAAACTGGAATGTAATCCCAGAAAGTGAGGGATTTCCTCTGGGCAGCCACCCTGATCTTGGAAAGAAACAAGATTTCAGATTCCACACCCTCTTCCTGGAAAGCCCATTTCATATTCCTTTCTGATAAGCCTCGGGGAATACAGATGACATTAGGGAAGACCTGAACCTTCCCATCATTCACTGGAATCCCAAACAGTGAAACCTGTGGGTCTCATTCGGGAGAACTGATCTTAGATTGAAATATTTGGGGAGGTATAGCAGTGTCTATGATCTATGTTGATCAGATAATCCATTTTTACTCAATTTGTTAATCTCCTTTGTTTCAAAAATATTAAAACACAGGAGGGAGACTCTGTGACCTGGGAATATGCATTTTAACCAGCACCTCAGGTGATTCTGATGCAGATGCAGATGTGGCCCACAGACCACAGCTTGAGAAGAAGTAAAACTTTATTCACATCTGAAATGTATCTGCAAACTGTCGACTGTGAACTTTCAATTATTCTTGATTACAAGGGCCCTAGGTAATATAAATCTTCTAATAATTCAGAACTCTCTTTTTAGCCAGTGATTCCAGCATCTTCTCAAATCTCCACACCCTGACAAAGAGAATTCCTTCACTTGAACAAGGAAGCAAATGGATCTTCCATTGTATCAACTGGATGATCAATCCAAGTTTACTATTGAGATCAAGTTAGAGTTCTTTGGGTGTTAAAGTTTCAAGGGCACAAAAATTTGAAAAGGAAAAATCAGTTTATTGAAACATGACTTAATTCAGGGTTTCATCAGTGGAAAAGAACACAAGAAAGTAATTGGGAATATGAACTTATTAGAAGAACAACAAAGAAATATATTACCTCTGATGAAATTTAAGGGATATAGTGGATTATGTAAAAATCACTTATAGCAGTGTAAATTTAGGGTTGGCAAATTGGGCATAATGTTTCAAGATCAAGTATTTATACTTCTTTGAAATTTGTGTCGGTCATGCTAAATAAAACTACATCCTAAATATATGCAAATAAAGTAGTATAAAAATTGCCCTTATCAAGGTCAATAAAGGCCGGAGTTTTGAATATATGTGATGTTAATATGGTGAGTTATGATTAGTAGGCATTTCTTTGTAGCTTTTGCTCAGTTTATGTGTATTAATTTCATTTCATATCTTAAGGACTGAGTTCAAGAGGAAATTGGAATCTTGTTAGAAAGTATGTGGAAATATTTAGAAAAAGCTCAAATGTTGCATAAATGAACAAATTCCTAAAATAATTTACAACTGTTGCCCTTTCATAAGTGTCCCTAGAAGCCTCATACCTTAGTTCTCAAATAAGTCTAGAATTCACATAAGATGACGGTTAGGGAGTTTTATAATCTCCAATAAGACTAATACAGACTTTGAAAAGATTCCAAATATGGCTCCATCAGTGACTACAGTAATGAGCCCTTGTTTGCACAGCCGACACCCTAACTTGCACAGGTAGCTCAGGGAACACGTTCACGTGCTCTGAGTAGCAGGATCTGAGACACAAGGGTTTCAGGAGGTGCTGTTCGCTCTGTATATTTTTCCACAAATTAATTAATTAATTAATTGATTATGTTTTGGAAAGGATGGAATCAGGTACAAATAGCATTTACTCCCAAAGTAAAGTTTTTACATGTTGTAGTTAAGTAAATTAAGATTAGATGTTCCTTCCCTAGATTTTAAAATTATTTTCACATTGTGGCACATAACAGAAAAGCTTAAAAGCAAAAATGAAATCTAGTCTGGCCCATTTTCCCTGGGCCTAAAGGCACCTAAAAATTTAGATTGATCACATTTCTGTGATGTACTTTCTAATCAGTTTAGTTTCTGACACAAGTAAAAGATTACAGCTAGTCTTTATCTGCTAGAGTTCTTGGGCTTCTCCTGTCTCTCCATTTCTCCTTCTCTCTTTGTCTCCATCCATTCCTTCAATGGATGTGAACAAGCACCTATGATGTTCCAGACACTCTCTGAGCACTGGGAATGCAGGGTGAGAAGATACAACTTTTGTTCTCCTGGGGGCTTATAGCCTAGTGGGGGTAAAAGAGGTAAAACCATTGCAGCATGGTGTGTGAGGGGCAGGATGATAGGGACAGCCTAGGAGGGGAAGTATGAGTTGAAGGGGAGGTCACATAAGTTTTCCCAGAGGAGAATCTCCATTGGGCTGCTAGGGACCATTTCAGTCTTTTAACTCATCATTCCTTGTACTTTATAGTGATAGTTTTCTGAAAGTTCCCTTGACCTTCTGATAGGATTTTTCACGTATTCCAGCCACCAGGCTATTGACCAAGCTTTACTATTTATCTCATACAGCTATTGTGTTAAGCCATCAAGATTTAGGGCTTTATCTGTCACAGCAGGTACTCTTACCCATCCCTTGATCCTGATTCAGCCTCTGAGGCTGAACCCTCTGGAAAACCCAGATGAGGTCCAAGAATCTCATCTCTCCCTCCTCTCTATCCCCTGATCTTTGATCAAAGTAAGAATTTGTGTTTATTATTTAACCTACCTTTTCCAAACCTCAATTCTGAATTTTTCCCTGGATCCCCTTTTATGTCTTGACTTACCTTTGAAAAGTTTACATATACAGGTTAAAGAGGAAAATACATGTTCAAGAAATTTTGCTAAGAGCAGTAAACACTATAAATCACATTATAGTTTCCTTTTTCAATTATATTACTGCAGCATTTTCTGATAATAAATATGAGCTAATAAACCTAAGAGCATGTGTGATAAAATTCAATGAGGCAGGATAAAAAAACCAGTTATGGAACATTGCTAAATTTTATCAAGGCCTGTAGTAGTTTGTCTATGCAACTTGCTTGATTCCCCTTCAATCTGGGCACTGTAATTTATGAGGTTTCATGACTGCTTGAAAGTTGAGATCCAAATCTGTGGCCGTGGCTCTTTATGGAATCTGAATTTATATTAACTTCTTCTCTGGCTCCACTGTAAGGTCATATTCTTGTTTTTGTTTCCCATCTAATTTTTTTTTTCTAAATGGAAATGTCTTTATTGTTCAATTATGAAGTCAATTCATGCTCCAAGTAACGACATTCAACCAATATCGAAAAGATAAGTAGAGCCTGAAATATCCCAATGGATCCCACCCTGCTCTTATCCCCTGAGGATTCTAATGTCCTCACCTACTTTTATATACTGATATTTTAGATATCTTAACATTTTGTTTAAACATATATCTTTATAAGCTGTCTTAAATGCTTCTGGAACACAGCACCATACCACTGTTAAAAAGACACAACAGGCCCTAAATAGAGTCACTTGTGCTAAGCCCCATGTAAGCCAAACAAGATGTAATACCTAACCTAATTGCGGTTTCAGCCTTTAACGGGAATGTAACCTTTTACTAGTCAATCTAGAATTACCTGATCAGCACTAGTGAGGTAATCTGCCTGATAGACTCCCGCCTTCCCTTAAAAGAAGGTGCCTGAAATTCCACACTTTGCTAGGACTTCCTTGTTTCTCCTCCACCTGCCTATAAAAGCCTTTCCTTTCACGCTGCTCCTTGGAACTCCTTTCCACCTGTTAAGAGGGGATGCTGTGTGACTCATGAATCATTAAATAAAGCCAATTAGATTTTCAAACTTAGTTGAATTTGGTTTTTAGCACCTCTAAATAATGAGTGAAGATGTTTTTAATATTGCTTTATAATCTACAAAGCACTTTCACAAGTTTAATCCTATAAGCAAAGATCAGCTGTATCTTCTAAAACATGTTTATTTTATAGTTGCCAAAAATCTCATTGATTTGGCTGAATTTCATTTCTTGCCACTGCATTTTTTTTTTCTTTTTTGGCCAGTGTATCCAATTCAGAAAAAAACCTATGTCCTGCTTCAAACTTTATGTTCCCCTTCCCAGCATGTAATGACATCATTGGTACTTGCATCTTAGAATAGGAAGGACAACATAAGAATACATAAAGCAGTAGAACAGGTAAAAATATATCAGACATTAACTGGGGGTCAAAAGTAACAATTGCTTTCAAATTCTGTTTCATATTGCAATTTGTTTTAATTACGATTCTATAAGGGATTAGTTTTACAAGGTTGTCAATGAAAAGCAAACAAAATCATGTGTTCCCATGTATTTTTCTCATTGTGTGATTTTTTTTTGAACCATCCAGAGACTGTTGATTTTTTTATTGTTTTTTTTTCTGGCAAAACTGAAGGGGATTGTGTCCATATATACACTGATATTTCTTTCAGAATAAACCAAACAGAGGTGGGACTTAACACAGTTGCCTTTTATTGATACCTCTAGGGAAACAGAATAATAACTTAGTTCAAAAGAAAGAGGTCCATTTTCCTTTTGTTTGAGCACTAATTTCAGATAGAAAAGAAAAGGTGGTTATAATAAGCAGAAACCCTTGATACCCAGTCATAGGCAACAACTGAAAATGCTTAGGTACATAGATGACAGTACAGTAAAACCTTGGGTTGTGAGTAACTTATTCTGCGAGTGTTCCGCAAGACAAGCAAACATTTCTAATAAATTTTAACTTGATAAATGAGTGATATCTTGCCATATAAGTAGGACGTGATACCAAATGTCACGTGATCACCACTGAGCCAATGGTTCTTGAAATTTGCTTTGATACACAAGTGCTTTGGATTACAAGCGTGTTTCTGGAATGAATTATGCTTGCAAACCAAGGTTTTACTATATTTTGCTTTTGTTGCTTTGGGTAGAGTGATTTTATGACATGGGAACCCAACTCCTGGGACTTATTTTAGAGGTCATATGACACCATCAAGAAACTTCAGATGCTGAGTTTGGAATAAGTATTTTACTTCATCCACCAGCTCTCTAGTATGCGTAGTGCACCTGGGGGCAGAAAGAACATGAACAGCTATGGTGCTGGGTGATGTTGTAATGAAGCAAGACATTCCAAAGCATACAAAATACTCAGATTTTAAAATGGTGCTCTTGTTCTTTTTTTTTGAATGCTTATTTATTTTTGAGAGAAAGAGAGAGAGAGAGAGAGAGAGAGAGAGAGAGAGAGCAGGGGAGGAGGGGCAGAGAGAGAGGGAGACCGAGGATCTGAAGTGAGCTCTGTGCTGACAGCAGAGAGCCCGATTCGGGGCTCAAACTCACGAACTGGAAATCATGACGTGAGCTCAAGTCAGACACTTAACTGACTAAGCCACCCAGGGTCCCCTAAAATGGTATTCTTTCATACGAGAACAAACCTTTCTAATACAATGTTGAATTCGCTGACTGAGAACTATCGACTGATCCACTAGTACTTTCTGTCTAATAGTTTATACTTTGGAGCTCGCCATATCGGCATTTGAGAGAAGTAGGTTTCTGATCACTGACACAATCTGACGGGGGCTTTATGAAGCTAGGGCAAAATACAGAATTCCTGTTTGCTCCTCATGGTTCTCATTGATGTGGTTTGCATTAGAATAAGCGTTCAGTGCAGTTTAGCAAACTTTTGAGGCTGTGCTGTGTGGTAGTTGCTGAGGATACAAAAATGGCTGCAACAGAATACCATGCTTTCTACGGGCCTCTGAAATAATGAAGAACAAATATTTGGGGGATACACATTTCTTTTATAAATGTATTGTGTGAAACTTAATTGTGACTTCTGAAAGCACAGGGATTATATCTCTTACTACTTTTACATATTGTCATAATGGCTAGCCAAAAATGGAAACTGAATATTACTGTTGACGGATCGAGTGAATTATGGAAAATTGTTGCCAAGTTCAGGTAAACAGTTTCTGAGGTCTCCAGAGAAGATGAACAGAATAAATGTCAGCTTCCAAATGTAATTTTTTGATTCCTCTATAACCTCGGTTGTCCTTTGCTGTATTATTTGGACAAATTCTTCAACACATGGAGAAAGAATGACCATTTTTTGAAAAGGCTGTTATTATATAAGATTTTCTGCGCGATAAAACCACACCCAATGGGCCTCACCCAGAGGCTATATGTTACTAGCCTTAGGAATGTTAAGTGTGTTAGATTCGGCCCCTGTTGGGCAGTCATATGACGCAAACAGTGACTCTGAAATGAAGCCATAATATATGGTTTAACCTCTTAACAGATTGTGATGTCATTTTTTTATGTGGTAAGAAAAACAAATGCTGTCACATTTTATATTTGAGACTCCCGCAAGCCAACATCAAGAGATTAAGTATGCGCATTACTAACACACTATCATGAATGCAGTTTAGACAGATGCCAGGAAGTCCCTGCAACCTCAAACACTCCTCAGTAACTCAGTGTTACAGAACAGAAAGATAAGTCGGCTGATAAGTTATAACCCTCATGGGATGCTGTGTTTTCCCCTTAGAAGGCAGCAGAGGTAATTTAAAATATTTTGATCTGGATGTTAATTCACATAACCATGTTTATCTGGCTTCAGCTAATCTTTATGCTTTTAATTTAAAAATCCACAAATACAGTAGCTAGAAAGGAAGAAAAAACTGTATGTTCACGTAAAAGACAAAATTAGAATAGAGATTAAGTTAGGGCAGAGAATACGTAAAACTGCTGGTTTCCAGTGTTTACTTTCTTGAAATATGGTTTTGAGTCATTTCTGTGAGAGATAAACATACTACTTTATGTTTTCTATCATTTTTTTATTATGCACATAATTTAACAGTTTGTAATAGTTGAAGCCACATGTCTCTATGGACTGGAATATTGTTGAAACAGCTTTCACTCAAGTGAGGAGACTTTTAACTGTATAATTCAGGTATGTATATTTTCTTTGAACAAAGTGTGTGACATTCAACTTGTCAAAAATGAACACTTTGCTTGACTGAACAGCTTTGCTCTGTGTTTTGCTTGTCTACCGAGGCAAATAAAGACTGACAAGAAGGGCATTTCCAGCTAGTTAAAGAACAAGAGGGGAATGAAGCAGGATTTGAGCCAGTTATTAGAAAATTCCTTTCTTGCTGAATATTTTATAATGTATGTGATATATTAACTAGAAATAATTTAGATAAATCTTAACTCTGGGTAATAGAATGTGCACCTCCCCCTTCCTCCTGCTTCTAAGTATTTAGTAAAAAATGTAATTTGTGTTCTGGTGGATATTCTATATCTACTATTTAAATTATTTACTTTTTCTTTTCTCCTTATTGGGGAAAACTTGAAGGTGATGATCAGAAACATAACTGGCTCTGTACCAAACTTTATTTATATTTTTTGGAAGAATGAAGTGTAGTTTGAAAGTTTGATCTATTTAAGAATGTATGGCCTGTGGATTTTTATTTGGAGTTTGCCTAGAAATTTACCTGATTCGGCAGTTTCTCATTCTGTTAGTGGATTCTGTCCATTCTCTTAGTCAGCCAGGCTTTTTTCTTTCTGTCTTTCTTTCTGTCTTCCTGTCTTTGTCTCTGTCTCTCTCTGTCTGTCTCTCTCTTTCTTACCTATTATGTTCCTAGGACTTTTGTAGGTACTAGGATAAAGGTCAAGAGCATATAATGTCTCTTCTCAAGAAACTTGCAGTTTGTGTCTTACTTCATGATTACATTTCAGGTCAGGTCACTGAAAGATGTGAAATATGAATTCATCCATTTATTAATTTAATTTTGATTTGTGTCAAATATGACATTCTAGGGATTTGGACTGGGAGGCACTGTAATGGCATGGTAAAGTGCGCCTATAGAATTTACAACCTAGTGGGAAGGGAAAGACACATTGTGGTCAATTAATCACACTACTAAAAGTATAATTACAAATTAGAGTAAACTCTCTAAGGGAAAGGAATATAGATATATGAGTACATATAAATAAGGAATCCAACCCAGATGTGGGAGGGGTTTAGTATTAAGGTAACTAGATACAGGGTCGGGGAGGGGAAGGGATAGCTCCTACGAAATATATGTTCTTAGGAGTAGTATGCCAATATCTGAGGAACAGCCAAGAAGGAAAGAATGATTGACCATGACTCATGGTTTTGTGAGGACAAGTGGGAAGAGGACCAACCAATGTTCTTTGGATATGACCTCATGGGAGTAAGTGGTGACTGGAGCAGTTTCTATATCTGTATAGAGATGGTGGCTGAATTTTGACTGGAATGGTTTGGGGATTAAATAGAAAGGAAAGAAGGCAATACACGGTATACACAAAACCTTTAATAGGTATCATCATGGAGAAAATATGTGGCGTGGTTGGAGAGTGAATATATTTTTTGTGATACATGACAAATATCCTATTTAAAGATAGGATGCAGTTTTCAGGACATTGCTGAATATACCACAGAAAGTTGGGGAAAATCTGTACTGTTTCTGTACTAGTTGAAGGTAAGGGGAGAGTAGACCCAGAGCATTGTAGAGGGATTGGCCTTAGAAAGAAAACAGAGGTGAAGAAGATGGTTATGGATATAAGCAAATTTGGTGGAAAAGAGTAAAATTAGAAGTTGTTCCCATCTGATTGTCTCCTCTCTGAGAAGCTGGAGCTCTGCATATCTGTTGAAAGGGAGAGAGGTGAAGGAGGAATTGGTTGGAGGTTTGGAGACAGGAGAGAGTTTGAAACAGTCATTGTAAGGGGCAGGATGGTGCCAGAGTGCGTGGTCCAGGAGGATGGATGGGCTGTGTTGAGCCCACTGAGGTTGGTCAGATGATGCCCTGGTGCCGCTTATCTTTCCTATTCTGTGGCTCTCATGTGCCCCTGTAGGTCAAGGTGCTGAGAAAGCAGATCACTGAGTTTGTTTTGAGTTGAGATGTGAAGAAAAAACCAAGGGAGTGGAGGGTACTGGAAAGTGTTCTGGAAATGATGCGTCCTGGGGAAAAAAGTATGCTGGACAAAAAGAGACAGGAAGAAAAGAGAGGGCTGAAGAAGGAAGTGGGACGTAGTAAGCAGTCAGTGGAATAGACTTCTGGAGTAGAAGTCTACCTGAGATCAACAGGTAGACTACAGTCTCAGAATCACGTATTCTAGTGTTCTAGTGGAATGATTCTTTGAGAAGTCTGACCGGTGAACCCAAAACACATCTCCTGGGGCAAGTGCCAGATGAGAAGGCTTGTGGCCCAGAGCAGAGGCTCTGGCAAGACTGGGGCTAGGGTGAGACAAAGAGCCATCATAGTGGCTGGGGTCTTCGGATACCTTGGATACCCTGTGTGGATTCTAAGACCTGAGGAATGTGACAGCTCTTAGTCCTTTTGTTACAGTGAGGTCATTAAGATGTTAAGTGAAGACATCTGTTTTAAAGCATCCTCCCTATGTTTTATGCAGTATCAAGGAAACTTGATCTTCAGTGGATAATGAGAATACTCCTCTTTCACCCAGTTATTTCTTATACTATCAGTGATATTGGTTGGAAAGTAATTTAAGAATCTATAGATTTTTAAAAATGTTTTATTATTATTTACTTTTGAGAGAGAGAGTGAGAGCAAACAGGGGACGGGCAGAGAGCGATGGGGACAGACGATCCAAAGCAGGCTCTGCGGTGACAGTGGCAAGCCTGATGCAGGGTTCAAATCATGAACTGTGAGATCGTGACCTGAACAGAAGTTGGACGCTCAACTGAGCCACCCAGGTGCCCTGAGAATCTATAGATTTTTAAGCAAATGGTGGACAATTACCAAACAAGCCTATTTTTTAACATTTGACTCAGTGTCAAGGAACTGGGGTTGAGCCTCTGGTATGGAGGAGGTGCTCTAAGGAAGTGCCATCTCCTCATATAGAATAGATGATACTTTCCTTCTCTTGTGTGGCTTTCCAAGCACCAGCTTTGTTCTCTGATAGCTGGAGTACATCTCTAGTAATGGAAGCCTTCATCACCTCATTGGTGGTTTATGGCAGCATCTTTGGTTGGTCTTCCTCCTTTTGGACTTACTACCCTCTTTTTACCTTATTCTTAACTGTCCCATTAATTTAAATTTGTTTCCTTCTGTTACCTCATTGTTCAAGGAATAAAGGCTTCCCCCCCCCCTTTTTTTGCCACATTGAACTGGGAATAAATTCATAGACCTCTTAAGTGTGAGACATTGGACAAATCCCTTCATTTTCCTGGGCCTTAATTTCTTCACCTATTTAAAAATAAAAACGTGCCTATTGAACTGGATGGCCAACCTCTTTGGTATTTGGAGTATGTAGTTGGGCTATAATCCCCTTTCAATGTTGAAAATTCTGTTACTGTATGCCTCTCCAGGTCTGGCTCCAATATATATGGCCATTGAGTTTTTGGATTCTCATATGTCCATATGCATATTCTCATATGCACCTATCTTGAGGGCTTAAAAAAAAAAAAGATTTAACTCAGTTAATGTTGCCTGGCACACCAATGTGGGTTCCCTTTTTCCTTCCAGTCTGGCGTTTTACCTTCTCACAGCCCACCATGTTAGGACTACCACCCCACCAAGCAAAGCCTTGCCTTTTTCTTTTTTTAAATTTTTTTTTTCCAACGTTTATTTATTTTTGGGACAGAGAGAGACAGAGCATGAACGGGGGAGGGGCAGAGAGAGAGGGAGACACAGAATCGGAAACAGGCTCCAGGCTCTGAGCCATCAGCCCAGAGCCCGACGCGGGGCTCGAACTCACGGACCGCGAGATCGTGACCTGGCTGAAGTCGGACGCTTAACCGACTGCGCCACCCAGGCGCCCCAAGCCTTGCCTTTTTCTGCCTAACCTGTGGCTCAAGGGCCCTAGTAAGACAAGCCATTTGCAATCCTCCACAGAACACGTTCCTGTTCCTTTTTATGTTTGGTGTTTTGTTTTTCAATATCTTATCCATTCTTCTCTACCAATTGAAGTTGAAAACCTGGCCTACAGCCCTTAAAACAAATTTCAAGGTTTTGAACTCCAAGCTTTGACTTTCTGGGATTTTAAGTTCAAAGAGGGATTTTTCCCCCTCTTTTTCCACTCTGATTTTCTTTCATACCTTGAGAACTCAAATACACACATAGTGAGTAAATAGATGGATTCTGAGAAGCAGCTCCTTGACTATATAAGAGAACAAAATCACTCTATTTGTGGACACAAATGCTCATGCTGGCACATTTGAACATTCACTTCCTATAGGCATTTCTGCCCTATGTCTCTCGTGGTCAGCAGTTTGCATCCTGTCTGTTTATGCAATTAAAATGGGCAAGATCCAAATCTGTGTAGGTCGCTGATGGGCTACAACGCTTAAGCACAGCGCTTGGCTTTAATATGTGCATTGAATGAATGGTTGCTAGGGAGTATGGCGGCGTCTTCATTTTGGGCCGGGTTCATCCCAATGCGCGCACGTGGGAACTTCACAAAAGTTGTTTCACGTGCGCTGCGCTGAATCCTCTTATCCTAGAGTTTACTGAAGTGGGGCCAGCTCCCCGCCTCTGTTAGCTTCACTGCCAAGGTTCTAGAGGGGTGGAGTGGCCTGCAAGACGGTTGGGAGAAGGGTGGGGGGATTTACTTTCTCATAAATGTGCTTTGGGAGACTGGCTCTGGGGCGCCAGGTTTTCAGGAAGAAATGAACCTGGGTCCCAATGGCAAAGAACTCCAAGGGGGCACAAAGTTTGTTTTCTGTTACAGAGAAAGCCTGACAGCCTCAAGTCTAATTCATAAGAACACGGCCCACACTGGACAAGGGAGAGCTCTGGCTTGCCTCAGAAAACCACTGACACAAGAAGACAAGTGAAGTCAGATTCACGGAACCCATTTTCTTGGGCTCCTTATGGGTAACGCTGGCTCTTGGTAGACTGCGTCCCAACCCAGCTGTCGTGGATCCCCGCCGCTCTCCAGCAAAGTCCTCTTTCCCCAGTCTCAGGTTGCAAAACAGTAACTCCTTGGGATAATCTCTTCGTACCCAGAGGATGGGTCTCCGCTGACAACAAACCGTTACGTTCAGATCTGCGCACTGTGTGGGGTAGAGTTCCTTAATCACCGCCCCTCTTCCCGGGTCCCCGGAGGGCCTTGCGAGGTTCCCAGAGCGGCTGCGGCGCGCCAAGTCCCAGGGAAAGAGCGCAGGGAACGGCCTTGAGGACTCGTTTCGGGGAAAGCGACAGCGTCCAGGGAGAGCCTTTCCTTCTCATCCCGAATTCTCCCAGGGCAGGCAGGGTCGAATTCCAAACGCGTCCAAGGTGTGCAGTGCGAGACCCTCCCTTTAAAAAAGAATAAATAAATAGAAGCCAGCGCTTAGCCCTGCTCCGGTTTCCCGAAAGGCGCACCGCAGTCGCTGCCGGGGCGGCTGGGTGTCTGCGCTCCCCGCCTTTGCTGGGCTGACACAGGAGGGGAGGAGCAGGAGCCGGAGGGGGTGCTGGGGGGGGGGGGGAGTTGGAGCGCGAACCATCCCGAGCCAAGACAAGCAGCACATTCACAAATAACGCCCCCACCCCCAGCGCACGCGCTCCCATTCAAAGCAGCCCGGCTCCGCAGCCGCAGGGCGGCTCAGAGGACGCGCGGCAGAGCCCGGCGCAGCCCTGCCCCGCAGGCGCACGCTTCAGTCCGCCCGCCGGCTGCTGCGGCCGCGGCCGAGCCCTGCAGCCAGCGCGGGAGGCGGCTACCGCTTCTAGGGAGGGGTCTCGCCCGGAACCCCCTCCCTCCCCGCTTGGGGACCATGGCAAGGCTGGCTGCGCCCTGGCGCACGAGGCTCCTGGTTCGCATCTTTGGCGGCACCTGGTGCCTGCTCTACGTCGCCGGACAGGTGAGGCGGTCTGCGCGTCTGGCGTCGCTCCCCCCCTGCTAGGACTTCTAGTCGGCGAGAGCGGGGAGCGCTTCAGCCTGGGGCCTGTCCTGGGGCTGCGCTGCCACCCCAGCGAGGACAGGTGGCACGGGGTTGGGGCTAAGGCGGCCCCGCGTGGCGAGCTCAGGGCTGCCGGGGTCAAATTCTGCGCTGAGCCTCAGCCTACCCTCCTGGGGCCGGTCCCGGCGTCCCGCCCGCGCCAGGGACGGGCCTCCAGCTGGGGAGAGTCGCGGGGAGGAGACGGCGCCAGAGCCCGGGTGCGGCCCACTTTCAGGGAGTCCGCGACCCCGCACCTCTTCCGGGCTGTCCTCGGCGGAGACCTTTCTTCCTGGCGGCGGCTCCGGCGGCGAGGGGAAGGCTCGCGGGTTGGGACACTCCTCCTCACTTCCGTCCTTTCCGGGACCCAGGGAAGTTCTGACATCCTTGTCCTGGGGCCACCTGCGTCCGAGTGTCGGGGGCGGGGCGTTGTAAGGTGTGCAGATACAGGACCGGGGGGCTCCCGGAACCTCTGCGGTGGAGAAAAGGTGGTTCTGGACGGCGTACTGGGACTCGTCCTCACCACGCCCCCTCAGAATGCTCCTAGGGTTTTTTTTTTCTTGAGCTGGAAGGGTGCAGGAAATGGGGCGTTCTCCTGAGTGGGCGTCTCAGGTCCCGAGGCAGAGCAGAAGAGCCCAGGGGGAGTGTTGAATTCACTGTCTGCTTGGTTGTGGTTTCTTACTGCAAGACCCTGGAGGGAGATGCTTAGGGAAGGGGCCAGGGGCTAGTCGAATCTATGATGCTTGTGGTGTCTTTGCCTTTAACGCTTTCCAGAGTCAGGTAACTTTTGATTAAAACTCACGGTTTAGGCAGTTTGTGCATAATGTAGCCTACATAGATTCGCTTTTCACGGGATTACTTGGGTAATTCTGGGAAAATGCCCAAATACTCTTGGCCGGAATTATCGCCAGATAGCCTCCCTTTCCTCTGTTTTGCTTATGGAAGACTTGTCCAAATCGGGGGATTTCCTTCCCTCGCTTTTACTTAACGTTTTGAAACTTGTTTTCAGGTCTCTATTTTTGTGGTCATTTTGCGTGCAGCGGTGCGCTTTTAGAGGCTGAGCAAGGCCCCAGAACGGTGGTGAGGAAGGGCCCAGAGCCGGCTAGAACCTGAGGAGCAGGGTACACTCTAATAAGAGGTAGAAGTTTTCAACAAGAAACACCTGCTCAGATTGGCGGATGAAAAACTATTGCAAAAGATCGTCTTAATTATTAGCAAGTTTCATTCCCAGTATGCTTTGCTTCATGGCAAAGCTTCTCAGAGGTGGCTGCACGTCAGGATTGCCCAAGGGAGCTCTTGAAACTCCTAGTGCTAGGGCCACACCCCAGCTGGATTGCATCAGAATCCTTTGGGGCAGGAGGTGTGAAGCCCCAGCATCAGAATTTATAAAGCTCCCAGGTGATACCATGGTGGAGCTGGGTTGAAAACTCCTGTGTAAAAATGACCTGCCTTCCAGTGACCTGTTCTTAAAGAATCAGGACGTCGAAAGGAAATTCAAAGGAGTAAAGAACAGTCAAGGGCCTACGAGAGAGTCTTAACTTATAACATCCAGTCCTGGCTGCTTCCCTGTGTCATTTCCTCATCTGCAAAATGAGGGTGTTGGTCTATGTTCCCCAAGGTACTACCAGCTTCAGCAACACCAGGCAGGTTGACACGTAAGCCAAATCAAGACAGAATGCCTTCTGTCTTATTTCTAAATAATGGCAGGGGCAGGAATTCTACCTTTCCTTGAGCTTTTGGTAAAGTATCTGATAGTATATGAACCAAGCAAAGGTGTAATGAAGATGCTAAGATGCACACTGTAGGATTTTGGGGGGGGGGCGGGGCTCACATATGTGTGTGTGTTCTACTTCTTCATTCAGTGCCCAGTGATATTCAGGACAAACTGATTTCTCCTGGCATTATGTACCTGTTCTTCCTTGCTCTGCTTCTCAACCTACTTTCTTCTGGATACAGATGATAAAAGCAGATTTGCGCCTTTTGTGTTGGAAGTGGTTTGTTGTTTAATTCCAAGTGAGTTTTTCTTGTTCCATTCGGCAGGGCTGCTCTCCACATGTGAGAAGCCTGACTAAACTTGTCAGAGAAGGGAGAGAAGAGAGTTTAAAGTGGTAGCTGGATTCCGTATCCTGGTGGAATGGAATATGCTTTAGGGTTAACTTAGGTGACAGAAGCAGTTCATCTTGCAACATCCCTTAAGCTCCTCACTTAAACACAAGGGCATTATATCTAATCAGTGAATTAAGACCAGAAACTTGAGGTTATTTAATACCAAGAAGTCATTCTATAAACCACAGCCAGTGCCAAATGATTTGAATATTGTTTGGAATGTATACATTTGTTAAACTGTTATTAAATCAAAGCCCTCAGTACATGAAAGCATCACTATCAGAGTTATCAGACCTCTTTGAGTATCTTATAGCCCTCTAGAAGGAGGATCTGTGTTCAAGGGCTTCTGGCTTCCTAAACTGAATTACACCTGAGCCATATTTTCCAAAAGTCTAAAGAACAATCTGAATGCAAATCAGATTATTTGAAACACCAGCATTTCTCCTTTTTCCTCGCTGAATTTCTCCTTTCAGGGGTTATTTCCCTTTGCTTCTGTTCGGACCGAATTACTCTCCTAACTTGTAAGTTTCTTTTCTTTTCCTGTGCATTTGGAAGGTAGCTCACTCTGGGCTCTTGTAAAACAGATTATTTTACTGATATCAATTTCATTTCATCGGCTGAACCCAAATTCATCCCATTGCCTAAATTTCTCCCAGGTAGGGAAGTAGATAATTAATGGTCGACACCCGTAGGGGTTATCAACTACTTAATGATTTCTACCACCCATCTGTAGCAATCCACTGTAAAAATAAACAAAGTTGTTGGAGAGGGTTATGGCTTGCTCAGCATAAATCCATTACTGTTGCTTACAAATGTCGCTTAGTGGCAATCCATGTTCTTTTGGTGGTTTATCAGTGATAGCGTCATGTGAATATTAAAACGGAATATATTCATTTACTATGGGATTCTAAACTGCATCCTTGTTAGGAATTTAGTAATGAATAGTTCCAGGAAGGCTGGAAAGAATTTCTGCCTTTATTTTATTATTTTTTTATTTTTTTATTTATTTTTGGGACAGAGAGAGACAGAGCATGAACGGGGGAAGGGCAGAGAGAGAGGGAGATACAGAATCGGAAACAGGCTCCAGGCTCTGAGCCATCAGCCCAGAGCCCGACGCGGGGCTCGAACTCCCAGACCGTGAGATCGTGACCTGGCTGAAGTCGGACGCTTAACCGACTGCGCCACCCAGGCGCCCCAGAATTTCTGCCTTTATAGGTGCCTGTTTTTCAACTAAAGACCTTAAAGAAAATACTTTCTCTTTTGTTGTCCTCTTGTATGTTCTTGCTCTTGTTTTATTTTTTATTTTCATTTTTACCATGATGATTCTGCATGGTTAAAAAAATGACTAAGGGTTTTAAGAAAACGTGGCAAATTCTTGTTCTGCTCTTTCTCCTAATGTCAGATCTCATGGCCCCAAAGCAGCTTTTTTTTTTGTTTGTTTTGTACTATTTTGAGTTATAACTGACATTCAATAAACTGCACATACAGAAAGTATGCAATTTTAAGTTTTGACGTATGTATACACCCATGACACCATCACCCCGGTGTCCTTATGACTTTGGAATCCCTCCCTGCCATCCTTCCTCGAACCCAACATCACCAGGCAAAATGCGATCTGCTTTGTGTTAATATAGATTAATTTGTATTTTCTGGAATTTTATGCAAATGTAATCTTATAATAGGTACCCTTCTCCCTTACTTTTTTTGATCTGGCTTTTTTTTCGCTCAGCCTAATTATTTTGAAATTATCCATGCTGTAACACATATCAATAATTTGTTCCAGAGTAGTAGTATGTTGTATGCATATATCACATTTCATTTTCCATCAGCTTACATCTACAGTTGGACAATGTTTCCAGTTTTTGGCTGTGTGGTTTCATCTGTCCTAGGTAAATACCTAAAGATGGAATGGCTGAATCATTGGTAGGTATGTTTAAATTTCTAAGAAAATGTCAGTTTTGCAGACGGTTGTACCATTTTATGTTCTTACTAGCAGTATGTATGAATTCCAGTTTCTCTGCATCCTTGACAACATGTGGTTAGATCAGTCTTTTATTTTAGTCATGCTAGTAGGTATAGTAGGAGCTCGGGTTTTAATTTGCAGTTCCCTAATGAAAAATGATGATGAGTATTTTTTCATGGGTTCATTTAAAATCCAAATATTTTCTTTGGCGAAATGTCTGTTCAAACATTTTGCCCATTTCTTAATGTGTTGTTTTCTTACTGAATTTTGAGAATTGTTCTTTGTCAGATGGATCATTTGCAAATATTTTTTTCCCAAGCTATGATTTGTCTTTTCATTTTCTTGGCAGTGTTTTTTGAAGGGCAGAAGTTTTAATTTTGGTGAAACTGAAATTATTGCATTGTTCATTGGTAGATTGTGTGTTTGCTCTTGTTTTAAAGAAATATTTGCCTAACTCAGTATCACAGAGGTTTTCTACTGGAAGTTCTGTGGTTTTACGTTTTACATTAGGTCTGTATTCCACTTTGAGTTGTTGTATGTGGTACAAGATCATTTTTTCCTTTTGCCTATGGATATGTCATCGTTCTAGCATGATTTTTTCAAAAGACTTTCCTTTCTCCACTGAATTGTCTTTGCAATTCTGTGGAACATCAGTTGTCCATGCATGATTAGGTCTATCTTCTGGATTCTCTACTCTATTCCAGGGAACTATATGTTTCTTGTTATGCCAGTGCCACACTACCCTTAGTCCTGTAGCTTCACAGTTGGTCTTGAACTCAGAAAGTGTGATTCTTCTAACTTTGTCCTTCATTCTCAAGTGTGTTGCCTTGGCTACTCCCATATGCATTTTAGAATCAATTTGCCAATTAAAAAATGCATCCAGGGATTTGACTTGGGGTGTTCTAAGCTATCGATCTATTTTCAGAGAATTAGCCTGTTAACAATATTGAATTTTATGATCCCTCTCTATCTATTTAGGTCTTTAATTTCTCTCAGCAATATCTGGTAGTTTTCTGTGTACAGGTCTTGGATATTTTTATCAGATTATACTAAATAGTTCACATTTTTGGTGCTCTTTTAAGAGACACTGTTTTTTAAAAATTGCACGTGATAATTCTTTGTAAGAATATGAAAATAATTGAATTTTGCATATTCTGCAACATTAGCAAAGTGGCTTGTTACAGTAGCTTTTTGTTATATCCCATCAGGTTTTTTTTACACATATGATCATGTCATGAAAATGAAGACTGTTCTTCCTTACCTATCTGGATATTTTAAATTTCTTATTTAATAACACTGATTAAAATACTGATTGCTTTTGCCTTGGGGAAAAATAATTCAGTGTTTTACCATTAATCATGATGTTAGGTGTAAGTTTTTTTGTAGATGCTCTTTATCAGATTGAGGAAGTTATTTAAAAAAATTTTTTTTTTAAAGTTTATTCATTTTTGAGAGAGAGATAGAGCATGAGCAAGGTAGGGGCAGAGAGAGAGAGGGAGACACAGAATCTGAAGCAGGCTCCAGGCTCCCAGCTGTCAGCACAGAGCCCGACGCGGGGCTCACATCTGTGAACTGTGAGATCATGACCTGAGCCAAAGTCAGCCTCTTAACCCACTGAGCCACCCAGGTGCCCCAAGGAAGTTTTTTTTATTCTTCCTTTGTTGAGAATTTTTATTAGAAATCAATGATAGGTTTTGTCAAATGCTTTTTCTTCATCTATTTAGCACATGAATTTTCCTTTCTTGTTTGTTAATATGATAAATTACGCTGATTTTTAAAATGTTAACCACCTTGCATTCCTGGGATAAACTCACTAGGTGACTAATACATTATACTTTTTAAAAATATTGTTAGATTCAGTTTACGAAATTTTGATTCAAATTTTTGCATCTATGTCCATGAAAGATAATGGTCTGTAGTTTTCTTGTGATGTCTTGTGATGTGTTTTTAGTATTAGTGTAATGCTGGCCTTATAGAATAAGTTGGGAAATATTCCTTCTTCTTTAATTTTCTGGAAGTTTGTGTCTGATTTCTTCATTAAATGTTTTGTAGAATTCACCAGTGAAGGCATCTGGACTTGGACTTGTCTTAGTTTAAAGATTAACTGCAAATTTAATTTCTTGAATAGATATAGGGTTCTTCAGGTAATCTATTTTGTCTTGAGTTAGCTTCGGTAATTTGTGTTTTTTCATGCATTTCATCTAAGTTGTTGCTTTTTGCCATAAAGTAGTTCATAATGCTCCCATATTATTTTTTTTTAAATATTATTAGAACATGGAGTTTTATCACCTGTATTGGTCCTGATAATGGTGATTTGTTTATTCTTTTTTTTTTTCCTGATCAATCTGCTTAGTGGCTTATTAATTATATAGATGTTCTCAAAGAACCAGTTTTTGGTTTTATGGACGTTCTTGTTTTCTATTATATTCCTTTCTTCTCTCATCTTTATTATATTCTTTATTCTATTTTGTATTTCATTTAGTCTTATTTTTCTAGTTTCTTAAGGTGGATGCTCAGGTTATTGATAGACTTTTTATGTTTTCAACTAGAGGTGTTTAATGACCTAAATTTTTCCTCAGTAATGTTTTTTTTTAATTTTATGTTTTTTTATTTTTGAAAGAGAGAGACAGAGATGAGTGGGAGAGGGGCAGAGAGAGAGGGAGACACAGAATCTGAAAGCTCCAGGCTCTGAGCTGTCAGCACAGAGCCTGATGTGGGGCTCAGACTCACAAACTGTGAGATCATGACCTGAGCTGAAGTTGGTCACTTAACCAACTGACCCACCCAGGCTCCCCTCCTCAGTAATATTTTATTGGCATACCATAAATGTGTTTTCATTTTTCTTCAGTTCAGAATATTTTCTAATTTTTCTTTGATTTCTTCTTTGACTCATAGGTATTTTGAAATGAGTTGTTTAGTTTCTAAATATTTGCAGGTTTTTCAAATATCTTTGTGTCAATGTTTTCTAATCCCAATGTGGTCAGCAAACATACTTGATATAACCTGGATCTATTTAAGTTTATTGAGAGTTGTTTTATGGCCCAGAACATGGTCTCTCTTGGTGAATGTTCTCTATATTCATAAAGAATTAATCTTTCTATATATGTGTCTTCTAAATTTTCCTGATCAGTCTAGCTGTTGCTGTGTGGACCACTCTATAAATGTCAATTAGATCAAGTTGGTTGAGAGTATATTCTGTATCTCTACTGATTTTTATATATTTAGTGTATTATTTAGAGAGGGATATTACAGTCTCTACTACTGTGGATTTGTCTATTTCTTCTTGCAGTTCTATCAGATTTTCTTTTATTTATTTTGAAGCTCTATTATTGGGTGCATAAATGTTTAGAATTGTTATGTCTTTTTGGTGAATTGACCTCTTTTTCATTATTAAATGACCTTCTCTATCCCTAGTAATAGACTGTGCTCTAAAATCTACTTTGATTTTGCCTACCTTAATATTAGATAATTATTTTGAATTCTTTCAGATTTTTCATATGATTGTTACCTCTACAGTTCTTATACCTTTAATGTGATTTTTCATATTCGATTGGATTCCCATTGTGGTATGATTTCTTAATTCTTTTTCATATTCTACTTTCATCATTCTTTCATGATCTTTTATCACATTTTACATTTTATTAATATGACATTGAGTCAGTATTAATAAATTGGAATGGCCAGTACTAATGGTTGCTATTAATATGGAATGGCTATAGTGTTCCAAGTAGATTATTATAATCTGTTTTTTCCTATTACATTTCCTTTTTCAAAAAACAGCTTTATTGAGATATAATTCACATATCCCACATCTTGTCCATTTAAAGTACACAATTCAGTGGATTTTTTTTATTATATTCACTGATGTGCAACCATCACCCCAGTCAATTTTAGAAATTCTTGTCAATTCAAAAAGAAATTTTGTACCTGTACTCTCCACCTACCACCTTCAGCCCCAAACAACCAATAATCTACTTTCTTTCTCTGTAGATTTTGCCTCTCTGGATTTCCATATGCATGAAGTCATATAATATGTAAACATTTGGGATTGGCTTCTTTCACTTAGCATGTTTTCAAGGCTCATCCAACTGGTAGTATATATTAGTATATCATTCCTTTTTTTTTAAAGTTTATTTATTTTGAGAAAGAGAGAGAGAATGAGCAGGGGAAGGGCAGAGAGAGAGAGGGAGAAGGAGAATCTCAAGCAGGCTTCATGCTCAGTGTGCTCAGCATGGAGCCCAATGTGAGGCTCAATTCCATGAACCTTGAGATCATGACCTGAGATGAAGTCAAGAGTTAGATGATTACCGGATGAGCCACCCAGGTGCCCAGCATGTCATTTATTTATAGCTAAAAAATTCTGTTGTACGGATATACCATATTTTGTTTATCCATTTGTCTGTGGACAGACATGTGGGTTGTTTTTACCTTTTGGCTGTTATAGTAATGCTGCTATGAACATACATTTGCAAGTTTTTGTGTGGATATGTTTTCATTTCTCTTAGGAAAATATTTTAGGTCTTGCAGGCACACAATCTCTGTTATAACTACTCTGCCACTGTCTCATGAAAGCAGTAATAGACAATATATAAATGAATGAACCTGTTTGTGTTCCAATAAACTATTTACCAAAACAGACAGTGGGCCAGATTTGGAACAGGGGCCATAGTTTGCTAGTCACTGAGCCAAAGTTTCATGATGATGTGCTTCAGTGTGGACTATTTAAATTCACTGTGCCAGGTTTTCCACAGAACTTGAATAGATCAATGTCCTTCCCTTTGGGGAATATTTATTTTCATATTTCATTGATAATTTCCTTGCTGGTACCTATGTGTTTTCTTTTTGTGGAACTCCTGTTAGTTATTAAACCTCCTGGTTCGGGGCGCCTGGGTGGCGCAGTCCGTTAAGCGTCCGACTTCAGCCAGGTCATGATCTCGCGGTCCGTGAGTTCAAGCCCCGCGTCAGACTCTGGGCTGATGGCTCAGAGCCTGGAGCCTGTTTCCAATTCTGTGTCTCCCTCTCTCTCTGCTCCTCCCCCGTTCATGCTCTGTCTCTGTCTGTCCCAAAAATAAATAAACGTTGGGAAAAAAAAAACCAAAACCTGCTGGTTCAACCATCCTTCTTTTCAAATCTTTTGTCTTTATTGTTATCTTTTTTTATATTTGCAAAAGATTTTCTCAATTTTTTTTTTTTAAGTTATTTACTTAATTTGAGAGAAAGAGAGCACACACATGAGTGGGGCAGGGGCAGAGAGGGAGGGAGGGAGGGAGGGAGAGAGAGAGAGAGAGAGAGATGGAGAGGGAATCCCAAGCAGGCTCCATGCTATCAGTGCAGAGCCTGACGCAGGGCTTGATCTCACAAACTGTGAGATCATGACCCGAGCCAAATCAAGAGTCACGCGGCCACCTAGATGCCCCTCAATTTTATTTTTCAACAGAATTGTCTTTAGGTAAGGTTTTAACTGGTATTTGGAGTTGTAGCCAAAGCGTCACCCCCAGCTTTTTGAAGCACCAGATGCCTCCAAGTCTGAAGCCTTTCTAGAGTTTTACAGGCCAAATGGTATTGCTTCTCATCACTGTATCTCTTTGCAAGTACAATTCTGTTAAGTCAGTAACAATTCTTCCACTAGTTTTCCATATTCCAAAAATTTATAGGCATCTTTTGTCTGCTGTTGTCTCCTTTCCAGTTCTCTTGTCATCTTTGTTTATTTATTGTTATTTTCGTGGACATTTGGGAGGGAATAGAGAAAAAATGGTGTTCAATCTACCATGTTTAACTGAAAGTTAGCACTATTTTTCCTCTTTCATTATTTCTGTTTTCCTGTCCTAATCCATCTCCAAATACCACTAAAGCTCATTCTGGTTGTTGTACACACTTTTTAGAGACTCCTACATTTTCCCAGTGAAAGTAAAACTTTGGTCAGTATTACAAGACAGTGGACTTGAGGTCCAAAGATCTGGGTTCTAGTTCTGGATTTACTGAGTGTCTGTGCAACTAGGACTCAGACTTTTTCCGGGAAGGAAATTTAGTACTTACTGACTGCCTGCCGGTTGCCAAACATAAGAGGTATTCTCTCCATTCCATTGTTGATGTGTTAGTGTTTACTCGTTCAATTAAATGGGTACTTAGGACCCATTGTCTGCTTCAGTATACGCGGTTCAACCTATTTGCTCACAGACACAGCACAGAAAGATTTTATCGTTCTACAAATTTTGATGTTTGGAGACTGTTTTATGAGAAAACATGGAGCTAACATGAGGTAAAGATCTGGCCTTGAAATTTCACATGTGGTATTAACATTTGTTGTCTAAGGTGTGATTGGATTCAGGCTCTTTTGTGGTGGAGGATGGAGATGAGGTGAAGCGAGTAGGGAAGTAGCGCTGAATAGTTAGCAATACCATTATCAGTTTTAATATTTTATTTTACACTGGGATGAACTCTAGAGCATTATGCATTTTGGAGTGGATGGAACTGGTGGTGGTTCCATAACCACCACCAAAAACATACTTGGTTTTCAGCTCTGCTCATGGCTGTAGGGTTATGTAGCCAGAAGAAGACTTAGAGGTTCTTTAGTATTATGGGTCACAAACTTCATTGCGCATGAGTCGGTTTGGCTGTACCATGGATTTCCAAAGGCCACCAAAGACTAGGGCCATGCAGCTAAAAGCCAAGAAGCTCTAAAATGCAGATTCCTGGGTCTCTCAGATGTTCACTCAATAGGAAAAGGTGGGTCCTAGGAATCTGCATTGAGAGACCCCAGCCTCCCCCCCCCCCCGCGACCCCCCCCACTCCGTCCCCGGACGCACAGAAGATTCAAACACAGTTGGACCGAACTATGGGTTCGATCTGGGAAACATTGATCTGATCTTTATTCTTTACAGATGAGAGAAATAAGGTCCTAGGAAGTCAAGCGACATGTCCCAGTTTGTTAACAGGAGAAGTGGGAGTGGACCACACGTCTCATAACTCTGTCCGATGATTTTTCCCACCAGAGCATACACTGTTATTTTAGCGTCTAGTTACATCATGAACTAAAGATATGAACCACCAGCTTAAAGTGTCTTTATTTGTAGTAACCTCAGTTTTTTATAAATGGTTTTCAGATGTTTGGGAATAGCTTCAGGTCTCAGTCGCTCTGCCTACAGCTGAGGAGTGATGGGGAGTGGGGGTGGAGGGAAACCCTTCATCCTTACTCTTTCGCATAACCTGCCGGAAAACAGGCTCCTGTGTATTTTCTCCTCGAGTCATCATGCCCCTGGAAGATTAACAGATACTTATTTAGAAAATCGTCCACAGCATCCAGGAACTTGACACTTGATGAAAGGAAGAGTACGTGCTGTTGAACACCTTCTCTACCCAAGTGTGATGTAGCAACTGTTGCTACGTTCGTGGAGGAAAGGAAGGAAATGTTTCATGTGCCTATTATTTAGGATGTTCTCCCCATCTCTATCGCAAACCAGCCAAACAAAATACACACGCGCTCTCCACTGAGTCATGCATAGTCTATGATGTAGTATTATGTGTGGAAAAGAAGTTTTCTTCACTGCTAATAGTCATTGTGACACATCTTGTATATTTTATGAAGAGTGCTAATTGTGTATTTTCTTTCAGAAATCGGTGGCGGAGAAATAAAGGTTTTTTTTTTTTATTAAAAATATTTGTTGATATAATCTGAAATTCAAATTCTTCTATTCTGTTGTTCCTTATAAAAACTCTTTATTAGTCCGGATGGGCTAGATTATGCTGTGGTAACAACCAACCACCACGTCATAGTGACTTAACGCAAGAAAGGTGTATGCCCCCATCGGGCCACGTGTTCAGTGTGGATCATGAGGAGAGCTTGGCTCGCTGTGCACACTCACGAATCCACACTGACGGTGGCTCCACCCCAACCTGCATGCTTCCCTGGTGGACAAGAAAGGAGAATGGTTCTCTGCTTTCCTCTGGCAACGAAACGCTTCTGCCCAGAGTTGGCAGATCTCACTTCTGCTCAGGTTTTTGTGGCCACATGAAATTCAAGACGGTTGAAAAGGTAATGTTGTCATGAACCCAGACTTTGGGACTTCCTAGATGCCTAGATGTTTGTTTTCTGACTGTGTGTGTGTGTGTGTGTGTATGTGAACAGAGGTTCTCTGCAATTACTGTAAAAACACTTAAAACCGTGTTATTCGTTAAAATTAAAAAAATTATAAGTGTAAAATGCATGTAACAAATTTATCATCTTAACCATTTTCAAGTGTATGGTTCAGTAGTGTTAAATGCATTCACGTTGTTCTGCAGCCAGTCTCCAGAACTCTTCCTCTTGCAAAACAAACTCTACACCCATTTTATAGCAGCTCCATTCCCCCTGCCCCCCGACTGCAACCATTCTACCTTCTGTCTCTGAATTCAAATGTATACAAACGGGATCATAACAGTATTTCTGTTTTTGTGATTGGCTTATTTATTTTAGCATGATGTCCTCAAGGCTCATATATGTTGTAGCATATGTGTCAGAATATCTTTTTTAAGAGTGAATAATGTGGCATTTTATGAATGTAGCACATTCTGTTTATCCATTCATCTATCAGTGGACACATGGGTGGCTTCCACATTTGGCCATTGTAAGTAGTGCCACTATGAACATTGGTGTTCCATTTCATTTTATGTGTACTTATTTTTCCGTGTAAAAGAGAAGCAACATCTTCAGACCTCTAGTTTACTTTTCAGACCCAGGAAACCGTTATTTAAATTTAGACTAATAATCTCACTTTGAGAATCTTCTGCCAGGGGTTACAACAAAAGCTGAGCAGAACTTCGACTACCCCCTATATGTTTGACTAAATCAAGAAAGCTAATGGATTCATTTGTTTTTAGTCCTGTATGTAACCTGCAAATCTTGACGGTTTTCAAGATAGGTGACAGCATGTGGTAGGACATTATTTTTCTGCTAAAAATCTAGGAGCATGGCAAAAAATTACATTATCTTCCTTTCTTACGTCTGACTCAAATACTATATGGAGGGTGGTCTGATATGAATCAATATGTAAAATGTGGCCACACAAGCTAATTGCATGTATAGCATAGATGCATGCAGGGGCAGGGTAGACTTTTGGGTACAGTGCTGCAAGAAAAAGAACAGGATATAAACTTTGCTACGTGCTAATTGCATGATTCTGAACACACTAGTTACAGAGCCTTTCTGAGTTTCATGTTCTTTTTAATCTCTACAAGGAAGAGTTTAAATTACATGATCCTAGTGGGTTAATATCAGTTAACCATAACTTCTAAAATGAATGGGATTTTCTAAACTTTTCTAGTATGAACTATTTAGTACAAAAATATTAACTCTGATGGAATTTTTAGCAATGAACATCAGGTCGTGGCACTCCCTTGCTTCACACCTAAACTGGATTACTGTTAGCTTTAGAGCAGTGTTTCTGAGACTGTTTATCATTATTGCCTCCCTTTTTAGACATTTTAAGATATTTCCTCTTAATCCGTCCCTACCCCCATGAAATTTTAATGCCATAAATAAACATATCAGTTTACATGTGCGGTGGCCCTTTGAAGGGACTCCTTGCGTTATCCTTAAACCATTGATATCAGGAGGGAACCTCTTCTCTCCCATTCCCATAACCCAACTTTTCACCCACTTTTGGGGGCATGATCACCCCCATGTAGGCTTTAGACTAAGATTGAAAATCATTGCTATTCTTCAACGCCTAGCATGATTCATCCTGTGCATAGACATAGCATTTTATAGCGTTTCTCCCCTCTCCCTCCCCTCCCCTCCCCTCCCCTCCCCTCCCCTCCCCTCCCCTCCCCTCCCCTCCCCCTCCCATCCCCCTCCCATCCCCCTCCCATCTCCTTGCTTCCTACCTTCCAGGCAGGCTAATGGCCTCCTTTCAGTTCCACAAGGGCATCAAGCTTGTTGCTACTTTGGGGTCTTTGCACAATTCTCTTTGCTGGAGGGCTCGCTCTTTATTTTTAATTTTTTAAGTGTATTTATTTTGAGAGAGAGAGAACAAGCACGTGCGAGTGGGGGAGGGGCAGATACAGAGGGAGAGGGTGAGAATCCCAAGCAGGCTCTGCCTCACCAGTGCAGAGACTGATGTGGGCTCCAGCTCGCCAACTATGAGATCGTGACCTGATCTGAAGTCAGAGGCTTAACTGACTGAGCTAGCCAGGTGCCCCTCTTTATTTTTAATTAATCAGTTGACACTCATTCATCTGTGTTCTCCAGCTTAAATATCTCTTCCCCAGAAGAACCTGGCCTTCTGCTCCCCTTGCCCATTAGGTCTCTTCTGTGACTCTCCCAGTGCTCTGTTTGCTTCAAGCACTTGCAGTTTTGTAATGAGGCACTTGTATATTTCTTCTATGTCTGCCATCTTGGTTCACTGTAGGCTTGAGGCCAGAGACTGACCGATTTCCCTCTGTATATGTCACATCTAACTCAGTGCCTGGAATTGTTAGAAATGGTCAGTGAAGTGTTTTTGAAGAAAATACACAGCAAGGAAAAACCTCTGAACTTGGAGTTGCTTTTTACATGAATGCATACCCTCCTGTTAAACGTTCTTGCCAGAATGAAAAACAAAATGAATGTTTATCTTGTTCGCCACAGCAGTGCCTACATATATGTATTAGTTAAGGAAGCATTAGCTGTTGTAACAGTAAAATCCTGAAATCTCAGTGGACAAATAGGGTTTTTGTTGTTGTTCACATAAAGTCCCAACTGGCAGGTCTGAAAGGGGTCTGGGGGTGTCTCGAGCATTCAGGGACCGGTGTGATGCAGGCTGCGGTGTCTTTAACACGCGGCTTCCGAGGTCACCCTGGCGCCTGTGTCTAGGTGACAGAGGGGGAAGAGAATGTTGAGAGCTGCATGGGAAGTTTTCTTGGGGTAATCTTGGGAGTGGAATGTATCACTTCTGCCCACGTCCATTTTTTGCGTTCCTCACGAGATTCAAATCTCCACTAGGGTCCCAATCCCTATTATCCCACCAAAGAATCCAGTCAGTCACATGGCTCCCCCCTCTCAGCCCCCCCCTCCCCCCACCAGCCAGGGAGTCTGAGGAGACAGCTGTGAAATCAGGAGGTAACACAAGCTGGCCTTTGCCACAGTGCGCTTGGAAAGTCACACATCTATGTGCAAGTGTGTAGTTGATGTCTAGATGTATGTGGATTTACAAATCACTGTCAGTAACTTAGGGGCCTTTGGGTCCAAGACCCAGAGAATGGGAACCACTAAAAATAGGAGTATGTAAGTTTTATTTTGGGAGAGATTTTTGCTCCAGCATTTTCAAAATTATAAGGTGAGATATGATGGACCAGGGGTGGGGAAGGGGAAAGAGCTTGGGGTTAGAAATGCACTGTATACATTCAACTGAACAAAATCGGTTGCCTTGTAACAACTACCCTTCCCAGGCTCTCTTGCACAGCTGTGTTCCTAATGGTGCAGATTAGCATCTTGTCAGCTGAACGTAAGCCCAGGTGGGGTTCTAGCTGGCTGCTGGCAGCATTGTCCTAAATAAAATGGAGCCTTTTTACTAGTGGACTGTTTTCAGTTCCTCAATCACCTGATAAGTCCTATTCTTTTGATGAACTACAAATAAAAACGAGGTCTCCATTCCAGGGGGCTGTTCATCAAGTAGTGTCTGTTTGTTTAAAGAAAAAAAAAAGGCATATTGCATGTCTGGTTCATCATACTATAAGGCAATTGTAATTGATCTAGGAAATCATGATACTGTACTTTTATCTGGGCCAAAGCTTACCTGGACATTCTACAGGGTCTCCATTCTTCCTCATGCCATGCAGTGGGGGTGGAAATATGAGCCTGGGCTTTTCTTTTGTAAGCCTCTCTGAATTCCTGTTCTTGGCAGATAGAAGGAAAAGAAAAGGAAAAAAAGAAAAGAGAAAGGATTCAGAGCTTGGTTGGTTAGGTGGGCTGCTTTATTACTTCCCTTTGGTTATATTGTGGAGTTTGAGACTTGCTCTTTTCTTTCCCTTCCGTTCTCCATCTAACTCCATAATCTAGCTCCTCCTTTAGAGAAGCTGGGAGGAAAAGCTGCATTTGGAGACCAACTAAAACCTCCAAAGAGAAGAATGTTTATGTTTTAAATGCTAAAATTTCAAACAAGTCGTTTGGCAAGCTAGATGTTTCTCAGCAAGTGTAAACATTTTCCACCTCTTGCTTCTTCCAGTTCTTTGGTCTTTCCGTTTGCATCTGGTGCAGGTTCAGATCGGTGTTTTCCTGCTTTCTATGCTTCTGATACAGCTGGAAAGTGTTTGATCGACGTGATCAGAAAACTGGGGCTGTTGTGAACATTAGCCCTGAAGCAGGCTGGTGAGGTCCTACTGGCATCTTTCTTGGTGCATTCGTGGGATTAGTAAAGAAGTTTATGCTGAAGTTCCAGCCAGGACAAGAGCTGGAGAAGGGACCTTCCGAATCCAGGGTTTCACAGCTTGGTAAAACTTCACAGTGGTGCTGACATGTAACAAGCTGGTAGATACTCATCTTCTCCTGGGTATTACCCCAGATGGTCTTACTCAGATCAAGACAGCCATGTAGAAGCTGGGCGGACGTGGCTCTGTGGGACTTCTACAAGAGCAAGAGGATTTGAGTCACATTTCATTTGAATGAAAACCTGTGAAGTGCTTTCAGTGTGCCTGTGTTTGGGAACGTGCCTTTCCCTGCTGGATTTTGTTCTAGGTCATCCCACGAGTGGATGACTGTTCAGAGGAATTGCTTATTGAGTGGGAACTCGGGGGCCTGTCAGCCAACCATGAGCTCAAGCAGTTCTTCCCTGCAGCTGGACCTGATTATGTCTTTAGCTGCCACTGTTAATGAGGCAAAAAGCATCTGCCGAGAGCTGGGCTGGCACTCCCAGGGCGGTCTGCCACTTTTCCATCAGTTGCGGCAAAGAGGGTCCAGGGTGTGGAACAGATAAACCTGAGTGTCGGGCCTGTGGTTCTTTGAAGCAGTTTTTGAGGGGGAAATAGAAAATGACTCAATTTGACATTCGGTGACTTGCCAGTTATGCTGTATATGTCTTAAGTTTTTTGTGTGCTGGTCGCTTTTGTTTGGGTGAGAAGGTCTTAGGGGTCCGCTTGGTTGAAGGTATGGAAGAGTTCTAGCTGTGAATTTTATTTTATTTTTTTTTTATTTTTATTAAAAAAAATTTTTTTTAACGTTTATTTATTTTTGAGACAGAGAGAGACAGAGCATGAACGGGGGATGGGCAGAGAGAGAGGGAGACACAGAATCTGAAACAGGCTCCAGGCTCTGAGCTGTCAGCACAGAGCCCGACTCAGGGCTCGAACTCACGGACCGCGAGATCATGACCTGGGCCGAAGTCGGTCGCTTAACCGACTGAGCCACCCAGGCGCCCCTAGCTGTGAATTTTAAAGGCACCTCCTGTACAGGGCCATTAGTTTCTTGGGTGATTTCTGAAGCTGAGACTTTGGAACAGATGACAGGAAGCCCTGCCACTAAATTTATTTCATTCATTTTGTACGTCTGTTCTGTGTTGGGTGGGTTCTCTTTTGTGAAGGCTATCCCAGAAAATGTTTGCATTTTGAATCCAGTGATCTAACTAGTCAGGTTATTATAATAGACGGTTTTCCATGTTTTTTGTTTTGTTTTGTTTTTAAACAAAGCACAAGCTTTTTGAAATTTATTCAGGAATCTGTAATCTGGATAAGTTTCATATTGTGACCTGATGTATGATCTTCTTCCCACCCTTCAAGACACATTTCAAGAGTGGTTTGACTTCTTATTTTCTGGATTTGATTAACTTTTTTCAGATCAAAGTAGAGTTTTATTTGTTTGTTTTCATTTCCTTAAAGTTTACTTATTTATTTTGAAAGAGAGAGAACGAGCACGAATGGGGCAAGGGCAGAGAGAGAGGGAGAGAATCCCAAGCAGGCTCCAGAGAGCCCAACGCAGG
This sequence comes from Felis catus, assembly GCF_018350175.1. Classification (NCBI taxonomy): domain Eukaryota; kingdom Metazoa; phylum Chordata; class Mammalia; order Carnivora; family Felidae; genus Felis; species Felis catus. The sequence goes on from NC_058380.1 coordinate 42,823,273, forward strand.
GCTGGATCCCAGGAACCGTGAGATCATGACCTGAGCTGAAATCAGGAGCCGGATGCTTAACCAACTAAGCCATCCAGGTGCCCCTCAATCTAGACTGTTAAAACTTTCAAGAAAAGGGACGCCCGGGTGGCTCAGTCGGTTAAGCGTCCGACTTCGCCTCAGGTCACGATCTCGCGGTCTGTGAGTTCCAGCCCCTGAGTTCCAGCCCCGCGTCGGGCTCTGGGCTGATGGCTCAGGGCCTGGAGCCTGCTTCCGATTCTGTGTCTCCCTCTCTCTCTGCCCCACCCCCATTCATGCTCTGTCTCTCTCTGTCTCAAAAATAAATAAAAACGGTAAAATAAAATAAAATAAAATAAAAATACAACCTTTAAGAAAAGAACTAAATCCCATGCATCTTGGATCTTCTCAAAGTGCCCAATCTAGCATCAAGCATAGCACACACTCCTTAGATAAAGTTGTAGGTGTTTTTTGGCTGCTGTAATAAATTACTGCAAACTAAGTTGCTTAAAAAAAAAAAAACAGAGACATTTATTCTCTCACAGTTCTGGAGGCAGGAACTCCAAAATCAAGGTGTCAGCAGGACATGTTCCCTCCAGAGGCATGGGGGGAGAGGCTCTTTCTTCCCTCTTCCAGGTTCTTCTGGTTACTGGCATTCCTTGGTATTCCTTGGCTTGTGACTCCATCACTCGAGTATCTGCCTCTATATCATCTGCTTTGCGTGTGTCAGACTTCTCTCTTTTGTGATGGCATACCTTTCTCATCTCAAAATCTTTAACCACATATCTGCAAAGACCCTTTTCCCAATCACTGGGCATGGCATAGCTTTGGGAGCCATTATCAGTCTACCACACCCATATATGGTTTCTGCATAATCTCCTGCCCAGGTAGTTATTCAATCTCCATCTAAAGCACTTAACCTCAAGGATATTTGCTTCTGTTTCATTTTTTATGAGCTGCTTGCTTCAAGTCATTTCTATTTTAATATCATCTTGTTCTGTATTCTTTTGTCTTTAAGATAGTGTTTTCAGTGAAAATTGCTTTCCCTGCAGTAGGAATGGCTTTAGTCTTGATTGTGTCATTAATAGTGAGTCTTACATGCTGTTTGGGACTGAGGACAAGGCATTGTAGCTATCACCATTGAAACTAATGAAAATCTGGGTGTGGTGTCCAGAGCAGAGTTATTGTGCATTTGTTGGTTAGATGATATCAAAGTCTTGTTATTAACAATGAATTAAATTTAATTTCCCAATAATCTCAGTGTCAAGCATTTTACTTTCTAAGCTTTACTCCCATCTTTTGAATTTGCTCCCTGTGGAATGAATGCCCAACCCCATAATTCTTCAACTATACTGGGGCCTGCAAGCCCTTACTCCTACCACCTTTTCACTGTACCTCACTTACCTTACTTTGCTCCTGGCCTTGGCCAGTCATCATAACCACTCCCTCAATCATCATAACCACTCCCTCAATTTTGTTCTCCTCTCTTCGATGCACTCGAAGAGATCTTCACCCAAGTTTGTTATACCTATGAAGCTGGGTGTGTTTGCTTCAAGTGACCAGCAATTACACTACATTCCCCTTGTCTGTCATTCCCTTAAGTGAACTTTTTTTTTTTTTTTCCTGTTCAAACCTCTCACAATTTCTTCCTTGTCCTCATTCATTGCTTCTTTAATTGGGAAAACAGAAGCCACCAGAAGAAAACCTCCACATTTCCCCACCGACCTGCATCTAGTTCATATACTCTGCCTTCTCTCCAGTTATAATGGGTAAACCATCCATTCTCCTAACAATGGCCAGTCTTTCCACTTGGTGTCCCAGATCTCATCCCCATTTCTCCAAGGATATTGCTCTACTTCTCCTCTTTTCTACATTCTATTTCTTTTGTTCCTTTTTTAAAGAAATTTATATACAAGACTTTTCCCACCAACCCACAAACATCTCATTTCTGCCATATTTAAAGCTTTCTCTTGATACTACTTGCACTTTAATTTACCACTCCTTTTCTTCACTTTCTTGTACATTAAAACTTTGAAAGAGTTGTCTGTATTTGCTTTAATTATCTCTTGGATGCATTGTGGTTAAGGTATCACACCATTACTCCTCTGAAACTGTTTTTTTATAAAGGCATCAATAGCCTTCATTCCAAATCCAATGGGCAGTTCTCAGTCCTCATTTTACTTGACTTCCTACCTTAACACAAATGACCACTCCCTCTTCCTGTGAATCCTTTTATGACTTGGCCTCCAGAACAACACATTCTCCTTTTCTCCTTCCTGTGGGTTTCCTTTCTTTTTGTCTCCTTGCTTCTTAAGGATCAGTTCTTGGACTCGTTTTTCCACATTCACTTCTTGGTAATCTTACTCAGTATCATGGCTTTACTTACTAATTACAGTCTGATATCCAGATTTATATCTGTAGCCTAGAACTTTCCTAAACTTCGTCCTTCTATATTCACTACCTACTTAGCATTCCTACATGGATATTTAATAGACCTCTCAAATGTAACATGTGAAACTGAACTCTGATCCCACCCCCATCCCTGCCATAAAAACTCCAACCCATAATAAAGCAACACATGCTGCTTCTCCCACAGACATCCCCATCTGATTGGAAGCCAACCCAATTCTGTAATTTTCTAGGTTACAAACATTGGGGTTGTTCTTGACTCTTCTGTTTCTGTCACACTGCACACTCACTGGTGATGCTCTGAGCTGCTGCTTCTATAAATGTGGAAGAAAGTCACTTCTTAAATCTCTGGCATCACCATCTTGATTCATATGATCCTCTGTTTGCCTGGGTTATTGGGAAAGGGCTGTCCAAAAGGTCTCTGCTTCTGCTGTTACCTACCTTAGTCTCTTCTCAGTGCAGCACCCAGTGATCCTGTTGACTTAGGTACTTCTTAATATCTTCTAATGCCCTCCTATCAACCTGAGAGCAAATGCTAAAGCTTTAAATGGGTTGTAATGCCCTATAAATCTGGCCACCTCTCTGATCCTCTCATACTCTTTCCCCCTTACTTACTGTGCTCCAGCCACATTGGTCTTCATCTGTTTCTCGACATGCCAGGCATGCTGTACCTCAGGGCTTTGTATTTCGTATTTACCTGTTGATAAAAACAAAATAAAAATCATGCCTTTATGCTTATTTTTACCTCTCTGATTTGGGGACAGATATGAGAGTTTATGCGGTTTTTTAAAGCATAATGTCCTTGCTATTTGCTGAATAAAACATTATTTCCATGTCAAATAAATTTACATATGAGACCCTAGTGCTTTAAGTCATGTTTACAGACTTACCTCTCCTCTTTGCAACAAAGTAGTTGAAACTGTCATTGTCTTCAGCATTTTTTTTGAAAATCACTATGGCTCATTTCTTAATTAAGGTTCTTTTATTTTTAACCCTTGGGTTATACTCAATACTCATTGGCACTGTAGACATAGCAGAAGGAAATAGAGGGCCCCCGTAACATATAGAAGTTCACAGATGCCATGTTAATGTCCAAGTCTTCTCGCATCCAGAGCATGTGAGGGAAAGAGCACAGGCTGGGTACTGGATCAATTACCTAACTGGCAATATGACCTCAGACAAACCCCATAACCTCTGCGCACCTTTGCTTCCCATCTGTAAAGAGAAAGGAGTTGAACCAAAGGGGTTGATCTCCGAGGACGTTTTCAGCCCTAACAATCTGTGAATGTGGGCAGAAGTACCACTCAGATCATAAATACCTGCTATGTTATATTGAGGTTTCTCCCCTCTGATACCTGCTCTTTGCCAGCTTTCATGTTAAAATTTTCCACCAAACAGGAACACCAGAGGCAGAGGACTTCCAGGCAGGTACCACCCCTGCTGACTGCCAAATATCCCCTCAACCTAACCACTGCCTGCACGGATGGGCTTTTGCTAGAAATTGGCCAGCTTTAGTCCCCTTCCACAAATAAACTTTAAAGTACTCTCTTGAAGAGTGAGAAGCTGCCAGTGGTACTGGCAGTGAGTTTTATAATTATTTTTTGATTTTTTCCATGTGACTTTTGGTCTCAGGGCAGTGTGTTTGGTTGGGCTAAATTGATAGTTTTCCCATGGTTGTGGTTTACACCTGCTGGCCATGCAGGAAACTATGGTGGGAGAGTTCCTTGGTCCTCTGGCCCTCTGCTAGCCTGGGTACATGCTGACTGCCATCTCTGCAGCTGGAACCACTGCCAGCCTGGCGTTGTTTGTGTGTCCCACACGGCTGCTGCTGAGGAGAGGCTTGGACTACTTAGCTTAGACAAGCTGAATCAAGTCTTGGAAAATATTTCTCCTAAAATGCTGTTGTAGACAGTGATGAGGGGTAACCAAAAAAGCACACAGCTGTGGGCTAGGCTCTGGGTTGGCCTCGTCTTTAATACTCACAATAGCTCTTGCAGAAGTGGCTTTATATCCATGTTAGGAATGATGAAAGTGACCTAGATGTTAATTAGCAACCAGTAAAAGGTTGAGTTAAATTGGAATTCAGACCTTTCTGACTTCATAGTGCATGTTCTCTGTACTACTGTACCCTGCCTCTTGAATGTAGTCAGTGTGAGACTTACATCCCTTATAGTTAGTTAGATTTTGGTGGGTTCACCAGGAGTCCAGATCTTTTATTCTGTATCATTGTTTCAGGGGGAAAAGAAAGAGTTCTTATTTTTAAACAAACTTATAAACTTTGGTAATATTAACACTTTGTGGGGCCGGGGGGCGGGGATCGTTTTACTTGTTGATTTAATAAGTTCCATTGTTTGATCATTACTCAAGCACCTCTTCTAATAAAAGATGAAGAGAATTCAGGTAGTTTAGACTCGGCCCGCTAAATATCGTTGGCTGTATTATGTTTTCTCATCTCTCTCCTGCTTAAGATAAAAAGAAAAAACAAAACACATCACTCCTACCAACAAAATCATACAACTAGAAATTAGGAAAAGGGGGAGACTCTAATGCTTTCCTTTAAAACACATGTATCTTGAGGTTCGAATCAAAGTGATTGTGTTTTACAATTCTTATCTGTTTAATTGTGACACAGTACACCTGCTTGCTTTTAAGAAGAGAAGTTACAGAAGTTTAAGGAGGGAGGAAAGTGACGTGGACACCCGATAACTCTTCTCCAGTGATATCCTGATGAGTTAAGCATAAATGAATCAGAAACAGATGGATTTTTTCCCCCTTAAAATACACATGGGTTTAAAAACCAAGGGAAAATACGCTTGGAAAAAAAATGTTCTTTGTTAAAGCCCAAATGTCTGAAATATAATTTAAGATTTTCATAGGGTCCAGCAAGTAGTTGTGTGCACTCATCTCTAATTTGGATGGGGTGTGTGCAGGAGTTGAGCATTTAAACTATTCTGTGGAGCTGCTGTCGGGGAGGCGTAACAGTCCTGTAAAATGACATAAGGCACAAGGGCCTTATGTGCAAACTCGTTTCACATGGCTTCTTGGGTATTGAGTAACATGAATTTCACGTAATTTGATTCTTGAAAATTTTATAAGGTTTACCTCAATCTTTGTGTGTGAAAGTGGAAACAGTTTCAAAGGGCTATCCCCAGGTGCTGTGCTAGGCACCTCGACTCTCCATCCTTGGGCCAAGGGTAGAATGTCATCTCCATGACCTTGTGCTTACTGATTCTCCTTCACTGTCTTTGGTCATTGTTTTAGATTTGATTGAAGCCAGTATTCCCCATAATTTGTTCTAGCTGCACGTGTTCCTATGGATGTGGGATGAACTTTGGCTTTACTGTAAGTTGGCAAACTTTGGAAAGGTGTCAGTTGGATATCAGGAAATCCCCCTGACCAGCAAGAACTGAGTTCCAGAAGAGATCATTCAATTATCTTCCTTTGATCAGGTCTGTATTCATTGTTGACTGACATATTTTGTTGTGGGATCTTTGAGGAACACTTTTCCAAATTATGAAGCTATTTATTCCAAAGAGATGCACTGCCTTCTCCTGATATTTCTGACTGGGTATATTGCCACTATCTTAAGCTAGACATGGAGAAGAGCCTTTTTTTCCCCTGACAAATCATTAAATAGCTCCTCTGCCTAATGCCTCTGTTTCTGTTAGGAGGGAAAATATCCCTTCTTACACTTAGGCTTGCTCCACACTGAACTCCTATCACATCTTTTCTTTCTCACAAAATCTATCAGTTCTCACTTTTACTCTCCACTTATATAGCTTGGTACTCCTAAACTCCAGTTTAGTCATCTGGTTTCACAAAGACTGCCTTACTTTCATTCAATATATCTAGAGAATTCCACAGCTCCAAACCATTTTTGTTTCTTATCTGGTCCCTTCCCTTTTACGGATGAGCTATTTCTTTCAGCATAAGTGTGGTATTTCTTAATCTTGCAAAGCCCTTCTTCATTAGATTTTTTTAAAACTCTTATAGTCACCATCTAGTTTCCAATTTATTTGTTTGGTATTTATTTATTTATTATATGAAATTTATTGTCAAATTGGTTGTTTGGTTCTTTTCAAACTAGTCCCCTCCTGGGTCCCCATTCCTGCCTTTTCTTCCTTGCGCATTATGTTCTGTGCCGTCTCCAATGTCTAAAATACTTTTTCACCTCATCAGTGCTTTGTCATCTCATTCAAAAAACTTTAAGATTCTCTTTAAAAATAATATATACTTGGGGGCGCTTGGGTGGCTCAGTTGGTTGAGCATCCGACTTCCGGTCAGGTCATGATCTCACAGTCTGTGAGTTCGAGCACTGCATCGGTCTCTGTGCTGATGGCTCAGAGCCTAGAGCCTGCTTTGGGTTCTGTGTCTCCCTCTCTCTCTGCCTCTCCTCTGCTCGCACTCTGTCTTTTTCTCTCTCAAAAATAAACATTAAACATTTTTTAAAAGTAATGTATACTTGGTTGATAAACAATGTATGATTGCTGATGTATAAAATTCCACCTCAAGAGCATTTAATGAAATTGGTTCATTTAATGAAAGAATGATTATAATAATCATAATGTAGCTGGGATTTCTATTTTTTCAGCTGGTTTTGATGTGCTGCATCATTCATTCATTTACTTACATAAATCCATATATTGAACATACACATTCTTCTCTTTAAGCACTGGAGATACAAATATGAATAATATGTTACTTGGAAAGCACATAATCAGAGGAAGACAGGCATGTATAAATTATAGTACAGTAGACTGTATATACTTTGATGATTGTTTTAACAGAGTCCTGTGGGCATATAGAGGAGAGAGTCATAAAGTCAGTTCAAGAAAGGGATGGTGTGATGGTAAAGTGACATCATACTTGAGTCTTCTTGACTGAGTGGAAGAATGGGGGAAACGAGGGTATTGATGGAGAAGAGCATTGTGGAGGCATGAGAAAGAAGTGTGTGGTGGGGGTGGGGGCAAGGATAAAACAATAAGTTATTGTAGACTGTGGTAGGACCAATAATAGGACATAAGGCAGGGTGGCAGATTAGGCCAGACTGGTGAAAAATCTCTGTGTCTTGTTAAGGAGTTTGATGTCAACCCAGAGTTTATTGGAGGTTATTTCATGCCTTCTGTGTGTGTGTGTGTGTGTGTGTGTGTGTGTGCACATAATGAAATGATCTAATTTGTTTTTAAGATTCAACCCTTAGACCATTATGGAGGAAGGATTCGGGAAGAGAAAAAATCAACTGGGGAGATGGGTTGGCTTAAGTATTCCAAGGATTTGGGTGAGAGAAAATGAAGTTTCGAGCAGAGGCTGTGACAATAGGATGGAGAGAAAGACAAAGTCCTTGAATAGAATTTGGTAGCAGACTAAATTCAGGGCCACACAGAATGGGAGAAGCAGCTGATGACTCTGACCTGCACAGCTTGTGCGGGTGGCAATGCAGTTTCATGAGATTGGATTTTCTTCCTGTATTCCTATTTGGGGCAGGTCGATAAAAAGCTTCGTTGTTTGCTTGTTGAATTGGAATTGGCTGGGAGGCATCCAAGTGAAGCTGCCTAGTAGGCATTTAGAGATGCAAGATGGGTGTGGAAAAGATGGAGGTGGCATTCAAATAGCAACCTGTCATGTCCTTAGATTTCCATGGCCTGAACAATGGTACTTTATGTACATAGTTGACCCTTTAACAACGTGGGGGTTGGGGCACTAGCCTCCTTCCCACCATAGTCAAATATCTGCATATAACTTTTGACTCCCCCCAAACTTAATTACTAATGACTGAAAGCCTTACTGATAACAAACAGTCCATTACCACATATTTTGTATGTTAAATGTATTATATACTGTATTCTTACCATAAGTTAAGCCAGAAAAAGTGACTAAGAATATCATAAGGAAGAGAAAAGACATTTACAGCATTTCACTGTGTTTATAAAAAAAATCCATGTAAGTGGACCCATGACAGCTCAAACCCATTTTGTTCAAAAGCGTCACCTGTGCACTTTAAGTTCTTTAGGACAGCACTGCTTATGCTCACGTTACTTTTGGCCATTTTCACATTTTCTTGACAAATAGTTCCATTATTATCTCTTCTGTGGCTCTAGATTTTGATGTTGATTCCTCTTTTTTTTTTAAGTAAGAGTTATTATTTTTGGCTTCAACTTCAGACCTTTTGGAGTGATAACAATTGAATTTCTTTATTCCATTTTCAAGTTGCAATTCTTCGGCCAACATGTCCTTGTATCATAAAAGAAAGAAGCCAAGCGTATTTCTCTTGGCTTAAACATTACAGGCAGGTGATTTCACAGCTGTTGTCTCTTGGAAATCTTCCCATTCTTCTCCTTATCTCATTGGGCAAAATGGAAACTCTCAAAGTCTATGATTGTCAATTTGTAGTTATAGAAATTCATGGTTTGATTCCAAACCAAAATTGCCAGTGTTGTAGTTAGGAAGTGTTACTTAAAAAGGCTTCAAGCATTAATCTACTTTTTGAATACTTGTAATTCATTCCTTAATTGAAGAGACAATTTTATATGCAATTTCAGTAAAGAATCAATACATTGATACAATCTCCAACATTTATCTTATCAACAGGGAAAATACCAGCTTATGTCAGATCTCATTTTTCAAAGATCCTGAGATTTCAATATAGAGTCAGGAATAATACGTATAGTAATACCTAAGTATTTATGTTTATTTAAAATATATTGCCTACACATATTGTATGATTCCACTAACCTATATGAGGTACATAATAGGCAAATTCATAGAGATGGAAAATCATAAATTACTAAGGGGCGAGAAGAATGGAGAGTTACTGTTTATTGGGTACTGAGTTTCTGTTTGGGATGATGGAAAAGTTCTGGAAATGAACAGTGATGATGGCTGCAAAACATTGTGAATATACTTAATTACAATGAACCGTGTGCTTAAAAATATTGCCTTGTCACAAACAGCAAGATCTCATTCATTTTTGTGGCTGAGTAATATTCCGTTATACACACACACACACACACACACACACATACACTGCAATTTAGCATGGATGGACATAGAGGGTATAATGCTAAGTGAAATAAATCAGACCAAGACAAATACCATATGATTTTACTTACATGTGGAATCGAAAAAAGACATCAAAGAAACAAACAAAAAATGACTCTTAAATACAGAGACTCATGGTTGCAGGGAGGTGGGGGGGTTAAGAGAAATAGGTAAAGGGGATTAAGAGGTACAAGCTTCTAGTTATAAAATAAGGCACAGAAATCAAAAGTATAGCATAGAGAATACAGTCAACAGTATTGTAGTAATGTTGTATGGCGGCAGATGGCGACTACATTTACCATGGTGAGCACTAAGTAATGTACAGAAGTATTGAATCAATACGTTGTGTACTTAAAACTAATAATGTATGTTAACTATACTTTAAAAAAATGGTCTTGGGGCGCCTGGGTGGCGCAGTCGGTTAAGCGTCCGACTTCAGCCAGGTCACGATCTCGCGGTCCGTGAGTTCGAGCCCCGCGTCGGGCTCTGGGCTGATGGCTCAGAGCCTGGAGCCTGTTTCCGATTCTGTGTCTCCCTCTCTCTCTGCCCCTCCCCCGTTCGTGCTCTGTCTCTCTCTCTCTGAAAAATAAATAAACGTTGAAAAAAAAATTAAAAAAAAAATGGTCTTGTATCCTCTAGATAAATTATAAATACACACCATAAAATTGTCTACCAAGTGTAGCTCAACTTATTCATCAAATTGGTATAATAGTATCCAAGTTATTTGTTGATGCTTAGAAATTATCAATGTAATCTTCTGGTTGGTAAATGATGTCTTAGCTGAACTCTGTTGTGACACAGGAAACTGCATCAAACTCTTCCAAGATCCCCATTAAGTCAGTGGTCAATTAGGTGCCTGGCACTGTTGCCTTGTTACAACTGAAAGATGACTGGATGATGTGGGCCTAGAAGCCAGTCTTTGCCACGTGGCCTGGAAAAAAAAAAAGTCTGTACTTTGACCTCCACAGAAAATGTTGCTAGCAACCCACCCATGGTAACCCCTCACACACACTGAAGCACACATGTCGTTGTGCTGCCACCTTCTAGGGCATTTCAGCAGCCACTGGAAGTGACCCACATCTGTGCTGGCCCCATTCCAAGGTCCATTACCTGCTCTCTGGCTGCCACTGGGTGACATAATTAGGTAGCTTGCAGTCTCAATAAAGGATTCCTTTTCACCAGCTGGTATGGAAGTATTTCACTTGTTTTTTTTTTTTTTTTTTTTTTTTTTAAACCAACAGTACATAGCATCTGAATGTCAGCTTTGGTTATTTATTATAAGGTGCTTTATATAAAAGTTTATAAGAACAGTGCTCACTGAGTAGCTTTTGATGGTTTATTTCTTAGAGCTTAACATATTATGCCTGGACTTCACCTAGACTACATATTCAAAGTCTTGGGTTTGGCGTAATTCAGAGGTATTGCTATTGGTTTGAGATGGGGTAAAAGATCATTTTTACCTCATCATGGGTTAATGCAGAGATTTCTTTCTTTCTTTCTTTCTTTCTTTCTTTCTTTCTTTCTTTCTTTCTTTCTTTCTCTCTCTCTCTCTCTCTCTCTCTCTCTCTCTTTCTCTCTTTCTCTCTCTCTCTCTCTCTCTCTCTCTCTCTCTCTCTCTCTCTCTCTCTCAATAATCTTTCCCTGAACCTCATGGGAGGGTAGTGGCAGGATACTTGTTTAAATTATTTGGCTGTTTTATCTGGATGTAGGTGTACTTATTTTGCCTCCTGTTTCTTTGAGCCATTCCAGAAATATGAAAATGGTGTGAGAGTTCCTCAGGTCATTCCTTAGAGACCTCCATCATGGTTCTGTAAATATGGGTTCTCATCTGTACTATTGTGCACTAAACTTTATTGGTGTCCTTTAGAAAATTTGCTTCTACCACAGATAACTTGTATGTGTGTTTATAATTCTTCGTACTAAAACATGAGCTCAGTGTGTATGTGAATGAGGAGAATGGAATGGAGTAGCATCACTAGTTCATTAACTACTGGTTCCAGTGGACTGTGCTAACATCCAGCTCAACATGGCCCAGTTAATAACAGTTATTGAGTCAAGTATCTTGGGGAGCTTTGGACATAAATTCTTTCTAGGGTGATTATAAAGCTTAATGTTCAAGGAGATGAACTTATGTGAGTGAAAGTGGGCAGAAAATAGTAAAATGATAGACTTCTCTGAAAAGTATTCATCAGTAGATCGGCTTTATTATATATAAAATATGGGATATAAAAGTATTTTAAAAGTTCCAAGAATAAAAATCACATTATTTCATATTAACTTAAAATGTTAAAATTTCTTTATGTTGATTCTCTGAATAGTAGAATGGTTATCCAAGGTCTCTATCTATATAAATAAATAAAAATATCTATAAATATATCTATGTATAAATATAAACAGATATATTCATTTATAAATGTAAATAAAATAATTATAAATATATACTATACGTGTGTGTATATATATATACATGTATACATATATATATATATATTGCATTGACATTTCTTTCTCTAATAAAATATCCTTTGTGTTCTTCTGAAGATTCTATTTTTTTAAATGCTTATTTCTTTTGAGAGAGAGAGCCCAAGCAGCAGAGGAGCAGAGAGAAAGAAGAGAATGACAAGCAGGCTTCATGTTCAGTATGGAGCTCCATGTGGGCAGGGCTGGATCTCAAAACCATGAGATCATGACCTGAGTGGAAATCAAGAGTTGGACACTTGGGGCACCTGGGTGGCTCAGTGAAGTGTCCGACTTCAGCTCAGGTCATGATCTCACAGTTTGTGGGTTCAAGTCCTGCGTTGGGCTCTCTGCTGACAGTGCAGAGCCCTCAGCTTGCATTTTTAATGAATATATTTCAAACTATTATATTCGTCATGTCTCTTCTTTGTAGACCTTAACATTTTTGATGAAAATAACTTTGAAACAATTTTTTTTTGTCATTTTGTACTCAGGTAACTGGTAAGTCAGAAAACATTCTAATAAGTAGCAAATATTCCCAATTTTATATTTTTATAATTAAATGTATAATTATTTCAGCATAAATGAGCTTATCCTCTTTGAGTCTCCATTTAGAAGACTTTTCTTTCACAAATATGTTTACAAAACTAAATCCATCAAATACTCTGTGCCACCGTGATCCTTTTTAATATTTTGCTAAATTTAGATGCTGTGAAATGTGAGGGCTTTCTAAACTTTTTTCATTCTATCTAATGTAAATTTTCTGATTAAATATGGCAATTTCCATCAAAAGATTCTTCCTACCAGTGAAGCTAATACAAAATGCAATTAGAGAATTTCAGTTAAATCTTGCACACTATCTGAGGAGCTCTCATTTAATTATTTCAGTTGCTTCCTTTCTTTCTTAGGAACCAATTTTAATGTCTTTCCTCTTCAAAAGCTTTGCTTTTAGAATGGCAGTTTGTTAAAAGTTTCAAAAACCTAACTCAACATTTCACTGATACCTTGATTACTTCATTAAAGGTTTCTAATAGAGTTTTAGCAGAATGCAATAAAATTTGGAGGATTTGTTTACAAAAACAGGTCAATTATAGGACACTAAGGTTGACTTTTGAAATTGTTCTACAAGTTTTCTAGAATCTGATTAATGATTTAGGGCAAGGAGAAAAACAATACTGCCATACAGAAGCATGTGCAAGCAAAATGGGCTTTGCCACTAAAGTTTTGTTGCTAGTTGCTTTGTGCCTGTGTGTATACATACATGTACCTAACTATGAAACTGTACACATACACATTATATATAGTTACATATAAGTTTTGTTTTTATTTACTTTATATATGTGACTATATACATATGTGTGTAGGTTTATATACATATCTATATTAGTGTGAGTATATATAAAGTAGTTAAAGTAACTGAAAAATATAAGACATTGTCCTTGTGACACACACATATACATACACTAACACTACACTTGGTAATTTTTGTAAATTACGGCTATTTTGATTGGTTGACTATAACAGTTTGGGCACAATTTTAAATTATTTCAAGTATATTTCTGCTCCATGTTTTTTTTAATTTTGTGAGAACATTGTTTTTTCCAGTATGCTATATTCTACTAAATTTGTGTTGGTACTTATATCATGAAAATAAATACTTTTGTCTTTTTTTTTTTTAATTTTTTTTAACGTTTATTTTTATTTTTAGGGCAGAGAGAGACAGAGCATGAATGGGGGAGGGGCAGAGAGAGGGAGACACAGAATCCAAAGCAGGCTCCAGGCTCTGAGCCATCAGCCCAGAGTCCTACGCGGGGCTTGAACTCACAGACCATGAGATCGTGACCTGAGCTGAAGTCGGACACTTAACCAACTGAGCCACCCAGGCGCCCCAATACTTTTGTCTTTAATGTTGACCTTTTAACTGTTCCATACATAGCAATCAACACTATTGTCAGTTGTTTCACTGAAGACAGAGTAAACTTCCCAAAGCTCCTTTCCCACGAAGTATATAAGGAGTCAAATGATTTTTGGCATTCACTTAACTGACTTCTCTTTGTAGCATCCTTGACAGTGATCACTTAACTGTTTGCAAATCAACGCCAGTCAGACAAGCATTCAGTTCATTGTATTGCTTCACTTTTCTTACGTACACAAGAAAACTTGGAAATGAGGGGGCATCTGGGTAGCTCAGTGGGTTAAGCGTCTGACTTTGGCTTAGGTCATGGTCTCCTGGTTCACAGGTTTGAACCCCACGTCGGGTTCTGTGCTGACAGCTCAGAGCCAGGAGCCGGCTTCAGATTCTGTGTCTCCCTCTCTCTACCCCTCCCCCACTTATTTTCTCTCTCTCTCTCTCTCTCTCTCTCTCTCTCTCTCTGTCTCAAAAATAAACATTTTTTTTAAAAAAGCTTGGAATTGAAAAAATTAGAGGAACAACTATTTTGCTTCCAAGTTATATATCACAGAGCAATACATAAATACTTTATGTAGCTGCACCTGCTATGCCATCATCTTCAGGCACCATTTTCAGAAAATAATCAGTTTTTCAAATAGATTTTGATACTGTTGAGGCACCTTGAGGTCTCTGGTGTTCATGTGGTCAAAGATTCATCATGGATCCCGTGGTGGATGGTAAATGTCTACAAACATTCTGTTCCAGTTTTCCATCCTCTTTTGAAATGGAACTTCTGTTCTTTGTTTCTTACTATGTATTTTCATTTTATTATTATTAAAAAAAATTTTTTTTAACGTTTATTTATTTTTGAGACAGAGAGAGACAGAGCATGAACAGGGGAGGGTCAGAGAGAGGGAGACACAGAATCTGAAACAGGCTCCAGGCTCTGAGCAGTCAGCACAGAGCCCGACGCGGGGCTCGAACTCACGGACCGCAAGATCTTGACCTGAGCCGAAGTCGGCTGCCCAACCGACTGAGCCAACCAGGCGCCCCATATTTTCATTTTTTTAAAAAATATAATTTGTCAAATTGGCTAACATGTAGTGTGTACAGTGTGCTCTTGGTTTGGGGGTAGATTCCCATGATTGTAGCTTATATACAACACCCAGTGCTCATCCCAACGAGTGCCCTCCTCAATGCCCATCACCCATTTTCTCCTCTCCCCCACCTCCATCAACCCTCAGTTTGTTCTCTGTATTTAAGAGTCTCTTATGGTTTGCCTCCCTCCCTCTCTGTAACTATTTTTTTTCCCCTTTCCTTCCCTCTTGGTCTTCTGTTAAGTTTCTCAAGTTCCACATAGGAGTAAAAACATGGAATCTGTCTTTCTCTGAGTGACTTATTTCACTTAGGATAATACCTCCAGTTCCATCCATGTTGCTGCAAATGGCATGATTTCATTCTTTCTTATTGCCAAGTAGTATTCCATTGTATATATGTTATTTCATTTTTTTTTGAGCTCACTTTTATCAAATGGTTCATTGCAATATTACAAAGCATTACCAAAAAATTAAATAGCTGCAGCTTTTCACTACAATAAATGATGAAACCACCATAACAAAAGTATGCAGACTACACTCAGTTGCTCTCCAGTGGGACTGCTCAGCCTTTATTTCCTATACACATTTCATAAATAGTTAATTGTACTTCGCCCCTTTTCCCATCACCTCAGCTGACAGGTGAACTATCACCTTTGCCTTTCACAGGCTAACACATGGACCATAACCCAGCTGACTAGCGTATCAGCTGGTTGGCTGGAATAGCAGTGTAGAATACTCTTACCACCATTTGAGACCAGGGGTAGGTGTCTGAAGCTAGTGGCATTAGGGAGTGTCATCGATATCATCCTTGTAAGTGAAATACAATTCCTGTCAAGACAGGAAAGTATCTAGAAAACAGCTTCAGTTGATACTAGTTGATTCTAGATTTAACCCCATGTTACAGTGAGAACTCTTTCTTAATGGCTTATCGAGGTATAATTGACATATAATAAACTGCACATGTTTCAAGAATGTGCATAGAGTTGATACATTTTGACACATGTGCACATGTGAAATTATCACCACAATCATGATAATAAACATATTCATCAGCCCCTAGAAGTTTCCTTGTGCTGCTTTGAAATCTCTCTCTGTTGACCCTCCCACCTTCCCCCATTCTGCCCGAGGCAACCACATTGATCTGCTTTCTGTAACCAGTGATTCGTTTTCATTTTCTAGGGTTTCATAAAAATGGAATCCTACAGCATGCTTTTTGTTTCTCATTCAGCATAATTATTTTAAGACTCATCCTAGTTACGTGTATCATTACTTCATTCCTTTTTATTACTTAGGAATATTCCATCATGTGGATATATCACAATATGTTTAACTTTTCACCTATTAATGGGAAAAGGTTTCCAGGGACGTTTCCAGTTTTGGATTATTATAAATAAAATAGAACTCTTGTCTGCACAAGTGTCTCACATATTAGTAGATAAGTCCATGGCAGAAACTTGAAGTACAATGTGTTTTACTGCAATATTAGAAGAAACTGGAAACTAGTTAAACAATTTTGGTTTTACTTTAATGCAAGTGTTGATGAAAATATTTTATTTTATTGTTTTAAATGTTTATTTACTTTTGAGAGATAGCAAGAGAGAGTGAGAGTGTGTGTGCACCAGTGGGGGAGGGACAAAGAGAGAGAGGGAGACGTAGAATCTGAAGCAGGCTTCAAGCTCTGAGGTGTCAGCTCAGAGCCCAATGCAGGGCTCGAACCCACAGACCATGAGATCATGACCTGAACCAAATTAGGATGCTTAATTGACTGAGCCACCCAAACACCCCAATAAGAATAGTTTAAAAATGAAAACAATAACAATAGGATAAATGCCAGACTTGATGGTATACTAGGACAATAGGTGTAAACATGACTGTAATATACTCTGCTACAAGCCTGGTACTATTACTCCCATTTAACAGGGAGGAAACTGAGATCCAGGCAGTTGAAGCATCTTATCCAGGATCATATAATTAGTTAGAAACATCCATATGGTTCCAAACTCTTATCCCACTATAAATCACTGACATTCTAGTATCTGATGACCTTAAGTATATAATGAAGGGGTACAATGTTAAAGAATATGACACTTGTATTAAAAAAAACGTTTAAAATGCACATACTTATGGAACCTTTATATTGAGTAAAGAAGTTTGCATGAGAGATTAAATTATGACCACTTTTTAGAAGAGGGGTTCAGGATGCTGAGAGAGCCGGTTGTAGAAGTGAGGAAGATGTTCTACGAGGGCCAGAGACAGCAACTCGGAGCCGAGCTCAGTGAGGGGATATAGAGTGCTTGCCTTAATAGTTTGTGCAGCAGGTGTTTAAAGGCAGGTGAGTTGGTCAAGGAAAAATGAGTTAGATTATATCTACCATTAAGCAGGGCTTTGAATGAGAGTGAAGGTTTTGTATTTATAGTTTAATGGGGTAAACATCCCAGGGCCCTAAGAAGAGAGCTGATTGGTGTTTCCTTTTCATTAATCACATATTGTAACTGTTTAAGACCTTTATTAATTTTTTGGGAATCCCAGCCACTCCAAGCCATAGTAGCCTAGTTCTCAAGAATTTGAACAGAACGGTATGTTTCTGTCTTACTCCTCTTGGGCAGCAGAGTGGAAACCTGAGGGCCTCGCTCATCTCTCTTCTCTAGGACTGACATGCACGGTGTGCAGATGGCTCTTGAGCACTCTCCACGGTAGCACTCCCGGAAGCACGTGGCACCAGTCTCTACAGAGAAGGCCACATGGACTCTGACAAGTTCTGATGGGATTCCCTGAAATGCTTGTGACTTGTCACCACTCCTTGTTTTGACACCAGAAAAATGGAAAACCAGTGTCCACCCCAAATTTTGTTACCTGCTACTATCATAGTGCTTTGTGTTGAGTTGGGGGGGGGGCGCTATAAATACAGAAAAGAAAAACTGTTGCAGACTATGAGTCTGGAGTTCTCTCTTATCCAGCAAGAGAGCAGATGCAGAATTGAATACGAGAGAGGCTAATGTCCGGGAGGAGAGAAGAACCCTGAACAGGGGTCTCTGTATTTATTGAGCTCACAAGATATTACCCACATGGTGAACGTGGAGAAAAAAGACAGTAATCATTAACTTGTGTGTATAAGAAGCAAAGGGTCTTGGGAGGGGGGGCAAGTGGAGTTTGTGATCCAAGTACAATAGTATATTAGAGTCAGATAGAAAGTACTTGTGATCCCATAACAATATCTCACTAGCAAACCTCAAGTGTGTTCACCCTATGGTGGCGACTTTCTACCCTAGACCTTTTTCTAACCCATTTATGTAAGTAGAACCTATTTCCCCACAGAAGACAATAGCATATGTAATGCTATAAAAGACATCATGCACCTACCACTTAGAATTCATGTGCATTACGTTTTGCCTCATTTCTTCTTCCCTTATGGAATAATTAAATATTATAAATAGCAGTGAAGTCCTCTTTGAATCTTTTTCCTAATCTTATTTCTACCCTTCTCTGGAAACATCTGCTACCATGATGTTCATCAGTTCCTTTATCCCTATTTTTATACTTTTAACAACATATGTATGGGTGTATGCATTTAAAATTCTAAACATTTGTATAAGTTATATATATTATACTCCTTGAAGCAATCTGAACTATTTCATGCCACTCTATTGTGATCTAGTCTTCTTGACACATGGAGATCTAGTCACGAATTTTAATTGCTGTTAAATATTTCCATTATATGTGTATATCAGAGTTTATGCCTTTCTGTTGATAAACATATAGGTTTATATCCATCAGAGTCACAACAGAAAAGAGATGGCACACTCATGCTGGGTAAATGAGAATTTAATAAAAGATTTGTTTACGACTCTGTGGGCAAGGTTTCAGGATTAGCAGGGAGGGTACAATATCCTGCAGAAGGAACAGTGCACCTATTACCAACCCTGTGCCTGACACAGGCTGTTTGTTCCCAGAGAGAGAGCTGTCTAGAGAGGCCTGGCAGGAGCTGTATCCTTCATAGAGATGCAGCCACATATTTTCTTGTGATTCCTCAAAAAGAGAGTGAACACCTTGACTGCATTCTCTTTTCTTCCTCTGATTTTTGTTGGGGTTCTTCATTGGATGGTCCCAACTGGAAGACAAAGGGCCAAGGGAATCATTGCCGTACTCCTTGAAGATTAGCTTCCCAGGGCATAGCATCCTGGAGAAGGGTGGATTCTGAATCTGGGAGGGTAGAGAAGAGACATGCAGCACACTGTTGTTTCATATAATTTGCTACTACACAAGAGCTTCAGGGGCCATTTTTGTCATGCATCTATATCCACCTGTCTAGAGTTTCTCCAGGGTGTACATAGAGTAATGGAGTTGCTTAGTCTTAAGAATTGCAGGGGTAACTGGGTGGCTCAGTGGGTCAAGCGTCCAACTCTTGACTTGGACTTAGGTCATGATCTCATGGTTTGTGAGTTTGAGCCCCATGTAAGGCTTTGCACTGACAGTGCAGAGCCTGCTTGGGATTCTCTCTCTCTGCTCCTCCCCTGCTTGCTCGCTCTCTCTCTCTCTCTCTCTCTCTCTCAAAATAAATAAACTTAAAAAAAAGTAATTGCAGATTTTTCACTTCATGCATATTGCCATACCCCCCTAAAGTAGTTGTATTTTCACCAGCTCTGCACCTAAGTTCCTTTTCCCATGTCCTTTTCCCTTGACATTTTATTTTTGTCAACATGGTGAGTTCAAAATGGTATCACATCATGAAATTTTAACATACCTTTCCTTGATTATCTGTGAAGTTAATTACCTTTTTATTAGATATTTTAGTTTCTTTTCCTGTGTTTTACTATTTATAGCTATTGCCCATTTTTCTACTGAGTTGTTAGTCCTTATTTATCTGTAGGAAATCTTTATATACAACAGATTCTGATTTTTCACTGCTTATATATGTTGCAAATATCTCCTTCAAATATGTGGCTTGTCTTTTATTTTTGTTCATAATTTTCTTTATTCTATGAAATTATTAATTTTTTTTCTGTTATATATGTTATTTTTATGATCAACTTTCTGATCCTGGATCATAAAAATATGTTTTTATTTTCATTGAAGTTTTACTTTTTCTTGTAGGTCTTTAATCCATTTGGAATTTCTTTTTGCTTACTGTCTGATAGACATTTTTTTTTTTTTTTTTTGAGAGAGAGAGCGCGAGCGAGAGCGAGCAAGGAAGGGGCGGAGGGAGAGGGAGAGAGAGAATTGTAATCAGGCTCCATGCCCAGCATGGAGCCCTATAGAGGGGCTCAAAATCTCACCACTGTGAGATCATGACATGAGTAGAAATCAGGAGTTGGAAGCTTAGCGGACAGAATCACCCAGGCGCCCCTGTGAGAAAGACATCTAACTTATTCTTTTCCCATGGAAAATTGACCTATTCTAACACAATTTACTGACTATGTATCAGTTTTCTATTTATGATGCCTTCCCTCTTATACCCAGTTTTTTATTTCTTGGTTTTTTGTTTTCTTTTACAAGCATAGGATTGTGTCTGGGATTTCCATTATGCTCTGTTGTTCTTTTTGAATATTCCTGCATAGATAAAACCATGTTTTAATGACTGCAATTTAATATGCTATCATACGATTAGTCCTGTTACCTGAAAGGCAGTTCCACTCTGCTGCTCCTCCTCTACTCTTCTTTGGAATGTCTTAGCTCTATTCATACCTTGACTGTTTCATATGAATTTTATTATCAGTTTGTCAATTTTCATAAAATTTTTTGATTGGAATTACACTGATTACCTCCATTCATTTGGGTAGAAATAACATCTTTTTGATATTAAATCTTTCCATTCTTGAATTTGGTGTATCTCTCCACTTACGATCTTCTATGTCCTTTGATCAAGTTTTGTAATTTTCTCAGGTCTTGTACATCTTTGGTTGGATTTCTTCTTAACTGCCTCATTGTTACTTTCTGGTTATTATTGAGAATGAGATCTTTTTCTCCCATTGTATTTTCCTAATTGGTCATTATCATTGTGGAGGAGTGTTATGTGATTACTATGGAGAAATGTTATGTATTTCATTTATTATTTTGGTATCAGATTACGATACTCCTTGCTCAAAGTCTCCCAAAGTCTTTCCATCTGAGTTAGTGTAACATCCAAAATCATTATGGTGACCTGTTCAGCCCTACTGTGATCTAGTCTCATGACCCCTTTTTGGGTTTATCTCTTACCATTAGCTCCCCTGTTCCCTTTATGAATCTATATAATATAACACTCTGCCTCATCATTTTCTCCTTTACCATTCTTTGTTTTTCTTCTTGGCTCTTATTACTAACTTTTTAAAAATTACTGGCTTTTTAAAAATCATTATTTCTTGGTTCTTTTCCTGCCTCCCCACACTATAAGTAAGCTGTACAATAAGGGGGACTTTGTTTATTTACTGTTGTATCTTCAATACCTAGAACAGTGTTGACACACAATAGGCTCTTAATAAGTACTCGTTGAATGAGTGAATAAATAAACCCAGTAA
Source organism: Felis catus (assembly GCF_018350175.1). Classification (NCBI taxonomy): domain Eukaryota; kingdom Metazoa; phylum Chordata; class Mammalia; order Carnivora; family Felidae; genus Felis; species Felis catus. The sequence goes on from NC_058380.1 coordinate 42,844,656, forward strand.
CTTTGCTGGATTCTCCATTAGAAAAATCAAAGTATTAGAACTCTGACAGTCTATGAATCACAACAGTATTGAAAGAGATCTACCTTTTATTGTGCACCTTCTCCCCAAGACTCTGGTGTGAGCACAAATAATTGGCTGATAGGACACCTAAGTGGACACATTACTCCAGCATCTGCTCTGAAGCCTTTGAATCTTCTTGTGTACTCTCTTCTGTAGGGTCAGCTGCTTTCCCTGAGGCTCCCCAGGCCAGTGGAAGGACATCCCCGGTGAACTTTAGTATTTCCCTCAAATGTATACTGGGGCCTTGGCATCTGCTTTGATTGTACCTTTCATAACACTGAACTGCATGGCAATTTGGTCAACAAACCAGAGCTGCTTTTAGGACAAATCTCTGTCATATAAGTCACTACAGTGCTAGAAGTTCAGGCTGTTCTTACTGCTGCTGTTGATGCTTAGTGGTCCATTTGTCACAATCTACACAAGTGCATCTATCCATTCCTTCATTTATTCATTCTACAACCTTTGAGTAAGAGCATGCTTAAGGCACTTTACTAGGTGGTTCAGGTTGTATGATAATTGTGGCTTACACCGTACTCTTGGGAAGTTCATACTCTACTAGTGGAAATAGTTAAAATGCATTGTGTTCAGGGAAACCAGGAAAGAAGAGTAATTCATTCTACCTGGAAGAATCTTGGGAGAGTTCACAGACTAGGCAACAATTGAGGTTGGCCTTACTTATTAAAGGAGAGAGAAGGTTTCTAAGAGGAGAATTAAGAACTGTCTTTACAAAAGCAAAGTGTCTTTGATCTAGAAATTTCACTTATAGTAATTTGTCCTACAGATATGCGTGTATGCAAAGATTTAGTTCACTCAGTATTGTTTGTAAAATCAAAATAATTAAAACTATTTAAATGTCCATTATGGGACTGGTTTAGTAGTCTGCAAAGTTCAACAATATCAAGTAAGTCTGTATGCACTGATTTAGAAAGATAGAACATTATATTTGAAAACAAAACCCTTAAGTCTCAGGCTCCATGTAGAAAGAAAAAGGTATGCTTATATATGCATAGAAAAATTCTGGAAGGATACCGTTTCAGTTGTCTGTTGTTGCAATACAAACCACTCCAAAGCTTAATGGTTCAAAACAACCAAGATTTTATGCTTTTGACTTTGTACAGGAAAAATTTGGGCAAGATAAACCTGGGAAGGCCTGCTGCTACTCCAGATAACTGGCGTCTTAGTTAAGGTAGAGTGAGTGACTGGAGTTAGCTGGATGGCTTGAAGGGGCCATCTGTCTGGCTGGTGGTTAGGTTTCTTTTCATTTCCATACTACATCCATATTTAATATGGCTTCTTCACTCACAAGTCTGGTGTCTAGGCTGGGGTAGTTAGAAGCTGGAGGGCTATCCAGAGAGATCTCTCTCTCCCCTCTTCTTCTTCTCCCCAAGTGGCACTTCCTATAGAAATCATGGGCTCCCTTATAGCCTGGCAATCTCAGAGTAGTAAGATTTCTAAGAAGGCAGCTGGCTTCTCCCACACAGAACATTCTGAAAGGCCCAGGTGGAAGCTGCCAGGCTTTTTATAACCTGGCCTTGGCAGTTCTAGAACATTCCTTCTGTCACATTCTATTGCTTATTCAAGTCACTAAAACCAACCCAGATTCTAAAAATTGACTGGCACCTCTCAATGGTGGAAGAACAAAGAGTTTTCACCTGCCATTCATTGATCTTAAATTTTTAAGGTAGTTTAAAGATAGTCTTTATCTTAGTTTCTATATCTAAATTCAGATACATAAGACATTTGTGAATAGTAATTGCCTCCAGAGAAGGACTCAGAGGGTATGGGATGTTAAGGAGACTTGTATTTTATTATATATTTTTTCAGAATGGTTGGATTTGAAAAAAAAAAATCATTATAGCTGTATAACATTTTTAATTAGAAATCAGCCCCCTAACATAGTTGCTCATAACAAGCTCAGGAGATATAGAACTGTTGAAGCATGGTAGGGGGCTGTGCTCAACTTTTTAAATTGTCCCTCAGTGTGCCCATGAAGCATTTGTTCTCTTGTACAAATAAAAGGGTTAGATCCCAAGAATAGGGGAAGTAGAGGGCCAGGGTTTCAGTCTAAGTTAACAACGTTAAGTTCTAGAAGGGAAAAAAAAAAAATTAAACACAGGTCTGTTTAGGGTTTTCACTAAAAGTGGAAATCACTCTGTACGGGAAAGGTTCATGTTTCCCCTAAACTTCCTGAATTCCCACTCCTTCGAGTTTAGACATTTGATGGTGCTAGACCTGGAGTCTGTCAAGCTGAAGGTGAAAAGGTCCTGGGCTGCTCTTGAACTCCTGAGGCCCCTTAGGAAGTGTAACTTCTTGCATCCAGCTAGCAAGATACGGGTTAGGTGCAAATGGATGTGACCTCAGTTCAAAATAATGAAAAATCAGCTACATGTACATATTTTATGTTTCATATGCTGTATATGTGTGTTATATCATGTGGAAAGTATAGAATGATCTAAAGGTGGAAACCTTGCGTATACATGCCATGACTTTCTCTTAATAATACAGAAGAAGCTGGGGCACCTGGGTGGCTCCATCACATAAGCATCTGACTTCGGCTCAGGTCATGATCTCGCAGTTCATGTGTTCGAGACCCACATTGGCCTCTCTGCTGTCAGTACAGAGCCCGCTTCGGATCCTATGCCCCCCTCTCTCTCTGTGCCTCCCCCACTCACTCCTTGTCTCTCTCAAAATAAATAAATGTAAAAAAGAATAGAGAAGAACCCACCTGCCGTGTGACTGCGGAGCTTGTTCCATGTGGCCCCCTAGTGCTTGGCAATCTGTCAGGCTGTTGAGTGACCAAAGTGTCTCTTCCTTTCCTGGAACCTGGGACAAGAGACTCTTTTGGCTGTGCTGTCAGCAAAAGGAAAGGAAGTCTTTTGCTTTTTTAATTTGCTTGGTCTGCTGAGGCATGGCTCTGAAAAATTCCAAATTTAGGATTGTGGTTATAATGTCTTTTGGGCTTGTATTTTTATGTTTCTTTATTCAATTTTTATTTTAGGAAACATTTTTTTTCTTTAATTTGAAAGCTTTCAAAGGAGAAAAGAATTTTTTAAATATTGGCTGAAATGTCAACCAAATACCATGGAAAAATTAGTATTTCATTTTTTTAAATCCACATCGACACAGTTATCCATGAGACTAATACTATGTAAATCAAATATTGGACAGAAAGTTGCATTTTTCATGAACACATTTTACCTTCTAATGCTTTTTGAAGAGATTTTAATACCTTCCTTGGAGACACATGCTATCTGTGTTTTGCAGAGAGATGATCTAAGTCTTAAAGTCAACTACCCTACCCATAAACATATAGTTTGAACACTAAATTCTGATCTCATTTGTTTGTTGAGCTAGGCTGCTTGGGACAAACGGGATTGATAGTAATAGCTTATTGATAGTGTTGATGGTAATATTGATAGATAATCAGTATTGTAGAATTGACAATATTGTTGGCTCTTTTTTCAAAAGAACAATTAGAAAGCAATGAGGTTTTATGTGATGTAAGCAAAGAAAAAAGTAAATCTATGAAAGTAACAAAGTTTCAGAGCAAAGCAACTTAAACTTGCAAAACAGTTCACTGTAATAGTTTCAGTGGGTTTAGGTGCTGGGAGGCCTGCATGTCTACAGCAGGATTCTGTTTTCTGTTCCCTTTCTCTGTTTGGACTGCCAAAAGCCTTTTCTGTGTTGCCATAGTGCAGATGTCCCTTCCTTGGCTTGGGGGTGAAAGTTAGGTATTGAGTTCACTGCTTTTCCTTTCTCATCAGCTTGCAACAGTGAAAATCACCCTGCTTAGGAGCCTCTTAACAGTACCACTAACCTGCATGCTGAAGTGGCATAGCTCTCAGATCATCCAGAACACATAGTGTATCTTTCTAGATTTTCATGGTAATGAAAACAGAATTAAAATATGCTACAGTGTTCTCAAGAAAATTAGTATTAGAAAGACTGATTAGAATTCAAAGATGGATCAAATGTGTGGTGTATGTGTGTGTGTGGTGTGTGTGTGTGTGTGTATACACACACACACACGTGCATGTTAAAATATACATATGTGTATTTAAAATATATCTATATCCATGTTAAAATATACATATGCGTTTAAAATATATCTGTATCCATAGCTCTGTATAAAAATTTTTTTAAATGTTTTTATTTATTTTTGAGACAGAGACAGAGCCTGAGCAGGGGAGGGGCAGAGAGAGAGGGAGATGCAGAATCCAAAGCAGGCTCCAGGCTCTGAGCTGTCAGCACAGAGCCCGACACAGGCCTCAAACTCACGGACTGTGAGATCATGACCTGAGCTGAAGTCGGACACTTAACCGACTGAGCTAGCCAGGCGCCCCTTTAGCTCTGTGTTTTAAACATATAATAATAAATGTTTCAGAGGAACTCACAGACCCAAACACTCTCAGTTCGAAAAACACCATTGGAGAATTAGAGCCTAGAGGAGTCCACTGTCATCCCCTTAGACTTCTTTCCTCCATCCCTTTCTGCCTTCCAGATACTGCTGGTGCTACTTCTCTTTAATCCCCACTTGTTATTACCACTGATCAGCATGTTTTTGACACTAATGGACTCTGCTAGATACGGCCACCAGGGCAAGGCTGCCATTATTGGCATTACAGCTTTTTGGGCTTCTGACACCCCCATCCTCAAGCTCTCTCTTCACGTCTACTGCTCTGGCTGCTGCTCTCTTGCCAGCCTGATTTTGTCTCTCCGTGGGTCAATCTCCAGTGGTAGGGGAAGCCAGAACTCAGATTTGGCCTTTGTTCCCCCACTGTAATAGGTTGATTAGTGTTCCCTCAAATTCATGTCCACCTAGAACCTCAGAATGCGAGCTTATCTGACAATGTAATTAGGATGAGGCCATACTGAGTTAGTTAGGGTGGGTCCTAAAGTCATTGACTGGTGTCTATCAGAAGAGGCAAAGGCCATGTGAAGAAGGGGGAAGCTACCAGGTAAAAGAGCCCCTGGGTTGCTGGGAGCCACCACCAGAAGCTACCAAGAGGCAAAGAAGGATCCCCCAGTAGATCCCTCAGAGGGAGCACAGGTGACAACACCTTGATTTGGATGCTTCTACCTGCTAAGACTGTGACAGGGATAAATTTCTGTTATTTTAAGCCTCCCAGTTTGTGGTAATTAGGGCAGCCCAGGGAAAACAATACGCTGACCTACCAAAACATATCTTTATCTCCCTTTTCTCTAGCTGCTTTTCTCTCTCGTCTTCCTTTGAAATGTCTCTTCCTTTGTTTTTCCTTTTTGTGTTTCAGGTACTCCGACCTCTTTCTAGTTAGCTGCACTACTTCAGAAGGGAGGGGTAACTTTTAGATTTAGAATGCAAGTCAGCCATCGTTTCACACAGAATCCCCCTCCTAGTTCCTTCGGACAGCAGTGTAGATAATACTGCCTTGATAAACGATGTTCAGATTTGTTTTTCCACTAGACACTCAGATGAGATAATGGGGAAAAGAAGCAACTTGTAGAAACATTCCCCCCATCTTGGGAAACGCAGTCTTGTTTATTAAAGGCTCAAGTTTTGTGAGCAAGTTTATCACATTAATTTTTGTTACAGGAAGATTATTTTAGCTGACGTTTTTCTTCCAAGTAAAATTCATGGAGTGCTAACAGTGTCTTAGGCTAGATCCTGAGCCAAAACAATTTGCTTATCCTTAGATGAAGAATGGCTCATTAGTTGGGCATTGGACAAAATGTTCTTTTCCTCTATTTGTCCTTAATTACATTAATTAGCTGCAATTTCTGTGGCATTGTATGTTTTGTGCATAACACATTCCAGAGCAGTTCAAGTAAGGTGATTTAAAAATTGGATTTGTGTATCACAACCCCAAACCCCAAACCAAAACCCACATTTCTCCCATGCCAAAGAAAAGGAAAGTAAGCCTTAAAAGTTACATTTGAGAACATGTGAGATCTTGCCTGATATAAATAATAGGTACTGTTATAGAAAGATACCCCTGTTAAATTCCATGAGAAATTTGGCCTTATTGTAATTCCTGGCAGAGGTTGAGAAAGCCATATAGGTTTGGTGTTCATACTGTGATACATAAAATCAGAGCTAACACAAATTGTGACTAGGCAGAAATATATATTTTTTTATTTTACCAGAACCCTGAAAGTATTGAGTTGAGTTCCTTACAAATATTTTACTGCATCAGTATCCCTTCTTAAATTACACTGAAGTTTGCTGTCTGTGGGAATATTAACTCAAAATAATTACCCCTATACTACATTATAATTTCATGTGCCAACAAAAATTCTATATGTGGCTTAAAATGTGACAAACTTGAAAGACTTCTAAATATCATGAATGTGTTGAACTTCTCAAAGAAGGTAAAGGAAAGTTGAATTTGTGTCTAGGATTTTGCCAAACAACATTTGGACTTTTGGTTATATGATTAATGTTACTTTTCATTTAGTATATGACTTAACATCATACTTTTCCCCTTATCTACTGCCTTCAAGGTCTGCTACTTTTGGCTTTTCTGTATGATTATTTAATTAAAGCTACAGAAATAGATGATAGTGGTAACCTTTCTCTCCCTACCCACAGCTTCACTGAGTATTTGAAATATATCACAGTCCTGGTTAAACCTTTAACCCCACCTATTTTTCTTTTCTATATTTTCCTTTCTTCTATCCTGAAACTCTCATCCTGTTCTAGAATATAATGTTCTCTGATTTTCCAAGTCTGATCTGACTTACCCATAAGATGGGTCTTTTGATGCCCTTCTGTTCATGGTGGTTTGGGCCCTGCTTACCTTTCAGGTCTATCTCAGAAGTCAAAGTGTAGCAGATTTGTTAGGGTGAATTTCAGCTGTGACAGAGAACCCAAAGTATTACAGTGCCTTAAACAAGATGTAAAAATGCATTTCTCTTCCTCACCAAACACCAGCGGTCCAGGCGGGTCCAGGGGAGTCACAATCCCTGGCTCCCTCTTTCTTGAGTCTCCATTGTATTGTCATCAACACAATTTTTAGGTTTCGTCCAAGATGACTGCTCCCACTCCACTACCATGGCCACATTCCATCCAGAAAGAAGGGACACAAGGATAAAGGATGGCATGCCCCGTGCAAGACTCTTGCTGGAAGCTGTAGATATCAATCTTCTTGCATCTTATTGGCCTAAACCTAGTCACATGGACACGTCTAACTGAGGACTATACAGAAATGGGGTCTTTACCCCAGGTAGCTGTTTGCCCAGCTAGGGACTTGGGCTTCTATTACCATGAAATAAGGGGAGAAAGAGTCCAAGGAATAACCCGCAGTCTTGGTCAGTGTTACAGAAAGAAAAGCCAGGATGCTTATGGAAGGTCTCAAACTCTGCCACTGACTGCAAGACCTTCTCTAAGACACCCACTCTGGGTCTCAGTTTCTAATCATCATTTATTTTATAAACATTAATTGATCTCTGCTTTGTGCACAGCACTGTTCTCAGTACGGACCGGATAGGAGAGCCCATAACATTGTCCTTTTCTTCAAGGACTAATACAATATGTGGGGAAACATGTTCTTTTCCCTCCTTTTCTGCGCTCATCTCAGACTTTTTAACATCTTAGTGGGAGATGCATTGCCACAGCCTACATGAACTTTACAGACTTCTTTGCATTTTCACAGAGACCTTTCTGTTCCACGTCAGCAGCTTGCACGGTCCTGGCATGTAGTAGATGCTCAATGAACAAGAGCTTTGTCAGGCTCCCGGAATGTTCACCCTCTTCCTTTCCTGATCCTAAGTTAACATGATTATGGTTCACTTGTAGTAGAAGTCTTCACTAACTGCATAAGATTTGGGAAATATATAGTTTAGACAGGCTAGAAAAATGATTTTTATTTATTTATTTATTTATTTTAAAAAAAAAAATTTTTTTTTAACGTTTATTTATTTTTGAGACAGAGAGAGACAGAGCATGAAGGGGGGAGGGTCAGAGAGAGAGGGAGACACAGAATCTGAAACAGGCTCCAGGCTCTGAGCTGTCAGCACAGAGCCCAACGCGGGGCTTGAACTCACGGACCGCGAGATCATGACCTGAGCCGAAGTCGGTCGCTTAACCGACTGAGCCACCCAGGCGCCCCTAGAAAAATGATTTTAAAGAATACATTAAACCATTTCACTTTTTATGTTTTTTATTAGAACAATTTAGCTTTACTTTTCCCATGTATGTTTTAATTACATTGGAAATTTAGTTTGTGGGCAAGTTAGCATAATGCATCAAAGGGACTTTGGTTTCATTTGGTCCGAGGCTCTGCTAATTCTCTGTGAACTTGGACAAGTTTTCAGTTTCTCTGAGCCTGTTTTTTAATCTTTCTGATAGGTATAATAATAACCATCCATGAATTTGGTGGCTATTTATAAGGAGATAATAAAGGACGGTGGTGCAACACCTGTCATTTCACTGTTTTTGTTCCAATAGCTCTTAAATGGTTGCGTTAAGTTGGTGTGTTCGATTTCAGCTTCAGATGCATCTTGGTCTCAAGCATCCTTTACCTTTGTATGAAGCACCACTGGTGGAAAGAAGTCTACTCTGGGAACTTACTGTATTTGCCTGTGACCCTTTAATCTGGAGGCTGGCCCGTTTCTGGCCAGTGTCAGGGAGTTATAGGGTGGAATAGCATGGGTCTAGCCCACCCTGAGAACCCCATGAATCTGGGCATCTTTTCAGGACTCTGGGGACAGAAGATTAATCAGAAGTAGAATTCCCATGCTAATCCTAGAAACATAATAACTCATGTTTATGTAGAACTTTATCATGTAAGGGCATGTCCCTTTACAGCAGGGAGATAGGTTGTCTTTACAGATAACAAAAATCAAGTTTTGTAGAGGCTAACTGAGCTGGCCGGAGGTCACAAAACAACTGAAGGGCAGAGCTGGAGATTGGACCCTTGTGTCCTCATTCCCAGTTCCTTTTTATTAGATGTGTCTTGATCTTCTCCTGGCAGACCAGAGAAGGTTCTTGCCTACAAACCAGGCAAGGTCTTACCAGCCTCAGCTGGTACCTGGGGGCAATCATGAGACCACAGTCAGGACTAGGAGGGCAAGAAAAGCTTGACCTAGAAATGTACTCTCCACTATGAATGAACTGTGTGTATCATAGTATACCTTCTCAATACTTTTCCTGTCAGTGTTTTTACATTTTCATCTTGGTCTTTTGCTCAGTATCAAGTGTTACGATCTTTGTAGAACTAAACCCTGGCTAGAGTGAGTTTTCTCACCTCTCCCATCTCAGCACTATGCTTTAACCTTATACATCCAATGTTAGAACCAAAATCAAAGACCAGGTTAATGTGTGTAAAGAAAACCTCCTCTAGAGCGTGTTATCTGAATCATTAATGGCTGTAATTGTGACACAGCAGAAAAAATATGAGATCCTGGCAAAAGCAATGCTTAACGTTCAGAAATTTCAAGTTCTAGATCTGCTTATGATCTTCTTTGTGGCGTTTCCTCGGGCCAATTACATAATTTCCTCCATATGATATTTAAAATTTTTTTTAAATATTAGAAAGAGATTCCTGATATAATTGTATATTTTTCCAAATTTCAAGTATGTTTTCATCTATTTTTCTTAAGAAATGTTTTTTCCCCCCTTTGAAGACAACCATGCACAGCATGTAGTTACTTCATTGGCCCAACAGTGACGTCATACTCAAAGTACACAGCCTTGTTGCCAAGTTTCCTGGTGAAGTAATTGTTGGTTGGTATTTAAGAACCCACATCAATTGAAACTATTTCTCATGATGTCACCCTATGTCAGGGCTGAGGTCCAGAAGATAGGATTCCCTTTGACCTTCAGGGCACAGAAACATGCAATTAGCTACCTTTTGGCAAAATGCCTTTGAGATAAGCACAGGAGATTAAGAGGTCTGTTTGAACAATTACATTAATGTACTTAAAAAATTTTAATTTATGATGATTTTTCCAGTTCTACCCAGCTCCCTTTCTGAGGCTGAAGTTTTTTTCCCCTTTTTATTATGAAAAATTTCAAACCTACAAAAGTCAAACATACAAGAGAGTACTCTGAAAATCCATATACCTCCGCAGTCATTCTGCAAACAGCATTTTGCTGTGTTCACTTTATCACATTTATTCATCCATCCCTCTACATGGATGGAGTTGTTAAGCATTACTAGATACTAAAGAAGGCTAGCTCTAGACTGTAGACATTTGGAAATTTTAGGGTGAAATTAGAGCATGGCCATGAGTCCTTCAAGAAGATAGTTTATTACAGAAAGAGAGATTTTAAGATAATTATCATTCAAGTAATATGGCAGCAGTATTGTGTACATCAGTGTACTCTGATGTCTGTATGTTGTTGGGATGGGGATAGACATTCAATGCAGGAAGCAGAGTTCTAGTGGCTTCCTGCTTTTCAATGAGTCGCTTCATTATGTAACATCAAGTAGTCCAGATTGAGATCCATATTGAAGGACACTAAAACTGTTATGGTCTTTTATCCCTCTGGCCTAACAGAAACCTTTGTTAGAAGATCCCTTCAATTTTATTGTTGAAAGATTCCCAGAAATAATAGAATTCTATACCCTGTCTTCTCATTTTCCTACTTGAAAAGCCAAATTATGGAAAAAAAAAAATCTTCGGTGGTAGCCTGAATAGTCATGCTGGCTCTCATTTTCAGTTCCCTTTAGCGACATTTAGCTGTGCCTTTGACATTAATAGATTTATGCCCCACAAATTATTCTTTTTTAGCTTAGTCAGACATACAGTATGAAAATTAGTGAAGCTTTTACAAAGTGTAAAAAAAAATTGAAAGGAAAAGTGAGAAACACTCTGGTCTTTGAGATTGATTAAAAATTTACAAGGTTATTTATTTATTTATTTATTTATTTAAAAAAATTTTTTAACGTTTATTTATTTTTGAGACAGAGCATGAACAGGGGAGGGTCAGAGAGAGGGAGACACAGAATCTGAAACAGGCTCCAGGCTCTGAGCTGTCAGCACAGAGCCTGATGCGGGGCTTGAACTCACGGACCGTGAGATCATGACCTGAGCTGAAGTCGGCCGCTTAACCGACTGAGCCACCCAGATGCCCCTACAAGGTTATTTATTAGTGACACATTATGCATGGAAAAATAGCTCTTTCTGGCAGTAAAAGTAGTTTGTTGGCCTCTTGATGTAACACTAGATGCTCTGGGTGGCTTTAATTAAGAATGGCTGCTGTCTTCGTTAGAAAATGTCATCACTGTCTTCTTCCCCTAGATTTTTTGCCTTTAAAACCCATCATTTCCTGGAGCCACACGTTCTTCAAACTCTATAAAGACTATTCGATATTGCATGATTCCATTTATATAACATTCTTGGTAAGATTGTAGAGGTGGAGTACAGATTAATAGTTTCAAGAAACTAGGAAGAGGGAGAGAGCTAAGAGATCGGTGTGGTTATAAAAAGGGCAACACAAGTGATCCTGTGGGGTGATGAAACTCTTCTGTTTCTTGACTGTAGTGGTAGATACATGAACGTGCACACAGGACAAAATTGCACAGAACTAAATACATCCATAAAAGTGAGTGTAAGTATACCTGTGGAGATCTGAAGAAGATAGGTGGAATGTATCAATGCCAATATCCTGGTTATGATATTATACTATTGTTATATGATATGTTCCCATTAAGATAAATTGAGGGGTGCCTGGGTGGCTCACTTGGTTAAGTGACCGACTCTTGGTCTTGGCTTAGGTCATGATCTCATGCTTTCATGAGTTCAAGTTCAACATAGGACTTTGCACTGACAGCATGGAGCCTGCTTGGGATTCTCTCTCTCCCTCTTCCTCTCCCTCTCCCTCTCCCTCTCCCTCTCCCTCTCCCTCTCCCTCTCCCTCTGCCCCTGCCCTGCTCACAGTCTCTGTCTCTCTCAACATAAATAAATAAGCTTAAAAAAAAAAACTGAAGGGTATATGAGATACCTGTATTATTTCTTACAACTGTGTGTGAGTCTATAATCTAAAAATTAAAAAAAAATTAAGAACTTTGATTCAGTGACTCTCTTTTGGGAGAAATAATTATTTAAAAACCAAATTCACACATTCATTTAATCTAGTTTTTTTCCCTGTAGCATTTTAACAGTTACAATGATATATATTAGACAACTTGGAAATGAACTGAAATCAAAATAAAGCAAAACTTAATTTTTTAAAACCTCTTGATAATTTTTATTTTGGACATATTTTCTGATATATGTTTCAGTAGGACAGTCTCAGTTTCTTCCTTATGAATATTTCACAGAAGAAGATAATTTTATACCAGAATAGAAGTGGACAACTTATTAGAAAGAAATATGATACAACTGAAATCTAGCATATTTTGTGCTTTGTATCTCTAGTGAATATACTTGCACTAAAAAGCAATGCATTACTATAGACCATAAAGGCATGCATATTGATTTCTCATTGATTAAATGCTGAATATTTGGTATTGTGGAATAACAAATATTTCATCAATGCTAATTACTAACTGATGTGCTGTGTATAGACCTTTTTTTAAATTAAAACAATCATACCACTTATTATTCAAGATATATCTAATCATTGAAGACAAAGCAGGCCAACTGAATCCTGGTAATGATTGCTATGGTATCCTTAAAGAAAATTCCATTAGATATGATTAATTGGGGTATTTGGGGTTTTGACAGTTTCTACAACTATAAAAATTATTTTTGGAATTTCAATTCAGTGGGGGTTGAATAATTGATTCTGTTAGAGCTGGAGGCCCCAAGTATGCAAGTACCCATCCAAGTACATGTGGTTGAGGGCTTCTCCAGGCTATGGGAATGCTAGATAGCTTTGGTCTGCTCAGAACGCTTAGATATCCCCATCTTCTGGAGGAGCCAATTCTATACCCCAGACGTAAAGCCAAGCAGCCTTTTTTTTTTTTTTTTTGTGCTTTTGAGTGCACATCTACTAGTGGGCAGGGACAGCTGCCTGTGTGCAATCATTGTATCTTCTTTGTTCTTCTCCTGCCAAATTTGACCAAGTGAAAAGAAGCAAATTAATCTCCTATTACTGAGTATCAATTCAGTGGAACAAAAGCTGTTTGTTTTATTGTTGCAACTATAGTTTAAAGTATACACATTTCAGGAATGCAGACGCCCATCAAGAGTTTGTAGGATAGATTCAGATTAAGAGGTCCCTGGAGACCTTCTGAATATATGAACATCTCAAGGCGCACTTCCTGCTTTAAGCAAACAAGTCTATAGAGAAGACAGAGAAGGAACGAATAGTTATAATCATTGCCATGTCAGAGTGCTATGATGGAAGAGGTTTATTTGCTGACTATTTTTTTTGTCTTTGTTTTAACATTTTACTATAAAACACGGATTACAAAAAAAATCACAGAAATAAAATACATAGCTTAATGGATTACAAGGTGAAAACCACCCGTCAAGAAATAGAACTTGGTTTCCATGTGCCATATTACTCATAAGCCCTTCCCTTCTGTAATAAATGACCATGATTTTGCTTTTTATAATAATTTTTTATTCCTTGAGTTTTACCACCAAATTGTGATTGTGTAAAGTGCGTATCCATAGATTATATGTCTTGGTCTTGCTCTTTGTAAAATACAATATGCCTTTTAGTTTCCTTCTTTAATCTATAAATCCATCCATCGCCCAGCCCAGCTCTTTTTTTTGCTTTCATTTTTCTGTTATAGAATGAGGGCCATTTAACTAGTAGAGTTACCTATGTCTGCGTTTTGTTGATTGCCCACTCATAGTATAGCTCAACGTGTTCCCCCTTGGTCTTTTTGCAAACTGTCCACTAGACCCAGAGACTGGATCAGACTCTGGGTCTATCTTTGTGGCAAGACTTTATCACTTGTAGCATGTAATGCCTTGTGGGTTATTTATTTATTTATTTAGGTTATGTTTAGCAAATGTTGATACTTACTGCTTGTATCTTTTTATCCATTGAAGGTTGAAATTATGATATTCTAATTTTAGCATTTCTTTTTCATTTATTAGATTCTATTATATTTTTATTTTTAATTTTTTGTAAAGTAGGCTTCATGCCCAGCACAGAGCCCAATGTGGGGTTTGAACTCACTACCCTGAGATCAAGACCTGAGCTGAGATCCAGAATCAGATACTTAACTGACTGAGCCACCCGGGAGCCTATAGTTGGATTATATATATAGTTTTTAAAATGTTTATTTATTTTTGAGAGAGAGCACAAGTTGTATAGGGACAGAGAGGTGGAATGGACAGAGGATCTGAAGCGGGCTGTGCACTGACAGCAGAGAGCCTGATGTGGGGCTTGAACTCACAAACTATGAGATCATGACCTGAGCCAAAGTCGGACGCTTAACCAACTGAGCCACACAGGTTCCCCTGGATTTTATTTTAAAGAGATATTTCCCCTTGTCCTATTGTTTGATTATGTGGTGGTACAGTTCATGTAAGAAAAATATAAGTGTTTAGTATTTCCTTTTATTTTGCAGTTACCAAGATAATGACTTAGTTTTCAATCATCTTTTGACAGTGACCAATATTTTAAAATATCATTCTGAACTCATGTATTTAAAGGTATGTGCGTTTCAATCCATATAAATTTTTTATTACTGAAATTCAGATGGCCTGAATTCAGATATTTCTCCAAAAGCCATGATTATTTTTTGTGAGAATGATATTTCAGGACCATAATAAGGGCACTAAAGGAAGCTTATTGCTATGAGGTTGATCATTGTCTTTAGGGGTTTCAGTAGGAAAATTAGGAAGTTAGGGAAATTAGGACATAGGAAATTAACAAATAAAAACACATGCATACATTCATTCCTAGAATTGTAATTTCTGGAAATTCCTGGTATATTCCCCTTTAAGGCTTTTGATATGTGTGTGCATGTGTGTGCGTGCATGTGTGTGCACACGCGTGCACCATATTCTTTCCAGATAACTTATATCAACTTATATTTCTACTGTCAGATTATTTAAATTTTATGGTTAACTAGTTTCAATCTTTTTGCCAGTCCAATTTGCCATGATTTGCTGTTCTGTGTTCTTAATTTAGATTCATCTCTAAATTGCTTAGTATATTTGTAATTGTTCAAAGAAGGGCCATGATGGTAATAATAACAAGAACAACTACAATTTCTTGATCAACTATTGTGAGTCAGACACTGTACATAGCAGTTTGCACTCAGTCTTCAAAGCAGCTCAATCAGGTAGACACATATTATATTAACTTTGTAAATGACAAACATGAGATGGAGGGAGGCTAAATACTTCCAGTGAATCTATAATTGAATTTTTGGTTTTCTTATCATCCTATTTTACCTGATTTACTTTACTTTTTTTTTTTTTTTAATCTCTGCACTTTCTTTACAGACTTCTGTTCCTGATTCATAGAGTGTTTTCTTTGTTTTTATTTTTTTGCTTTTTATCTTTTTTTTTTTTTTTTTTTTTTTTTGGTCATGTTGAGGATGTTAACTGTTTTTCTGAAGTATTCTTTTGGTTACTGTAGTAAATAATTTTTAAACGTATACACTTTTTCTGAATGTTTTCTAATGTTCCTTATTTTGACCAAGTTTTTTTTTTTTTTCTTTCTGTTTTTTCACCCTGGGAAAATGAAAAAAATCTATCCAGACTTGGTATTTGCCAACAGACTGGGTGTGTAGCTTGCTCTTGGCCTTGCTCACTGACCACTTGTGAACTGTCAGATCTCATTTTCTGTAACACAGCTGGAGGGTAAGTTGTGCTGCACTGCTCTTCCTGCAGTCATTGTTGAACATTTGTCTCATGTAGCTTTAGTTGTTTGAGGCAGAATCTTCTCCTACTCTGTCTGGTTCTCTGAAGCTGAACTGATTAATGACATCAAAGACTATACATCTTGGTGTGTAGTGGGTCCATCATATCTGTATCCTCCAACATCTTATGGTACTGTACATCTTGATTCCACACTTCCCAGAATACATGTACTGTTCATGGTTCCTTTTTCTGGTGTGCATGCACATGCATGTGGCCTGTGTATGTATTTTCTTCCTGAGTACTGCAGTTTCTTTTCTTTTTTTTTTTTTTTTCAACGTTTATTTATTTTTGGGACAGAGAGAGACAGAGCATGAACGGGGGAGGGGCAGAGAGAGAGGGAGACACAGAATCGGAAACAGGCTCCAGGCTCTGAGCCATCAGCCCAGAGCCCGACGCGGGGCTCGAACTCACGGACCGCGAGATCGTGACCTGGCTGAAGTCGGACGCTTAACCGACTGCGCCACCCAGGCGCCCCGTACTGCAGTTTCTGTATGCGTGTTGGAAGAGAAGAACGGAGAGGATGGTCTGAGAATAGCATGCTGGATGTTACAGATTGCTTATTCATGCTATAGAGGTAAGGCTGCCCAACTCTCTGGTTAGTTCAGGTGCTAGGTCCACCGCCAAAGACTAAGCAAAGCAGGACAGATGCAATTATATTCCTATATCCTTTCAGGTTGGTGAATGTGCTGTGTTTCAGCTGGTAAAGCAGGCATTTTGATTCTTGAAACTTGATTCTTTGTTGATTTCCATTGATAATGTAATTCATAGAAATTTTTCCCGTCTTCTCACAATGTGTTCTTCTCATTTACTGGAGCTGGTTTGATTTCATCTATGTCTGTATCTTCATAGAGATTTTAGTGTAGTATCAGGAAAGGCTGTGTTATACATTAGCTAGCACCATGCCGTTTTAAAACTAACAGCCATAAATGAATTTTGATTGGCAGTTATTTTTGGAAGACTTCTAACCTGTTGACAGTCCTTCACTGAGGTTTCAAATATAATTTCTTTAAATGTGGAATGGTGTATAACTAACTCAATGACATTTTATACGGGATTTTTTTCTACTCCAAGTACTCTTAGTACTGGCTTTTAATTGCACTGACCCTTAAGATATCTTTGATGTAATTCACTAGTTGTTTCTTTTGAAGCCTCTTTCTGAATCCTGCTTAAGGAATTCTGTATGATAAAACTCTGTTCCTCCTCCAATAGCTTAATGATTAAATTATACTACTCACTGCCTAGAATTTTTTTCTTTCCGTTTATATAGTAAGTCTAATTTTGATAATTGGCATAGATATCTACTCTGCATAAACATCAAAGAACAAATAGAAGAGAAATGGAGTGTTCAACTGAATTTCCAGGTAAAATCAAATTTCTCCCTTGTATAGGACGAAGTAAGATTTACAGGAAGTAGGAAGGTGGTGTGATATTAGAGAATGGTATTTTGGGAGAAATTTTTATCTTTCCATAGCAAGGAAGAAAATGTTTTCTGGAATAGTAAATGAGAATGAGTTATGAGCAAGGGAGATCTAAGATAGAGGAGGCCAACTTTGCCTTCATGAGGTATCTGGTTTCAGGCAGATCATTCAGCCATATTCTAATAAACAACAAGGAATCATAGTCAGTAAATCAACACCCTTTGGAAGGACTTAAGGTCTTTTGCAGTAATAATCTTTCCTTTCCACATCTTACCTTTTTTCCATAGCTAAGGAAACACCAGTGTTTGATGAATATACATGAAATTCTGTCATATTAAATGCTGTTTGTTGTCTAAAAAGGAGATCACAAGAAATATTTGAGTAATATAGTAAATGAGGTAGAAAACCTGGTTGTAGATTAAAAACATACGTCTTATCTACACATGAAATTATTCATAGTGTTTTCAATAAACTGAATGTAGGTCATTTTTGAAGTCTAATATTTATAATTAACAGCAGTGAAGTAGAAAATGACTTCCTAAAGGAAGAGGTTATTTTAGCCATATGCAAACTTTTGTTGATGTTAAGAGCCCATATTACTTGCTATATTAAAAACCTATAATAAAATTCTTGGTAAAATAAAATCATGAAAATAATTCAAATAACACAGCACTAACATAAAAAGATACAATGTTGTGTATCAGTATATAAGATAATATATATGCTTCCCCTTATGGACAGTTTACATAATTTTGGATAGAATTCAGTCAGGACCCATCTTGTTTTTTTAAATAAGGTACAATCACATAAAGTTTTATGTGTTCACTCTTAAAAGGATAAAATGATAGAATAATTCATATTATGTTGTATTACAGTGTTATAAAGTACTTGGAATGAACATACATTTCCTTAAAATAGAAAATTGTTGGATTTGTATTGTCACAGATGTCCTCTTTAGTTCTCCCTGTTTAGGAATGCTATATAAATTCAAAGACTTAAGGTATCCACAGAATAAGTGTACATAATAAAGACACAACTCTCTTGCTTTATAAAATGAAATAAAGGCTTAGGGGAGCATGTGAAAACAAAGGACACGTAACTAGGATTGTCATGTAGACTGTAAGAATGTGTGTCTATATGTATATGTATGTGGCTTCATATAAAAAAAACTGAGTGACGTAGTGTTATCCTATGTGACATTGTACTAATACAATAAATGTTAAGTCCTCTTAAAAACTTATTTTCCTGGCTACACAGAGGACTATATTAAAGGAAGATATTTTGCCATGTTCTGGAAGTGGTTTACATGCACGGTCGCTGACATAGCAATAGTTCTCATGAGCAATCAGGCCAGATTGTGTTTTAGTTGCTGATTTACATCAATAGGTTCTAAGGCCCACTGAGGTTTAACTTGATTTTAGTATCAAATGTCCTTGTATCTGGTGCCACTGCCTCTTTCTTTTAAAGTTAAAATTTTAGTCCTTCCTTTTTACCTACCTACCTGTCTACCTAGTGAAAGCATTGGGAGGATTATAGATCACTGTAGTAACCCAATCCTGTGTTTCTGGGCTGATCTCTTTCCATAGCCTCCATTTCTTGGCTAATCTTCAAGTAGTGTATTCAGATGCCTGCTGCACGTTTCCACTTGGGTTTTAAGACTGATTTTTCTTACTTAATGTGGCCTTATCATCTTTTCCCAGCTCCCATTAATCATCAGTATTTCCTACTTTAATTTATAGTCTACCGTGTGTCCAAGTACCTCAACAAAAATCACGGGTGCCATCTTAGACTCTTCCCACATGAACCCATTTTATCTTACCAACAAGACCTCAGAACTGTCTCCTCTCCTCTACCCTGACTACTTTGTTAGCTGTTTTTCTGGACAGGACAATATCCTCCTTACCTGGCCAAATTATTCACATCTATGCCATTTTCCTGTTTAAAACTCTTTAGTAACTGACCCCTATCCTCACGGTGAGCATGGAGTTTAGACCTCATGGTGGCCTTTCCGAGGGGCTGGACAACTCGTTCCCCTTTCCTCATGCTTTAACTTTATCCTTTGGGGATTCTAAGCTGTGTAGATACTGAAGCTGCTATACTGATCTCCCTTCTGTCCAACGTCATTTCCAATGAACAGAGTGACAGTCCCCCTCTCTACCTGACATGCTCCTTCTTATCCTTCAGGTCTCAGCTCCTGTGTCCTCTTCTACAGGATGTTGCCTCTAGTTCCACTGTCCTCCACTGCTTAGATTGGATTGAGGGCTTCCGTACTCCACTGACACCATGTGCTCACTCCTGTCTTTGCAATCACCCAGGTGTACCTCTGGCATTGCATTTACCAAAAATTATCTGCTTATGTGTCTTCTCCATGAAACTCCATGCTTTCTGTGTGTTGAAATCAAGTGTTCCCAGAGCACTAATGTAGTGCTGGAGCATAGAAAATGATAAGTTGAATTATATATACAATTATATAAGTATGCCCTGCGTTGATAAACAAGTGATGTCTTGTAACATGAGTGGTACCTGACACTGAACGTCATATGAACACAACTGAGCCAATGGTTCTTGAAATTCACTTTGGTATACAAGTGCTTTGGATTACAAGCGTATTTCTGAAACGAATTACGCTCACAAACCAAGGTTTTACTGTATTTGCTGTTTAGTAAGTTTGGTTATTGGTACATGTATATCTGTTTGCACACATATACATATACATATACATATACATATACATATACATATACATATACATATACATATACATAACTAATTCTGTTTGTATACCATGGCTTTGACTTTTGAAATATGGCCTTAATGCCATTTGTTTTGTGAAGGGCAGTCAGGTATGAGAAAATGAAATGTACCATCAGAACACTATTTTCTTCAATTCACTTTTTGTGGGGACGGGGTAAAGGTACAAAAAATGTAGTCAAACAAACTGCCAAGTATCCTTTGAACATTAAAACAGCCTTCTTTTCTGGAGCCAGCTTTTGGTTTTGAAGAATAATTCCTTGTCTTCTCATCTGACAAGAGTGAATTCCTTAGGATCTCTAAGCTAGTGAATAGTTATGTGACTTAAATTTGTTTTGGCTTGCTAGCCTCCAAATGTCTGATAACTATCAGTGCTCATTTAACTCTGATTTTACATGGGCTTTTAAATCTGAGATGCACACAGTCATAGCTAATTAGAGGTCTTAGGGGTCTTAGAATTAGTCTATAATTAAATTAACCAATGAGTATGAAATTAAAAAAGAAAAATCCTTAATCCATAAAATAGGTATGCTGTAAGTGGAAAGGTAAACATGTTCAGTATATGACTTTATTGATCAGAGTAATTTTTTCCATGTCAACAGCTGTTTTTAAAGTGTGGCCAAATTTAAGTAGCTCTACAAATTTCAATGACGCTTTTATTCAATTTTATTTTCTAAAATCTACTTACATTTTAGTGATTTTTCTGCCTGCATACTTGAATATGCCTGTCCAAATGATAATTTTAATTGCTTAAATGTGACCATTGATAGGGAGAAAGTCATCCTTTTTGTTGCTTGCTTACTTTATGGGGAAAGAAAGCTAATTGAAAGCATGCTATTGGTGCATTTTCCTTCTGGGATTCTAATCATAATTAGGTTAGACCTTTCCCCTATGTCCTCAGTATCTCTTTCTATTCTATATTTTTCCATCTTTCCATTTCACTCTGCCACATTCCGTAGTGTTTTTTTCTCTTCCATCTCACTAATTGTTCTATTATCAAACATGGCCATTGCATTTTAATTTTGATTATTAAATTTTTTACTTCCAGTATTTCCACTTGACTTTTTTTTTTTTTTTTTAATTTTCAAATTGTGTCACTTTTTTTATACTTCCCTGTTGGGAAGATCTATTTTGAAGCTTGTCATTCACTTCATTAAATGTAGCACTCACAGTTACTTTGGTAATTTTAATATCTAGTCTCTACAGGGCTCCTTCTGTTTGTTGTCTGTCCTCATTCTTGCTCATGTTGCCTCGTTTCCTGTGCTCCTCATTAATTTTCACTGCCTGCCTGCCTGCCATCAGCCTTGGAGATTGTTTGTGTGAGCCAACTTCACGGCCTTGGATGAATGTGCCCTTCTTCAGAGGTGCGCTGTGTTTTCTTCTGCGGGCACCTGAGGGCACTCTCTTGAAAAAGCGCCTGTATATTTATGGTTGTTGAGTTTTTCTGATCCGCTTAGGCTGCTAGCCCTCCAGATGCAGATCTATTCAGGGTCCAATATGTTACCACACATGCTTAGATACAGGCTCTTCTCGTCTTCTTTCTTCTCCTATTCTGCTTGGTCCAAGGGCATCTTCCCTGGAAGCAGAGGGAAGTGGAGAGGGGCTTGGTTCTAGGTCACTTTTACCAGAGGATGTAGCCACTGGGGCACTTATTTAGTGTGTAAGACTTGTACAGTGGGTGAGCCTTGACTTTTACAGGTCAAAAAAACAAAGGCTAAAGGGTGAAGTATTTTAGTATATGCTCAGGGACAGATGTGGCCAGATGCTCCTAACAAAGAGAAAAGGCACAGTACTTTTTATATAAGCAAGTATATATTTTCCATACTTCTGATTCTACACTTTGAATACTGTCAGCTTTTGGTTGATACACTACTGACGTGGCATGAACTGATAATTAGTTTTGTGATAGAGCCATGAAAATCATACAGCAGTCAAATAATTTAAATATCTAATAAGAGTTGTGGTCCTGCCAGAGAAGAAGACTATGACTAGAAGTAAGAATAGAATCAGGCAGTGTCTTGAATTGCAGACTGAATTCAAATAGCAGAATCAGTTAATGTGTAGCCTGCCGATAAAACCATTCCATGTGTAGGGAATAAAATATTTAAAGGGCCTCATCTGTGTGAGTTTTAGGGGCAATCAACCTCACTGCCAGCCTCTAAAACTCCATCAGAATAAGCAGTGTCAGGGGATTGCCATTTACCACTGAGATAGTCAAGCTGGTTCTTACTTGGGTTGGTATAATCATGGTTGGCATGATTACGGCCTTAGAACAGAGATTCTCAATTCTGGCTGCATCTTTGCATTACCTGAACAACTTTGAAGGAAAAAAAAAAATCTCTCATCCCCAGAGATTCTAAGTGGTTTAGACTGAAGCTAGCTAGGCTATAATAATTTTATTTTTTCCTTTAAAGAATCCTTGGTGAAGGGTGCCTAGCTGGTTCAGTTGGTAGAGCACTTGGCACTTGATCTCAGGGTCATAAGTTCAAGTACCACATTGGGCATGGAGCCTACTTAAAAAAATTAAAAATAAAGAATCCTTGGTGATTTTATTTTTTTTTAATTTGTTTTTCAACATTTATTTATTTTTGGGACAGAGAGAGACAGAGCATGAACGGGGGAGGGGCAGAGAGAGGGAGACACAGAATCGGACACAGGCTCCAGGCTCCGAGCCATCAGCCCAGAGCCTGACGCGGGGCTCGAACTCACGGACCGTGAGATCGTGACCTGGCTGAAGTCGGACGCTTAACCAACTGCGCCACCCAGGCGCCCCAATCCTTGATGATTTTAATGTGTAGCCAGGATTGAGAACCCCTTCCTTAATGAATATGCATGTCCTTTAACCTTTAACAGTTTACTATTAAATATAAAGATAAAAACAACAATGTATTAAAATTTTGCATTGCATTTGAAAATAAACTCTATGTGGTTAGTATTTAAGGTTTTTGTTAATGTTCAAGAGAATTTCATGTTGTTTAATTGATTAGCTTTGTGATTCCATTTTAAAATGTGTAATTAGTTTTAGGATTTGGGATCTTGAAATGTAATAAGGCAATTTGGCTAAATTTATAGACATAGTTGGACTATTAAAAGAGCTTGAGAGAGACCATATTTATGTCTAACTGACTAGATTTATTAGGATTAATAACCAAGGAACGTTTTGTTTGTTGTTCAGACTTTTGAAGTTTTTTTAAAAAGAAAATCCCACATATTAAATTTTAAAATGCAGTTTGAAATGTTTATGGGGCTTAATAATCTAATTTCATAAATGAGACCAAATGTTAATCAAATTTTCTCTTGAAGGTAATTTTAAATATATGTTATTTGGCTCATAAATAGATAATGAAATGTATAACTTCAATTTAATTGCTTGGGGAATATTAGAATTTTAATTTGTAATTTTAGTTAATTGAATATTTTCAAAATAGTCACAGTGATTTTTTTTCATATTTAAGAACAATTCTCAAGAATACCAAAAATTTACTTTGACAATTGTGAATTTTGTTTTTCCTTCCCCAATTTAGAATATTTTTTTTCCATTTGTAAAAGTGATACGTAATCAGAGTGCAGTCAGATGCAAGGAAATAAGTGAAACACATTCATAGCCCCTGACTACAGTGCTTAGCAGTTTGATGCATTCTTTCTAATAACCAGCTGGTTGACTGATGGCTTTCACTGATGTATGTATCTTTTTTTTTTTAAATTTTTAAACATTTGTTTATAAGAGAGAGAGAGAAAGAGAGAGCATGTGTACACACGAGTGGGGGAGGGGCAGAGAGAGAGAGAGAGAGAGAGAGAGAGAGAGAGAGAGGGAGGAAGGGAGGGACAGAGACACAGAATCCAAAGCCAGGCCCCAGACTCTGAGCTGTCAGCACAGAGCCCAACATGGGGCTTGAACTCAGGGACCATGAGAGTGTGACCTGAGCCATAATAGGATGCTTAACTGACTGAGCCACCCAGGCACTCCTGATGTATGTATCTTTATCTTTGCCATCAGTCTTAATGTTTGACTAAATGGGATGATATTACATGTGCTCCTTTTTACTTTGATAGTCTCTCTTGGCCATTTGTTCTTATAACTTTTAACTGTAAGGATTGCATTATATTCATGATAGGGATTTACCATAGTTTACACGAGCAGTGTACCAATTAGTAAGTCATTTTCAAGCTCTTCCATTATAAACATTACTGTGAGGAACATACTTGAGTTTTTACCTGTAGGCAATTGTGTGCCTATTTCCAGAGGAATCATTTGTAGTATTGCAAATCCAAGATGGATTATCTAACTGCCCCCTAGAAGATCCCTAGACCTGCAAGATTCAGAGAAATAAATCAGTTCTTCTGATGGAAGTTGGGCATTTTCAGATAATTTAAACCTTTTCCTTCTTTTGAAATGAGTTTGTGGTTGTACTCTAGTTCTGATTTAGGTTAATAATAGCCTTAACTCATCCCATCTACCTTTGGCATTTTAATTGTCACTTAAATTCTCAATTTTCTCATATTTACCTAAAAGCAGTTCTGAGAGAGAATGGTTGTGTGACAGTAGTAGATGCAAGCCTAACACACAGGAAGAGGTCAGTACGTATTTACTTTCTTTCTACTTGGACATGAAAAATTGGAATTCAGTTCTTCCTAATACCATCACTCTTTGAGTTGCATGAGAAAGAGGGCACCATTTAATTATTTTGTAGCTCTTTCTTACTTGAGACTTCACTCTGACATCTCTCTTTCCAAGTAGCTAATATTTAATAAAATTTTGAATAGAATGAAGTAATCACCCTGTTTAGTACAGACACTCCCTACATGTTGTTCATGACTGAAATATATTTTCACAACATTTGAAGAGGTAACTGGCAAGACCATTTACAATAGCTACAACAGTCCGACTCTTGATTTCGGCTCAGGTCATGATCTCATGGTTCAGGAGTTTGAGCCCCTGCTTGGGATTCTCTTTGTCCCTCTGCCTCTGCCCCTCCCCTGCTCGTGCTCTCTGTCTCTCTCAAAATAAATAAATACACATTAAAAAAAAGTAAAATACTTAAAACAGCGTCTCTTTTCCTATACATATCATAAAATTTAAGTGGATGGATTTAATCACAGGGAAAATAAAATCTTGAAAAACACTTTCTTGTTCTGAGTATTATACAAAGAGGTATTTGGGCTGAGATATAAAGGTGAGAATTAGCTTTCAGGATATAAGATGAGGAAGTGAACTGAAAGCAAAAATATTTGCCTTATTGAGTTTGCATAGATGCAACTTAGAAGTGTTTTCCCCCCGAATGAGCAACATTGCAAATTGTGTAATTGTACATGGGATCTTTCAATCCCTAAGTATCACATAGGAAGCAAACCTAGAGATCATATAGTTCAATTTTTTAATTTACAAATGAGCAAAATGAGATTCAGGAAAGTTCTAATGTGTTTTGATTTCTTTAAAAAGAATTCCTGGAATTTTTGTTTGAATGAATTGCAGACACTAACTTCTTCACTTTATGCGAGAAGAGACTGATACCCGGAGAATCTGAAATGAATTGGCAGTGATAAACCAGGATCTAGGCCGGGGACTCTTACTCTAGTGTTCCTGAAACACTGATCAGCACACAGGCTGACTAGGCAAGAATAGTAAATGGTTTTATTTATCAGCCTGAGACTTTTCTGTATGTGAAGGAAAATTCAAAATCAATTGAAGTGGGAAAGAGATTGGCCAACAAATAATCCACTATTTGCAGGCAGTTCTATTGATCCTTGGCTATTTCTTGGTAGCTCTGAGTTTATGAGCACAGAAAGATTTTTAGGGGTGTAGTTTAAGGAATATTAGAATGCCAGTCCCATCTTCCCAAGTATTTCTACCCAACATAAATTAATCATTAGAAGACACATATTTCTGGGCACCTGGGTGACTCAGTTGGTGAAGCATCTGACTCTTGATTTGGGCTCATGGTTTGAGAGATTGAGCCCCATGTTGGGCTCTTTGCTGACAGTGTGGAGATTGCTTGGGATTCTCTGTCTCTGCCTCTCCCCTGCTCATGCACCCTTTCTCTCCCCAAATAAATAAATAAATAAACTTACAAAAAAAAAAAAAAAGACACATTTCTTTCTCTGCCAAGCTGTAGTGAACGCTGTCCCTAAGGACTTAGTTTTCCTGTTGTCTATGTAAAGGCTGACCCATTCAGCCAGTTGTCTACAGTCCGGGAACTGTAGAAGAAATAACCCAAAGAAATAGTTCTGAGTATTACAGAGCACATACATAAGCAAAAAGCAGTGGACCTAAGTGGAAAACTCAGCGTGAACAAATCTCAGAAAGACTACCGTTGTGTAAATCAGTCTTCTCCATTCTCTTTCCCCTGCACTTGTTTGAGAGAAGATGCACTCTGATATATTAAGACTGTGTTGAAGTTAAAGAGAATAGATAAGGAGATCCATTTACAATTCTGCTGACTGTCCCTAAGGCCGGTGTGAGGTTTCGGCCCTCCCCCTTGCCCACGCTGCAAACCCAGCTTGAGAGCATGGCCCTGCAGCACAATAACTTACTTCAAACTCCAGGTGTGTGTATGCGGTACCAGTGTTTGGCCTTAAAAACATTTATTACAGATGTCTGGAATTGAAGACTGTTGACTAGGTGCAAACATTACCTCATACTCCATTTGACACTAGCACGGTTGGGGGGGGGAGATTATAAAGGTAAATAAAAATGTGCTAAAATGTAAACCTGGGCTATTTCTTCAGCAAATTGGGTTTTCTTGTTATAACCGTTTCAGGATTTTATGAGTCAGATAATAGAAATACTGAAATTAGGTACAGATTTACAGCTTGTTAGGGGAACAGTTCCCACTAATTCCCTGAATATTTGATATTCACCGTCTCTTTCATGGACTTGGGGAGACTAGCTTCTTTAATGTCAGGTGTCTGTAAATTTTAGTGACAAAGGATTGACTGTCTTTTGCATTGAGAGATCGAAAGCCACAGACTTGTGTTTTCCCATCCCCGATGGTAAGCACCATATTGTAATTATTTTGGAGGACCAAGGAGGCAGAGCACG
Organism: Felis catus; assembly: GCF_018350175.1. Classification (NCBI taxonomy): domain Eukaryota; kingdom Metazoa; phylum Chordata; class Mammalia; order Carnivora; family Felidae; genus Felis; species Felis catus. The sequence continues at coordinate 42,871,683 of NC_058380.1, forward strand.
GAGAACTGTGGATACTGTGTGATGATTATCACCCAGGAGGCAGAGCACAGAGGACAACAGATGCCATTTGGTGACTATCAGCCACAAAATGGGGCTAAAGGGAATTAAATGTCATAGCAATATGACCTCATTGTCATACTACATAGGTTGAAAAGTGACACGCAGATCTGATCTGTACAGCTAAAGCAAAGAAGATTTAAAAGAAATATTTATGGATAAGGGAATATTTGGATTCTTTTGGACTTGTTTTTTTGTTTGTAGAATTAGCGTATTTGTAAAATGTTCCTAAGCAGACTTTTTTATTATTTTTTTAAATTTTTTTTTTCAACGTTTATTTATTTTTGGGACAGAGAGAGACAGAGCATGAACGGGGGAGGGGCAGAGAGAGAGAGGGAGACACAGAATCGGAAACAGGCTCCAGGCTCTGAGCCATCAGCCCAGAGCCCGACGCGGGGCTCGAACTCGCGGACCGCGAGATCGTGACCTGGCTGAAGTCGGAAGCTTAACCGACTGCGCCACCCAGGCGCCCCATAAGCAGACTTTTTTAAAGGGGTGGGAAGGGGGAGTCTATCTTGGCCAATGAAATGACTGAAGTGTGCCTGTAGGAGCATCTAGTAATGAAAGAATTGATTAACCATGAAATCCTTGTGGAAATCCACCAGTGACATGTTGTGATGGTCCCCAGTGTCCCACTTTTGCTTTGGAACTGTTGAAAACTTTTCCTGTCTCTCTTTCAAAGTCCAGTAGAATCAAGTTCCCTAAATGTGTTGCTTGACTGATTGGAGTCAAGTGTGGGCCAGTCATCAGAAGCTGAGGCAGGGGCTCTTGACAGAGCTCTTGTATGCTTGTAAATCTGACAATCCAGGATATGCTTGCTTGTCTTTGCTGAGACCCCATCCCAGGATCCCAGTTTATTTTTTCCTTTTCTTTCAATTACACAGGTTATGACAAATATGTTTTGGCCTACTAAAATAGTAATTGCAACAATCACTTTTAATTCAGTTTGTGATCTTTTAATTTTGTATTGCCTGTTGTTGATCACCGGTATCATTATTCTGGCATTTCTGACTGTATTTCATCTTGGAAACCATGTGTGGTAGTAACCAGGAGTTGGGAGGTACAAGAAAAGAGTAAAGTTAAAAAACAAACAAACAGGAGGGCACCTGGGTGGCTCAGTCGGTTGAGTGACTGACTTTTGATCTCAGCTCAGGTCTTGATCTCAGAGTTGTGTGTGAGTTCAAGCCCTGCATTGGGCTCTGTGCTGGGTGTGAAGCCTACTTAAAAAAAAAAAAAAGAAGAAGAAGAAGAAGAAGAAAAAAGTAAAGTGAAACTTGACTGGCATTGTTTTATTCTTAGAGATTCATTTAAGGAGGTGAAATAAGAAATATTGACTGAATTGGGAGGACTGACTATTCAAGCCTGTTAATGGAGTGACCTGATTCTGAATTCATATCCTATACTGACATCATTGCTGTAGTAACAAATATAACATTGGCTTTCGAATATTAACCTCCATAGTTATTTTTTTCCCAGAATGAAAGATAATGAGTTAATACAGAATTAGGGATCAGATGGCCCCTAAGTGAATGGATTGTAAGCATCCCTAGGAATTATTATGCTGATGTGAAAAATCACTAGTGTTCACACCATTCCATGTGTTATTAGTTAACATAATTCTTTTATAAAATCCCTTATCAGTCTTTAAAAAAATCAATTTATTGGAGGAAGTAGCCAAGAGTACCATCATTTTAAAGTAAAATATCTGACTTCACCTGCCAAGAGTAGCCAATTTGACATTAGGTCTGTTAATGATTTAACTTTCTCCTGCTGATGTCAGCATGAGTGTGTTACTGCTTTCAATTATCCGTGAGATCTCTGTCTCTTGACAGAGGAAGAGAATATGCATAGGTAATATATGTTAGAAAAATGATTTTGGTTTTCATTATAAATTATGATTTTATACTTTATATAAATAATGGTAAACGTTTGATTTTGGTCTACTTCATTGTGTCTTTTTTTTTTCATTCTTGCCCTCTCACAGGTTTGTTTTTTGACATTGTTTTCTCTTAATTGCTCTCCCTTCTTCCACATGAAATTAAACATTAACAACAAGAAGATTTTGTTAGGTAGGGTTTTTTACACAATCCCAAGACTGAACTTTCACCTTCTTGGGGATGAGGTCCTGATTGAAAATGCATGGTTTATTTGAAATGAACTTATGTGTAATATAGTAATTAAAATTTTTTTCATATTTATTACAAAACAATTTATGTTTAGTGCAGAAAAATCAGAATGCAAAGCAAAGAGAATATAAACCAATCTAATCAGATAGTCATTGATAACTTTGCACATACTTGCAAATCCTTATCTTGGTATGTTGTGTATTTAGTATTTTGGATAGACAAGAAAAAACCATACCACATATAATATTTTCTAACCTATTTTATTCATTTAACAATATTCTGTAAATGTCTTTTAGGCCAAAAATAGACTAATACAACATCATTTTTACTGACTTTATATTGCATTATTTATTTAACCAAAACCCTATCATTTGACATTTTGGTTGTTTTAAAAATCATTTCATGATTAAAGATTATTTACAAAGTTACTGCACTTTGCTTGTAACTGAAGCTTTTTGCACGTTAATCCCTTAACATTTTTCAGAAGCAGAATTAAAAGCCATGTACACTATAAAGTCTTTTTGTAAGAATTTTGTACCAGTTTGCACTCCTACCAGCATTGAGATTGCTCATTTTCCTACAACTCAAGCCATGAAAAGTACTGACCCTTTTTAAAGTATTCTCCTCTCTGATGGGAGAAACAGTTGTTTCAGTGGGTTTTCCTTTGCTTCTAGAAAGGGTGGTTATGTTTTTTCATATATTTACTGGGTGTTTGTACTTTGTTAGCCTTTTACTAACTTAAAAAATCAGCATTTGATTTTTACCTTTGGCTTTTTACAAGGCCAATGTCAAAAGAAAAGCAGTTCTTGAATATAAGCTTATGTTATGGCAAAACAAATATTTGTATTGAAGACACAAACCTGTCAAATGAAAAGTAGTATTATTTAAACAGAACCTTTTTTGGGACAGGAGAGGATTAGGGGGATCAAGCAGGAATGACCTTCAGATTTAGGGTTTATTAAAATAAGTAATCTTTCCCAAAGGAAAAAAACATATTGTAAGTTGTTAACATGGCACAGAGAACACTCATTGCCCCAAAATAGTATCTAATTTATGCTAAGCCTCTCAGTGGTTGTGAATTATTATTTCACAAGATGAGCCTCATGATTCTTTTTCACTTTTTTGACAGTAGATTTTTGTGTCAAAATGTGTCATTGTCTACATTTTATTGGCCTCACCCCTGAGCTGAGTTCATTATTTACATTAACTTTTTGGTCACGTTCAATTATTAAGCCCTATTTTCAACAACAAAAAGAACGCAGAAAGCCAGATGATTTTTTTTTTTCATCCCTGTGACTTATTTATTTTATAACTGGAAATTTGTACCTCTTAGTCCCCAGTTCGCCCATCTCCCTCCCCTTCGGCATCCATCAGTTCTCTGTATTTGAGTGTGTTTCCCTTTTATTGTTTATTTATTTTGGTTTTTAGACGCTGCATAAAAATGACATCATGTACTTATCTTAGGTTTATTTCACTTAGCCATCCATATTGTCATGAATAGCAAGATTTCATTTTTTATGAGTAATATTCTATTGTATATATATACCACATCTTTATTCATCTATCAATGATGCTTAGGTTGCTTGCATATTTGGACTATTGTAAATAATGCTACAATAAACATAGGGGTGCATGCATCTTTATAAATTAGTGTTTTCATTTTTTTTCAGGAAAATACCTAAGTTGGAATTACTGGATAATAGGTTACTTTTATTTTTAGTTTTTGGAGGAAACTCCATACTGTTTTCCATCGTGGCTGCACCAATTTACATTTCCACAAATTGTGCATGTGAGGGTTCCCTTTTGTTATTTGTTTTGTTATTTCAACAAGCAAAAGAACACAAAAAGGCAGGTGATTTTTTAATGAAATATTGAGAAATGACCTCAAACTGTGGCTTCTTTCTAAGCTGAGCCATGTCTCTGGATAATACTGTTTATTTGTTTGTTTTTTTGAAATGACATGTTATCAAAGGACTGATGGTTATAGTACTTCTGTCCAAAACCATGACATCAGTTCTCCACTCTTTGGCATACAAGATATTAACTGCTACTCCAGCTTTAGCCGATAGGAAGGTTATAGGTAGAAAGGTGCAGGCCCTTTAGGGTTAGGATTCTTTTATCACAATCTCACTATTAAAGTAGATGATAATACATGAAAATCAAGGAAACATTAACTTTGTACAGAAAATCCCAGATACTTTCTTAGTTTCATTAAGCCTTTTGTCAAGACCTGACACCAAAATATAATACAGGATATAGGCAAAGGTGGTACAGAATTCATATGTGGCCATATGCTGTGCTGGGAGTTTGTTGAACACTATTTATCTTCATAACAATATTATACACCTATTTAAAATGTGAGGTAACCAAAGTTCCCTCCTGACCTCGTGACTGGTCTGGAAGCAGTGTTGATGTTACTGCAATCCTTTGCCCTTTCTGGGACCATATATGTAAACATTCAGGAATATAGTATTCTTATAAAAGCGATTAGCACAACATAGTTATGTATGTCAGCAGGTGGGTCTGAGAAGCGCCTGAAAAAAGGATTCTAAGGCTTTGACTGATTCAGGGACAATGGAATGTGCACACCTCAGGAGCTAGCTGACCTACTCTTGATAACCCAGTCCCTTTTCTCAGACATTGAAAAAGCCCATCTTCTAAGGAGTGAATAGTCATGGTAAAGCTCCTATTGTCCTGATTCCGTCTCCGGGTGACTCCAGGTGATTCCTACTGCAAAGCCTGAGATCCTTAAAAGAGAACATGAATGGCAACCTGAAATACTTTGATTTCTGCTAATAGGATTTCGGTCTATGAAAGCTAGGAAAGTCCTCATCAGCTCCTCCTGAGTTTTATGGTTGTCTTTCCCACCTCTGCTCACCCCCTTATGCATACATACCTGTGTGATTTCTGCTAGTTTGCTTCACATCATGTTATAGTCTGAACCTCAGCTGTACTACTTTCATTAAGTCTTCCTCTCCCAGGTGCTTTCATATTTGGATCTTCCTCAGATTTCATGGTTAGATTGTTTCACATGTATGTATGCCTGCCATGCAACTTCCTTTACTAAGTGAAATGTAGTCTAATGGGTGATTTGGCTAACTCATGAACATTTCTTGCTTCCTCTTTGGAGATGCTTCTGGGAGCATAGACAGGTCTCCATATCCCCGATTCCCATCACCATCTCTTTGCTCCCCTCCCGCTGCCATTTATCCTCTTTAGAATTGAGACCTTCAGCCACCAAGGGCTCAAGGAGACATGTGTTGCCTTTCCCTGCCCAGCTTCCCATCTCATTTAACTGATGTTTATTCTTACCTGTTCTATGGCATGAGACCCCACTTGTTCACGGGACATACAGAGTGGGTATAGCAAGCAGCACAAGAGACCCCTTTCCCATACCTTCGCTCAACTTTCCCTGGTTATATATCAGATGCCTGTGGAGAGGTTGAGAGGAGAGCAGAGTTCATGGCTGAAGTGGGCACCTTTCTGGAGGCCAGCATCGTGTGAAAGTTTATCGCTACTTGCTGCGTTGTCTGCAACTCTCATGTTTAAGAAGTAGGTGCTTTCTCATATGTTGTTGCTTATAAAATACATTTAATGCCGTTCATATTGTTGAATCTCAGCTATCCCTTTTGTTCTAAATGATTTAAAAAATGTCACCAGTGATGATTTTGCTAACTTTGTTTCTTTCCCGAAAACTACTTGTACTTGGTCTCTTTAACCCGTGGGAGGTACATGTTAGTATCCCCTTGGTGTAGAGGACCAAGAGGTCACACAACTAGAAAGTGAAAATGAGATTAAAACCCAGTTTCATGTAATTTCAAAAACTATACATGGTACATTATCCATGCTGCTTTTCCACATTAGAAATGATCCTTTCCTGGGGCGCCTGGGTGGCGCAGTCGGTTAAGCGTCCGACTTCAGCCAGGTCACGATCTCGCGGTCCGTGAGTTCGAGCCCCGTGTCAGGCTCTGGGCTGATGGCTCGGAGCCTGGAGCCTGTTTCCGATTCTGTGTCTCCCTCTCTCTCTGCCCCTCCCCCGTTCATGCTCTGTCTCTCTCTGTCTCAAAAATAAATAAATATTAAAAAAAAATTAAAAAAAAAGAAATGATCCTTTCCTGAATTTGAAAATCAAACTGAATGGAAAACGGTAAATGTGGAGAGAGGAATATTCATTTGCGTGAATTTATGTATGATGTAAAGTTTACTAAAGTGAATAGCCGATTTGTGGGTTATAAGCAATCTATCCCAATGCTGTGTTCAAAAGATGACAGAGGCAAATAATACATTCTTACCAGCATGGGATCTATTTCTCTAGAGATTTACATTGCGGCTCTTCATGGAAGAGAAGAATGATCATAAAAATGCTGGTAGGTTATCTCGTTGGGTGGAGTTATAAGAATTATGAAATCATGCAGAAGGGTGTAGCACACATCTGGCCTTTTATGAAGTTGGGGAAAGTGTGACTTTTGCTCCTATTCAACATGTGAAATTACATATTTTGTCATGACTTTTTTTCATATTTAAGATTTTTCTCCATGTGTGTTTTCTAGAATAAATGGATACCCCTAATGCACTAGTGGAAGTAATGACCGAAGTTTGTGCCTTTCGGATTGTCCATAAATAATATAATAGGAGCCCATCACACCTCACAGAATTCTATTCAAACAGAAATTCTTTAACTATTAGGAATGTGTTTACATTCATGTCTGTTGGTCATAAATTTCCATTTTTGGGTAACCTTGGTAGGATTCCATCATCGTTCAGTGATCTCAGTGTGGTCACTATCATCTTTGCTGTTAGTTACTTTTCTTGCAGGAATTACATGGTGGTTATGCTTATTAATGGTGTTAAATTGGAGGATGATTGATCCCTGAAGTTTTTCTAAATAAAAATACTATTTGGATCCCACTTTTAGGAATGAAAATGACTATTGCATGCAAATTTTTGTTTGCTTTCTTTAGCATTTTCAAATTTGCTGTTGTCTTGAACTTGATGACTACAATTGTGCACCCACATCTTGTAGAATTTGGGTATCCCTCTGTTGAAGAATAGTTGAGTCTAAGATATTCTTTAAGATCTGGATCTCCAAATTGATGGGAATCATACTTTCTTGTCTTACTTATGTTTATCTGCTTTTTGAGATATCAGAGAGTTTTTCAGAAACTAACTTATATTTGGGGTGTCTGAGTGGCTCAGTCAATTAAGCATCCAACTTCAGCTCAGGTCATGATCTCACAGTTTGTGAGTTTGAGCCCCAAGTCAGGCTCTCTGCTGTCAGTGCAGAGCCCACTTCAAATCCTCTGTCCCCCTCTGTCTCTCTGCCCCTCCCCTACTCTCTATCTCTCAAAAATAAACTTAAAAAAAAAAGAAACTGACTTATGTTTGATGAGTAGTTATTTTTTTGTTTTTTGTTTTTTTTTGTTTTGTTTTTGAGACCCGTAATGGTACTTTGTTGTGCTTCTTCTCATTACAGATTATTTTCCACCTTGGCAGAAATAGCCCTTAAAAATTGTCATTGTACATAGTTTGCATAAGTGATACTTAAAATATTTAGCCACTGTTTCACAAAAGGCACAGACCAATCTGAAGGCAGCTGTGGCCAACCACAAGAGACATGGCTGTAAACAGCTGGGGTGACTTTCTATGTGCTGGGGTGGAGAGATTCCTGGTTGGGGATATTTGTCAAGCATCTGTCTTGAATAACTTTTTTGTCTTCTTGCTTTTTACTGACTGCGCAGTCAGTATCATAGATCATAGAAGATGTTGACAGAGGAACCATTGCGATCATCGTTTCAAATGACACTGATCAAAGAGCAATTAGAGAATGCCTTCCATGTCCTTCTGGGGTGGACCTATAATAATTAAAGGGTTCGGTGCAATTCAGAAATGCACTTATTAGATTTTTGGTGTATCCTCTTCTACTTTTGTTTCATCTTCTGCAAATGTAACATACTTCACAAATATTAATTCCCAGCACTTGTACATAATGTATGATAGTTAACTGCTATATTTAAGATGAGGTTAAAAAAGCAGGGAGATTAAATCTAAATCAGGTCTGTGGTAAACTCAGGATAAAGATTCAAAAGAAACATTTCATTCATTCATTCATTTAAAATGTTTACTTATTTATTTTTGATAAATCACAAGCCAGGGAGGAGCAGAGAGAGAGGGAGACACAGAATTTGAAGCAGGCTTCAGGCTCTGATCTGTCAGTGCAGAGCCCGATGCCGGGCTCCAACTCAAGACCCCTGAGATCATGACCTAAGCCAAAGTCAGATGCTTAACCGACTGAGCCACCCAGTCTCCCTGAAATATTTCATTTATAATACTGATTTTTCATGTTCCTCAGAAGTCCAGGCAAGGGTTCTTCTAGGTATACAGGAGTGTTTATTTAAATATTTTCAAAGTGATGTATTAAAGTAGATGTGTCAGTATTTTCTGTATGCATGTGAAATCCTTGAGAGATTACACAATTAAAAAGGAAATAAATGAGACCTCACCTTTTACAGGACCAAAATTCCCTTTCGCTGAAAGCACGCTTAGAGAAAGAGATTTCACTATTTTTAAAGAGGCGTGTAATCTATATGTTTATTTCTTTTTCTACACCAGAGATTCTGTCTCATGGTCAGAATGTGTTGCTTAGCACTACCTAGGGGATCATGAGCTTTTCTCTCTCCATTTTCTTCCTTTCATAACAGAGAAATGGAGGCAGAAGTTAGAGGCCAGCAAAATCTTTTTTTGTAGGTACACTTTATATTAGTATATACATCCTCCTTTTCTTCATTAAGCTGCAGGACCCAGCGTCTTTCTAACACCTTCTTTCTGAAGCGCAACGCATTATTCTCTGTTAGGACTGGCCAAGGCTTGGGAAGTCATATTTCTAGTGGGAAACAGGAAGACTTTCTCTGAATAACTTTGAGTACTTGCTTTGACCATATAGAAGCTAAGAAAAAAATGCCGTATTCTCTTTGCTGGCAAAAGAAAGGCATCTACAGAGATGCAGGGCGGATAGGTTGAGGTGAAGAGTTAAAATGAACCTTAAGACTCCATAAGGAGGAACTAACATTTTCGCCGAGACGGAAGTTAAGTGCTTACGTGTTATAGTAGCGTCAGAAAACCCTTTCATTTTAGATTAATTTCGAACTGTATGGCCTGCAGGAAGGAAAAGACCGAAGATAAAATTTTAAGTAACTGCAGCTGTGTTATTTGAAAGATCACAGTAATTTGTTTTATTTCTAACCTTTTATTCTCCTAATTCCTTGTCACATTGTTTCATCAGAGAAAGCATGCAAGAAAAGGCTTGCCAACATTGTTTAACTTAATAGAAGAGATACATTTATAATTAGCCATATGTGTATATAATAGGAGTTGGAATGCTAAAACTTAAACATGCTATGTTAGGTGTGGCATAGTGGATAAGAAGTGCTGGTTCTGTAAGAGGATTCAGGTTAAAAACCTGACTCTCCCTGGACTGGACTTTCCCTGTCTCTGCCTCTTTTTTCCTCCTCTCTAAAATGATACAGTATGTGTAGCAAAGGCACAGGGATGGGGTGAAGACTAAAGTAATCGAAGTGCCTCAGAATAGTGGCCAGCCCAAAGCAGGTGCTCTAGAATGTCAGTTGTTACCACTGAGTTAACATCATTCTTTTTATACTGCTAATATTTTTATCTGTTCCTTCCTCCTGGGTGAACTTCCGGCTCATCTATATTAAGTGATCACAATATAAATTTCAGTGTCTAGAGTAGGTTTCAGGGTGTTTTTTTTAAACAAAATCCTTTGCAAGCTTCCCATTGTGTTCCTCCCCACCCTCCCCCCCCTCCCCTTCTCCCAGTTCCCCTCCAAGCCTTCATTAAGGGACCCACACTGGATTAATGAGTACAGACATTGACTTGTTTTTCATTTGATGGCTTTTATTTCCCTGGCACACACACACACCAAGATGTTAAGACACGATGGGTGGGGGATAGCAGAGACCCTTTGAGTAAAAGGTGAAGATGTTACTGATGTGCCACAATGTTATTTTCAGTTGAAGTAACTGCCTCTTTTGTTACTTGTTCAGAATGCACACAGAGGTGAAGATAAAACACAGGGATCGGTGGGCGAGAGAGAACGCATTCCTGGAGAACTTTACAACACATTGCACCACAGTTTTGAAAGGTCATCACAGTGCTACTTAATATTCTTAATGTGCTGGGTATTGTTTTCCATACTGAATCCCAAAGTGCTTTCAGCAGCTAGAGAGCTGCCAACCCCTTTGCGCCCTGGGTTTTCTATTCCTTTCCCTCCCTCACTCCCCCACCCATCTCCTCCACTTTCCCCTTCTACATCTTTGTGCTCCCCCTCTCATTCCCTAGTCCCCTCTCACCATCGCTCCCTGGTGCATTTTTTTTTTATGGTAAATACAATAATTGTGCCCTGTAAGCCCACAGGGATAATGGGGCATTTGTCTCTGTGTATCTTTTTGGTAACTAAACCAGAGAAAAATGGTGAGTCTTCCCTTATTTACAAACAATGTACACAAAATTCCATTTAATTGGAGATGGCTTAGGCTGCTTTCTGATGTAACCTCCTTGCTACTTCAGATAAAAAACCTACCCAGGCTCTCATTTGAGCAGGCATTTTGCCTAAAAATTGACCCTTTGAGAGTCTCAGGGCAGCTCTCCACGGTTGTCATTAGCCTCTAGTGTGCATGTTGAAAACTAGCACACGGATTGGATGCATCCCAATCAGTTAGAGTGTAGCTGAAACTTGTACCAAGTATAAAAGAAAAAAATTAAATCAAGCCAATTGGTCTAAAAATAGCTTTCCCAGCTCAAACTTGAAGTTTTTGGTGAAGGACCTGTCTTGTATTTTGATATTAACGATAGCAAATGAGGGTGTTGGTTACAAGTTTATAGAGCCCAGTTATCTTGTTGAATAAAGAATGGACTGGCTGGCATTGGTTGTGATGAAGAATTATTATGTCATATATATGGGTGAGGGAATACACATGTATCACATTAGATCAGAACATTTGTCCCTCCTAAATATTCTAGCCAGGAAATTAATTCATTGGAAATCTTATTTACACATATGTTAGAGATGTTTATTACTTGTTCATTCTATGTAAATGGCTCTACTTTTATTAAAGACAAGTATCTATTTGAAAAGAAAAGTATTTCCCAGAGTTCTCACTCAGTGATGCCTGCATTTCACTGAGCTTTAGAAACAAGTGCCAGCTCTTGAATTAACACATGCCAGTTTTGCACAAGTGAAGGAAAAGTACTAATACCTAACATGAAGGATTCGTTTGAAGATCATACATGCAATATAGGGTGTATGCTAGCATTTCACAAATAGCAGTATTTTAAGAAAACATATTTTCCATAAAAATGGAGACCCGTGGAAAAATTGCGTCTTTCATACCGGATCTCCTGTCTTTAAGCTCCTGTTACTCCAAATTAGCTGCCACCTCTAACTATCTCTTTCTGAAAATGCCCTACTGACAGCGATGCCGTAATGCTACCTGGCACCAGTCTACTCTCCATTAATAAAAATGAAAATAATCGTCATCCTTAATAAGAACTGGGCCATTTTCCGTTAGTAAAAATCGGACCTTTCAGGCGTCTATCTTATCTAATCTCAGCCTTTCTGTTCTTAACAAGTTTACAGAAAGCCAATTTCACCCAATAAGTAGAAACAGGCATATGTTAAAAGAGCACATATTTAACAAATACACATATGCTTACAAATATACGTCCACATGTGTCCACACATACGTATGCTTGTGGAAATTCAAGCACCATGGCATTTATTAATGGAAAGCAATGTCTCCAGAGAAGGCAAAGCATAGTACTGAAACAGAAAGTAGTAAAAATGAGCAGACTTGAAAAGAATATGGTTAGCACACACATGTAAAGAAATGATAGGGAGTCAGGGGGCTGGGAGGCATAGCTAGGCACACAGGGGATGAAGAAACGTGTGTAGCTTGTTACGGAAGTAACCCCAGGTTGCAGGACTGTGATGCCAAAGCAAGTGCAGGACTGGTAACAGACTCACAGGTAAAGCTACATTGACGGAGAGGCCTTTCTGGAAAGAGAGAAGGAAGTGAGGCTCCCTCACTTCTACACATTGTGAGGGTTTCCATAGGATCAGAATTTGTTTAGCTATATATATTTTCATTTAATAATCTGATGTTACCAGGACATGTGGGGAAGGAAACGTTCTGGAAAAGGAAGCGGTAATGAGGAGAAAAGTCCTAGAAAGTCAGACTATGAAATGAATGGATTGGTGGGTTCTCCAAGTACTTAATTTCCTGTCTGGGAGGTAGGTTTCTGACTCTGTACCTTATGAGTGCGGTGACCTATCAGGCTGTTTGCTGTGACGTCTGCTGCTTTCCTGCCTGTTTTATCTCCTGGATGCCCACAATAATCTTAGAGGAGACAACAGAGAGCGAGCATATGTTCAATACAAAGGCCCCGTGAAATCTGTGAGCCTGCTGTGCATCAAGTCGATGTAATTCATTTATTTTTTTAAAGTGGTGATGATACGCTCTTTCCTCTGGATGACAAATTACAGAGCACATCTGAAAAGCCTTCTCTTCGGGGAAAACATTCTGCTGCTTTTTTGTTCCTTGCATAGCATCTTTATTATGTATGATGAATAAAGAAAAGCAACATTGATGGAAGAGCCCTAAAAAGAAAAAAAGATAAAAGTACTAGATTTGAATATGTGATTATAATAACAGACACAAAGATAATACACATGTTGTATAGACAGTACTAAGCTAGGAGCAGCCATCCTTAGAAAGGTTTTTTTTTTTTTTTTAAACTCTTTAAGATATAAATTATGGCTAAGTCTTACTGTCTTGTCACTATGTTGGGGGCAGAGTCTAGAACTGGTCAAGTTTATTGTAGCAGAGGCCACCATGAAAGTTTCTCTCTGTAGGATTCTGTCGGTTACCTGCAAATTGTGATGCCTCTCTAAGAAATACAAGAGAATAGCTTTGCTTTTCTCAAAGAATACTTTTGCTAGTTATTACTAAGACTTGCGTTAGTCCTTGCAGTATCTTTGCTATGCTTACAATGATAAAGATTTACCACTGATGTTTAAATATTATGATTATGATACTTGTCTTCAGGCTACCAGGCATCTTTATCATCTTTGATTTCTTAGTGTCCTCCCTAGACATTTCAGATACTTTTCCTGTCTCCTAAAAACCCCTTATGTTCCTCCCTGTACATAATTGTCTCTTTCTCTAATAAAAATCAAAGTCCTCCAGCCTGACCACCCTCATCTGCTCTTTTCTTCAGCTTCATCTATCTCTTCTATGAACTCAGAACCAGAGAAAGGGGAAGGGCACCTCTTGTCTGAGCCAAGTCCCTTTGTCACCCTCCACTTAGATCCTCTTTCTTCCTGCCCCAGGGGTCTTCCTGTGTTCATCATCTTTGTAGCAAATGTACTTCCTTCCAAAACTTCATGCTTCCAGGAATTTATAGGTCCCTTTTAAGTTGGGAAAACCATTCCTTTGATTCAAATATTCGTCACCATTCAGTGAACATTTGTTGAATGCCTATGTATCACTTAGTGTTGGGTGTTTGCAAGCAACTGAAACATCTGGTTACCTTGAACAAAGAAGGAATGTATTGGAAGGCTATGGGGTGACCGTAAAATGAGTGGAAAAGTTTCTTTGGCCTTGGAGATGACATAGGCCAGAGCAATTCAGGAGAATCCAGGTGGCAAAGACTGAAGAAAGATCTCTTCTTGAAATGAAATCAATTTTAACCACCCTCACTTTCTGTATCACTCTTCCCCAAATTTAACGTCTAGGGGGTGACCGGTTGGTTAGGGCCACAATCCCGTTGGTAGATCTGAGAAGGGTAGGAAATATGGACTTAACAGTCTCACTAGGTAATACTGCATCCCGAGTGGGAGGAGTAGTTTTGAGGCGCTGTTGCCAGGAAAAAGAGAACGGGTATCGGCAAACCCAAAAAATAGCTAGTCACGGTCATCTACGATATGTCAGGCAGCCACCATGCCTGCCTTTAGAATAGATGATGAATAGAGGAAAACTAACATTTACTCAAAGGAAAATAATGATAAAAGTTGTGGAAATGAATGTCAGTTTGTGATAATGAGTCCAAATGTATACATACCATGAGATATATAAGAGAAATAGTCTCTTTTCAAAGGTGAAGACACATGAAATTAACTAAAACATGAATTATGACTAATCACACTATCTTGTCCCAGTGAAAAGATAAGAGACTGGAGCCAGTCCAAGATGAGCAAGTACCTGTCCTCAAGAGCATATGGTCAGTGGGGAGTCCAATGTGGGAAGAAGTAATTTTAAGACAATATAGAAAGCTATTGACATGAGGACACAGAGAAAGAGCACCTAATCATAGGGTGGGCTGATTCTGAGGAGGTTTCCAGGAAGAAAAAAAAATATCTCAGCTGGAATTTAAGATCAAACAATCTGTGGTAGATGGAATGGTGCAGTGGTGAGAAGGCCATGCTAGGAAGAGAGACCAGATGGAGGAGAGAAGCAGCATGCATGTAAAACTTGTGTGGTCACCAAGTGGAGAAGGAATTTGAGGGAGCAGAAGGTTGGAAGTAGGTCTGTAAGGCACTGTTAGAGCCATCACGAAACATATTAGAGAGGGCCAATAGCATGAGGATTGGAAAATGCCTGTTGGTTTGGTAGATAGGAAGCCAGTGGTGAGGTGGGAAAGGGCAGTTTGAGTAGAGCAGGAAAGACAGGAAGAAACCAGATGTGGTGCCACGGAGGGAACTGGAGGTTCATGGGAAAGGAGAGAAGGAGGTCGACAGGAAATGGAGGATAGCATGGTGAGAGGTGGAGAGAAAGGAAGAAAAGCAGACTGACTCACACCTGATGGGGACTGAGCAGTGACGCCTGTACTCTTACACATTGCAAAGGTGAGGTTGGTAGAGAGAAAAAGACTGAGGACACACAGAAGGACACATAAAGATCAGAGGAACAAGAAGGAATGTTGGCCTTAAATGGAAGAGATTACTTATCCTCTGATACTGGTGATCAGAACATAAGAAGCGATGTCACTATATGGAAGTCTGTGAGTGGGAGGACAAGGACATCGAGAGAGGCTTTCATGGGTAACCTCAAGAGGAGACTAGGCACACTTGGGCATTAAAAGAAAACCTAGGTTCACATTTTGGTTCCACTATAAAAGCCAGGTGACCTCTGGAAAGTTACTTAACCAATCTAAGCCTCAATTACCCCATTTCTAGAATGGAGACCTGAAAGTACCCACCTCAAAATTAAAACACTGAGTACTGTTGCTGATACCTAGCCAGGACTTAATAATGGCATCTATTAGTAGCTGTATACGTATATACAAGCAAAGTATTAATGAGTTACTTTATAATACACACGATCCCCTATTTGAGAGTAGAGTCTAGAGCCAGTGAGCCCCAGCCGTGCCGCTTATCTTTTGTGTGACCTTGGAATGATAATAGTACTTACCTCATAGGGTTATTGCAAAGGCTAAATAAATTAGCTCACATAAAACACTCAGGATTCTATTATTGGTATCCTGATTTCTATTTAAGTTTCAAAGCAGCACCCTTCAATATATATTGTCATCTGTATTTTATAAGGGAGGCCCTCAGAGTGCAGAAGAGTTCAATGGCTTGCCCAGAGGTAGATATCTAACAAATGGCAGAGATGGACTAAAACCCAGATTCCCTGACTCTCCACATTTTATCTGCTGGGCATTAACTATGACTTTGGATGCACTGCCTGCCTTTGACCTTTAGTACTGCTCATCCATACTCTTAACTGGTCATCATCACATACTCTGTCAGTTCTTCTTGACCATTAGCCTCCAGTCTCATCCTGGGGTCTAGCCAACTAATTGTTTGTCCTGCCTTTGTGACCAGAGGCTTAAGCTCCAGCTACTGATGGTCTGTATATAGGTAAGGGGCACAGGGTAAGTATAAATTTGATTCACCTGAGGATTGTTCCATGAGTACATGATGGAGGTCACAAACATTTAAGAGAAAGTATACCATAACACCTAGTGAATGTTACATTTGTTTCTGTGAATGTAGTGAAAGAGATCTGGCCAGTTCCAAAGATGCTACTCATCTGTGCCTGCTCTACCTATGCGTGTCTACACGCGTAGCATCTTTCTCATCAGTATGGCCAGGTGTTTCATTGCAATACAATTCAGCTCATTGGAAGCACCCAAAGACTTACCTTCTGGATTGTACTGTGGATGCTTGATGATAAAAGTCTGACTCTGTTTCTGCTCTTGTAGCAAATCTGATGGGAATCTCAGTTCCAAACGTTGTATCACATCGTGACCTTTCTTTGATGTATCTTGGTGTGGCAGACAGATGTATCTAAGCATCAAATCCAAAGTATTTCAGACCAGCCTTGTTCTTCGTAACACGATTAGGAGACAGAATGGCCCTTCTGTGCAATCCAGCTTTACCATATAAAAGAAAATGTACGTAAAAAGCAGATTCTCCATATTTAGACATGAGGTTCTTTGGGGTCAGGTTTTATTTAATTTCCATACACTTAGGTTTTACGTTCAAAATGTATTTCCACTTCATGGACTTAATGAGTCAAACATTAAGGATTGAAAGGAGAATTCCAATAGTATTTTAAAACAATTAAGCTGCAGAATGTCAATATTTGGACACCTAAAAAGAAAATATTTCTTTTAATGAGTGCTAATGTAATCATTAATATACCAAAGAAAGGGTGCATGGAGACCATTGAATTCACTAATGTCTTAAAGAAGGGCAGTTTTAGTTCAACTGCTAAGGAAATGTTTTATTTCAGCTAGGAAGAAAAGGGTTTTATATACAAATGAAATGGCTTTACAGTATGGGAAGGATTTGGAGGGAGTGAAAAAGAAAGCCCTAAGCATCAGAAGTATTAAACAGGGATGTGCAGGAAGGACAAGGAGGAGAGGAGGGCGGGGTAGAGGGTGCTCTCTAAATGGGCTTCATTTCAGATCCTTGACTGCTCTTGCTGGCTCCACATTAGAAGCTGCTTCTGTAAATGGTAAAGGGACCCTTACATATTGTCAGGGCCACCTGATGCATGGCTGTGAACCTCACAAACACAGGGCAAGAGAAGGCACAAAATAATGGGAGAGCAGACCCTGGGACCCATTTCAAGCCAAGAAGAGAGCAGAAAGATGCACAGAAGAAAGTCGCACAGGTGCCACATGGAAGGTTTCTGCTCTGCTCAGTTATCTCAAACCCATAGGATAAATGTCAATTTTAAGCCAAATTTACTAACCTGGAGACTTAGGATTTTTCATCATCCCTTCTGTCACTGGTGGGAATTTTGATATTGATGCAACTCAGAGGGACTGTGGAGTGGTCCCTCCGATGGATTCTGTGGTATAACTAAGGATAAGAACTGGGTACTTAGATTTTCTTAGAAAATGTGGGAAATGAGTATCATTTGTTAGAAGAAGAAATATTGAAACAACAACAGGGCTTACAAATGTGTTGACTGAAGGGAAAAAATTTAAATAGAAACTTGGGTGCCAAAGAAGTAAAGGGATGTAAAAATGTAACCAACTGTCTAAAAAGATTTATAAAGCCATTCATTTGCTTAGCGAATATTTTCAAAGCACCTACTATGTGCTAAACACTGTGCCAGGCTCTTCATATACCATGGTTAACAAGACAGTTGCTGACCTTGTGGAAGGTCCAGACAAGTAGATAGGAGTTAACAATGAAGTTTGATCTGCGTTCTGATGGATGATCATACTATAATGAGACCAAGAGCCAGAGCACCTACCTGAGCTTCCAGTGTGTTACTGACAACTTGTTAGGAGATGTGAAACTAAGATGATAACTGAGGGGAAACGGTAGCCAGGCAAATGCAAGCATACCTGGAAGACTGAATGGCTGAGGCCTGGAGGACACCCGAAAGGCCTGCACAGCTCACTGGAGAAGTTGGTGGGAAAGGTAGACCACTGGGGCGGCAGGAAGCTGAAGGAAGAGAAGTAGCATTTATTGAGAAACCACTGTCAGGCATGTTTTACATACATTATTTTATTTCATCTTCAATATAGCAGATTTTGCCTTCATTTCACAGATGAAGAAAAAAGAATTGCAGGGAGAATAGGTGACTTGGCCAAGGACACACAGCTTAGTGCCAACCTCATTAGAACCCAACCTCAACCATTTCTGTCCCTGAGCCTTCATGCTTACCATGGATTTAAGGAAACAATAACCATTGGCACCTGGGCGGCTCAGTTGGTTGAGTGACCAACTTCGCCTCAGGTTATAATCTCATGGTCCATGAGTTCGAGCCCCGTGTGGGGCTCTGTGTTGACAGCTCAGAGCCTGGAGCCTGCTTTGGTTTCTGTGTCTCCCTCTCTCTCTCTACCCCTCCCCTGCTCACGCTGTCTCTCTCTCTCTCAAAGAATAAACATTAAAAAAAAAAAACAATAACCTATTTCCCAAAGATGGCTAATTAAGCCACAAACCAAATCAGTCTTAACCTTTAAATAATGTCAAATCTTTTCTGGGGAAAGTTTTCATGTCTGGTACAGGGTCCCTCAACGAAAGAGTGACAGGTATATGGAGTGTGTATGGTGTAAGAAGCAAAGTGATAGTAATATAACGGGAACCACAGTCTTAGTTTCCTTGGATCTTCAGTATATCCCGTTAAGGTTGAGGTGCATTTGCTAAATCCACATCACCCTGCTGCTCCTTGTACTTGCAACTGAATGCAAAATTCGTTGCTTCCTGCTCCGTTCATCTTGTGACGAGGACTTTTTTGATTATAGTTAGTTTTACACTGGTCTGTGTCTTCTATGAGTTGTAAAATCTGTCTCACAGACTCACTTGGTAGAGTGCGTGAGATCAGGCCGATGTAGATTCCTAGTCCTACTGTAAACTACGCACTACGGTAAAGTGCGCTTTATATACTTTAATTGAGTGCAGTGGTGAGGTGGTACATGTTGAACAACCGGTTCTTAGGGGAAAGAAATTGCTAATTTGTAACATTTGCCAATTTCCATAGTCTAAATGCTCCCCTGGTTGCCAGCTAGCAGTGTGATGTCACTGAGTGAGGACTTCGAAGAGCTGTGTCAGAGGGTGGCGTTGTCTAGTTTTCCCACCATTCACATATACTAGATATAAAAAGGTAGTAAGATAATTAGCAAGTACTGTGTTTTGAGTACTTACTGGCTTTAATGTCAATATGGCTTATTTAATTGCAAGTTTATATAACTTGATTTTTAATAATGGGTGTGTCCAACAATTGGCTCACAGAATTCCTGAGAATTTAGCAATTGGCCCTTCCGAGCCAGTAGCAGCTGGCTCCAGCACACCACTGAATCATGAGCGTCTAAGGCAGGAAACCTCTTTGTGCTCATCATTGTGTTTTCAGTGCTTTGTATGTGGCCTAGAACTCAGAAGATGTTTGGTTCATCAATAAATTATGAATAGAAAAAAAAAAAGCACAGGCAAATGCAAAACCAAGTTGCTGCCTCAATAGGAAAAAGACCTTAGATATGTCCCATAGCCTCTCTGGTCTCTCATGCTTCATCTGTAAGGCAAGGGGCTTGGATGATTTTCACTGACCTATGGCTCCCTGCAGCTCTCACATTCTACATCTTCTAATGACCAAAAGAAGCAAAATCTGTGATTATCCAACTATTTTCTTACCTGTATGCTTATATTGTGGTGACAACATTATAATTACCTCATGTAGGACTTAGGCACCAAGTGAATAGGAGATTCAGAACTTACTTTATTTTGAATAGAGATGAAGACTACTTAATTTGCTTCTATTTACTCTGGAATTGTTAGGCCATTTGTCTAGATTTGCTTTAGCAGGGCATCATCATGTGGTCTTATATATTTGGATTTAATGAAAAAATCTGACTATTTAAGTGATAGGGGAAAAAAAGGTCCTCATTTTCAGATGTTTGATAAAGCTTAAATGCTAACTTTTTTGGAGCTATGAGCTTATGATTAATTTTGTCAAGCATTTCCTTTGAGGGGGAGATCAGAATAAACACTAAATTCAATAAATAACCACATTACGGAAAGAACCCAAATGTTCATTGATGATGAATAAAGAAGACACACACACACACACACACACACACACACTGGAATATTACTTGCTGATTAAAAAGAATGAAATCTTGCCATTTGCAACAACACAGATGGAACTAGAGTGTGCTATGCCAAGCGATATAAGTCAGTCAGAGAAAGATAAATACATGATTTCACTCATAAGTGGAATTTAAGAAACAAAACAGATGAGCTATATTGGAAAGGGAAGAAAAAATAAGATAAAAATGGAGGGAGGTGAACCATAAGAGACTCTTAAATGGAACAAATTGAGGGTTGCTTGGAGGAGTGTTGGGTGGGAGGGATGGGGCTAAATGGGTGATGGGCTTTAAGAAGGACATTTTTTGGGATGAGCACTGGGTGTTATATGTCAGTGATGACTCACTAAATTCTACTCCTGAAGTCATTATTACACTATATTTAAGCTAACTTGGATTTAAATAAAATTAAAAAAAATAATAAACACTAAAGATAAAGCCTTTAACATAGTTTAAGCCATTTTTCTAAAACTCGTCTGATCCCCTCTTTCCTCACGGAATACTGGTATTCCATGAAACCCAGTTTGGAAAATGCTGCTCTTGATGCTTTTTGATAACTAGCCATGAATTGGACCAGAAATAAATGGTTTTATTATTTGTTTATATGTGTTGAATAATTTACAATTTTGAAGTTTCATGTTTTCAATGATTAATTTAGAATTCTACCTATCCAGGTGTTATTAAACACCATTAACCTGATCTTTAGTAGAAAGCAAAAATAGATGGTGTATTAGAGTAATCTCACAGTAAATGTGGAAAGACTAAGACCTTTTCCTCTTCCAGATTTCCTGAAGATATCCAGTGTAATTTGCCACCCCATTCACCTTGTTTGTAAAATGAGGCAGATAGACTAGATATGTCTCAGAGTGTCAGACTTATGCTGTTAGCCGTGTCACCAATGCAGAGGGAGCTCTGTCAATGGGGAGGATTATGGTACTAAAACCTGAAACACATTTGGAGAAGTGAAGGGGGAACCAGAGAAGAGTTTAATTAATCTACATGTTCTGATGTTTGAATGTTGACACACTCAACCACACTTAGGTCCAAGAGAACTTAGAAAAAAAATTTCCCCTGGGAGAATAGACTTGATTTACATGGGACTTCTTTCATTAAATTCAGTGAAGCCTGCAAAACTTGCTAATGAAGGAAAATTATGAAGTATTCTGGCTCAATTTACTTGCTCTTTCCATAATGATTTGGCCTCAGACCATCTTACACAGACTCTAAGGTAATCAAGTTTCCAAGAAATTAGCCTTTCATTCTTTAGCTTAAGATCCAGAGAAGTATGTTTTGCTCTTATCAGAAGGATTAAGAAGATACGGTAAAACTGGATTGGTAATCTGACTTTATTGTAAGACATTTAGGTTATGTTAGACATTAAATTTTAACATATTTTTTGAATATATGCAGATGTCTCCATAGAACTTCTCAACTTTCCTAAGGCATTACTGATTTCTCAACCCTTAGGAAAAAGGTCTAGAACAGATGTTTCATGGAAGTGTGGGGGTGAAATAGTTAATTCTTTGCTATTTCAAGGATTTGAGATTTTTATGTTGCCCTCTCCAATCTATCCTGTACTTTGCAGTCAGAGTGATCAATATTAGCATACAGATCTGTTTAAAACTTTCCTTTAAAGCGGTCCCAGTGCTCTGAGCAGAAGGTACAAACTCCTCAGCTGGGAGGTTCAATATGATACAACTGTTGTCTGCCACTCTCCTCTTGAGTAAGTTAGGGTGGGCTTTACATTGGTTTTTGGTTTTTCCATGGTGTCACTCAACTCTCAAGTGTTTACCACACCACAGATTACTCAGGCATCAAGAACAGCTCAGGTCAACAGCAAGGATTTGTTCGTTGTAATCTACTTAGGGACTCAGGCTCCCTGGGTGTCTCCACGTCGAATGTTGCTGGTTGTTCTACTAGAGGGAAAAAAAGCTATGGAGAGTCCCACCTCAGCAACTAGGTGCTCTGACCTTGACCTGACCCTTGTGCTCACAACTCACGGCCATAACTAGTTACAGGAACTCATCTAGCCACAAGAGAGCCTGCTGTGTGTCCAGAGGAAGAGAGGGGTGAACATACTGGTGAACAGTGCTGATGACTGCCACAAGGCTTCAGTTTTTTGCTATTGACTGTCCTCTACAGATCTACACTCCAGAGGTCATCACAACATCAGCCATTTAGCTGTTCATGCCCTTCATCACAGCACGAGATCTGTTCACTCAGCCTCTTCACCTATGCAATTCTTTCACTTACTCCTCTCTCTTCCTTCCCCCTCCTTCACTTTGCATTGAGGCTCAAAATATTCTTCCTCTTCTTCTTTTCCTCTTCCTTTATAACTCAGTTTTTCTATTACCTTGTTCAGGAGGCTTCTCTCTGAATTTCACAAAGCTGCATTCCACAAAGCTGACCAGTCCCTTCTCTGGTCTCTGTAACAGAAACTGTATCACACTGTATTGCAAATGCTTATTTATCTACCCCTGTCTTGGAGATGGGTAAAGAAGCATTTACAATTCACTGTTCCAAGTACCTTGCACAGTGCCTGGCAAAGAGTCAATAAATAAACAATTAATAATTGCTGTTTGAGTGAGTTTGTTCCAAGAGCTTCTTTATAGTGAATAACAGCATCATTATGGATGTGAGAAATTCCTTACACCCTAGTTTTCAGACTATTGCATTAGTTAAAAGAATGATCCAATCATAGGTCTATTGGTTTACTTGATGACAACAATTCAGAAAATGAGTTTTAGATTTTCATGTGGCTGAGAATATACCTAGCCACTCAAGCTAGTGGTGCCATACATGGGGTTGAGCAGCAGCATGTAACATGGAGTGTAAGTTCAAAGTAAAATATTCTAACGTACTTGGCCCTTAAGAGCATAAAGTAAATAGTTACCAAATAATACTGCTTGTTCTTAGAATCCAGCCTTGCAAATACAGCTAGTCAACACAAACAGGTCAACTTTGTTTAAATACATTACTTTCCGGGGCGCCTGGGTGGCGCAGTCGGTTAAGCGTCCGACTTCAGCCAGGTCACCATCTCGCGGCCCGTGAGTTCGAGCCCCGCGTCGGGCTCTGGGCTGATGACTCGGAGCCTGGAGCCTGTTTCTGATTCTGTGTCTCCCTCTCTCTCTGCCCCTCCCCCGTTCATGCTCTGTCTCTCTCTGTCTCAAAAATAAATAAACGTTGAAAAAAAATTTTTTTTAAAAATAAATACATTATTTTCCTTCTCTGAACACTTAGAAACTAGAGGAAGAGATAATACAAACATTTCTTGCTTTCAACTTGACAATCTTCAAAAGAAACTTTCAACCTATGCATCAATCATATGGGAAATTTAAATATGAAGTAAGAATAATTTTATGTCTCATTCCACAACTGATAGTGTGTGGTTAAATTACCCAAGGAGGCAGTTGAGAATACCAATCCCTGTCATTGGCCTATTCTTCAAATTCTGTCCCACAATTTGCCAAGTTTCTCAGACGAAGCTCAAGCAACTCAAAGAATTAACACAATTGTTAAGGCACATTCTTAAAGTATAAGCATTTGGGATTAGCTCTGAGCCTTATGTATAAAAGTTGCCAAAAAACCAAGGGGATAATAGCATATAAGCAGGAAGAAAGTTTTCATGCTACACACACACACAGACACACACACGCACGCGCGCACACACACACACACACACATATGTGTATACATAATTATTTACATATATATTACATGCTTTAAAGTCTGAGAAAATTGTTACTAGAACATCAAACACCAGGTAAACTCATTTCATGGGAAAAGAATACATCCAAAGAAAGGATTAAAAACCAAATAGTCTAATTCTGTAAAATACTTGACTCAGATTGTGGAGACCTGTTTTGTTTCCTTCAGAGCCAGAACTGGGAGAGATTAATAGTGAACTACGGTGAATACATTCTGAGGCCAAAACTTAACATCTGCTGAAGGATAGGTGTCAATTCCATGGGACACTGGGGAAGAGAAACCCTCTGGGTCTCTGCAGTGTTGCTTTTCTTCTTTTTCAACCCCCCCAAATGGATACAACCTTAACAGAGTGAGAGGAGAGCTAGCTTGGCCAAAGAGGACTCACAGGCTGAGATTTGTTCCATGTGGTCAGCATAATCCTAGACCTAAGGGGATTCTTTACATAACTACCAAATCCAAACACCACTTTGCAAGGTACCCAAATACTTTCAACTTTGTTATGCAAATAATGCACAATTAATGTTGCTTATGAATTTTACACAATCGTTGTATCTTGATATGTGGTTACATTTGTGTATGAATTTGTTTTGATAATTTTATAATTTCTTTAGGTAGTCAATTTCTTGAAGACATGGAACATGTGTGGAATGAGAACTATAATTTTTTTTTTTTATAACCTAGTGTCAGGTATCTTAGGAATGGTAAACATGTGTAAGAATAATAATGAAAAAACTATTCCAGAAATGACATGAAAGTGCTGAAAAGTTCTCAAGACTTTATAGATAGCTTAGAACTAATGTTTAATTTGGGGACAAAACAGATAGAAGTCTGAAAAGATCTTTCCCCACTGTGAAGTTAAGTTGAAGGTAAGTTGACAGTATTTATGAAAAATATTAGCTAACTTTTGTTTGAATAATTGTCATAATCATTATCTCAGTCAAACATATCTAAGTATTTTTACAGAAAAGTGTTTAACAACTTAAATAAACTCTTACTGAGCCAGGGAGTGGGAGAGGCAAACAGCTGTTATACCCAGTGGTCAGAATGGTGTATTTACTCCCTGTAAGGGGTGAAGGAGGTCACTCTCATGCCCTTGAGAGAAGAGTGGAAAATGGTAGACAGCTGCCCCCACTGTTGGAACTTACCAGAACTAGAAAAGGCAGGTCTAGATGAAGTCACTGGCTCTGAAAATCTGACTTCTTCCTCTCTTGACTGTTTTGCTAGATGGGTCCTGAGACTGCCAGAGTCCAGGACCTAACTGAAGCTTTCAAACAGAGAATGTGCATGAGAAGCCATCGAAAATTCCATGTTTCAGAGCTCACAAGATTGGTAAAGGTCACTGAGCCTAAGTCTTTCATTTTACAGATGGGAAACCTGAGGCCAAAAGGGGTTCTGTGACTTGCCCAAGCTCACACAAGTGAGTAACACAAAAGCCAGACTCTTGACTTCCAGCCCAGTGTATTTTCCATGACACAACACAACACATGAGTCATCTGGAGAAAGGAGCCTAGAATTATAAGGGTGGGGCAGCAATTGAAGAGAGATTTAGGTATGTAGCTTTGGCAGAGTGCTCTCTTTAAGACAAAGGAGTTATTCTGGAGTAAATGCCCCAGTGTTAACATTTAGAAATCACAATACCCAGTGGGATCTTCAGCTGTCAGGGTAAGACGTTTGCTTTCTAGAGAAAAACAAAAACAAAAACAAGTTTGCCCTGACAAGGGTCTAACGATTGCATAGGCTCTCTGTGGGACCACAGTCATAAAAGCTTGTCTTGGTTTGTCAGAGAGAACCCCACCATGGCAGGGTGGACTGCAGGCCCCTGTGGCTAGCAAAAAGGGTGGCTTTGGGAAGGGTGGTACTTTCTAACAGATGGCTCCCATCTGGCCACCAAGTCAGAACCACTTTTGTGAAAAGGCTGCTGCTTTCCAGGGTTTCTGGCATGTGCGTTCCAAACAGGATCAAGAACATCTGGAGAACTTGGAACCAGAAATATGCTTAGGTCATGGCCTCTAGGCAAACGATCAGCAAACTGAGTCACTGAAATCTCTGTTTCGGAAAGCATTAGCTGAGGGTCTGGAAGCAGTGCTTAGGTGAGCCCATATCCATGGGTCCTACTTCTATCTCCTCCTGCTTCTCTGGGTTTGGCTTGTACTGGAGCCCAAGTTTCATATGTGAACAGTGCTTTCCAACTAAGGAATTTAAATGCACAAGGAAACAGAATAATCGTAGATTAATAGGGGATGCTGGGATAGGTGGTAGAAGACCTGATCCTTGAGTCCTTACAAATGTCTGTGGTGGGTATTAGGAGGAAAGGTATGGGGGAACGGGCTTCTTCTAAGATATTGAGAGAACTCTGAAATATTTAGAACCTCCATAGTATGTTCCAGAGTTGATGGCATGAATGTCATGAGGTGAGGTTTTGGTTTTCTTGCTGTTCCATATATTTTCTGTGCCCAGAAAGGAAGGAAAAAAGAATGACAGAAATGTAATGTGCATAGCATATATAAATTTTACTCTGAAATGGAATTTGTAGAAAAGTGCCTTTACAGTTAGGACTGAGAATCTAAGATAGTTCTCAGTATTTCTGAGCTCTCTACTACCACCATCATCTACCCGCACAGTTATCATTTTAGCACTTATTAACTTGTAATTTTCCATTTTCTTCTTTCTGTTAGCTTCAGATTCTAAATACCTTGAGGGCTTTATTCCATGATCCATTCAGCACAGAACTGTACTTATTGAAAGACCAGAAGCAATGATATTAATGCAGCAATAATTGACAGTGATGATTATGATTATAGCAACAATTGTACATGTGCAGCATTCTATATGTGGCTTGCAAAGCACTTTCACATATATTGTACCATTTCAAAATTTGACTAAATTTGTGGAGGCAGATGGTTCCTTTTGAGAAAACTGAACCTCAGGTGGAAGCACTTCCCCTTGGGCTCCCAACTGATAACTGAACGAAATTCAGCCCAGGTCTTCTGTCTCCAGTTCAGATACTTTTTCAATGGTCAAGAGGGTATCTAGATTTCAAACAATGTGTTCGTCAGAGAATTGACTCACCAAAGTTGCTAGTTTTATACATATATATTATGAGAAATGGAGGTGTGTACAATTTTGTCTTCAGTGTTTAATTATGCAAAATTTTGGAGCAACAAAGTCGCTTTTAATTAAGAAGCTTTATAATGATAAAGTCTAATTCACAACTAAACCAAACCAAAAAAAAAAAAAAAACAAAAAAAATCAAAGGGCCTCTAAAGCCTTAAATGAAGAGATTCTTGAGTAAAAACATCAGTTGTTCAGCCCCTTTTTTGGGTACCACAAGCAGCATGTCTTTATTCATATCACGTAACATTGATTTTTTCCCATCTAAAAAATGATAAAGCTGAACCAAATGGTGCACCTGTCAATTCCTGTCCTTAGTCTGTTCAGGCAGCTATAACACAAACATCATAGATTGGGGGGCTTAAACTACAAAAATTCTCATAGTTTTTGTGGCTGGGAAGTCCAAGATCAAGGTGCTAGTAGATTTGGTGTTGGGTGAGGACCATGGTTCACAGACTTTCATCTTGTCCTTGTGTCATCACTTGGTGGAAGGGGCAAGAGAGCTCTCTGGGGTCTTTATTATAAGGGCACTAATGCCATACGTGAGGGCTCCACCCTTCTGACCTAATGACTTCCTAAAGGCTAAAGGTGTGCCTTCTAATGCCATCATATTGGAAGATAGGATTTCAATATATAAATTTTGGGAGGACACAAACATTCAGTCCACAACACTTCCCATGACAAAATTCCATGCTTCTGTTATGCTAATTAAAAGAGTTGGAAGGTAAGCGTTAATTACGGCTGTGCAAAGCATAGTACTTATTTCTAGTGGGGCGACTTCTCTTATTTGGCCACTTGAACACAGTTATTGATATGCTGTTAATTAGGATTCAGGAGATAAAGTTCTCCATATACAAAACGGTTAAGGATTAGAAGTCAAGGTTTGAAAGGTCACTTTTAATCAGTCTGTAACTATAGGAAAATCAAGAAACTGGGAGACATGTTCCTAAAGGGTTTGAAATTATGCACCTAGATTGGCCATCTTCCACAGATTACCATCGGTCAAGGACATGATCAAGCACATTTAGTAAAACTACATTGAAGATTGTATTGTAAAAATAAGAGGTTTCTTAAATACACTTCTTCACATCCTATTTATACTATTGCCTCTCCTCAATTCAGGAGCCGTGCCTGCAGGGCTGGACACTGCCACTAAATAATCACTAGGATGCCCTTTCTAAGGAGGACCAATGGTCTGTTGGTGAGATGTGCTAATAAATCACATGCAGAACCTGATATCCAATGCTATGTGGAAATTACTGTTTCAGTAACCTCATAGAATGGATTCACAGTCATAGCAAAGCATAATTTGGGAATGGAAGCCTTCCTTATGTAGGAAATGTTAAGCATAAGAGTGGTTCTTGTTCGCTCACAGAATCTCCTAACGGGCATCTGTTTAAATCCTGTGGTGAGAGAACTCAGAACCTAGAATCAGTAAAATATTAAAATAGCCTACTGAAAATGAATTCACTGAGGGCTTACACCAGATGCATTCAAAAGTCAACAATTTTAATGCAACCTGGGTGTTCATGAAAGGCCCAGAGAGTTACAGGCTGAAATCTTAATGCAGCCACCTCTGCGTATAAAATCTAAATTTTAAACTGTAGGTTTCATTCAAAGCAAAGTTGTTAATGCTGAAGGATCATGTTGGATCAGTGAGAATTGCTTGCAGAGGACTGGCAGGGAGGCCAAAGCAGTGGAGGCTTGATGATGGCGTGGGTCTCAATCATCCAGAATGGCTTTAGCTGATGCACCCAAATACATCGGAACCATTTTCTCTGAGTTTCAGAATCATTTCTAGGAGTGTATGGAGCTTGTGGAAAATTAATCACTCAGTAAGGCCTTTCCTTCTCTGTTAATATTTTTAATGACTAATACCCAAGTAGAGTGAACATGAAGAAAAACTATGATAAAATTAATCTAGTGGGTAGATATCAGGAACAGTCTGTAAATTGTTATGGAAATAATATCAATAGTAACATAAGCAGCATACGTGGAATGTTTACTTTGCTGCAAAATGTATGCTGAGATGTTAATTCTGACAACATGCATGTGGAGGTAGGTATGAATGTTCTGATTTTATAGAATTAAGGAAGTGAGCCTGGGAGAAAAGAAGCAGCATGCTCCAGGACACCTGCCAGAGAGCTCAACAGTCACGGTTGGAATGCAGATGTGTCTATACTCATGTTCTCTCACTCTCTTCCTTGCCGGGAGCAATCTAGCTGAAGGATGGTAAACAACATGGAGGAAGTTCCTAGAGGAAAATAGGGAATTTACATGATATGATGATCTCATTTCATATGATGATGGAAATTAAATTAAATTTTAGCTTCTAGCAATTAAAAGCTCTCTTTTCCTCCTATTCCTGCCACTGCCTTTGGGTCTCCCAAAGGTTGGATATTAACCATACAACAGAGACTTTTTGATACTAGAGCAAGATTTATTCCAAACTGTTGGTGGCCCAAGGACTATGTCATTCACTTGGCATGCATTATTGCTGTGAGCCTCACTATGATGCAGCAAGATGGCTAGTATTCCCATTTTGCAGCTGATTAAAAAAAAGTCTCAGAAAGTTTAAGTAATATTCCTAATATCCTGCACTTCTTAAGTGGAGTGGGATAAGAACTGAGGGCTGCTTGACTCTGACAACCAGCCCTGTGGGAAAACAGGGTATGAACTGTGTTTCTGATCCCAGGCTACTCATTAGAAACACATAGCACTTCAAAATCAAAAATACCTCGATTTCCCCTCAAACCAATCAAATCAGAATTTCATGGTGAGGGAGGACCTGGGTCTCCATATTTTCCAAAAGCTTCCCGAGAGCTTCTAATAAGTGGTCAAGAGTGCGAACTATTGCCATATCCAGCCATTGACTAAGCCAGTTTGTGGCATATGATAATCTTTCAACAGCACGCTGACTTAAAGATTAGTTTTGTTGTTGTTTTTGTTGTTTTGTTTTTTAGCTACTATGACAAATCTAATCTCTTATATGCTGGTAAATGGTATCTGATAGCTGACATTATCTATTCAATTGTTAAGGATTTGATACGCAAGGATTTTCCTGGCAGTGGATAAACATAAGCAGGAGAGTCAGAAGAGGTACGGCAAAGGTCTATCTATCCTGATGGCTGCTTCATTTTTCTAGTAGGTGTGGAAATGGAATTAGTAGCCTTTGTGTTTAGGACTTAGTCCCGGTGAATACCAGAGTACTCATTCCCCAGGATGGCATACAAGAGCCTTTGGTGGACTGAGAAGAAAATTCTTGTCATTGTCCTGAACTTTTGCATCAGTGGTCACATACTCTTGATGTAATAGACACAGGTAATTCTGGTCATAGCTTCCACTATCAGTCTTTTCTCTGCAACATAATGGTCAGCCTGATATGGCATAGTACGGACTCTGCTTTACTTTAGACTCATAGAATGATGGAATGAAGGATCCTTTTGGGTAGATAATTTCCTCCAGTGACATTTTCATGATACATGACAGAAGGAATGGTATTCCTTCCTTCTCACTCTGACCTCCTTCTCAACTCCAGACACATAGTAAATGATTACACAAACCTGGGGATAAAACTGTTCCAGAAGTGAGAGACCCAGCTATGTTTGTAAAGGTTGCCTGAGATGATTCTTTCAAGTCCCCACAAGCTATCATGTAAAAAAAAAAAACCAAAAAAAAAACAAAAGGACCTAATGATTTGCATTGGTAATTATGATGTTAAATTTAACTTCAAACAGGGAGATGGCTAGCAGAACGTGTTTTGAGTTTAAGTTGTCAGTATTCTGTGTCAAGTTTGAAATCAGTATACTCAAACTGGAAGCTGGCTTTGTAGTAGAATCTGTGATTGCAATGCTAAAATATTGTTTTAAAATATGGATCCAGGGGCGCCTGGGTGGCTCAGTCGGTTGAGCAGCCGACTTCGGCTCAGGTCACGATCTCACGGTCCGTGAGTTCGAGCCCCGCGTCGGGCTCTGTGCTGACAGCTCAGAGTCTGGAGCCTGTTTCAGATTCTGTGTCTCCCTCTCTCTGACCCTCCCCCGTTCATGCTCTGTCTCTGTCTCAAAAATAAATAAATGTTAAAAAAATAAAAAAAAAATGGATCCATTGGAAGAGATAATAATGGTGCATATTTGTATATTAGTTGGATGGCAGATATTTAGCGTGTTCCCATGCTCCTGGAAGGCATTCCTGATTGATCAGGATACTTTATCTCCTCTTTCTCTGGTTAGGCACAGACATGTACTCAGAAACATTATTAGCACTGTAACCCATGCAGCAACTGCTAATAGATCAGATTTGGCACTAAAGATAAAACCTATTATAGCAAGTTACAGTTTACAAATTATATTCATGCTTATTACCTTGTTAATATTGCAAAGTTAAAGTCTCTATAAGATATTAAGGTGGAGGTGATTATAAAAGATGGCAGGGCTGCTCAAATTCCTTTTGGTCTTTTTGTTTTGTTGTTGTTGTTTTTTTTCAACGTTTATTTATTTTTTGGGACAGAGAGAGACAAAGCATGAACGGGGGAGGGGCAGAGAGAGAGGGAGACACAGAATCGGAAACAGGCTCCAGGCTCTGAGCCATCAGCCCAGAGCCCGATGCGGGGCTCGAACTCGCGGACCGCGAGATCGTGACCTGGCTGAAGTCGGACGCTTAACCGACTGCGCCACCCAGGCGCCCCTCAAATTCCTTTTGAATGATAGGTAAATACTGCAACCTTTTTAAAAAAAAAATTTTTTTTTTAACATGCTTCCATGTTCCTAAATCCAGCAGGGGGAGTATCCTGCTTTCTCAGACCCCTTTTAACACCTACTTAATTTCAATGTTGACAGTTTATTTTATCATTCCCCCCCCCCCCCCATGCTGGAGGAGCCCATTGGGAAAGATCACATTGGGCCTTACAGGATCAACTATTGAGGGACTTAAAGCTTTAGTCCTCCACTGACAAAGTCCTATCTGTGGTACCTCTTGCTCTTCTCTTCTCTTTGACACCAAAGCCATATATGGGCTGTAAGCATTTTTGTTAGACGTCCTATCTTTATAACTGAACATGAAATCATGATCAGATACTCTCTATAGTCATAGGTTGTATGATCTCCCTGTGTACTGGATAGGTTTCAACTTAAGTACTTATATCCAATCTCCCAAATTCCAACTTAGTTTATATGGTTCTGTTTCTTGCCCCCATTAAAGGAAAGATTGTGGCATTTCTTACAGGAATAGGCTGCCATTTCCTGGCATGTGAGGTAATGTCCCTTTGCTAACTGGCATCATGCTTGTTAGATCAGTGCATAGGTTGTGGCATACTTTATAATATAAGGAATAAAAATCTTTGTTGCCCTCAAAAATGTGCCCTAATATGAAGAATTGTCAAACAATGGTTCATGGGCTAAATACAGCCTGTGACCTCTTTTTGTACAACTCTTGAACTAAGAATGGGTTCAACATTTTTTAAAGCATTGTAAAACAACAACCAACAAGAAAACCAAAGTACATACATGAACAAGAATATGCAACACAGACTGTATGTGGTCTGCAAAGTCTACAATGTTCTGTAACTTGCTTTTTTCTTTATTTTTTTTTAATTTACATGCAAGTTAGTTAGCATATGGTACAGCAATGATTTCAGGAGTAGATTCCCTTAATGCCCCTTACCCATTTAGCCCATCCCCCCCTCCCACAACCCCTCCAGTAACCCTCTGTTTGTTCTCCATATTTGAGTCTCTTATGTATTGTCCTCCTCCCTGTTTTTATATTATTTTGCCTCCTTTCCCTTATGTTCATCTGTTTTGTATCTTAAAGTCCTCATCTGAGTGAAGTCATATGATATTTGTCTTTCTCTAATTTCGCTTAGCATAATACCCTCTAGTTCCATCCATGTAGTTGCAAATGGCAAGATTTCATTCTTTTTGACTGCTGAGTAATACTCCATTGTGTGTGTGTGTGTGTGTGTGTGTGTGTGTGTGTATATATATACATATATATATATACATATATATATATATATATGTATATATATATATACACACACACACACACCACATCTTTTTTGTCCATTCATCCATCGATGGATATTTGGGCTCTTTCCATACTTTGGCTATTGTCAATAGTGCTACTATAAACATAGGGGTGCATGTGCCCCTTCGATGTAACTTGCTTTTTACAGAATAAGTTTGCTAAGTCCTGCTTAAGATGATCATAGTAATAGCAATAGTATGAATAAAAGCTCACTATATAGTGCATACTATAAGCATTCTTCCTATTTTAACTCAGTTCATCTTCATAGAGACTGTGAGATAGTGTGGTAGAAAGCTTTTAAGACTGTCCCCAATAATCACTACCTATGACATTCATACTCTTGTGTAAACACTTCCCCTTCTGCATGGGCTGTATTTAGAGACTCCTTTCTAATGAATAGTTATTTCCTTCTAATAGAATATAGCATGGGACATAGAGTATGATAATGGGATATTACTGAGATTAGATTATAAAAGACTATGGCTTCCTTCTTGAATTTTCTCTTGGGCTCTCACATCCTTCCTTTATCCCCCCTTCCTTTCCCCTTCCCTCTCTCTCCTTCTTCTCCCTCTGATGGTTGCTGTGGAAGAAGTCAGATGCCAGGTAGAGATGCCCATGTAGTAAGCAACTGAAGCTTGCCAATTAAATCCATGTGTGAACCAGGAAGCAAATCCCCCCCACCCCAATTAAGCCTTCAGATGAGACAACAACCCAAACCAGCAACTTGTCTGGGAGACCTTATGGGATATGTTGATCCAGAGACAGTCACCTTTGCTGCATCCAGATTCCTAACCATAGAAACTGAGATAATAAATATTGTTTAAAGTCTTGAGTTTTGGGGTAAGCTGTTAGGTATTAACAGGTAAATATGGATTCTGGCACTTGGAAGTGAAGATATTGCCATGACAAATACATAAAATGTGGAGTAGCTTTGGAACCAGGTGGTGGGCAAAAGCTAGAGAGGATGTAAGACTTTAGGAGGACATTAATGAAAGCTTAAAGTACCTTGAACACTTCATAGAGTTAGGGGCTTTAAGGACACTGAGAGTAAGAAACTGCAGGAAAGTAAAGAATACAGGAGAAGGAGGATCTTAACTTAGTGGCAGAAATAGTAGGAATACTGTGGCCTGTAGTTATGTGGAAGATAGAAAACAGGGCTAATGAATTGGCTGATTTGCAAGCAAAATGTTAAAGATGCTGTATCATTTCTTCTTCCTGATAACAGTAAACTGTGAGAGGAGAGGGATTGAGGGATGAACGGAAAGGAGCCAGGACTTGGTCGTTTTGATAATTATTCTCTATGAATGATAAATGATGTTAAAATTAAGAAATAGCTTCTAAGAATAGATCAAATAGAGGGTACTGTCAGAAAAACAATCTAAAGATGAAGCTGAGGATGTGTTCTTAAGACCTCAGAAAGATAAAATGTAGTGCCTCAGTGTACTAGTTAGCCAAACAAAAGGCTTTTTAGAGCAGGTAAGAGTGTGCCTCACATGTGCTCTCTGTTACACAGCAGGACCTCTGGGAAGTTTAAGGCCCTTGTCTGTCAGTCACCTCAGACTAGCCCAATATAGAGAAGGACTAACTTGGAAGAGAATTGTAGATGTGACTTTTCTTTAATGGAGTGAACACAAGTAGATTCACAGAAGACTTATTAAGATCTTATAACTGTTACATATACAGAAACATGAAGACTTGAAGGGAGGGAAACAGAAACAGGGCAGAGGAAGCCTTTGTACCTCAGAATTCTATTGGGAAGCAGACTAGGAGAGCTGTTCAGCTGTAAACACGTGGTACTTTTCATTGATAAAAGGAAAGATGACTCAAAGAACAGAGCCAAAAGCTCAGAGGACATAGTTGAGAGCCACGGAGAATTATTCTCAGGCCTTGAGCCCTAACTGGGGAGCTTTCAACACCTTCCTGGCTAGATTTTAGGATTCCCATGTACCGTGACTCTCTTGTGCCTCCCTTTACCCCTCTGTGAATGGGAATGTGTATAGTGGTTATCCAATGCCTATCTCACTACTATATTTTGGATGTGTGTGGGGAAGGGAAATTTTCAGTTTCACAAGTCTAGAATCTTCATCTGAAGAGCGATACTCAAGAACTACACGTGAGGAGAGTCATCTGTAGCTGGGCCTGACTTACATAACAAGATTCTGGATTGAGTTGATGCTGTCATTGGATGAAACTTTTGGGGGCCTTTGGAGGGTGTGTCTTTTTCCATATTGAAAGGAATGTGAGTCACTGGGGGGGGGGGTAGTGGTGTCAAATAGAAGACTGTGATAGGCAGCTTCTAAGAGAGTCCCCATTTACAGGGATTCATGCCCTTGAGTGTGAACAAGATTTAGTGACTCATTTTTAACAAATATACTGTTGCAGAAGTGATGGGGTGTGACTTCTAATCATAAGTTATAAAAAAGATTGTGGCTGCAATCCTGGATGCTCTCCCCTTACTCTCTTTTGCATTGCTTGCTCTGGGGAAAGCCAGCTAGTGTAAGGAAGCCCTGTGTAGAGGGACTGAGGCCTGCCAACAACCATGTGAATGAATCTGGAGGCAGATCTTCCCCTCCTTCAGGTAAGCCTTCGGATGAGACCATATCCCAGGCCAACAGGTTGACTGCTGAGAGACCATGAGCTAGAGGCTAAGCTAAGAAAAAGAAATTGTGAGATAATAAATGTTTGTTGTTTTCAACTGCTAGATTTTGGAGTAATTTCCTACATACTAATAAATAACTAATATAGATAGTACAACAGTTATCTACATTTTCTGGAAGAAATTGAGATGTAGAAACCTATTCATTGCCATGCCACTAATAAGGGGTGGAGCTCAGATTTGAACTCAGGCAGTCTGGCTCCAGATTCTGCATTTTGAATCACACAGATCATAAAGAGACTGAAGTAAAATAGATGAGAATGTACATTAAGAGTCCCTTTGCTGGTGTGGGTATATGGGTTTGTAAGCACACGTATGCACAGATATATTCACCATTAACATTCTTGGAAAGCAGGGATGGTGCCTTCTGGGAACTTTATTACCAGGTGGTGCTGGGTACAAGCATATATTTTTTAAAATAATTCTTTCTGTCAAATAATACTTACTGAAAGTCCAGACTAGCATTCTGCTGTAACCTGGGAATTCCTGAAACAGTCTTTGGTCTCAAGTACTCACAATTTAGAGAGAATATGTGGGAGTAGGCTTAAAGCAGTGAAATAAGTCCCATAGCCAAGTTTCCCCCTCCATTAGTGTTTTAACATTGTACACATTATGAGTAAGATGTGGGTTTCAAACTACTTTGCACAAGCAAAGGATGGTTGTTGTGATTTGTAACCCGCCTAGAAAAAGAAGTCATGACATTATTCACTTTTGTGTTTAATACCTTTGAAAGGTTTTATTAGTAGACTATTTTTAGAGCAGTTTTAGATTCACAGCAAAAATTGAGGTACAGAGATTTCCTTTAGACTCTCTGACCCCCACCCCCACGACAACTAATACCTTTTAAAAGTGAAGTTGAATCACCAATTCTCGCTGAAAAATCTCCAACGGTACCATAACATATACGTAATTTAGTCAGTTCATCAGGTATTAATATGCCAGGGACACATGTATTCTCTTTGGTTCCAGGGCTGCAGTAAACTGCTAGGTGATAACTTCAATTCAAAGAATTTAACATACCTCACTATTTTTATTTGCACATTCTATGTGTTTCCTTTTTGTGTGTGCAAAATGCCACCAGGAGACCAAGATTTTGTAGACACAGCTCAGTCAATAGTGAGAGCTCTGCTTCTTTTCTTCTAAAGGGGTTGAGTTGGGAGTGGCAGGATCTGGGGACATGGAGTAAGGGGGTATATGACTTTCAGTGATGGAAGGCTGTTCCTGTCAGACTTCTGTGTTATATTAAAGGTATCTGTCAGTTGTCAGCATGTTTTCTTGGGTTCCTTAGAGTAAGTGTTGACCGACCTAGAATAGACCTCTTGAAATGTATATCCACCTCCCTGTTGCTCCTGATATGTCATTTTCATTGGCTTGGTGATCAACTACTAGCGGAAGAGTGAGTGAAGCATCAATGACTTTGAACTCACTTGCACAGTCACTATTTCAAAGCCACAATTATGTCAAGGAGAAAGATACAGATGTTCCTGGCAGTGTAACTTCAACCCAGCTTTTCTTCTCAGAATGCCTAGTGATCAGGGGATATATCCAGTGCCACCCAGAAGGCGGTCCGGTCCGCACACTGGTAGTGTCCATTTCACCTGTGAGCTTATTAAAAGTAGAAATACTCAAGCCCCATCCGGGTGTAATTAGTCAGGATCTCTGGGGCTGAGCCCAGCAAGCTGTGCTTTAATTGGTGATTCCTATTCACACCGAAGTTTGAGAAGCGAGGTTATAAGACTGAACTACAAGTTTATTAGCATTGTCACAGTTTTCTGAAATCTGAAATGCAGGTTTCCCCCACTATCCAAAAGTATAGCTTTCCTGAGGCCTTTCATAAACTGAAATGGCACAGAATGAAGGGTATCCACTGCTTTCTGAAAGTTTGCATTACCACTTCACTATTACAGAAGGCCTACATTAGTATGGTAATAGCTTTTCCTAAAAGCGAAAATCCTCTTTGGATTCGTTTTGGTTAGCAAAGCCCATTTCTAATACAGGTCTTTCGTAAAAGCAAAGTGATGTCACAAGAACCTTAAAGTGGAGGATACCTGTATAAGAGTTTTGGCTCTTGTGGCAAGAGTTACTTTGTTTGTTTACAGTAAATTTTTTTAACACCCCTTTTTTTGTTCTGTGTAGTAGTGAAATTTGAAATGTGGTTTGCAAGAAATCATTTAAAAAGGGAGAAAACGCCTAAATGGAACAAGTTGATGCTCCTCTAACTCTTTTTTTTCCCTTGAGACCCTTCTGTAATTTTTGGCTATGTAGAGATTGATTTTTCTTTTCATTTCAAAAATGCTGTTAACTTTGCTAATTGTAACAACTTCAGAATTTAAATTTATGGTTAGAACTGAAATGTCTACCCTTAAATCCCTTCTTTACAAAACAAGTGATTGTTGTCATGGCTCCATGGGACAAACATAAACTTCCAGTGCCATTAGAAAACAATTATTAGCAAGCTCTAATAACCGTTTATTATAGATAAAAAGTTATTTAGTTATATAACTTCTCAGATGACAGTATTTAAAAGAAGATGCATATCTCTTAATCTATCTGGGGGTCTTCTCAAATTAATTGTCAGTTGAACTGTGCCAGGAAATTATTCTGCCATTTACATACTATTTTAAGCTTTATTGCAGATGTAGAGCCTCATGTCAAGGCTGGAACATTCTTAAGCTTTCCTGTCTCTTCCGAACAAGAAGATAATAAACATTTCTGACAAACTGTAATCAGGAACTGGCTTGGTAGTTAATGAACAGGTCAGAGGTGGCCATCAGGGACAGTTCTGAAGAATGTTCATAGCGGATGCTCATTGGCTTAGACCTACAGCTTCATAAAAGTGGTGATAACAAGCATGGGGTGGGGGGATTAAGGAGAGGAAGTTTCTCCATGGCCTCCAGGAGTCCCAGCACTCACTCGTCTCTTGTTTTGCTTTCCCTGTGTTTCAGAGAGTCTGGGGTGTGTCTAAACTATCAATCCTGAACTGGTCAGCAACTTGGAGAGCTAGGTTTGGTTTAGCCCCTTCTCTGTGGCCCTGTGGGAAAGACCGCCATAAACTAGGACAAAAGAAGATGGGGTAGATATTGGAGCTGGCTGGGAGGGATGTGGCAAGAAGGCCCTGTAGGAGGCAAGATATTTTGTCCTATGCTTTCCTTCCTTTAGCAGTCCTGTTACTGACAACTGATGCTTTGTTCTTTAACCGTGGTGGGTACCATTACACCATCTTTGCCTGCTGCTGCCACCGTATCCCCCTTTCTAACTGACCAAGAAGGGTAGGGATCATAAATCCTGCAATAATTCTTGCTTCTCTCACCACTTTATCCCGGTATCATGAATAAAACATACCTTTCTTTTTTAAAGAATGGTGTTTGTGTGATTATGGCTGCAGGTGTGCTGAATCTGATGTTCATGTGCCATATAAGGCAAATTTCAAATATATTACATAGAAACAGACCCTTATTTACTGAGGGATACCATAAAGCAAAAGCAATTGAGGAAAGCTAACAACTTCTGTAACCAAAATATACACTAAAACACGATTTATGCATATGCTAAATTATTTCCCATTGTGAACACAAACAAGAATTACCTGCTCTATTAATACTTTGAAGAAATTTTTGAATATCTACTACTGTTTGACCATTTTGGTCCTGGGACTACCATGCATGATTTGGCACCTGCCCCTGTGGGTAATTAGACATTGATCAAGGTCACCAGCTCACTGTCTCCCTCCCCAGCCTCCTGTCCCGTTTTCTGTTCCCCTTCTCTGGTCCTCTTTCCCTTCTTGTCCCTCTGTCTGTGTTCTTAACATTTTTCATGTAACTGGTCCCTCAGTGGTATGACTGGCTTAAAAGTCATTGTAAAATGGCTGCTTCCTAAAAGTACTTACATTCATGGGTTTCCAGAACTCTATGTCAAGACGATTCACCATGTGTGTATAAGATAGTAATTTACCTAGTACAGTGGATTTCAAATTGTGGAATGCATTAGAACCACCTGGAGGGCTTGTTAAACCACAGATTGTTGGGTCCCACTCCCAGAGTATCTGATTAGTAGGTCTAGGGAAGGGCTCAAGAATTTGTCTTTCAATAATGCTCCAGCTGATACTGATGCTGCCAGTCCTGGGACCACACTGGGTGAACCATGACTTATGACATTGTCTTAGGGGCAGTTTGTTGGTTAATGTGTCTTTCTTAGTGGAATAACTGGAGAAGAAAAACTTGCAGTAGAATATTTTCTGGAGATGAAAGACCAGATGGGGTTAAGAACCCTAAGATCATTCACTTTCTCCAGACTGCCCTTAATCTCCAGGAAATTCCCTGTATTTGGATCATTAACACTTCAATTTACATTCCTGTTGATAGAGCCAGAGTGGCTGTTGGCTAAGGGATTTTATCTTCATTGGGTGGGAATGGAGTAGCATTATGGTATATCTTCTCTCCAGATTTCTCCTGCTGGGTAGATTGTGGCCATCTGTGCATAATATTCCATTTAGGATACTTGTGTACTTTTTCTGTTTCTTTGTGTCACAATTCCAAATAACTGCTCATATGTCTCTTCAAAGACTATTTTAATCATTGGCAATGAAAGCAAACAGGAAATTTGCTAAATGATCTGGATATTCAAATATGTGGTAATGCAGAGACTTTAGGAGAAAGTAGTTTGATAAAATTTAATTGTTAAAGGTATCTCAACTTAATAAAATGTCATGTTCATGGAGAAAAATGAAAATATTTACTTCAAAAAATGCTGAGGTATTCAATTAAAATACTTTTTTCCTTTTCCTTTGTCAGTATTTATTTAATACTCCTTCCCTTCTTTCTTGTTTTAAATGATCATTTTCTTCTGATTACATCTTAAATTGATCACCTACTTTAATAGAGTTTACTGCTTAATTTTTATTCATAAAGTAAACTGATAATATTGTTTGTCTTGATGATTGTAAATATTTTATAGTTTCTGTAGTCATTAAAGCAAAATGATTTTGCTAAAATTAAAGGAAAAACTGTGTTTTAAATTTGTACGAACATTATCATTTCCTCATTGTTGACCATAATAGCTTATGATAAATAGATCTCTCCATTTTCCATTTGAGGCCTCCATCAAGGACAATTACTAATTAACTTTACAAAATTAGCAAATAATATTCCAGATAGAGTTACTCTTCTCTTGAGCTAGGCCATGGTTTTGATAGCAAGATAGATTTATTCTTATGGTACCACATTAATGGTAAGAAATGCTAAAGTTTGCTAAGTGCTGTAAATGTAATTTTGGCACATCATTTACACTTCTTTTCAAAGCTCTTTTAGTTTTCCAAAGTCTACTTCACATAGAGATACTAATTTATGAAAAAAAGAGAAGCTTTTAGGAAGGCCCCTCTTTCTTGTCTGTTTCCTGAACATCAGGCTAGAAATATGGTTCTAATGGTGGCCATCTATTGAAACAGAAATGGAAAAACCTCTAAACGTGGTGTCACCATCTTGAACTTTGAGACGTCCAGGTTTCACATATAGTCCATAGTTAGCTCTCATTCATTCATTGTTATTTGTCATTCATTCGAGTTAGCTCATCATTCATTGACCTTAGTTCCAACTTTGCCCTTTGTATTGGAATAAGCATCCACTGTATGTCCTCTTTATTATACCCATTACCCAAGTTCCATTAAAGAGAGAGACTGTCTTTTACATAAGTCTGTATTCCCCATGTAACACAGCAAAGTAAGCATTCAATATGATTTTTTGGTTGGTTTCATCTTTTTACTTCAACATAGATTATCTTAAACTCTTCCTCTCGTGTTTTGTCTGTGTTCTCATTCCTTCTGTTTTCCTTCCCTCCTTTCCTCTATGAGTTAGAGGATAGAAATCAAAGCTAGCCACTCTTGCTTGAAGAATCTGTTTCTCTCTAGTACTTGATATCTCTTCTGCTTCTTCAATTGCTTCCTTATTTCCCTCCCCCCCCCATAAACATACTT
Source organism: Felis catus (assembly GCF_018350175.1). NCBI lineage: Eukaryota > Metazoa > Chordata > Mammalia > Carnivora > Felidae > Felis > Felis catus. Next base: position 42,913,450 of record NC_058380.1, read on the forward strand.
TTCTTTTTCCCATCTAGAAACAACCACAGAAACTTTTCTATGAATCTCTAACCCTTTGAGTGAACACTTATTTTTGTCCCTTTGACTCTTGGCCTTCTGGAGAAGGAAGTTGTCCCTTAGCATCTTCCATTCGCTTCCTGACTCTCTGGAATCTCAGCATCTGCCACATAACTCCACTGAAACTACTCTTTGTAAACATTACTCTGACTTTCCACTTCCCAAACTGTACCCTCTTAAACCACCTTCTGTCTTTCTTCAAACTCTCCTCTCTTGGCTTCCCTGGCACAGAGCCATCTTGATTCTATTCCCGTATCTGTTGCCCATTCTATCTTTGAATCATTGTCACCTCTTCTTTCTGTTATTTAAATATGGATATGCTCCAAGCTTCTTTGTCGCATCCAGTTCTGCTGTTTGTTTTCCTCTTTCTTTCTTCTATTTGTTTCATCTGCTTCCATGATTCAACTTTTGCTTTTGTGCAAGTAACCCCTATATCTTTTTCTCAACCCCACAATTTTCTACTATGCTCCTAATCCGTGTTTGTGTCTGGCTTCTAGAAATATATATTTGGGTTTCTCATTTGGATTTTAACTTAAGCATATGTAAATATAAACTCATCAGTTTCTTTTCCTTCTCTCCAACCAGTATTTGCTTTGAAATGCATCTGTGAAAAAAAACATCTTTCTTTGAGTGACTTTAGCTTGAAACTTCAGTACCATCTTTGACAATTTCATCTTATTCATCTAAATCATCAAATCCTGGTAGTTTTCTTCTGTCATTCATGCCTTTATTTTCACTTGTATTCTCTCTACCCTGGCTTAGTCCCTCCTTAACCCATGCTTCAACTATTTGCTACCAAGATTACATCACACCTATTCCCCCTTTACCCTGCCTATTGTTTCTGTTTTTCTCCATTTTCTACCCATTTGAGGCATCCTGAAGACTTGTAGTCTTACTTGAATAAAACAACACAAAAGTTGTATTCTTTGCTGCTCTAAAAATGTCAGTCTTTCCTCATGTCCTAACAAGTGAATTTTAACTCATTGGTCTGGTAATCAGAATGTTCTAGTTGTAACTTGCCTGCCCCATGATATCTAGTCCATATTCTATGTTCCAACCATGTACTCTGTTATATTGTCAGGTTTGACCCAGAGACCTATTGGTTCTCCTAGACTACGTAAGATTTTCTTATAGAGATATAAAGTGATTAAAATTATTTTAATAATCAAAACTAGTAACGTTTTATCAAAGAAACAATATGTTTAAATTAGCATGCTAATAAGTAAAGGACTCTGAAAGAAGAGGGTTTTAAGAATCCCCAAGCTTTTCCTCTAGTTCAAAGAATCTCAGCTTATAGGGGAGAGGAAAAATGGTATGCCTCAGCTGAGCTGGGCCTATCTTTTTCCTTTTGGCAGTCAAATGGAGTAGCAAAAAGGCCAGGTTGTGTGCCTGTACTGTACGGATTGTAACAGTGGGGAGGCAGTACGGGTAGGAAAAGTGGTAGCATAAGTTATCCCAGGGAAAGCAGTCCATTTATTTTGTCTGCAGTGTCCAGTTATCTGTATACTAACTCCCTCACCACCTTGTCAGGTCTGTTCAAATGGCCACCTTTTCAATGGAGCCCACCCGGGTCATCTTATTTAAAATTACAAACTTTTTTCCTTCAGGCACACCTATTTCCCCTTTACCCTGCCTATTATTTTCCCCCCAGAGAACCCCCCCACCTTCTAACATTTTTTGTAGCTCTTTATTGTGTTCATTATCTGCTGTCCTTGCTAGTATTTAAGTTTTATGAGGACAGGTGTCATTAACTACTTTATTATCATGATGCCCTTTTTCTTATTTTTATTAAAAAAATCTTTTTTAGTTTATTTAATCTCTACACCCAACATGGGGCTCAAACTCACAATCCCAACACTCTTCTGACCAAGCCAGCCAGGCACCCCTATAATGATGCTCTTCAAAGGATGTCTAACACCTAGTAGGTGCTCAGCAAATATATTTTGAATCAAGGAAGAAATTATTCAATAAGTAATTTTTGACATGCTAAGCAATTGCTAAGAGCTGTGCTGATTATGGGGACCTATAGTGGGAAACGAAGCAGAGTTAGTCCTTGCCTTTGTCTACCTTACAGTCTAGTCAAGAAAACCTGTGCCAACATTACAATGAAACAGATGAGTGTTGGGGTCCCTGGGTGGCTCAGTCGGTTGAGTGTGTGACTCGTGGCTTCTGCTCAGGTCATGATCTCACAGTTCATGGGTTCGAGCTCTGCATCTGGCTCTGCTGGCAGCACAGACCCTGCTTGAGATTCTCTCTCTCTCTTTATCTCCCTCTCTCTCTCTGTTCTTCTCCTGCTCGCACTCTCTCTGTCCCTCTTAAAATAAATAAATTTTTTAAAAAAGCAAATGGATGAGCGTTTTGCTCTGAGAACACTGAGCCACACAAGGGACCTATTGTTGGATGTCAGTGAGGCTTCTCTGAACACATGATGACCAAGCTGAGAACTGAGGATGGTTATGAGTTGACCAAGTAAAGAATGAGAAGAAGAAAGAGGTCTCTTTCAGCATATGGAAAACATTACTAGCTCAAGGAATTGCAAGAAGTCAAGTGGCTAGCCTGTAGAAAGTGGACAGCTGGTGCTGGAAGGAGAAGCAGGTGAAAGGTGGGATAGGTTTTTTTCAAGTCCTTATAAGGAGTATAAAAGTTGTACTTTTCCCAAAGGTCGGTGGTCTCTCAGTACACACTCCATTAGCTCATGTAATAGAATGCATTTCAGAGTATGGATGTCTTCTAGTTGACTTTGATCCCCAATGGATTGAAAAAATACATTTTAAAGAAGCATGCACTCAGAGTATTTCTAGGTATAATATCGCATTTTTATTTTTAGCATTTGTGGCTGTAGAGGAGTCACAATTCTGACCATGTATATTTGGTTTGGCATTAGCCAACAGCTTGTTGTTTAACTAATATTCACATTTTACTTAAAACAGCACAGCACAATTTAATGTTATTCTCCAAAATAATCAGATAAGTGATACATATTGGGAAAGGAAAGAAAATAGCTTTAGGAGGTATTAGATATCTTTCTTGGTAAAACTTACTGTGATATAGGTCTCCTCTAATTAATATGTGTTAACATCCTGCTTTCATTATATAGGCCAAAGCCCAGACCATGTCGTTGACATAGGTAGAGGTTTGCTTTCCCTTAATGCTTTCCCTTTAGTTCCTCTCCTTTTAGAGTTCCCTGTGGACGCATTAATGCCCTTCTTGGACTTTCTGGTTACGTAGAGAGACACTCTACCACTATTATTACGTGGCATTATTGGTTGTTCACCCAACTAATCTGTGCTCTTCTCTTACCTACCCCTTCTCTTTCCTATTCTTTTTGGGTCTCCCTAGGTGACTTGTTAACCAATGTCTAATAATGCTAATTCATTCTGCTACTTTTATGACTACTGGAACTCTTGGAAGTATTTGCATTATAAATGATGAAGGGTGCATTGAATCAGGTTGTATTCATGAAACTTACAAAAATCAGTGCAGCTGAGTCTTGTTTCTAAGGAAAAAATAAGAATTCATGGTGGGATTTATAGTGCCTTTAATTTGACCTTACATGTCTGATACTTAGTCTATTTCTAAGGCCTCTCAGTTTCCACAGAATCCATCTTGATAAAACTTCACTAGAGCTTTACTGTCTCCTGTTTGTGACAGACTGCCCTAATTTGCGTGAAACTGCCTAGTAGTGTAGAGCAAAAAATATTAGTGTTACAGGTAGAGGAACTCTAGTTCCTGACAGTCACAGAAACTGATATGTTGCCTAACTTCTTTGAGGCTTGTTTACTTTTCTTCTTTTTCTAGAATGTACTTCTTTCCATAGAGTATCAATTAAGTATTAAATGATTATCAAAGTATTTCAGAACTTCAAAGGATATACAAATAGGAGATGGTATTTAAATGGTTCCTTTTAGGGGCGCCTGGGTGGCGCAGTCGGTTAAGCGTCTGACTTCAGCCAGGTCACGATCTCGCGGTCCGGGAGTTCGAGCCCCGCGTCGGGCTCTGGGCTGATGGCTCAGAGCCTGGAGCCTGTTTCCGATTCTGTGTCTCCCTCTCTCTCTCTGCCCCTCCCCCGTTCATGCTCTGTCTCTCTCTGTCCCCAAAATAAAAATAAACGTTGAAAAAAAATTTTAAATGGTTCCTTTTAGAGTTCTGAGGGTTTTATTTGTGTATGATTTAGGGAGGCTGCTCAACTGAAGAATTCCAGCTATTGCAACTCAAATACTGATGCATAAAATTTTTAAGGCTTATATTTTTATTTGTTTAACTAGAACTCACAGTTATAACTTCTTACTTGACTGAAGTAAAATTGTTCCATATAAGAGAAATATATCCTCTACAAATAGAATGTACAGAAATAGCATCTGAAGATTTATTACAGAAAGGAAACAAATGGTGCACAATTAAAATAGGCATGTTCTCCAGGAAAAAATGTCTCTAGCAGGCCTCAGAACGCTGACTCTACTTTTGGATTTGTCTGGTCTGGCATACATACCAAGAATCTAAAGTATTTTAGGGTGATGCAATCTTTTATTTTAGGGATCATGATATGTAAAATCAAAGGGCACCCAGGAGAGAGTGATTCAAAACCTGGCCCAACAAGAGGCAGTGTCCATGGGTGTCGGTGACCTGGCCTGACCCAACTCCTGGGCTGCTGCCGTCATGGCCATTAATTATGTCCACCTATCACTGGAAGTGTCAGGCACACCTCTGTCATCAGGTAGACCATCTGCTCATGCTACTTGCGCATGTGAGCCTTGGTTGTTCATTCCAGGGTGGCTATTAATGGGACAGCAGCTTAGGGATGTTTCAAAGTGGCATTTTTGTCTGTTGCCCTTTTGGGCCTCTGGGGATCTTAGAATAGTCCATTCTCCCCATACTCCAAAGCCAAAACCAAAATCAAAACCAAAACTATTCCTGCCAGCATTTCAATTAATTAGGAAATCAAGAAGGCCCTAATCTCCCTGAAAGATCAACGTGGAAAGAAAGACTTTTTTCACTTAAAATCCAGTCTGATTTCAAAAGTATTAAATACATTGGTAATCATAATAGCTTTCAACCTGATGGCAATTTAATATTTTATCTCGACCTGTAACTTTGATATCTTGCCTACAAGGTTTCAAAGAGGGATAGAGAAAAGACAGAGGATTGAGAAATCAGCTGGATAAAGTAGCATGACATAAAGGAAGGAGCTAGCTTGGAGTCTACTTGACTTGGGTTTGAGTCCCAGTCCCCCTTACTCCTGACAAAGCTGTGAATTCATAATGTAAATAAGCTAAAAAAGTGGATGGATCATCTGCTATAAAACTCATAGAGTTCTCTTCACAGGAATAACAAAGCTCTAACCCTAGAGCCTAACCAGTTATTTGTAAAAAGAAAATGGAATAACAGGACCTCAGGCAACAAGAAAAAACTAGTACCAGCTAAGATAGAAGTTTACAGAAAAAAGATGACACTAAATTATCTGGGTCATTATTTTAGGAACAAACTGTGTTGCTAAACTCAACAGAATGGCTATCTTGTGCCATTAAGAGAAGACTGATTATGTTTTGCATATATATTTCATAATATAATACCATGAAGTGGAAAAGATTTGGAGACAGTTATCTTTATTTACCTAGAAAAATCACCATTGACTATTTATCTAGAGCATCACATTGACAGATTAATGGGATATTGCTGTAGTTTATTCTTAATGACTAATAATACATTTCCATAGGTTATTAAAAAAACAACAACTCTTTCCTCAAAGAATCATAATGAGTCTAGAGACTCTTCTAGTTATTTTGGTGGGCTCAAGAATTAGCATGAGTATGTTATTATTTTATGAACTTTTCTTGTTATGGGATGGGGTTTCTGTAGAACCAACATTTCACACAAGGAACTTTTATTCTCACAATGCATTGAGTGAACTAACTGAGTTAGTTTCCAAGGTTTTTACTGGTGGGAATTTAAAAAATTTAGACTGGGAAAACTGTCAAGTTAACCCTATAGAGACATGCATACATAAACACCTCTCTCTGAAACTTGATTGTTTCATCCCGTTTCTCTTAATGACTACCATAGATCAAATGGTATTTTTAAAATTAGGATTTTATGATGCCCATTAAAAAAAATTAACTTTGTTCCTGAGTCAGGTAAAGATTAGAGAAGGAAGGCAGGTTGATTCTGTGGATGTTTATATATTAAACTAGCTAATCAGATGTTTGAATCTGATTCGTCTCCCTCCTTGGCATGTGGAAATAGGCAATTTTCCTTTTTAGGCATATGCTACCATACGTGGCTATGACAAAATATACATGTAAAGGGTTGGGTTACCATATACCCTTGTGTCCCCAGGGCAGACGTGATTTATGTCTTATGTCTTGACATCCTGTCTGGTTTAGCGTGTATCTAATATTTTATTTTTTAACTAAGTGATATCATTAATGTCATATTAAAAATAAACCACGGTGTTCTACTGCAGTCTCATTCAGTAGTGTATGAGATGTATTTGCAGTGAACAGAGTTCCCTCTTTAAATTGTGATGGAATATGAAAGCCAAATGCTTTTCCCCAACCCTTTCCAGAAGCAAGGTAAGTAATAGTTCCCTTTTGAAGGTTGCATGCTCTCTGATAAAAATAAGCCTTCTAGGGCATGAGTAGATCTAATGGTCTTAAGTTGTGTCGGAAGAAGTTCTGATACTGTTGTCCCTGCGGGCCGCTTGGTTTTTCAGCTGTTTGGTCTGTGGCCCAGGCCACAAAGTGCACAAGCTTTTCAGGCCACTAGTATGTAGGGCCAGTGGGAAACAGTAAATTATACATTAGGAGTAAATGAAATATGCGTGGGGAAGTACAAGTCAAGCAGTTCTGTCATGGTGCATATAGAGACAAATCTGAGTCACTATATTTCTGTCGTAGTGATTTTGTCATTTGCTGTCTGGTTCAAATCTAAACATAAGTATTTGTTTTACCCAGGTGGTAAGAATTATTTCAGAGTTATCAGAGCAAGCTCTTACAAGCCAAGTTGTTCACTGTTTCAGCTCTTACTGGTTTCTTTCTGGAAGCCAGGTGAAATAAAAATTAACTTAGGGGAGATTAGACACATGTAAGTCTGGAGATGTCATTTCTCTTTAGTTGTCAAAGGAGTGCCCAATAAGATATCCCAGAAATAGGTTCAAGTTACCATTGTGCTATTGGTTTTATAACACTTTTATTAAAAATATTTTGGGGGAGGGGCGCCTGGGTGGCTTGGTCGGTTAAGCATCTGACTTCGGCTCAGGTCATGATCTCACGGTCCGTGAGTTCAAGCCCCGCGTCGGGCTCTGTGCTGACAGCTCAGAGCCTGGAGCCTGTTTCCGATTCTGTGTCTCCCTCTCTCTCTGCCCCTCCCCTGTTCATGCTCTGTCTCTCTCTGTCTCAAAAATAAATAAACGTTAAAAAAAAATTAAAAAAAAATATTTTGGGGGAACCTGTGTGGCTCAGTCAGTTGAGCTTCCAACTCTTGATTTTAGCTCAGATCGTGATCCCAGGGTCGTGAGAACCAGCTCTGTGTCAGGCTCTATGCTGAGTGTGGAACCCGCTTCAGATTCTCTCTCTCCCTCTCTCTCTCTGTCTCCCTCCCTCTCCCTTCCCTCCCTCTCTCCTTTTATCCTCCCTCTCACCCTCTCCTCCTCTCCTCCTCTCCCCTTCCCTCCTTCCCTACATCCCTTCCTCCCTCTCCTTCTGACTGTCTCACTGGCTCCTGCTCTCTCTCTCTCTCAAAAAGGAAAATCTTTAAAAAAATATTTCAACAAACCCATTTGGTCCCAATGAATTTTAAGTGTAGAATAATGAAAATATCCATTTCTCAAACAATTGATAATGAATGAGAAACGTAGAAAACACTTACTGACATTTCCTGTCCACCAGGAGGGCTGTAGTGATATTAGTAACTGTATGAAACCAAAGACACAAATCTGAAGGAGCACCAGGAGCTATTTCAGAAACTACTGATTATGTTAAAGAGATTACATGTGAAAAAGATGATTTAGCACGTATAGCTGAAGAAAGTGCTTTTATCATCACTCTGCCCCTTCATTTAGAATAAATGGCTGTTCCTGAGTTAATTTAGCTCATTCATTTCAAATTATCTTGTGCAGAAAGTGAAGCAAGAAGAGTTATTACTGCATTGATTTTATTAGCAGAAGAATTTTGCAAATATTAAATGGTATAAATTTTGTATCAATGTCATAAGCTGCTTCGAATAGAAAAATCAATTAAGCTAATTCCAATAATGGCTTGATTATTTCCATTCAACTTATGGAATAATGGTAAGTGTTTGAAAGTTAATTTTGTTGAATATGAAACACTTGACAATATTCTAAGTGCTATAGATTCAGTTAAAAATTCAGACATACTGGTGAGATTATTTGTGTCTTGCCATAATAGTAGTACAGTTATACATGTTGGTGGAGGATTGAATCATCCTCAAAATGGCCTTGTTAAATTAGACTTATAGAGCAAAAATTACTTGGGTTGGCTGTGCATATAAGTCATAATTATGTCCAAACAAGCTGATGTTCTACCAGTGGTGATATTTGCCCAATTGATACAGAAATTATAACTTTAAAAATTTGTAAATATTTTGTATATGCAGCGTTAGGATAACTGATATACAGAGTAAACTTATGTTGCATTTAAGAACAGAAAAGAATACTTCAATGTGGTAATACATGCCTTTTCTCTTGGCTGTCTACAAATTGGATTTTAGGAATGTTTACAACTTTGAAGAATCTTTTTGCATATCAACTTTAGTGTCCTATAATCACATTGAAACTTTTTGTAATGGACTATTCTAAATTTTGATTACATGTTGTTTCAAATCAGTTGGGTGAAGTCTTTGATCAAATTACTTAAGAAATGCTAATTTTTAAAATTTTTTAATATTTTTTTTACCTTTAAAGCTTTGAGTGAATTGCATTACTAGGGGAAAAGAGCTTACGAATAGTAAGAAATTGAAATTTACTTCTCCATGAATATGGAAGGTACTAAACAAATTAAATCATGAAATTTTAAAGGATATGCAAATTATAAATCACAGAAATAGTTACAGTTCACATGCAAAAGTCTACCAAGCTTGATTTAGGGAAAATGCTTAATATAGCAAATACTACAAACATTAGGGTTCCAATTCTTCCTGAATGTAGCAAAATCAATAAATTTCTACTAGATGAAACTAAAAAATAATATTTACTAAGTGTTTATTATATGCCAGCAACTTTTCATGGACTATCTCATTAAATCCTCATGGCAACTCTCTGTGATGGGTTAAAATGATTTCTTTTCTGGTTGAAGACATATAGGGTTGAGGAGTTAAGTTGCTTGTTCAAGATCATTACTCTTTACTACTCTATTGCGTCTTTGTAGTTGGGATCATATCAGAGTTATCAGAGAAAGATCTTACAACCGTTGTTGTAGTCAACCATTGTTATAGCTTTTATTTAGCTTGTGTTAATTGCTGCAAGCCAGTTGAAATGGAAAGTTATATATTTGGGAATATGAGACTCATGAAAGTTGTTAAAGGAGTAACCAGTAAGATATCCTTAAAAGTATTGCAGCTCAGTTTATGTCATGGCTAATATGTAATACAGGAGGGTGAGATTGTAAGGTAACATCCTTCCAAGTTTGTGGTGACCAAGACCTCCACAGGAAAAAACCCACAAAGGGAACTAGGGGAAATGTTTTGTGGTAAGGAGTGAGTCAAGCCAACATTTATAGCTGGGTAATTAAATGAGTTTTTTTTTTTTTTTTACTGCAAGGCAAAAAGCAGGGGAAAGAAAGCCACAAAACAAGAACATATGCAGTCTAAAAAACCCGATTGGCTGCAACAGTGTGATATAGTCTTGTCTTTTTTAAACAAGTCATATATCAGAATTACCTAGGACACTTAAAATAGCACATATTCACATGCCCCACTGAGAAGGACTATATCTGAAATTCTGGCAGTGGGATTCATCCTTGTTATTAAGAGCTTTCAAGGTGATTCTTTGATCTATCAGGATTAGCACTACGAGGCCAAAATGCTCTCAAGCAATAGGAAGCTGCTGCACTTTGGTTAGCTGGAAAAAAATTATCCTGGGAAAGTAGTTGAGTTCCTTTAAAAAAAAGTGTATAGATTTTTGGGATGTTTACAACTACAGAGACTTTCTGGACTAGCTGGGCAATTCAAGTTAGAGCAAGTAAAGATAATTTAGATAGATAAGAATAATTCCAGATTTTAACAATTTCTCCTAAATTATACATTACAATGATAGATAAGTAAAAAATATCATTTATTGAGAGTGAACAATTTTACTGGCATCAATATTAAGTAACCTGATGTTGTCCCCTTTCTTCATCCTCCTTCATCCAGTTTCTAGTGAATTTTTACAACTGTATTATGCCTATTCTCATGTAATGCACCCTCACCCACCCACTCAGTAACTTGCTTTCTATCATTTCCTACTTTTGTCACCCTGGGGAACCATTGCTGTCATCACGATCAACAACAAATATTTATTAGACACCTGTTATGTGTAGGCTAGTGCATGAGGTATAAAAATAGGTTCAAGTCATTTCCTTAGAGAGCAGACTTTGTTCTAGGTTTGTGATAGGGCATTCACTGAGACCAAGTGCCATGTGGCTAAGGATCAAACAGATGGCCAGAAGACAGTCATTGCAAAGGAGTAGGCAGATGCTATGTGGAGGGGCTGGGGCTCAAGTTGAGTTTTGAAGAAGATATTAGGGCTTTTGTTGATAGACATGAAGAGAGCATTCGGCAAAGATCCAGAGGCGGGGAAGTTGATGTTTCTGTATGAAACAATGAATACAGCAAGTGGTAGGATGGCTTTGTTGTTCCTTCTTAGCTCCCCTGAGCTAGAGTGTCAGGAGTAGATTTTATAGTTTGTAACCTCTGTTTTGGTTCAGGGAATTTAAGGTGGAGGGCAATATTCAATTCATAATTCATTCAGCTGATTGGATTGGCTTTTTATTTCTCCACTATTTCTTTCAGCATCTTATTACTGAGTTGTGAAAAAATTAGAAGACGGGAAAGATGAATAAATTCAATTTCAAACTGCTAAGCCAAGTCAAGACATTCAGTGATCTTACTCTGAGTCCTAGAATCCAAGAACCAGAGCATGCAAGGGGCCTTTAAGAATATTACTCAATCCCTTCATTTTACATTATCTGAATTCATCTAAGTCATCTCTGAAAGTTATTATCAGAGTCCTGCCTGGAATTGGGACTGACTGGCTCCCATTCCAAAGCTCTTTTTTTCTGAAAAGTATGGCTTTCCTCCACCATGCAGTATGAGGAAGTTATGTTTCTTGTTTTCAGTTGCCAAAAAAATTTGAAAGACTAATTTGAAAGATTCCAACTCATTTTGACTCATTAGATTTCATTCTTGCTCTTGAATGAGAAGCAATGGAGACTAGATAGATGTAGGGGCCCTGTTGTGGGCAGAGCTCTGGGTTGCAATGTAGGCTCTGCCTTATCCCAGCTTACAGCACCCGACACAAGTTCTGAGATCTTTGTGGGACTTGGGTTCTCATTTGCAAAGAAGGAAGAGTCTATTAGAAGAGCACTAAAGGGTTGTCTTCATTTGCTCTGAATTTTGTCTTTTTTTTCATGTTGGAAGTGCCAATTGCCAGAAAGTTGGATTGTGTCATGACTGAGTATATGTAGTTTGAATTGCAGGATTTACTCTCTTGCTAAATGTATACTGATGTGGTGGGTTATTCTACTTGTCAAGTGTTTCTTAAATCAGCAGTTGGAGTTGGCATTAGTGAATGGGCACCAATGACTCTAGTTCTGGAGTCTTAGCACAAAGAAAGTGATTTTGCCTTCTTTTGCTGACTCTAGGCGAGTTCAGCAAGAAAGAAAAAATCTGCAGAGATGGTTTTGACGAAAACTTGGCATTTTGCTTTAACTCTGTCCACAAAGATACCCATTCATGATTAATGAATGCTTATTAAATTAGATGAATGGGGAGGTCCCAGAGGGAATTTCATTGCCCAAATACAAAAGCATTGCCCTTCCGTAGAAATTCTCACGTATAGTGATAGTTTGCAGCTTTCTGCAGTGAATTTAACTCTACTTTACCCTCATACATTGTAGTCTTCATTTTTCGTGGGTCAGGCTGGTTTTTCAACCTTGGATTATTTTCTTCAGGTTGCCTAGGTCTCTCCTGCCATAGGTTCTGACACGTGGCTGCCATCTTTATTTTCTAGACACTCACCTGGCAACTTTATTTTCTGTGTGATATTGACTTAAGTAAAGTTCAAATATGTTAGCATTCCTATCTCAGCAATTTTGGAGCCTAAAAAGTCACTATTCTAAGGAGAAGAGAAAAGAAAAAAGAGAGATAGATATCAGAGAAGCCATTTGTAATTAAGATATAGAGAACTAAAACCTCAGGGGGAATATCTGTCATAGCCACTGTGGAGAGAATCATCTTGTTCCTGGATGAGGGTTCCCGGATAATTTTTTCTCAGCATTCAAATCCATCAAACCAAATCACAAAGGAATTTTAAGGAAATGACAAGTTGAGGCTAAATTATGGGAGATATATATCATAAAGGAAATGATGTACTAGTTAAGATAAAGTTTTGGCTGCTGTAATGAAGAAACTCTAAAACAATAATGACATAGATAAAATCGCAGTTTACTTATGTCTTACTTAAGAGTCTGGCCAGATGGTCCCAGGCTTCTGTTGTGGTGCTACAATCTTGAGGGACATAAGCTTTTCTTCTTTTTTATCTTGTTGATCTGCCATCCTCAATGCCAATCTCATCTCGTGGTTCAAGATGGATGTTCCTGCTCAAGTCATCACGGACACACTTTAGTCAGCAGGAAGAAGAAAGAGGTAGTCAAGTTCCTTCTTGTTAAAATCATGTATAGTATTTCTATTCTCATCCAATTGGCTAGAACCTAGTAAGATGGTCACATCTTACTGGAAGAGAGGCTAGGACGTATAGTCTTTAGCTTGGTGGCCGTGTGCACAGCTAAAAAGTGTCAGTATATTAGAAAAGAATAACTGCAATCTCTGTCACAGGGAATAAAATTGTAGCCCTATTGTGCACGTAGCTTTTTACATAAATAATAATGACAAAAACAATAATATAGCAATAAAATCTACCATTTAGTGTCCTCTACTGCTTCCTTACTTACATTAGATCCAATGTTACAACAGTTCAACAAGCTAAGAAGTTCTCTCATAGAGAAGAAAACTGAGGCTCAGAAAAGGTAATCAACTTGCCCCCAGTGCATAGCTGACATAACGTTTTTTGAATGCAGGTAAATTCTCTGATTCCTGGAGACCTCAGAAGGCTAAGATAAAGAGGTTTGGATTTTCTTCTGTAGGGTGTCAGCAATTGAAGAAAGCTTGATGAAACTTAGATGAGCAATGTGTTTGGAGGTCAAGATAGATGGCAAAGTGGAGAGGTGGAAAGCAGAAATGGTTTAGGGGCTGACGATGTGGGATCATGGGGCCTTAGATCAAACTGACAAGGGTGAAAATGAAAATACAGGACACAGGCAGGAGATGTTATTAGAGAACACTGTAGGGTGCAGGCAGAAGGTAGAAACTACACCTACTTGAAGGAGAGCGTTTCGGAAGAGAAATGTCAACTAGGTATAAAATTACTAACTAGGTAGCAAAAAGGGTAAAAAACAAAGTCTATGATAATGGTCCTCAATCCGGGGTGATTTTGCCCATCTCCCAAGGAGTTTGGCAATGTCTGGAGACGTTCTTGGTTGTGGGGAACTTGTTGGGAGGAGTCATTGGCATCTAGGGGGTAGAGGTCAGAAATGCTGCTGCACATCTTAAAATATACAGAACAAATCTCAATGACAAAGAAGTATCTAGCCTGAAATGTAAGTATTGCTCAGGTTGAGAAACGCTGCTTTAAGATATGAAGAGGTAGTGACTACAGGAAGCAGCTACCACCCCATCCTAGGGCTTCGGAAAGGAAGGGAAATGATTGACATTATTGAAATTTAGGAGAAAGAGCCTTGTGGTGCTGACACAGACCTCTGACGAGGGGGCACAGGTCAGGTGGTGCTCATGGCCTGAAGGCACAGGGTTGTGGGGGATGATGAGGCTAAGTGCTTGAGACACTGCAAACTGGATCCAGCGGAACAGAGAGACTTAAAATAGGCATCCTGATAATATAATCAGTTGTGGGATGCAGGAAAAAAAGGAATGAAAAATGGCTTTGAGGTCTAATGCTTAATCTTACCCATACTGATGGAAGTATTACCCTAACCACTTGATTTGGGCGAAAAAAAAAAAAAAAAAAAGATGAGTTTAGTTTTTAGATTGTTGACCTCCACATGGAATCGTCCAGCAGGCAGTTGGAGGACTGTGGAGGGCAAGGAACTTAAACTTTAAGAGGACATGATATCAGCATGGGAAAAAAGGTGGCATTGGATACATAATTGTCAGATTTGGCTCATTTGGGATCAGGGGACAAACACATCGTGCCCCTAGCATCATTACCCTAGAAGTGTTTTCACATTTTTTATTTAGACAAGTTGCATCTCTGGGGTGCCTGGGTGGCTCAGTGGTTGGGCAACTGACTTCAGCTCAGGTCATGATCTCACAGTTTGTGAGTTTGAGCCCTGCATCGGGCTCTGTGTTGACAGCTCTGAGCCTGGAGCCTACTTCAGATTCTGTGTCTCCCCCCTCTCTCTACCCCTCCCCTGCTCACGCTCTGTGTCTGTCTCTCAATAATAAATAAACGTTAAAAAAAATTAAAAAAGAAAAGTTGCATCTCTGATAATGATTTTTCTTTTGTATCATTGTATATACTAAGCCATATGGCTCTTATCTTTGGGCTATTCTTAAATGAAAACTTATTTTTTCATCAACCCACTTTTTGTTTGTTTGTAGCCGATACAGTCTTTCTGTAATCCCATTCTGCTCATGTTTCCCTTATAAAAAATGTGTAAATACACAAATTTCATGATTTTTATAATTATGCTTCTTCATTTTACAAAGAGATTAAAAATAGGTGAATTTTCAATTGGTTTTATGCATGTTATGCATACTAGAACAGACAAAAGATGTTAAGTAAAAACTAAGGAAATTTGAACAAAGTATAGACGTTAAGAATAACGTATGGATATTGGCTCATTAAATGTAACAAATGTATCATGCTAATGTAAGATTTTAATAATAGGAGAAATTCAGTGTGGGGTATATGGCAACTCTCAGCACTATTTTACAGTTTTTCTGTAAATCTAAAACTAATCTAAAATAAATTGTTTATTTAGAAAAGGAGATGTTATTAATGGTTAAGGTTTGAAAAACAGGAAAGTGTCTATAGCAGACATCCTTTGTTGCCCACCTCCTACTTTACCAGCTTTTATTCATTCATCTGCTCTCTCCCATGTTGTTCTGTGCTTCAGAAAGGCTAGTTCAGCCCCGGAGAGTATACCCTGTGTATCATTTTTCTAGGGCTGCTGGAACAAAGTACCACACACTGGGTGACTTAGAGTAACAGAAATTTATTCTCTGACAGTTCAGGAGGCCAGAAGTCCAAATCAAGATGTCAGCAGGATTGGTTCCATTCCATTGTCTCTCTCCTAGCTTTTGGTAGTTGCTGGCAATCCTCGGTGTTTCTGGCTTATAACCGCATAACTCCAAGCTCTGCCTCAATCTTCAGTCAGCTTCTCTGTGTCTTTGCTCTCCCCCTCCTTCCTCATATAAGGACACTAGTCATTGGATTTAGGGCCCACGCAGGATATCATTTCAAGATCCTTAACTTAATTACATCTGCCAAGACCCTATTTGGACACAAGGTCACATTCACAGTTACCAAGGTTTAGGATTTGAACACATTTTGGGAGGCACAGAACTCAACTTCCTATATACTAGCTGTTTAAAATGAATGGCAGTGGCCACTGATCATTTTCATCATGGGAATCTGCCACAAGTCTCGCCCAGGAGAGGAAAAGGAAAGTTTGATTAGGTCTTTCTAGGAAAGGTTTTATTTCTCTTAAATAGTAAAGACAGCCTCTCTTCTTCCTTTGGACATTGGCATCTAGATGTAATGACTAGAACTTTACAGCTATTCTGTGATTCTGTGGGGATGTTGATAATGATAAAGCCACTGTATATAGAAGGGCAGAGCCAAGAGTCAGAAAGAAAGTTAAGGACTTAGGAAATTATACCTGAATCCTCCTATTTTCAGACTTCTTATTTTCTGGGACAAAAATGTCTTTGTTTTTTAAGGCATTTGAGTTGGGAGCTCCTGTCACTTGCAGGCAAAGGAAGTGCAACAGATAAACTATCTATGTTTACATATTTCTCAAAAGAAAATTTAATGGTCTCAGTCATCCAGTGGAAACTTTTAGATGGTGTTTGAGTTTTCTCAGGACCTAGTATGACATTGAATAAAAATTGAATTTAAAGGAGTTAAAATCTCATTATACAGAAGATTTAAAATACCTTAAAATATTAAAATTAAGTAAAATATGGTCCCTTCAACATTAACTAGTAGATTTTGATATAACAAATACTTTAAATTTGCTTTTAAATTTTCTGATGAGAGGGTAGTTGTTTCTAAAAGCACATGTAGAGATTAGTAAACCACCTTACTGGAACTTCATGTGTCTATAGCAAATTATTGAATACTTGGGTTGGGAGTCAGTAATCTGCCACCTTCCAAAGGTGACTTTCTAATAAGAATTCCCATGTATGGAGAATTTAAAAAATTGTTATTATCTAAAAATTCTAGCATTAATCCAGATGACAGATCTTAAACGGATACTGTTGCTTCCACATTAGAAGAATCTTCTCATTTCATCAAAATAAGGCCTCTGAAATAATGGACCTTAAAATGTTTTAAGTCAGATTGTTGCAAAAAATACTCTGAAAAGTCTAGGTTTTCGTATATCTAAGTGCTAATTTTCAGGCCAATTTTACCTATTTATTTTGATTTTTAGGCTGATTTCTATTACTGATTTTATTGATATTACATACTGATTTGATTTTATTACCAATTTTATTGGTGTGAACTTTTTGGGATGTGTCACTCCTATTGAGGCCCAGAGGAAGATCTAAAGAGACACTGTCACATGTGCCATAGGTCAGAAGCCCAACTTACTCCATATAAGGGGGAAAGTGAAGGGTGAGGGCTGTGTTCATGGCAAAACAATTGAGGTACCATATTTCCATGTCAAAGAGCTTGTTTTAGTAAAACAAGGAAATCCTTTTGTGATCTCGGTGTTGGTAATATGATCACTACCAATATGATGTGGCATTAATTTCTACACACAGAAACTTTATTGCTTTTAAGTCAGTGAAATCACTTTACTGCATCCCTAAAGTATCTATTTTATCTATTGTATCTATATTACACTATAAAGTCTGGTTATCATTTACTATGCTACTCTAGGTTGAAAGCTGATGGATCACATGGGAGGGAGTCATCAGTGTAGGGGAAGGTACGAATACCTGAGACATCTGGCCAGTGGTAGATTCCAGAGAACCATTTCAGCGGCATGTGTCTTCTTGGGCTGCATGGCTTCTGCCCCAGAATCAGGTTCTCCCCAGACAGTGAGAGAGAAGGAAGGGATACAGACAATTTTTGGAAGGTCTTTTATACACAGGGAACTTCTGCATTAAGTTGGCATTCTTCAATTACAATTAGAATATTCATTTCATATTTTCTACTTAAATGGCACGTGCCTATCAAATCAATATCTATTAAGTAGGGCACAAATGAGATAAATAAAATAGACGAGAAGAAGTTCTTCTTTGAAGCTTTTGAAAGGACGAGTGACTTTGTGAAGATACTGATTTATATCTATATTCTGAGATAGCTACTCTCTTCCTGTTCCTGTTGGTTTGTTTACTATACCTTGTCTGCTTAACCGGATGCTGGGTGGGCATCAGCAGATTTTCTCAAACGTCTTTGGTTGTCTGCATCTGTTGATATAGGGAAGCATCATAGAATAGTACAGTCATTTCCAAATCCTTCTTTTAACAGCGCTTCAACTAAGCATCTTATGAGGTAGTTGAAGACATAAACAGATGAATGTAGAGCTCGTGCATTTAGAACAGGCAGAGTACAAGTGCCTTCACCTCCCTCTTTTGAAAACCATTGTTGTACTTAGTCATTTCAGCCAGTGAATCAATCGGTCAGTCAACAAATACTTATTTAATAATGATATTTGCAGATGTTGCCCTTGCCTGTCTGGAGCTTACATTCTGGATCAGAAAGCAGGCACTAAATGCATGCTTCACCCTGAGGTAAATGTCCTGATTTCAGGGCAAGGACAAGATGCTGAGCAAGATACTAACAGGTACTTACTTTAGGTTGAAAGAACAGGTGAAGCTTTTCTGAGGCAGTGACATTTAAGATGAACATCAGGGAAGAGTAAGAGTTGTCCCAATGGAGAGATGGGGGAGAGTGTTCCATGTAGAGGTGTGCAAAGCACCTGAGTGAGACAAATTTGGTGGTATTAGGGGATTTGGGGTCAGAGAGGCCTGGCCTAGGCACGGGGTTCTGGGTCTGTGTTCAGCAGCCCTGTGACTTCCATCAGGTTATCTGCTTTCTCTGAACCTTAGTTGTTTCACTGGAATGTGGGGCCAGCAATACCCCCTTGCAGTATTTTCCTCTGGATTAAAGAGGACCACGTAAAGCAGCTGTGCTCAGTAGAGCCTGTTTTAGCATCGTCATTGTTGTCATTATTTTTATTCATCTTTAGAGAAGTCTTTTTATGTTATTGTACTTAATACAGTCACGTTTTGTACTAAGGGGTTGGGGTAACAATTGGGAAGTTAGAACAGGAAATCCACTGTACATTTAAAAAACTATTAGCTCAGGGGGCGCCTGGGTGGCTCAGTCGGTTAAGCTTCTGACTTGGGCTCAGGTCACGATCTCACGGTCCGTGAGTTCGAACCCCGCGTCGGGCTCTGGGCTGATGGCTCAGAGGGAGCCTGCTTCCAATTCTGTGTCTCCTTCCTCTCTGTCCCTCCCCCATTCATGCTCTGTCTCTCTCTGTCTCAAAAATAAATAAAAACGTTAAAAAAATTAAAAAAAAATAAAAAACTATTAGCTCAAACCAAAGTAAAATATTCTTCACCACCCCATCATGCTCCCATCTGTTCAGGAGCTTATAGGTTTGAACATGGGAATCTCATTGAGAAAAGGGTTATCTTTCTTCAAGTTTTATCCCTTCTGTTTCTTCAATCTTTCAAGTAAATTTTAGGGAATCTTGTTCTTTCTTTGATTCTTGTCTTGGTAATATTGACTCAAAAGCAAAACCCATAAAGCTAGGGGAGCACCAAATATGAAGTTCTGTTCTTCCCCTTCTGTGTGGAAATGGCATCTCAGAGCTCAAGGACTTGTTGCGTGGGTGTGCGGGCAACATACTTTCTCCTCATCCACCTTCATGGATAAGGGCCTTCCGGTGGGGCAGGTGTGCCTGGGGGAAGTACTACCCTGATGAGCACAGTGTCTGATCTGGATTTTGTCCTAGATCTTACAATGAGATGAAGAGGGCAGGAGAGGGAGGAGACATCTCTTTCATTGCTCCTTATATTGACTTTTTCTCCCAGAAGTCGTCTTGGGAATTAAGATTTTTCATGCTCTTTCAGCGAAAGAAGTGATGAGCAAATTGGTTCAGTATGTTTCCTGTGCGACAGTCTTAATTTAAAAAAAAATGGGTATTTTCTGATTGCATGAAAAGTTGTATATGTAATAATCATAGAGTGTACTCCACCTTTTAAAAAAATTGTTTTTTAATGTTTATTTATTTTTGAGAAACAGTGAGAGACAGAGCGTGAGCTGAGCAGGGGCAGAGAGAGAGAGGGAGACACAGAATCTGAAGCACGATCCAGGCTCTGAGCTGTCAGCACAGAGCCCCAACGTGGGGCTCGAACTCACGGACCATGAGATCATGATCTGAGCTGAAGTTAGACGCTTGACTGACTGAGTCACCCAGGCGCCGTTTTACTCCACCTTCTTAATTGTCAACGATTCTTGTCTCATTTTGAATATATTTCTTTGAACATTGCTTGTCTAAGTCTTTTTGTTACCAGGAAGGAACAACAAACTATAGAAACCATGAAAGCCATTATGATTATCCATTACTCCCATGCTATATTCATTTATTAGTTCTTTGAACAAGTATTTACTGAGCACTTACGATGCACCAGGCTCAGGCAAGTTTCAAGGATAAAACATGGACAAGACTCAAGTTACTCTGGTCTGTGTCTTGCAAGCCACAGCAGTTATTGGACAGGGGTTTTTTCAAAGTGCAGGTGTCTTTTAGTTTTTCTTTATTGTCTAGCTTTCACCACTCATGACATGTTGGTCAATGTTTTGATGGTATTAAAAGCGTGGAATGAGGTCATAGCACTTTCTCTGTTCACAGTGTTTCAGTAGCCTGTACAACTCCAGACATAAAAGGACACAGATATTTATTTATAATGGAAAATAGCTGTCCACATCTTTCACATGGCGTATTTTTCTGATCGTACAATATAGATCTTATCTATAAATGTATGTGTGTATACATTGTATACATGTACATAAACATATATGGTAGAAAAGTGAGAACCTATGGAAAAACCCAAGGAATAAAATTATCTACAAGCCTACATCCAAGAGATAACCTCTGTTAATATTTTGGATTATAGTCTAACATGTTCTATTGTATACATATATGGTATATGGGTACTGGGGAGTGGAATTAATATTTATTGAGTCTTATATTCTTGGTGCTATCAGGCTAGGTATACATATTTTCTCATTGAATTCTAACTACCCTTGCAGTTGGGAAAATAGTGTTCTATCCAATTTACAGGTAAGGGGATTTTGACTTACCTATGGTCTCTCAGCTAGTAAGTAAAAGAGGTGGGGTGCATGCACACAAAGAATATATTTTAAAAACCCTTTCTATTATAGCTGACTGTAATTATCCAGACAGTTCCATATTTATCCAGGTACTTGTCAGGATGAGGGTAAAATTAGAAATTGACATTGTCCTGGTTTAAGGGGGGAAGATAGGGTGGTAGAGGGGGTCTGCTTTGTAAGATGTGAAGTTTTTTCTCTGCTTCCTTTTATTTAAATAAGCATTAAAAAAAAACCCAAATCCTTCCGTAAAATAAATGAACTGGTCCAACTGTTTACTTGGACTTTCTTTTTAAAATTTTTTTAAAGTTTATTTTGAGAGAGAGTGAGCACAAGTGGGGGAGGAACAGAGAAGTAGAGAGAATCTCAATCAGGATCCTCACCACCAGCACAGAGTCCGATGTGGGGCTGAACTCATGAGATCATGACCTGGGCCAAAACCAAGAGCTGGATGCTTAACTGACCAAACCACCCAGGCGCCCCTTACTTGGAACTTCTTATGAAGTTTTGAAGGACATTTATGTTGACCTTGGGGCATGTTCCTGGTCCCACCTGGCAGTGCTGGAGAGAGGGGAGTGGATTTCTGGCATGTGAGGCACCACACCCCAGTGGGGCGGGCTTTCGCTCCCTGTCTGGGGCTCAGTTGCAGCTTCGTGCATCCTGTGAACAGATTGTAGCACACACATGGTCTCCGCTGCATAGGTTTCCTAAAAAGCAGGGCAGAATGACGGGACTTGGTCTCTCAACCAAGATACTAAAGTAGTCACAGCGTTCTTTTCAGCACCTATGCATTGTCAGTTTAGTAAAAGCAGTTGTGTAGGTATTCTTGCAAACTGGGTTGTAAAATACAAGCCTTTGGGCCCCCCAATCACAGGCTGGTGTTATGGGTTCTGTTTTCAAAGCACTTGCTTATAACCATCCTTCTTGTATTACCTTTCCTCCATGTGGTGAGTGCTGCTACACCCCAGTCAAAGGAAGTACGTAAAAGTAGGGTCAATCTCATTGTGCTTTTGCGGATTAAAGTTTTCTCATGGAAACTATAAAGGCTCATCTAAAAACCCTTCTATAAACTATAAAATAAGCCCCTAAGACCTACTTGAATGTCTATACATTAAATGCTTAATGTAGGTACAAAGACCAAAGTGATTTTTGCTTTTCTAGGGTTTCCTTCTGAAATTCCACAAAGTCTTTCAAAGTTACAACCACAAGGAATTCGAGACGCACGCTTCATCTGCATGCCACCTAATCTTCGGGGTGTTGTGTCTTAGAGCACGCAGTGCATAAAATCACTGAATCCACACGAGCCTCCGGCAGTTTAGAATATTTATGATAGAGAACAATAACAAGGTAAATTAGGATGGAGCTCTGGCTTGGGTTTTAAATTTCCCAGATTTTACAAGTCCAAGCATTCTTTTGCCATCCTGACAGGGTTTAATACTCAAGATATGAGCTTCAAGGCCTTGTGAGGGTAATCAGATTTTAACTATGCTTTCACGTTTAGTTCTTAAGGAGTTTAAAAAATACAGTCATTAATTTGAATTGTGACTATTGCGACATACAGTTCTTGAAAATTTTACGGTCTGAGCTATTGACTGGATAACCATGACAAAAGCACTTCCCCAGCATCAGCTAAGCAGATCGTGGGCCCCTGCGGTACATGTTCCCCTGTCAGGGGAAAGGGGCCTTAGGAGCTGGTGGATATTTAGGAGTGGTGACATTATTTCCCTCCCAGCAAAAGCAAAACCCTTTTCCACCCTTTGGTCTTCTCCTAAAATATCAGTATCATAAAACTGTCTTTTAAAACGTTTTTTTTTTCCCCCAAAGATACAAAATGTTGATATGGAAGGGGAATTTTTCAAGAGGAAATCTGAATATCTGCTGTTATGAATATGGAGGCAGGCTTGGGTTCGGTTAGTGCATAACTGCCTGGACAGGGCCTTATTTCAGACCTTGACTCTGGCATTGGCTCCACAGAGCTGCCTGCTGCAGCAGCGTAGAGGTTAATGCTGGCCGCAGCTCTGCTGTGGAAAGCAGATGAGTAATCCCACCTTTGGAGGGTGACACTTCCTCACACATCCTCAGTATAAACAATGCGCAGGCAGCGGGGTATTTGCTGGCAAGGTATATTTCTGTGGGAGGTAGGGAGCAAATGAAGAGGCAATAAAAAGAGACTTAGATAGTTGAAAACTACAAATCTCAACGTGGCAAACAGTTCAGAGCATGGTAGCTGGCCAAGTGGAGGAATCTTAAGTGCGCAAACACACGTCTAATCTCTGAGACCCTCCAGGTGGATCTGTGGCAGGGAAATGTCCTGCTGCATTTCTAGTATGTTCTCTAGACCCCACAGAGGAACCCCTCTGGGTTTCTTCCTAGCCCTTCTGCTCCTGTTGTCATCCTGGCCTTTTGTCTAGTCAGTGTCTCTTCTCTTTATATTTGTCTACAGATGCTTCTTGGGAGACTGGAGTCTAACCTAAACATACCATTTCTTTTTGATGTGCATGATACTCCCTTTCATCAACTAGGAATCCTTCACAAGAGCTTAAGGGGCATCTGGAAATATCCACCCAGGCTTCACATTGTCCTGTGGAGGAGAACTTTTACATCTGTTAAGGGAGAGACATGTCCCCCACCCCTCACCTCCCAGTAGGCAGGTAGTGGTCTCTAGGATGCGGTCTTTCTGAGAGCTGTAGAGACCACATTACTCTGCACTTACTTTTCCTGTGTGTGGAACTGATGCACAGTATTTGGTCAGTTGTCCGCCCCCCCCCCGCCCCCACCGCCATCATGGGAAATCTTTTAGAAATATTGTAATGGCAGATTATTTCTCTACGTTAATTTTGGGAAATTTGTTATGTGGTGTTAGTCTGAAGAGTGGTTTCGCAAACATCATGCATGAAGAAACAAATAGATTTTTTTAAAAGTGCAAAGAGACTTAAGATAGTTGCATGATGGCTAGAAGCATGTTTCTAAATGCCTTTGAAGATCCAGGGAAAGTTGGCTTGAGGTGGATTTATAAATTTCCTTACCTAAGCTGAAGGATATGTGTGACTACAGTGTTAAAACAAGCAAGAAATCATAAAAGCAAATTAAGTACCTAGTTTCTGGACAGAGCAGTGAGAATGATCTTTTAAAATATGACCCGTAGATTCTGGGTCATCCATACCCAGTCTGTAATCATGTCTTGCTACCACCACCATGTTCTCTGGGCTCTAGCCCTACATGCTGAACCCACCAAGTTCTTCTCTACCTCAGATCCTTTACATATGCTGTTTCCTCTGGCCCTGATGGGCTTCCCAGCCACTCTACATCTGCTAAATTTTTCTCACTCCTTAGTATTATTTTTTTTTAATTTATTTTGAGAGAGAGAGAGAATCCCAAGCAGGCTCTGCATGGCCAGCACAAAGCTTGATACAAAGCTCAAACTCAAGAACAGAGCTACCCACATGCCCCCCGAATACTGGGTTTTAATACCTTTTTTCCCCAAGCAGGCCATCTTCTTTGAACCCCTAGTCTTGTTTACCTCCCTCCCATTATCCATCTTAATTGCCTACAGTATATTTTTTAGAGCACTTATCTCAACTAGGAATACGTGGCCACTTGGATGGTTGTTTTTCATTGTCTCCTGGGCTAGGCTATAAGTTATAAGGGCAAGGAAATCTGCTTCCTTGTCCATCATTGTGTTTTCCACACTCAGCGCAGAGTATGGTGCATAGAAGTATCTAAAAGAAGTATCTAAATACTTCTAAATAAATAATGGATGGGTAGAAAAATGGATAGGTGGAAAAATAGATTGTTGGAAGAATAAATGGAAGAATGGATGAAAGAATGAAGGATGCTTAAAATAGTAATCTAGAATAAGTTTTGCATTTTTACCCAATTAGTAGTCTCAGTTTAATCACCTTAACCAAAAATCAGAAGATAAGCCCTCTCATCCCTAGATGCCAGTTGGATCTGTCTCCTGGGAAGCTGGAAAAAAAAAAAAAAAACATTTGTACAAAAAGAAGAGACCACATGGGCACTGCCTTCCTGGGACTCTTTGTTTAATATATAACAGCCCTATTTACTTTTGTCATTGTCCTATCATAAGATTAACCACTGAAGAGAAAATGCTACATCTCATCGGTATTTATGCCATTTGTTGTATTTCAAACTGTAATGCTTCAATATTGTGAATATTGTGAACATGCTCTTTTTTCAATGAATATAACTCTGAGTGAGGATTATGAGATGAATGGACTTTTACTGATACAATATAAATACTAGCATTGCTTACTTAAGGAAAACTATGTAAAATCCTACACCTTTGACCCATGAAATGGGTCTCACCAGTTCTTTCCAAAGCAGAGAACTTTCTTTCTCCTTGTGTTGTGAATGCACAGAGAGACTCTATTAAAACATTTTTTGTCTGTACATCTATTATATTGCTACACCATTTTATTTTATGAATAAGCCAAGGAGGAACGTTTGCCTCTCATAAATCTTTTACAAGAACAATTCCAGCAAAAGAAACCGCAGATGTAACTGCCAGTTTTAAATTTCTAACAAATTACTCTGCCAGCCCCACGTGTGCTTCCAAGTTGAAAGCTCGCAATACTTGGAAATTTTATGGAGATTCCTGCATTTTAGCTTTGGGATGAACTTAGCCAATGCTAAAGTCATGTTCTTATTTAAGCCTAAGGAATAATGGTGTTTAATGTTTACTTAAGACTAACCTCTGCTACTTTGTCCCTGTCTACTATCTTGCCTGCCTTTGATTCCTTTCTTCACAGATGTCCCCAGTTTTCCATTGAATTCTGTGTTTCATTGGCTTGCAGGTATGACAAACACAAACTCTTGGTGTCAAAAGTAACACTCATCACGTGGTCTCCCCTGAGTACATGAATTCTCCTACTGGACTGTTGGGTCCTTGTGCAAGGAGGATGCACGTCACCTTGGTACTTCTCAATGCTGTACAGTGACCCGTGTCTTGAGGATGTTTAGTTAATGTTTATAGAATGAAGCCAAAATAAGTATCTTTTTTGGCTGTTGTTGAGTTATTTATGGTACGAATTTTGTGCCACATATTTTGTAAAAATTTTGAAATGTGTAAAAAACTGCCACTTCTTCATATGGGGGCATGGTGGTGATATGGAAGCAAGCATCTTCAAACCTAATAACATTATGATGTATATGGCATATATTACAATACAACTCAGGGTATGACTTTAATAGACTTGAGTGGAACATAGAATTTTTTTCTCATAGATACTGATAAAGAAGTAGATAGTTTTATACACAGATATATAGAAATATGACATCAGGTTCAAGGACTCTGTGTAAAAGCAAATACAAGGTCTACTCTTGAATGATTGCTCTTGACCTTGTAAAATCTTATGAAGAGATATTTGTGTATCCCCATTTTTATACTTTCTAAGCTATAAAAGTGGGTTTCTACCTCACCTCATTAAATTTTGCAATATTACAGTTTGGAATTAAATAAAAATACAGAATTTGGCTTGATTTTTCAGCCTGCATTATAAATCTAACTTTGGTAACATTTTAAGTTCTCTTTATGTGTGTTTTTTCCTAACTCAAAAGTCTTTAACAAATCTTTCTTTAAAAAAAAAATTCAACTTATTGAATAGGTAATACAGTCACATGGCACAAACCAGTATATATGTCTCTTTTCCTCTGACCCCCAGCTACCCTGTTTTGCTTCATGGATTTAATTACTGTTTACTATGACTTATGTATCTTTCCAGAGTTAGTTTAGATTTACATATGCTTACACATACACATGTGTGCTGTGTGTGTGTGTGTGTGTGTGTGTGTGTGTGTGTGTGTGTGTGTGTGTGTGTTTTAAATGCAAGTGGTAGCATCCCATATACCTTACTTTGCACCTGCTTTCACTTTAGAGCATATGTTCAATCCTTTCTTTTACCCTGGGTCAAATATTTGTGTTACAGTGACTTTCCATTTGTGGGTTCATGTGAATGTCTGTTGCAAGTCTGTTCAGTAACTGTTGTATGTAATTGAGATAATCTGTAAAATGACCCTATGGGCTAAGCCACCTGCAATATTTTGCTTTCTTTATTACAAAAATGGATAAGACTCTGGCTTCTGTCCATTGAGGGTCACAGTCTCTGTGATTATCCTTATTACCAGCTTCAGTTTCTGACATGTTGGGCAAGATGAAACACAAAACTACTTTAGTAAGCCGCCTATAGAAATTTGGCAAAGAAACAAGAAATGCCTATCATTTATTTCTTATTATATTCCGCCTGCTTAAAAAATGTCTTTCATTTTTGCTCTGACATGTCTACTCTACTGATTTCAGTCACTAATTCTTCTCATCACCCCCACCCCAACTTTTAGAAATTCTAAGGTCCTGTGTTTACTTGCTTAGAATCCCATTGCTGTCCTTCTACACCTTTAGCATATATGCACATTACCTTGTTAATCAGCTTTTCAGCTTGTCCTTGCTGGACCAGAAAATGTCAGGGATGGGAAAACATCTTTTCTTGTCCTCTTTTATTTCTTTACCTAAGAAGTTAAAAAGGAACTGTGTCATTGACTCAAACTGAACTAGAGCAGAATTCTGCCTGTTAGTGGGGTGGCAGTAATAATTCTGTGACTCACACTCTTGCAGTAAGGTGCTTAGTATCATGTGTTCTAAGAGTAGATTTCTGCCTTCTTGTTTGTTTGTTTGTTTATGGTTCAGACAGTCCAAATTCCGTACTTCTAAGGCAGGGAGTGGGAGTAAGAGGAGAAAGAATGATGACTTATTAGAAAGTCTTGTTCCAGCCTAAATAGTTGTGCTTAACTAGTCATGTGTCATTAGACAAGCCATTCAGCATCTCTGATGATGGCATCTTCAACTACTCTGAGCAGAAGACGGCATGTTTACTTTCATGTAGCTTTCATTTGTTTCCCATTGGATTCTCATTTTTCTGATGTCTTGTGACATTTATTTGTGCCACAAATCATGGTAGCCTCGGTTTTCACTCCTGTGGAAAGTGGTGCTACTCACCATTTCTCTGACTTTCAGTGCTGCTATGGAGATCAAACAAGGATACTATATGCGTGATACTACAAAGTACCTGCAGATACAAAATATTAGTATACTGTTTCTTTATATGTGTACTGGAGCTGAACTCCAATTGCTTCACGTGAACCACTCTTGTTTCCTCAAGGAGGATGGGGTTAGTCAGCTCCAGAGAAGGCGGAACTGTTGCTCTGTGCACCGTACTCCCTGCATTCACTCCTCTTTGAAATTCACTTGTCTAATGTTGGTGTCAGATCATTTGAAAAAAAGTTCCTCTTAAATACAGAGAACAAATTGAGGCTTGCTGGAGGGGGTGGGGGGGTTGGGGGATGGGCTAATGGGCATTGAGGAGGGCTTTGTTGGGATGAGCACTTGTTATATGGAAGTGATGAATCACTGGGTTCTACTCCTGAAACCAATACTGCATTGTATGTTAACTAACTTGAATTTAAATAAATAAAATAAAATAATAAAATTCTCGAAATTTGAAAAAAAAAGAAGCAAGTTCCAATTGCCAGTTCTCTCTTACAAGTCATTCTTTTCTGTATTTCAAGGAGATGAGTTTACGGTTAGTCTAGTTGAGTCTGTGCAATGAGTAAAATGCATTGGCAGTTTCAGACTCTCTAATAGAAATGCTTTGAATTACCTACAGATAATTCTTCCTCAGTTTTCAATAGAAAACTGCCCAATCATTTGTGCACAGAATCTGAAGACTAGGAAAAGGCTGCACGGTATTTTCTCCCACATTTACCCAGAGACAGGACAGAGAAGTACAGGTTACAGTCCAGTGAGTTGGGGCCATGCACAAGCGACACATGGCAATCCAAATCTCTGCCTTAGGGGTGCCTTCATGCCCAGTGGCAGATTAATAAAAACAAGAAGAATGGGCATTTTGTGAATCACATAGTTTCCTTAAAAGAGACATGGCTAAGACAGACCTGGAAAAAAGCTGATCATTTAGGATAACATAAAATCTTTCATCTTTACTTTCAGAATATTTCTAATGACTCCATTTCTGGAACATTCCAGATTTAGAATTTTTTTTTTCCTGAATGAAAAATGTTATGATTGACTTGTGTATGAATGTTAGAGAATATGCTCATTTTAGGCTAGCCTTTTCAAATAAAGGCAAATCAGAATTTAACATTGAATTATCAGTTACTGAACATTAAAATAGCTTGCAAAACGTCACAGAATATATTTGAATGCTGTTGATTTTCTTGAGTATATAATTTATAATAAATGAGGGAAGATTTATAATCAATTATCCTTTTATTCAGCAAATACTTATATATTTCCATGTATAAGTTAGTGTTAAGAAAGAATGTTGGAAATTTATGAGGAATAAGATATCATTTTGAATAGTCTGAATTAGGAGAAGAGTCACAGCATAAATATTTGGATTGAAGGAATTGAACAAGATTCTAAAAACGAATAATGCCTAATTAAATAATTGTGTTTTATCCATTCAATCTGTGGGGCTTAGTGATGGTACTGAAAAACAATTCTAATGCTTTTCAAAATTCAACTTAAAAATTATTTTTCAAAATTTTCCTGTGATTTGTGGCCACTTTGATGAAACCTTCCATTAACAGATATTTGCTAACATTACTTCCTCCTTAAATTTCCTTAAATTTACTGCCATTTTGTTCCTTAGGATGTTGAAAGGAAACTATTTTGCATAGCACATTATGCCAAGAGAAAATCACTTTATTAAATAAATTTAAGTAATATACTATATTGCTATTACATAAGACTTCATATTTTGAAGAATAAGTTGGTGTCCACCCTTTTATTTTGGAATAGTTAACTAAGGGCAGACTTTATTATCCAGGAGGAAAATATTCTATTATGAAATGAATAACTTAAATGCATGTTCTCTTTTATCTAGCATGTTTGCGAAGTATTCCCTTTCAGTCCTGGCTGAGGCCACAGGGATACAAACTGTTCAAAACAGGGATAATTCCAGTGCTCTTTTTCTGTTAGTCAAGCCAATGCAGGGAAAGAGCCAAGTTGAGTGGGACACATTGGGATGGTGGGTGCATCACCCAGGACAGAACAGTCATCCCCAGTCCTTGTGCCACAGGAAAGACTTTGTGGATAATCCATGCAGATTGCATGCTTTGATTTTGTTCATTTAATAAAATAATTGGAACAAGTAAACTAGAATCATGTTTTGAGTGTCTGCCCATGTATAACATTTTTGGACTGAGTAGTTAGGTTGTCACAAAACACCCTCTTTTCTCACAGCTTCTGCCTCTTGCTGTTGCAGAGACATTTGGCTCTGCACCTCCTTTACGAGCGGGTGTTCCACGCCAGAGCCAGGACTCCAATTTCCATCCTGGTTCAGAATCCGCAATCACAGAACTCGATATTTTACCCCTCTATTGCCTCCTTTCTCTCCCTTCATTTATGGCATCATGTGTATTTTTATGAATCCCTTCCCTTTTTCAAAGTTAAAAGAAAGAAATAGGTAAACACAGATGCTCCTGCAGTAACTCCATATGGAAACCCACTTTCTAAATGAGCAAGTTGTAGATCTAAGAAATGAACTGAGCTGTCTGTCTCGAGCTTTTCCCTCTGGGAGTGTGCAGCTGGATGGGATTCTTAATTCAAAAGAGCGAAAAGAAGGGTATGCGTGTTGGGGGCGGGGTGTGTGCAATGGAAGGATCGATGTAGTCTGTAGGGACATGCAGGGAAAAATCTGCAAAATGTTAATCTCCACCATCCCAGATGATTCTCAGCCTATTCAGTTGTAGGTTTACAGTAGCATTCTAGAGACACTTGGAATTTGAGAAGTCAGGATTAGATGAACTTTCTGGCTATTTCTTGTACCATTCACAATTTAGGAGTCCTATTTCATCAGAACCAAATCAAAAGGCTGTCTGTAGGAACATGAAGTCAAAGTTCTATTATCACCTCCTTGATCCATAATTTCTGTATTCGCATTTAAGAATCCAGTTTATTAAAACAGATATAAGATTTGAGGGCAGTAACCCTTGTACATTTTTATAGTATAAACCTAGCACTGTGAACTTTCATGAGTGGTTAGGTGGGTCAATGAAAGGATTTTGTACATAGCTTAAAATTAATAATCAATGATTAGATTTTTGTGAAATCTTATTGGTTTCTTTGCTTCTTTTAATTTATAGACATACCATTTTTTGAGGTTTGTAAATGATAAATTCAGATTTTATATGTTTTTTTTTTTTTGAAAACTTGGTAGATATTAGGTAGGCGAATAATTTCTGGAGATATCTTTGAGTCATGAAGCTGGAAAGAAATAAGAAATAGAATTGTTGCTGATCCCCAGCAGAATTATGCTGGTATTCAAAGACTGATTCATAGAGCTGTAGATTTTGCTTGGTGGGTTCAGAGTAAATCCGGGAACAAGGAGAGGGTTGATAAAGATATGGATTTTTAGTAAATACGTTTGAAGCATTCCGTACCATGGGGAAAAACAGTTTCAAACTTCCAAGAGCTTCTCTGCAGCTGGGAAAGTAAATTCCTATAAAACCTTTTTCACGGTTAACTCCAAAACATGAAGGCTGGCTTTAAACACTGTACTGACTCATGTCTTACCCAGAGGGACAGATTCCCAACTCTGTTAAGATGTGCCTGCAAGGATTTCCTGTATCGAGAGATAGAGTAGCTATTGCCTTTGCTGGCAGTTTCTAATCATGGAGTGAGGAGACCACATGTCTTTCAGGATTTAGGTTTTCATCTTTAATTACAGCGGGTTAACCCATAGTGCCTCATCATTCCTTGCTCAAGATTCAGTCATTTGTATGCCTGCTTTATAATTAGTGCCTTTTTCATGTACCATTATAATCTTGAGGTTTTCATTAAATCAGCTTACTTTGTAATTCAATTAATTTAAAAGTAAACTTGATATCACTACCATAAATGTAAAGTCAGTGACACAGGCCATAAGTCAAAGGTAACTAAACATACATGCAAAGAAAACAAAACGGTGTCCTTAAACTCTGTCCACTGTTGTCTGTCCCAGTCTCTTGTGCTTTAGGTCTCTTCATTTTTTGTTAAATGGGAGAGATTATCAAGTCTTCCAAAGAAGTTAAAGAATCGGGCTACCACAATGATCCATAATCCCTCACTTAATCAGAATGGTTGAAAGAGATGAGAAAAATAAACTTGTTGACTTATGATGTTATTTAATGCAGTGTAACTGTGTCCTTTCAGATTATCTTGCATATTCTGGAAAACAATTTGAATATACCTAAAATCCTGGGGACTGTCAGTAGTGAGGCATCCCACATCTCAGGAAACACTGCCATATAATAAAGTAAGGCTTTCAGCACAGAAACTGAAGCAACAATAACAAAATTACAGAGTGTATATTTCTCATATCCCTGGAATGCTAGCATCATCATTTAACTAGTTGGTTTTGAGTTACAAAAGGAAAGATAGTAATAAATGTTTATAAACTTAAGATTCAAAGGTAGTGTTATGTAAACCTGATTAGCTTTAAGGTGGCTTTCAAATACCTAAAATAATTTTATTTTTATTACATATTTGCACTCCAACCTTCTTGAAAATCATGTAATGATCCCTTTATGTGATATGTGCCTATATGTACAGAATGCACATGACTGTTATAAGATTAGCTCTTTACTGAAGTACTATTCCTATATTTTTTAGGTAATGAATGACTGCTATCCTTCTTGAAATATTTTGTTGGTGTTTATTCCTTTAACTTCAACAGCAATTTCCGGGGAGATTTAAAAACAAATTATGACTGTCACATCCTGATAAGGACACTAACAGTGAGGTCAGTAGACAGGCTGTTAGATTGGAAACCAAAGTGGTTAACAGTATAGTGGACTCTTGGGTGCCTGGGTAGCTCAGTTGGATAAGCGCCCAACTCTTCATCTTGGTTCCGGTCATGATGTCACAGTTCATGAGATCGAGCCCCACATTGGGCTCTGCACTGACTGTGCAGAGCCCGCTTGGGATTCTCTTTCTCTCTCTCTCTCTCTCTCTCTCTCTCTCTCTCTCTCTCTCTCTCTGCTCCCCCCCCTGCTCACTCACTCTCTACCAAATAAATAAATACACTTAAAAAAAAAAAAAAAGAACACAGCAGACTGCATTGTAATCTTAGCTCTACTGTTTACTATCCATGTAGCTTTGGTCAAGTTACTTAATCTTTTTGTGCCTGTTTTTCACTGGTAACATAACAACAATAACAGCAGTCTCTGCTTCATTTATTGTACTTAAAAAGTCAATATATGTATATAATGTTTAGAGCAATACCTCACATGCCGTAAACATTCAGAAACATTAGTGGATATTACTACAGTTACTATTTACCCTCGATGGCCTTTTGCCATAATATGAGATACGAAATAGAAAGCATAAAACTACACTGAAACCGTAATCATTATCACCCCCTTGTCATATTTTAGTGAGTGTAAGTAGTGGGCAACTTAGGTTAAACATAAAATATTCCTGAGTTTGAGAATTACTGTTATTCTACTTCAAATCTTCCTGAGGATATTACACAGTACGAAGGGATATTATTCATAGGAGGGCTGGTGTAGTACTCAGCACATAGAGCTGTCGATGGTGCTAAGCTTTACAACAGCAGTAGGACATAGGAACTTGGAGAATCTAGGTTGGAGGCATGCCACCACAGTGATTAAAAGCTTGTAAAATAAGATCTATGGAGGAAGGCTAAAGAAATTTGGATTGTTTACCCTGGAGAAGAGAAGACTTAAGGGTGATTTAGTGCTGTTATTGAAGCATAAGAGGGTTCTTTTTTAGAGTCTCATGGTAAGCTTTTCTGTAGCTCTCCCGAGATCCAAACAGGAGGAGGTGGGCTGACAGTGCAGCACAAAGGATTTAGGGTAGGTAAGAAAAGCTTTTCAACAGCAGCATTTTTTAATAATTTGAAAGGGGGACTGTGTGAGTTTTTTTTCTAGAGGTTTAGTAATAATCATTTGAAGTGGTTTGATCTGGTCCTGCCTTGAGGCATGGGAATGGGGTATTTTGCTGTAATGTCACCTTCCACAAATCAGTAAAGGACTGGCCCACCCGACTCTCAGAATAGCTATTTTATTAAGACAACAACTCTTCCCATCAGCACGAGTGTTAAGTAGCCCCAAATAGTAGAGCCCACCAGGAAGGGCTGCAATCTAGGTTTATTAAGTAGAAACACAAGCATATCAGTCCTGGGGACGAAGGCTCTCAGCTTGAGCCATGATTAACTGTGCATCCCGCTGGATCCTTCTGTAAGTTGTTCGAGTTGTCAATCTAGAAATTTTAATATATTTAACAAGTTTTCACCAGACACACTCTGTGTGATAATAACTATGCTAAGTTCTAAGGATATAAAAACAAGTAAGACATATCCTTTTTTTTTTTTTTTAATTTTTTTTTTCAACGTTTATTTGTTTTTGGGACAGAGAGAGACAGAGCATGAACGGGGGAGGGGCAGAGAGAGAGGGAGACACAGAATCGGAAACAGGCTCCAGGCTCTGAGCCATCAGCCCAGAGCCCGACGCGGGGCTCGAACTCCCGGACCGCGAGATCGTGACCTGGCTGAAGTCGGACGCTTAACCGACTGCGCCACCCAGGCGCCCCGAGTAAGACATATTCTTTACCTTCAAGAAACTCATACTCAGGATGTAAAAAAACAATTACAATGCAGTATAACGTTTCCTTAGGAGCATTTTGCTCTGGGATCCTAGCGGAGAATGCCCAACATGGCCTCGTTGGGTCAGGGAAGTTTCCAATGGATGTGGCCCTTCACATAATTCTAAAGGGATGAATAGGGTTTACCATATGAATTTCAAAACAAAAGAACAAAACTGCAGGAGATTCCATGTATATGGAACAGCATGTGCAAAGACAGAAGATATAAGGAAGAATGGATTATTTGGGTAATTAACTATATGTTTAGAACTGCTCTACCAGTAGGATACATTAACCACAGGTGGCCAGTAAGTACTTGAAATGTGATATCTAGGGACATCTGGGTGGCTCAGTCAGTTAAGCATCTGACTTTGGCTCAGGTCATGATCTTGTGGTTCATGAGTTTGAGCCCCCCGTCAGGCTCTGGGCTGACAGCTCAGAGCCTGGAGCCTGCTTCAGATTCTGTCACCCTCTCTCTCTCTGCCCCACCCCTGCTTGTCCTCTGTCTTTCTCTGTCTTTCAAAAATGAATAAACATTAAAAACAAAAAAGAAATGTGATATCTGAATTAAGATATGCTTTGAGTATAACACAAAGAGATTTCAAAGACTTAATACAAAAAAGAATATATTTCACTATAGTTGTTTTTTATGTGTTACATGTTGAAATGGTGTCATATTGAGATAAAGAAAATAGGTCATTAAAACTAATTTCACCTATTTTGTATTACTTTTTTTAATGTGGATACTAGAAAAATTTTAATTACATATATGGCTCACATTGGAGGTTTGCATTACATTTCTTTTGGAATGCCCTATAATATAAAGTTCTGCTGCAGTGAGGCAAACAGTGGGAGATGAAGCTGGAGAAGTATTCATGAATGATATTACCATGGAAGAGTAGATTTAGAAATTTTATCTGCAATTCACAGTATAAAATACATAATATACTGCAACTTATTGCACACACACACACACACACACACACACACACACACACACAGAGAAACATGCATAGAAACCAAAACAAAAAGTTTGCAAGTTTACTCCTCTGCTTTGCAGTACATGCTGATATTCTCTATCCTATTCTATTTCATATTATTTCAATGCTGGTTGAAACCCATTAAATAGATTTCAGAATCCACTAATCCACTATTGGATCGCAACTTACAGTTTTAAAAATGCTGAAATAGAATCTGATCAACTAATCTGGGCTTTGTCCTTTAGTTGCTGATGTGCCTTTTTTCGGTACTGTGAATACTATTGGATTTATCTGTAGAATCTATCTACATGTGTAAAGGGGATTGGGTAGAATTGAGGAAATTACCAGATGGCAAACATGGAGTTGAAATCACTTCAACAGTCCATGAGAAATATCAGGATGCTGTAAACTATAGCCATGGCATTAGCAGTAAAGAGATGATAATCAGGGAAAAGGTGGTGAAGAGTAAGGGAAACGCTACTTAGAAGGTATATTTAATAATGGAATTCAGTAGGTGATTGGAGGTGAGGCGGGAGAGTGTAAGGGCCAATATATAGTCTTTGGTTTCTAGTTTGAGTGGCAAGATGGAGGTGGTGCCATCTGCAGTGATAAAGAATACAGACAGAACCAATTTGGGGAAAGTGAATTCAGGTTTAGACATACTGATTGGAGATGCCTGCATGATATGTAGAATGAACCATTGGGCAAAGTCAACAGTGTTTAGCTTAGATATGAGACTGTAAGTATAAATGGAAGAACCCAAGGGCAGTGTGTGGAATGAAAAGAGAGTAGGGAAGAGGACTGAATTCTGAGAAATATGAACATGTGAAAATCCATAAAAAGGACAAAAGAGGACAGTGTCGGAGAACACGATCTAGTGAAGCCAGGGAAGGAGAGGGTGTCGATGAGTGACAGCTAGTCATTCCACAGAAAGTCAAATGGTGGGAAAAGCCCGTCTGATTTGGTCTAGGAGGCTATTAATAAAAGATGCTTCCATTCAGGCTTAGGATACTGCAGTTGGGTGAAAAACTATCAGAAAGGAAACAAACATGATAAACTGTATACAGTTGTTCAAGAATTTTGTCTGGGGAGGGAATGTGAGATTAAGGAATGGCAAGAAAGAGGTCAGGAATAAGAATGCATGAGTAGATGAACAAATGACAGAAAATGGAGGACGCAACCTTAAGCAAGTGTTTTGGCCATTGAATTTTTTTTAATTTTAAGAAGGAAAAGATTTGAATTTCCTTATAAGCTAAGATAAATGGGCCAATGGAGAAAAATCATGGAAGATTTTAATGAAGAAAAGCCCTCGAGGAGATAAAGAGGTCTTACAGCTGAACCAGAAGCCATGGAATGAAGAGTAAAGGGACAGGACTAGATAGGGAGAATGGGGGAGAATGGGAGGGCTGTGGAGACATGTGATGGTTGCTGAGCAAAATAGGAGGATCCTTTCCCCAGTCCCACCCTGGGGACTGGACACTGTATAGCTGGTGGTGCTGGATACAAAGGATATGCCCTTCATCAGCATCACTCATCAGCCTGGACAAGAAGAAACAAAGCAAGAAAAGACGAGAGGGATCAAGGGAGTAAGGACCTTAATGAGGTCAGAAATCAAGTGGATTTGGAATAAAAGAGGACAATGAAAGAAGTGAGAGGACACGATAGTCAGGATTTAAGGTTCAAAGATCGGTTTTCTGAGATAGAGGCTTTGTGCAGAATGGCATGTACTCAAGGTGACTGTAATCCCACGAGAACAAGTAAGCCGGATAGAGAACTATAATTCAAATGACAAAGCTAATTTGTTGTTTGTTATTGGATGTTTTCAGGACTAAAATATTTAAAGATTTAGTCATTCCAGACAATATCCATGTAAGCACTTTAGACTTTATTTGGATAAAAGAAGTATGTGTATGTGTTTGTGTGCTCCTCATTCTGTCCAGATACTTGGATTGATGGGCATTGATGATGAGAATGATGGGGATTCCTACCTCATACAAAAGGATCTACATGGTGTATAAATAGTTACGTGAAGTGTAGTTCAGGATTCAATTAAAAGGTTATTAAGTGATTGTGTTGTTTTTACAAATTCTCAAATGTGACACATACTATTATTAAATTATTAGAATATGGCAAGATGTAATGAATGCTAATAAATTCAGTGGACAATCATAATAAAGTTGATTTCAGGTGCAAGTGAAGTGACCTTTGTCAATGGTTACTTTTAGACCCGTGTCTTTTATACACGTATCTAGCAGAGTGCAAGCAAACATATGAAAGGAAGGTGTCTTGTTGAGAAGTTTCGTGTATCAGGGTATATCCTTAAAAAAGTAGATAACTGGGGTGCCTGGGTGGCTCAGTGGGTTAAGCATCCGACTTCGGCTCAGGTCATGATCTTGCGGTCCATGAGTTCGAGCCCCACGTCAGGCTCTGTGCTAACAGCTCAGAGCCTGGAGCCTGTTTCAGATTCTGTGTCTTCCTCTCTCTCTGACCCTCCCCTGTTCATGCTGTCTTTCCCTGTCTCAAAAATAAATAAACATTAAAAAAATTTTTTTAAAAAAGTAGATAACTGTTGTAGGCATGTGCCAATACCTCAGAGAGCAGCCAGTGAGTTAGTTGATATACTGTGTGTTCTGGGATGACTCAATTTGGGGAGCTTGGACGGCAGTGCTAGAGAGATCCAGTGAGGGGTGCTAAATAATGAGATGCATCAGCCTCACTTTCTGTGTGCCCATTGCAGGAACATGATCCTCAACTCTATCCCCATTTGAGAAAAAAGACTCTGAGTTCTGTTTTCATACAGAGCAAGCATAACAGTGCCAAGCCCTTGACAGTGCCAGAAACTTCCTAAGGCTCTTAGTTATTCTGGCAACTATTAGAACAAGAACATTGCCCTTTCTGTGGCCAAGCTTGTGTTTTCCGGGTGGTCCAAAAGCCATGGGCCTTGGGGATCCTACTTTTGGACAGTATTTGTCATTTTGTTCTTGTTTTTCAAGGAAATGATAGTTGCAAAAGCACAAACATGGACAGATTGAAAGCTTCTCTGAGTGTTTTTCTTTACTTTCAGTGGCAACTGTTGGTTTTTATGCTTCTTACTACTGTTATGCAAAGCATGATTTCATGGGATGGTCACATTGCTAGATGTGCAACAATAGGAATAAAGTAAATGTGTGGGGCACCTGGCGGGCTCAGTCGGTTGAGTGTCAGACTTTGGGTCAGGTCATGATCTCATGGTTCATGGATTTGAGCCCCGCATTGGGCTCTGTGCTGGCAGCTCAGAGCCTGGAGCCTGCTTCAGATTCTGTGTCTCCCTCTCTCTCTGCCCCTCCCCTGCTCACGCTCTGTCTCTCTAAAAATAAATAAATGTTAAAAAAAAATTAAGAAAAAGGAATAAAGTAAATGTGACCCTCAAATGTGAGTCACAGTAGAGAAACCCAAGGCTACAGAGTGCTACAGTGTTAGGTCATTTGCCCACATCTTGTAAAGGTTCCTGGATTTATATTTGACAAGTTAAGTCCTGCAGATCTTGACCTATGCTTCAGAACGAACAGTTTGCTAGTACACTGCATGAATCATGTGTAGGAACTCAGCTATGGTGTGGTTTGTTTTTAAAGTAGAGAATGTTATTTTTCTACCTTACAAATAATGTGCCTTAAACATTGGTATTGCCAAAGATTGGTCATAAGTGGATATCTCAGAGTTGGCATTGCTCAGAGAGGAAAAGCAAGCAAGCAAACAAACATCACCTGTAATTCTTATCAACATGTTGTGTAAGGTCCACTTTGAATAGTTAGTAGCCATTAGGCTGACAATTTTCTGTGCCTACTGAGGACTCAGAAGGGTGATGAATCAATCTGCCAGTTCACTCTACCAGGGGCTGACATGCAAAACCACCTGCTGGCTTAGACAACATCTCTTTTCTTTCCCAAAGACAAAATGATACAGTTCCTTGCAAGTAAGGATTTTATCTGTTATATATACATTTGCAGCTTAGGGGCAACACTGAGGGTAATTTGTGTGGTGTTCAGTTAAGATTGGTTCCCTGTTTAGGAATTGAGATAACGAAGTTGATATGTAGATAGTTTCCCATTGAGTAGATTAATAGAGTTGTCATCATGGTCATTGTTATCTTCATCAATGAATCACACTTAAGTTCAGGACATTAGAAGAGGCTCAGAACAGGCACACCATGCCCATCACCACATGTTTTCCTTTCTTCCAAATTCCAGGATTTCTTGCAATTCAGAGATCAAATATACCTACTGTCAGCTCTTCAAGGTAACCCCCAAAGTCCATGATACACAAGATTGTTGTGTACGACATAACCTGTATTGTGTGCCCTGGGAGAATTCTGCATGGTGATGAATGATTTGGCCCAGATGGGTGCCAGCCTGATGAGCATCCACATCTCAGCTGATTTTGCTGCCTTCTACTTAGTCACTTGAACTCTTGTGAAGAGCTACTAGGAGCTAATGGGGTTATATCTGTTTTTCATTTATATTTATACTTTTGTAGAGGAGGTTTCATGCTAGAGTGGTATTTGCAACTGAGCATTGGTGAAGGCCTGTTGAGAGGGTCGTTGTGCATGTCTAGAAGCAGCACAGAACCCTCTCTTTCCTGAGTGAAACTAGTAGGACTACTTTCACTGATAACTAAATCATGCTGTTACGTTTTTAAAACATTGCATGCATTTTCAATACCCATGGAATTGTAGGCAGATGAGAGAAAACATGAAGGGGCTCTGGCAAGGAATTAAAAATAATGGGTTCTGATTCCCACTAAGTGGGTGACCTTGAGGAAGTCACCTAGCATCTGGGGCCTGGGTGTCATCATTTGCTAAATAAGGCAGTTCTAGTTCTAACTTCAGAATACACTTGGGGACTAGGAATTCTACGGCAGTATCCTCAAGCCCTATTTTAGGTTAATGCTCTAAGAGATGACTTTGCAGAGATCACCAGCCTGACTTATGCTTGGCTCATAAAACTCTGAATTTCTTGCATTAAAGAGTGTGAGGTGCAGGAGGAAGCAAGTTTATTTTTTAGTGAATGGTCTAAGTTGTTAGGTTCATTTCTCATTTCATGGAGCACCTCAAATTCCCTAAATTTTGAGCTGGGGACAGGACATTAAAAACCATATCCCTCTTCTGTGGCACTGGCCCAAGGTGCCCACCAGCTGGCCCATCTGCTGGGGCACATCTGCTCTAATAACAGGCAATTCAGGCTTCCCTCTGGCTTAACAAACATCTTTTAGAGCTTCTAGGGTCATTGACTTTTATAAAACTGTAAACACAATGCAGGAAGCTCCATCCAGGATATCCAGGCCCTGCCAAAGAATGTGGTGCTTGGGATGGAGATGCCTGCAAATAGATGTGACATAGAAGAGATAAAAGGGGATGTTGTCTGTTGTCAGTGGCCACAGAGGAGAGCGTTCAGCAGCATTTGTAGGAGAGGGGAGAAGGGGTCATTGAGTTTTCAGGGGCCTTGTCTCATGCACTGCCCTTGACCTTGTGTGCTCTGGATTTCATCCCTGGAATGGTTCAGGGAGGCGAGCTCTGGAGGTTCCTGCTTTGCTGCTTGTATTGCATAAAGCTTAGAAATCCCTAAGGGTTTCCATGGGTCTGCTGTGTTTACGTGAGAAATATTCAATGGTGGCAGTAGCTTCCTTCTTCTGTAAGGCTTCTTTTGCCTCTTACTTTGGCCATTCTTTCTTTGGCAAATTTATTTCTCAACTTTGAGTTCTTCGTACTCAGAAAGGGATGCTATACAGCCACTCAGAACAAATTTATTTGAAATGAATGTACATTCCTTATTTCCCTCCCTGCATTCCTCCCTCTCTCTTTCCTTCTTTTACTTTCTTCCTCTCCTTATCCGTCCCCTCTCTTCCTGTCTTCCTCTCTCCTTCTCTCTCCCTTCCTCCTTCCTTCCTTCCTTCCTTCCTTCCTTCCTTCCTTCCTTCCTTCCTTCCTTCCTTCCTTCCCTTCTGTTCTCTAGTTTCCCCTTCCTTTCTTCTTTTATAAAAGTTCTGTGATGGTGAAAATAAATTACTTCTGTCTGATCCCTGATGCACATCTTTTACTATAATGTTATAATGGTAATTGATGTTTGTATCATTTCTTATTCTATGAAAATACTGTAATAGCTGTTATTTAAATGATTAAAACTCCTATAACACGAAGAATGCAAGGTATACTTGTATGCATTTTTATTTTATTATTTAAAAAAATTTTTTTAGCATTCATTTTTGAGAGACAGAGACAGAGCATGAGTAGGGGAGGGGCAGAGACAGAGGGGGACACAGAATCTGAAGCAGGCTCCAGCCTCTGAGTTGTCAGCACAGAACCTGATGCGGGGCTCGAACTCACGGACTGTGAGATCATGACCTGAGCTGAAGTCAGACGCTTAACCGACTGAGTCACCCAGGCATCCCATACTTCTATGCATTTTTAAAAATGAAGCACCTAATCTGAGGTCACAGTCAATGTCTAAAAGCTTTATTTGAAGCAAAAAAGCCATAGTAGTTTAACCTATATGGGAGCCACTAATGATTCTCATTCTACCCAACCCTACTTTTCTGAGACTGTACTTTGTTTACTATGTAAATAAAATGTAGTTGGAGGAAGTCAGTTTCAATATAAAGGTCTTATAAAAGTCAACTACATTACTTTGTAGCACACCAAAATCATTTAGTTTTGTCCTTATACCCTGGATGACTGCATTGATTTATCCAAGAAGGAAAAAAGTTTCATTTCTAAAGGAAGAAAGTGCAACAAAATAATAGCCAGTATCAGAAGGTGAATCAGGGAGGGAGGGTAACATCCTTGGCCTGAGCCCACCCTGGGAAGGCTGTGTGACCCCAACAGAAGGCCACACCTCCTTAAAGTTGGCCCAGCCTTTGAGGCATTTCCATACTAAGGGCCAAGCTAATCTTGGGAAGTTCCTGTTGAAGGCAGTGGTGCATGTAAAATGTGTTGACTGAATATTTATTGATAAGCTATTAATTAAATCCTAAGAACCTCAAACTGGCATTTAATCTGTCTGAATTCCAAAGGAATTAATGTAGTGTTTACACAAATAAACTCACCTAAGTATTGCACAGTGTAAACATCTCCTCGTGTTGAACGCCCAATTCAAGAGTGAGGATATTAGTTTTTCTCTTTTACTAGGTTCTTGTTTGGTTTTTCTGCACAAGGTCACGTTTAATAATTGTGACTTTCTCAAATCCTTTGAAACAAAGGTCTGCTCCTATAGTTTGGCCTTTTATTTTGTTCACTTTCTTTGTGTGGATAGCTGAGCCCTAATAAAATCATTGTTCAATATAGGAAATACCTGGAATGTTTTATGAAATTTAGGTCATGATTATGTTGATGTGCTACTAGATTAATATATTATTGTGCACATATTATGTTATCCTTCTGCAGACCAGATATTGTCTTCCTTGTTGGGCGGACACAAGTAAACAGTACTGACATAGTTCATGTCTCTAAGGAAGTTGCAGAAAAAGATAAGCAAACACATGCATGGTTACAAGTGGTTATAAGTACTATGACAGAAATGATGAGGACACAGTGATAAAAATAATGCCTTGATGGGGTGATCAAAAAAGAACT
Organism: Felis catus; assembly: GCF_018350175.1. Taxonomy (NCBI): domain Eukaryota; kingdom Metazoa; phylum Chordata; class Mammalia; order Carnivora; family Felidae; genus Felis; species Felis catus. Next base: position 42,956,625 of record NC_058380.1, read on the forward strand.
GTCTGATGAGCTGAGCATTAAACTGAGTCTTGAGAAAGAATTAGAAGGACCCTGTGTTTGGATAGGAGTGCTTTGAAGTGTATTCCAGTGAAAACAGCATTTCAAGACCTCTTAGAGGCTTGTATAGGCAACTAAGTTTGGCCACTGTCACTGCCTCGTGTGCCTAATGACAAGGATTCAGAGTTACTGGCTGGGAGACAGAATTGTGTTGAGTGATTTGAAAGCCTTTATGTGTGTGGAGAAGAGTTGTAGATGATATATACATTGTTGGAATATCACTTTTCAATATTTGTGGAATGTGGGTTGGCAGAGAGCAGGAGAAAAATGGGCTAGTGAGAAGGTTTTTGCACTAGTCTAGGTGAGCCATTTAATGGTGGTAGTGATGGAGATGAGTGGCTCAAGATATACTTGGAATTACCATTTGGCAGATTGGTTTTTGGAGATGAGGCAAATAGAGGGATACAGAATGGCATCCCATGATACTGAAATTTACTGAGATGGAAAATTTGAAAGGGAAACAGTCTGGGAGGAAGGGGAGGGTGGGGATTGAGTGGTCTACTTTGGACAAGTGGAATTTCACATGTTTATGAAATGTTCAAATGGAAACAAGTGGTTGGATACAAAAATCTGAACTTCCTGAGAACTTTGGGCTGGAAATATAAATGTGGTAGTTATCAACATACAGATGACATTTAAAGCCATAGAAAGAAAGAGAGAGGCCAAAGGACAAAATTATGGAGGCCCAGAGGCAAGCTCTGGACTCTCCCATATTAAGAGGTCAGGTAGAAGAGAAGACAGAAGCAACTGCCAGAGAGTGAGAGAAATGAGAAGTGAGTGATGTCATGGAAGTCAAGTTGAAAGTTTTCTGAGATTAGAGAGAGAATAGTGTTAATGAGTCCCATGACTGAAAAGAGAGACCCTCAGATTTAACAATGTGAAGTCACCAGTGACCTTGTTGAGCAGTTTCAAAGAAGGGAATGGTAGAGCCACAGTGGAGAGGCTGAGGAGTAAAGGGGAGGTAGAGAAGTGTAGACATCAAATAAATGCTACATAAATGAGAAAATGAAGTGAAGAAAAGCCAAGAAATGGAAGAATAGCCGGGAAGTACTGTGGGACCCAACAAAGATTTTTTTAAAGGTATGTTTGCCTTTAGTAGGTAGATGAATAAATAAACTGTGGTACATCCATACAATGGAATATTATTCAGCATGAAAAAGAAATGAACTATCAAGACTTGAAAAGACTTGGAGAAACTTTAAATGTGTATTAATGGATGAAAGAAGCCGAGCTGAGAAAGCTACATACCATATGATTCCAACTATATGACATTCTAGAAAAGACAAAACTGTGAAGACAGTAAAAAGGTCAGAGGTTGTACGGAGGGTAGGAACTTGGGGAAAAGATAAACAGGTGGAGCACAAAGAATGTTTAAGCAATGAAAATACTCCATATTGTATTGTAATGATCAATATATGTCATTATGCGTTTGTCCAAACCCAATGAATGTGCAAAATCAAGAGTGAACCCTGATGTGAACCATGGACCTTGGATGATGTTGAAGTTCAATGTAGGTTCATCCTTGGTAAAAATGTACAATTCTGGTGAGTGATGTCCATAATGGGAGAGGCGATGCATGTGCTGTGTGGCAAGGGATGTATATATGGAAAACTCTCTATTTTTCACTCAGTTGTATTGTAAATCTAAAACTGATCTTAAAAAAGCCTTAAAATGTGTATGCTGATCATAGGAGAGAGAGGCCACTTAAGGGAGAAGGGATGGAGAGGGCTTAGCCTCTTGGAAAAGAGTCTTCTTGGGATGTAGCCAGAGAAGATGTGGCCAATTTAGGCAACTTCATGGGTGAAAAGTTTGGGCATCACCTTCTTGGAATTTCTGGCTCCAAATGAAGTATGGGATGTACTCTTCTAAAGGAAAAGGGGTGACAAGGGATAGAGGTAGAAGATTTGAACTGAGAGAGAAGATATCAAACAGCTATATAGATAAATAGAGGGAATACAAGCCCGTTAGAGAAGTAAACATAGCAATAATTCTGGGCTGTACTGAGAGCTCATTCAGGGCTTGTTAATATGGAGTTAAGTTAAACCAATATAATCACTATATTTACAAGCATGACTCATGATAGAGAATAAGGATAATTTTTAAAATATTTTTTTATTTTTCTCTCCCATTGTCCCTTTTATAGTTGTGCAGTGGGGTAAGTTTTCTTTCTGCCTCAAAAAACAAACAGACAAAAACAACAACAACAACAGCAAAAAACAGACACACACACACACACACACACACACACACACACACACACACACAAAACACCTCTGTACAATCCATATGCCTTCTATGGAATAGAAGATCCTTCAGGTATAATAACTTGAAAAACAGTCTAGATTCAGAAATTAGAAGGTTGAGTTCTACCTATTTGTCAGTATTTCAGCCTTCAATCTTCATCCAAAGGTGAGATTTCTTTTCTTTCCACACCTCCTTTTTCCCCCTCACAGCCAGGGCCTTGCTAACTTCCTTTTAGGTTTATCCTGGGTTGGTGTTCAGGCAGAGAGAAGAGGAAAGGAAGTGCAGAGGGTTCTGCTCTTCTTGACAGAAGTACTTGTAAATGGATAGATATTTTGGGGCCTGGCATATATTTGAATCTGTATCATCTTCTGAGTACTTTTATGACTTTTCCTAGATTCCCCTTCTAAGCCCCTCCAAGTGCAGCTCCTGTGATGTAGGCATAACTCGATTCATGTGACTACCTCTCTTCTTAGCTCCTAGTTTTCCAGAAGTCCAGACCACAGGTATTCTCCAAGGGAATCCCATTGCCCTTCCAGTTTGTCATTACACCTACAAACCACCATGGGCGATCACTAGCTTCAAGGAACAGCAATGCTTCCTTTGCTCTAATAAGTTACAGTGCTGTGGACTCCATTTAGTCACCTCTCCTTAGCTCCCACATCAAAGTAGTTTATCAGCGCATCTCTCTTGTCCTCAGGGTTTCTGGGACAGGGGTCAGAACTGTTGTCCCCTAATCCCTCATCCGCAGGTGTGGATGGTTCTGAGTGGTTCTTTAGAAGCACTCTGAGTGGAGCTCTGAGTGGTTCTTTAGAAGCAACCCTGTCTAGTGTTGACTTTACAGGGTGGGTATCCCTAGACACCCCTTCCTTTGGTGGTGGACACTTGGTTTGGAATTCTAGCTGTTCCCACCAAACAAAGCCTCTTTTGTTCAAAATGAGTCTTGTACTACCATCTTCAGAGATGAGAGGTTTGTAAATGTCATGGAATCACTTTCACTCTTTTCACTGAAAATTTGCATTCTGGTTAGTACTTCACATCCGAATTTTATGTATCGTTTTCTGATACCTCAAGTCAAAGTTCCATTTTGATATCCTTTAAACCCATTTGTATATTTAAGTGAGCCTTGGTATATATCTGAGGAGCACCGTTACGGAGAACATCTAGATTTAGTTTTTTCAGGCAAGTAGTATGGAAACACAGAAGTTGGATGTGTTCCCAAAGACATGGTTTTATTGAAGGACCTTAGAATCACAGCAGAACCATAAGAATAACTGAAGACAGAAGAAGACTGATGGATAGTGAGGAAGCCGATGGATTGAAGATCATAATGAGGTTGAAGGATATTGCAGTGGAGGTAACTGGTCAGATGAGCTGGATAGGGTGGAAGTGATCATTAGAATAGATTGTTTACTGATCATGGGAGGGGTCAAAGGATGACCAAAGGAGAGCATTACAGAGATGGAATGGAGGAAAAATTAATTGTTGGTCAAATAATGAGAAGTAGAGTGATAGATGTTTCATCTTTGGGTTGGTCTAGTCTGTGATTGCTGCCTGGGTTGGGAGTAGGTGGGAGGACAGAACCAGAAGTAAAAGTCCTACGTGAACAAGGAGTACTGACCAAAGTTGGTAGAAATGCCAAGGAGGGGGCGCCTGGGTGGCTCAGTGGGTTGAGTGTCCAACTCTTGATTTCTGCGCAGGTCATGATCTCACAGTTCATGTGATTGTGCACCATATCTGGCTCTGTGCTGACTGCATGGAATCTGTTTGAGATTCTCTCTCTCCCCCTCGCTCTGCCACTCTCCCGCTGTGTGCTTGCTCGCTCTCTTTCTCTCAAAGGAAATAAACTTAAAAAAAAAAAAAGAAATGCCAAAGAGATAGGGGGTGGAGAGTAGAGAATTTAGGTGATGTGAGTCTTAAAGGAGCAGTGGTTTTGTAAGACTAAAGGGGAGGCATGGTGCAAAAGCGAAAAGGGAAAGCTGGAAAGACACGTACAAGATGCCTCTACATCAAAAATTTTTTTTTCCTCAACGTTTTTATTTATTTTTTTGGGACAGAGAGAGACAGAGCATGAACGGGGAAGGGGCAGAGAGAGAGGGAGACACAGAATCGGAAACAGGCTCCGAGCCATCAGCCCAGAGCCTGACGCCGGGCTCAAACTCCTGGACCGCGAGATCGTGACCTGGCTGAAGTCGGACGCTTAACCGACTGCGCCACCCAGGCGCCCCTCTACATCAAAATTTTAAGATGCCGTATACATTACAAATTGTGTCATATCCCTTTTTCTGAGAATATGTACACAAAATGAGAGAGAAACATACACTGTATTAGAAAGGGCACGGACAGCAGCCAGGAAACTAGATTACTATAAGTTATGCTCTTTCTACAAATAACTGACTATTGGATCTGGGGCAAGTCACTTAACCCTGAATGCCAAAACCCTGCATTGAAATAGCAGCTTACAAAACACTTTAGTAATCAAGTTGTCATTTTTTTAGGGATAACCACCCTATGTGGTACACTTTATCTTATCCTTTTTAAGATGATTAGGAAATTATATCAATTAGGAAACTGAGGCCCAGAAGCTTTAAGTGATTTGCCCAAATAGCAGGGTTGGACTTGAGTGTAGATAATCTAGTCCAGGTCATGGACCAGATCTGCTCTATAGTCATCCATTTCTACTCTGTTGTCATCCTGTCTGCTTTCACTCTAGACCCAGCAATGCCCATCTAGACCAATACAATTTGTATTTTGAGTTAAGAAAAACCAAACTACTCTCTTATTGTAACTAGCCTTGAAAACACTTATTTGAAATTGAAAACTGTTACTATTTTATGTATTTGTGACTCAATCTTTTAATATTGATGATTTATCTGGCAGCATCATACATACATTTAAAGTAAAGAATATTCCTAGTTGTGTTTCCCACATGAAGATTACTTGGTGTCTTGAACACATCATTATCGTGGAAATAGGAAAACATTATCCAGCTTGCTAATATTTCTGCAACTTGCAGCTCTGTGCTATGGAGGACTTTGGGAGGTCTAGCCCACCAGATTCAGTAGGCAGAGAATGAATGTGGTTCCAGAATAGAAAACTGCTCTTTTAATTCTGAAGACCACTGAGATGCCAGTCAGTCTAGTGCTTACAGCTGTGTGCCTCCAAATGTATTTATTATTTTTTCACATTTAGTCATGCTTTACTGTAAAAAAGAGTATCTTTTTTCCCCCAAGCTTGTAACACAGATAATTCTTTTCCATTGTTTTTTCTGCCTTGTATTACTCTCACTTTATAAAACATTCCCAGTCTTTCAGAATAGTTAACCATCCCACAACTGACCTTGTACACGAGAGTACACAGTAGTCCTATTAAACATTTAACAAGACTTGATGAAAATTGCATTCATATGGATCATGGCAAAACTCTTTAATATCAGTCTGTCTAAATGATACATTTTTGCATATTTTCATATCCAGTGATTTTTTTTTTTTCATTTGGTCAAGCTCATCTTGAAGAAATTAAGATCAGGCATAGAATTTTAAGACTGAGAAAGTGATTTCCTCTCTTTTTTTAAAATACAGACTGAAGAACAAAAGCAGAATCTCCCATTTTTATTTGCATTTTTCTCTTTTTTAAAAAGTTTATTTATTTATTTTGAGAGACAGAGAGAACTGCACACGTGTATGAGAGTATGAGCGGGGGAGGGGTAGAGAGAGAATCCCAAGTGGGCTTCTCACTGGGAGCCTGATGTAGGGCCCGAACTCATGAACCGTGAGATCATGACCTGAGCTGAAACCAAGAGTCAGACACTTAACTGACTGAGCCACCCAGGTACCCCTATTTGCATTTTTAATGTAATTTTAATAGTTGAGTTTTTTAAAGATTATGATATAAGAATATGTAAATAGGGGCGCCCGAGGGGCTCAGTCGGTTAAGTGGCTGACCTCAGCTCAGGTCATGATCTCATGGTTCGTGGGTTCAAGCTCCACGTTGGGCTCTGTGCTGACAGCTCAGAGCCTGGAGCCTGCTTCTAATTCTGTGTCTCCCTCTCTCTCTGCCCCTCCCCCACTCGCAATCTCTCTCTCTCTCTCTCTCAAAAATAAACAAACATTAAAAAAATAAAAAAAAGAATATGTAAATAGTATCTGCATTATTTTAGCCAATAGCCTTAATACCTTGAATAAAAGGCTATAGCTGTGAAGAAACAAGAGTATGCTCATCATAGATAAACTATAGATAAACTCTTTACGTGTACTTAGGACATAAGTAGAAGGTTAAGATTATTGAAGACTATTATATAATAAAGGTTATAAATTGGTAGTTTAATATACATTAAAGTGCTTTTACTTATGCATCATTCTTTTGGAATACATCTGTTGGAGTAATTTTTTTGAATAAAAACAAAACATGAGTAAGCACATTTGCAACTATAGTTATTTTTAATGTTGAAAATTGAATTCACACTTTTTAGGGCAGCAGACTTCTTTAAGGGCATAGCAGTACCTTAATTTTATCAAATAACATAAAGCAGTGCTCATCTTCAGTTTTGAATGAGTAGAAAATGTAAGCTAAGGTGAGGATTTGCAATTTTATTACTTTTTACCAAGACCAATCCCCTATTTTTAATTTTTTTATTGTTTTATTTATTTTTTGAAGGAGAGAGAGAGCATGAGCGGGGGAGGAGCAGAGAGAGAGAGCGAGACACAGAATTCGAAGCAGGCTCCAGGCGCTAAGCTGTCAGCACAGAACCCTATGTGGGGCTCCAACTCACGAACTGTGAGGTCATGACCTGAGCTGAAATCGGACGCTGAACCGACTGAGCCACCCAGGCGTCCCTCCCCTATTTTTAGCCTCTAAAGAGGCTACAATTTTTTAGCCTCTAAAGAACACCTGAGGCACGTACCACCCTTCACATGCCCACTGGTAAAGCCTCCCCAAACCAGGTGACACCACCCCCCCCCCCCAGAGCTATGAATCCCTGCCCCTGACTTGTCTCTAGATGATCTCCTGGTATGGTCTCAGACAGATGCTGGGCTCGTTCCTCCCATGTCCCTCAGCTTAGCTACTGTGAAGGAACTGGCAGGAGGAGGAGCTGAGAAGAAGAAGAGGTAAAGAAGGAAGAAGTAAAAGAGGTTAAGGGACTGAGAAAGAGTGGCCTCCATTATCTAAAAATCTTTAAATGGTGAACTACATAAGAAAATTGATAAGGAGGGTAGAAAAGCCCATAATTAAAAGTGAAAACCACTGAGGTGCCTGGCTGGCTCAGTTGGTGAAGCATGTGATTCTTGATCTTGGGGTTGTGGGTTCAAGTCCCATTTAGGTGTAGGAATTACTTAAAAATAAAACCTTTAAAAAAACGTAAAAGTTAAAACCAATGTGACCAACTGCAAGTGAAAATGATACGCCACAACTTATGTTCTAGGAACTTAGACTCTGATACAATCAACTGCTAAGCAAAATATTGTTGGTTGAGGGTTAAATAAATGGAAAAAATAAAAGCATGTCTATTGTAATAGCATTATAGACCCACATATGGAACATAAGATTTGCGACCAGTAAAAAGGATTGGGGGCCAAACATTAATTTTTTATCTTTAAGTTTGACTACTATTTAAGTCAATTAGTGAGGTCTTTGGGGTCACTGGAGCAGAGATAGTCTGAGAAACCTAGGAGAATTGGAAGATCAGTGATTAAGTGTAGGTTAAGACACTTTGAAAGCAGGTTTTTCTTGTCTAACTTCCAGGCTGAAGGCTAGAACTCTGTAGCACCGAAATATCTCAAGATATTTATCTAACATTGGCTAAAGTCATTGAAGAAGAAAGTGATTGTGTTAGGAAATCTTTCAATGCCAATGAGGCTAGGCTTTTCTGGATAAAAATGCCCATAAGCTTGACTATGGCATACATCACCCAAGAAAAATCTATGTCTGGTTTTAATGTTGGTATTTAGCCTTTGGCTAGGTTCAAATGCTGTAGGTAATTTCAGGCTTAAACCCGCACTTGTGTAAAGCTCTGAAAAATCTCAGAGCACTTAAGAGTTATATGAAAGACAGACCTGCAGTCATCTGGAATTCTAATTCCAAACCTGGTGCAACCAGGGTTCTTTATGAGGAACAATTTGCTCTTTTGTGCCTGCTATTCGGGATTGTGTGAATAACCTTGTCCATAAGGCATTAATTTTAAACAATTGTTCTGGATATTCGGTATAACTTGTAAATATAATTCCTGACATTAATGTTAGCTTATTTCCCCCACTTCCAACATGATATTCTTGCTCTTGCCCTGAAAAATTGGTTATTTATTACTTTTTTTTATTTTTTTTTTAGAATTACTACCTTAGAAAACCCTTTGCCCCAATTCTCATTTTGATAGACCTAGACCATCGTCTTGTTTTCTCTGTGCTCAGAATTCTAGATATGAGTCAGTAAAGATGAAATAAAGTGTTCTGAAAATTAAGGGAGGCCGATTAAAACATTCAAAATGGAAAATAATCTTTGCTTTGATTCTTAAGAATATTTCTCTCCTCCCATTTCCCCATTTAAACAGACTTTCCTACTTCCCAAGCTACTTCACAGAGTGAGGTAAAATTCCTTGCCTTAGTGAAACTCAAGACTCTTATCTTGAGACACTGCTTCTCATACCAATTAGGTAAGTGTGGTCGGCTCTTTGCAGTTGGATTAGGATGTGGTGATGGAATTCTCCCAGCTTCTAATTAGTGTGCAATTCATAGTCATATCTGAAGCTGTGAAGTAAACCAATCAATTACAATGCCTAGCTCAAGCTGACTTCCCCTGCTTCCCCTCTCCCTCCCTCCCTCCCTCCCTCCCTCCCTCCCTCCCTCCCTCCCTCACTCCCTCCCTCACTCCCTCCCAAGTGCCAAACACTATTCTAGGTGTTGAAGACCAAAAGTGAACAAAACAGACAAAAATCCTTACCATCATGTAATGTACACTATGGTGAGGCACAGATATACACAATTAAAATATATGTCTTGTCAGATGATGGTCCATATTGGGCATAAAAATAAAGCAGGCAGGGGAGATGAATGAAGGTAGACAAGGACTGCAATCTTAAATAGTATCATTAGGTAAGACTCTGGTAAGAATCTGACATTTGAGCAAACCATGTGGTGTGGGTGTCTGGAGGAAGAGTGTTCAAAGCTGGGGAAACAGTAAGTGCTGGTGTGTTTTAGAAAGAGCCGGAGGTGGTGAGACAAGTGGAAGGAGGGAAGAAACAATAGACATGTTGAGAGAGGGCCAGATTATATAGAACCTTGAAGACGGTTTTTACTCTAAAGAAGATGTGAGCCCTCTGGAAACAGTAGAGGAACTAATGCCCAGACTGTCTGGATTTGAATCCCACCTTTGCCACTTAACCAGCCGTGTGACCTTGAGCACAATACTTAACCTTTCTGGCCTCAGTTGCCTCCTCTGTAAATAGGGATGATAATTGTAACTTTATAGGGTTGTGATGATAAAATGACTTACTGTAACTTAAGCACTTTGTACAGTGCCTGGTGGCTAATAAACCTTATATATGTGTTAACTGACTGGTTGGCCACTGGAAGGCTCACTCTGCTGCTTAGAGAAATTACTATAGCAGGCTCAGGGCTGGGAGCAGGGATGGCATTGAGGGGATTATCTGTGTAATGCAGGCTAGACATAATAGTGGCTTGGAGCAGGGCAGAGCATTGGAGGTGGTGAGAAATGGCCTGATTATAGATCTATTTGGAGCGTAGAATCAACGAGATCAACTGTCGAACCAGATATGAAGTGTGAGAAGAAGAGGAGAGTCAAGGAGGACTCCAGGAATTTTGCTGTCAGCAAATTGTCATTTACCAAAATGGAGGAAGACTATGTGTGAAGCAAATTTTTTTTGAAAATCAGGAATTCCGATTTTAGGCATATAAGGTTTGATGTGTCCCTTGGTCATCTAAGTGGCATTGACTAGGCAGATGTTTTCTTTGTTATACAGCAAAGCAGGCATCAGAGGGAGTCCAAACTAAAGGGAAAGTAGACCTCCCCAGAGAAAGGGATCACCAAATACAGGAGAGAAGCCCGCAAGCAGTTAGCCATTGCAATTACAGTTTGAAGGAATAGAACCTAACGTTAAATAAAACTGAATGACCAGCGACTGGAAATCTATTGCCTGTGCTTCACACAAAGGAATTTATAATGAATAAAAAAGTGAAATAGCGCAAATCGATTTCTTTAAGAGCCATCGCAAAATCCTAAATCTTCTTAAAGATTAGATGAGGTTAGATGAGCATCTCCCCAATCCTGCCTCTCTGAATCCCATGACTATCTTAACTACATTCTTCTACGTCCTGATTTATTGTCATAAAAATAAAGCGGTTATTATTAAGCAGTAAGATAAGAACTTGTACTGTATACTTTGATATACAGCATATTAAATACAATTTTAAAGGATTGGTAACTGCACTGCTTTGTTTAATTGATTTAGATGTACTTTAGAAAACTTTTAAATAATGATATCTGACAAGGAAGGTTATAGTTGATTAAATTGCTGCTTATAACAGTTTCGGTATAAAGTTGGGCATTGGTCTTTGATGAAGGCCATTGTTATATTTTAATTTTGCATATGTTAACTTCGTCTTTTTTATTTCAAGCACTTTGAAAACAGTGTCTACGTCTTATATTTTATGTTTTCCATATTCAAGGCTTCTGATTTTGATGACTTATGATTGCTGATTGCTTGCAATTTTAAGAAGACTCAAACATTGGTCTATTATTTAAACTCCACAATCAACTCTTCTTATAAAGGCATCTCCTAATCAAAAATCTCATGGGATTGAGTTAATTTTGTTATTAGACATTTAATTCTTGGGTTTGCTTGACTTGTTGTATAAACTTGGTTTTTTTGCTTTTGTCTTTCTCATCACATTCTAAAGTTAATTTCAGTTGAAACCCTCTTTTTACTCCCTTCCTGAACACTTAAAAAAAGAAGGGGTGGGAGCTTTCAGCTGGAAAGTTTTCATGCTTAATTTTATCTCAAAGCACTTATCTTCTTGAAAGTTTTGCAAAATACATTTAGCAATAGGTATATTTTACAGAGGGAATAAAGTTTCCATTAAAAAAAATTTTTAATGTTTATTTCTGACGCAGAGAGCATGAGTGGGGGAGGGGCAGAGAGAAAGGGAGACACAGAATCAGAAGCAGGCTCCAGGCTCGGAGCTGTCAGCACAGAGCCTGACGTGGGGCTCAAACTCACAAACCTTGAGATTATGACCTAAGCTGAAGTTGGTCGCTCAACTGACTGAGCCACCCAGGCACCCATAAGATTTCCATTTTTAAGCAATTAAGTTTTGTGCATAGACAATAGTTGAATTGATGAAAGTGGAAAAATATGAAAGTGGTGAGTTCTACAAATCAGCTCATACACTCATAAATTAATTTTTACATATCTCTCCAAAAAACAAACTCTCTTATTGATAGATCTAGAGCCTTGTTGCCCTGGAGTTTGGACTTTCATTTTATGATAAAAAAAAATTTAGTGTTTGAGTTTAGGATATAGAAGGTTATATAGAAAACAATTTAACAGAGATCATTTAGGGACAGATGAAATAATGGATGTTTATGTAATTTTCTTGACAATATATTTAGATTTTTCTGTAAATAGCAGAGGGAATAATACAAATTTCACTTTTGAGTAGAAGGAGCAAAGCAATTTGTATAAGTACCATATCTCATTTCCTAATATTCTTGGTCTTTTGCAATGAGAAGTTGTAGAAAATGTATGTAGTGTCAGCTACTGTCTTTTCAGGATGGAATGGAAGGTGATTGGCCACCTTAGAAGGTTTCAGTGAAATAATAGCCCATCTATTCCTGATTTCCGGGCCCTGTTATTTACATGAAACAATTAGCCTATAGAAATTAAGGTTGATGGAAATTTTTATAGTGTTTTAAACACTAGTCAGTACTTTGATATTCAGTTTGAATACTTGGTTATTAAAAATTACTTGTTCACATCCATTAGGATTGGTATTATAAAGAAAAAAATAAATGTTGGCAGGGATGTGGAAAAACTGGAACCCTATGAATTGTTGGTGTGAACGTAAAATGGTGCTGCTGCTTTGGAAAATGGTGTGGTGAGCCATCAAAAAATTAAACACAGAATTACCATATGATCTAACAATTCTGCTTCTGGGTATATACGCCAAAAAATTGAAAGCAGGGACTCAGATATTTGTGCACCCATGTTCACAGTGGCATCAATTACAGTAGCCAAAAGGTGGAGTCAACCCTGTATCCACTGATGGATGAAAGGATAAAGAAAATACAGTATATACATACAATGGATATTATTCATCCTGAAAAAAGAAAGGAAATTCTGGCTCATTTAACAACGTGGGTGAAACCTGAAGACATTATGCTAGGTGAAATAAGCCAGATAAAAGGACAAATATTGTATGATCCCACTTAAATGAGGTTCCTAGAGTGGTCAAATTGATAGAGAGTAGAATGTGGAATGGTGGTTGTCAGGGGCTGTGGAGAAAGGGACTTGGGGAGTTAGTATTCAATAGGCAGAGTTTAGTTGGAGAAGATGAAAAGAATTATGAAGATGGGGAGTGGTGACGGCTGCCCAACAATGTGAATGTACTTAATGCCACAGAACTGTGCACTTACAAATGATTAAAATGGTAAATTTTATGTATATTTAACCACAATAAAAAACAGTTACTCGTAAAATAAAACCTACTCCCCTTGACATTCAAAACCCTTCCAACTTTATCTTCTTTCCTTCATGTCCCTGGGATGTGAAGATGTTTTCCTGCTGTTTTTCATAACCACCTCACCCTTCTCCTGCTCGGTTACACCTGGAATGCCCCTCATGTCACTTCCTCCTCCTACCTGCCCTTCCAGGTTCTCCTCAATGACATCTTCTCCATTAAGCTTTTCTCTCCAACTGGAGAGAATCTCTTCAGTAGGTAGCACTCTGTGTGTGTGAATACCTAACATCAAAACAGTCAGTTGGGTGAATATAATTGATCATCAACTATTCTCCCCACTATACTGTTTTTAAAAATATTTATTTCGTAGCAGGCATAAGTCTTCACTTCAAAACTGGTTGCTTCTATAACATTTAAATTGGTGCCTTATGTATCTTAATATTGTTAGCTTTACCTATTTTTTGCAAAGGGTAATACTTAAGTGTCACGATAAATTTATCATTCATATTTTTGTTTTTTACAAAAGGAGCATCAAGGAAGTGAGTCTTTGAATTAATAAACCTACATGGAGCCTTGAATCCTGCCCCAGCATCTGGCTGTGACTCCTTAAGATCTTTGAATGCACTATTTAACTTCCCTCATCCTGAGATTTTCTCTCTATGAAATCAGAATCTTCCTTATACTATGAGTATAAGCTATAGCATCATCAGACAGTGTTTAGGGTACTATTTAAGACATTAGAAAGTGACAGATATTTCCGTTGTGATCCTGGCATCATTTATAGCTGTTTAACTTCGTATAAGTCACTTAATTTTCTTAATTCTCAGTTTTCACACTTTCAAATGAGGATAACAGCCACAATAAGCTTATAGACCTGTGTGACAAATGGTAATTTGTAAACACAACATGATATTAAAAAGTAAAAGAAAGAAAGTTATAATCATTAAAGCATGGCTCCATCCACCTAGTACAGATAGTACTTGTGCCTTAAATAATAAAGGGATAAAGCAGAGGCAGCAGAGTACTGTGAGTGGTGTGAATAGTGAGTGTTGGAAAGGTTAAAAAAATCATAAAGGTCAAATAAAATTATCTCATGAAATCCTCTCCTGATTGAGTTCTTTGGGAGTGGCCTATGTCAGTTTCTTTTTTTTTTTTTTTTTAACGTTTTATTTATTTATGAGACAGAGAGAGACAGAGCATGAATGGGGGAGGGTCAGAGAGAGGGAGACACAGAATCTGAAACAGGCTCCAGGCTCTGAGCTGTCAGCACAGAGCCCGACGCGGGGCTCGAACTCACAGACTGTGAGATCATGACCTGAGCCGAAGTCGGCCGCTTAACCTACTGAGCCACCCAGGCGCCCCGGCCTATGTCAGTTTCTAATCCCAATTTGATAACTCACCTGATAGGTTTTTAAAAAAATTTTTTTTAATGTTTATTTATTTTTGAGAGAGACAGAGACAGAGTGTGAACAGGGGAGGGACAGAGAGAGGGAGACACAGAATCCAAAACAGGCTCCAGGCTCTGAGCTGTCAGCACCGAGCCCGACGCGGGGTTCAAACTCACAAGCCATGAGATCATGACCTGAGCCAAAGTTGGACGCTTAACCGACTGAGCCACCCAGGCGCCCCAACTCACCTGATATTTTTGTTCATCAGTAGATGTTTCTAGGATACCTCTTCCTCAATCAGATTGCCTAGGAAAATAATCAATTGAAAATGTTTACTGGGCATTATCTGTGCTTGGAGCTTGGCTGCAGGGACTACGAAATGAGTAAGATATTGTCTTTACCCCATGAATCTTCTAAGACATTTGGGAGAGACCAACATATAAAGAGACAGGCCATAATATATGTGAAAGCAGAGAGGAGAGTGATTATCTCCCCGGGGAGGGCAGGGAAGGCTTCACAGAAGAAGCATCATTTGTATTAGGTCATAAAGGATGAGTGGACTTTGCTTGACAGATGACAGTGACAAGTCTTCCCAAGCAGAGAAAATGGCTTAAACAATAGAGTTGAGAAAGGGAAATGTGTGTGTGTGTGTGTGTGTGTGTGTGTGTGTGTGTGTGTGTGTGTATGAGCATGTGCACGCACATGGGTACATATGTATACTTGTTCCAAAGTGAACAATGAATAATTTGAGGATTATCT
Organism: Felis catus; assembly: GCF_018350175.1. Lineage (NCBI taxonomy): Eukaryota > Metazoa > Chordata > Mammalia > Carnivora > Felidae > Felis > Felis catus. The sequence continues at coordinate 42,971,758 of NC_058380.1, forward strand.
GCTGTCTTTGGTCTATATCACTACTTCTTTGTTCTTACTGTGGATAATTGAGAAACAACTCTAATGACATAGAAGCATTTAGAATAAGTTTTTATGCTTGGCATTCGTATTTTAGATTTTCCCAGTCTTTCCCCGATGCTCATGGTCCAAGGGGCTCCTTGTAAGGAATTTTTTATTTGCTCTAGAATCCCCCAATTCCACCTCCCACAAAGATAGTCTGGTCAGGATACTTTAGGGCCACCAACAGAATAGCAAGTTGCCAAAATAAATGTTTTCCATCAAGATTTCACACTTGAACTTAATGAAATAGACATTTTCCAAACTGTTTCTTTAGAGCTAAGTTTTTCTTTAAGATTTGTAATGAAAATATTTCATGACCTGTTGACATATTCATATGGTGATTTTCAAAAAGCAGATTTCGTTTACAAAATGGACTTGGCAACAAGTAGGAATATCTGGGAAGTTGAACAAGGCTGTTGACAGGGAAAATTAGGGCTGAATCATAACTGACATTGTTTTGCAGCTGTGCCATTTTTTAAGACTGACCAATGGGACAGGGCCTTATAGTAATAATGCTGAGATTGGCAGCTAATGACCATTCATAATGCAACTGCATGGGTAGAAGCCCACAAGTACAGAAAAACTCATTCATGTAACTGATTTTTCTTGGTAAATGCCAGGGGAGAAATTATTCCATTGAGAAGAAAGATAGTAAAGATGAAATTATGTAGCATTTTTTCAAATGAGCAGAATTAAAAATAAGAAAGATTTTTATATATTCTGTTCTATATTTTCTTTATCGTATCTGTGATACTCACTTAGCTCTTTCACTGGTTGAACTAATTGACTGACAGATATCTAACTTAAATTTATAGTAGCAATGCAGTTTTGACTGGAATATATTTTGTGTTCAAATCAGTAGTTGAAGATTAACAAGGCATGTTCAAATTCAAATGATACAAGGCAGCATCTGAAATAATTCTAAAAATTAATCACTTTTAACTATTCTTTTAGAGTTTTGGAATTTTTATTAGATCTATTCTCATGTTTCTAAGTTTCTCCTAATATCAGTAGGCTAAAGGATGTAAGAATGATATAAATTTTGTCACTTAAGGTTCCCTAGTGACAAATCCATAGCTAAAAATCTAACCAAATTCTTTAGATGCTATAAAGTTTGCAGTCATTCCTGGAAATAGTATCACAAGACCTTGTGAAGAGTGTGGATTTGAACTTTGGTCTTGGGAGACAAAGAAATTACTTTTCAGTGAGGAAGAGATCACAGAGGACTTCTTGGGGAAGGTGGTATTTGAATCAAGTTTTAAATAGGGAGCATGGGACTGGTGATGATGGGGTTCACTAGGGAGAGAAATATGGGAAGGTAATTGTGCAATGGGACAACTCCAAGAGGAAAGAGAAAGACATGTAATTTTTAGTTGTGTAGGGTATTTGGACAGGTAAGAAGGTCCTAGGTGGAATCCAGGTTTGGAAGTTGATATAGTATTTTATTTTGACATTTGGAAACATTAAGAGGGTAGTTTTCATTGGATAACACAGCCAGAGTAGATTTCAGAAGTTAGAAACCGAGGCCAGGAAACCTATGTAATAGTTAGCATTTTTGATTGCTTAGTAAATATCACTCACTGTAAAACAAAATTTGGATGCATTTTTAAAATCCTTTAAAGAATTTATTTAGATTTTACAGATGAAGAAATTAAGGCCTATGGTCACTCAGTTGGTAGGTGACAGGCTGAGACCAGCCAGGTTTATGTGACTTCATCACTATTCTCTTGACCATGAAATATCCTACCAGTATGTGAGCTTCTTAGTTATGTGCTTGGTATTACAGTTCTCTGCTTGCTTACATCTTTCTTCCCCCATACACCCTTCACCTATGCATTTATTGCCCACCTGATTTTTTTCCAATTTTATTGAGATATACTGACAAATAGCATAGTGTAAGTTTAACAGGTACTATATGGTGATTTGATACAGCTATATATTGTAAAATGTTACCATGATAAGGTTAGTTAACATTCCCATCGTCTCACATAATTACTTTTTTGTGTGTGTGTGTGTGTGTGTGTGTGTGTGTGTGTGTGTGTGTGTGTGTGTTGAGAATATTTAAGATCCACTCTCTTAGCAAATTTCAAGTATATAGTACAGTATTGTTAACTGGAGTCACACTGCTGTGTAGTATAGCCCCAGAATTTATTGATCTTATAACTGTAAATTTGTACTCTTTGACCAAAATCTCCGCATTTACTCCACCACCCAGCCTCTGACAACCACCATTCTACTGTGTTTTTATAGTTCATCTTTTTTAGGTTCCACATGAAGGAGATATCATACAGTGTTTGTCTTTCTCTGACTTATTTTACTCAGCATAATGCCATCTAGGTCCATCCATGTTGTCACTAATGGCAGAACTTTTTTCTTTTTATGGCTGAATACTCCATTGTCTATACATATACCACATTTTCTTTATCCATTCATCCTTGATGGACATTTAGGTTGTTTCATGTCTTGGCTATTTTGAATGATGCTGTAGTGAACAAGAGAATGTTTTCTTCAGGAAAGTGAATTAGTTTCCTTCAGGTATATACCCAGAAGTGGGATTGATAGATAATTTGGTAGTTCTATTTTTAATTGTTTGAGTAACTTCCATGTTGTTTTCCATACTAGTTGTACCAATTTACATTCCCACCAACTATGTACAAAGATTCCCTTTTTCTCCATATCCTTGCCAACACTTTTTTTTCAGTTTCTATATCATTTATTTCTTCTCTAATCTTTATTATTTCTTTCCTTCTGCTGGCTTCAGGCTTTGTTTGTTATTCTTTTTCTAGCTCCTTTAGGTATAAGGTTAAGGTTTTTTTTCTTTTTTTCTTTCTTTCTTTCTTTTTTTTTTTTTTTTTCTGTTTCTTAAGGTAAGCCTGTATTGCTGTATACTTCCCTCTTAGGACCACTTTTGCTGCATCCCAAAGTTTTGGACCATTGTATTTTTATTTTCACTTGTTTCCATGTATTTTTTAATTTATTCTTTGATTTCCTTGTTGACTCATTCATTGTTTAATAGCATGTTGTTTAAACTCCATGAATTTGTGGTCTTTCCAATTGTTTTTAAAGTTTATTTATTTATTTTGAGAGAGAGAGAGAGAGCAAGGGAGGGGCAGAGAGAGAGGGGGAGAGAGAGAATCCCAAGCAGGTTGTGTGCATTGTCAGTACAGAGCCCAATGCAGGGCTCTAACACAACTGTGAGATCATGACCTGAGCCAAAATCAAGAGTTGGATACTTAACTGACTGAGCTACCCAGGTGCCCCAGTCTTCACAATTTTTTTTTCTTGTGGTTGACTTCTAGTTTCATAGTGTTTGGGTCAGTAAAGAAGTGTGGTATGATTTTGCTCTTTTTCATTGTTAAGACCTGATTTGTGACTTAACATGTGATCTATTCTGATCTTCTCGATCTCATGTGCACTTGAAAAGAATGTGTATTCTGCTGTTGTAGGATAGAAATGTTCTGAATATATCTGTTAAGTCCATCTGGTCCAGTGTGTCGTTCAAAGCCATTGTTTCCTTGTTGATTTTCTATTTAGATGATTTGTCCATTGATATAAGTGGGGTGTTAAAGTCCCCTACTATCATTGTATTATTATCAGTTAGTTCCTTTATGTTTGTTATTAATTGTTTTATGTATTTGGGTGCTTTCATGTTGGGTGCATAAATATTTACAAACCTCTTATCTCTTGGTGTTTTAGAAATAGCCACTCTAATGGCTGTGAGATGATATCCTATGGTGGTTTTGGTTTACATTTCCTGATGATTAGTAACGTTGAGCACCTTTTCATATATCTGTTGGCCATTTGTATGTCTTCTTTCTAAAAATGTCTATTCAAATCCTTTGCCTATTTTTTAGTTTTTTATTTAAATTTATTTCCTATTGAATTGTATGAACTTCTTGTATATTTTGGATATTAACCCTTTATCAGATATGTGGTTTGCAAATATTTTCTTCCATAAACTGCTTTTTCATTTTATTATTTCTTTTGCTATGAAGACGATTTTTAGTTTGATGCAGTTCCACCATTAATTTTTTATTTTTTGCTTGTGTTGCTTGTACTTTTGGTGTCCTATCAAAAAAAATTGTTGGAAAGACCAATGTCAAAAAGCTTTTCCCCTGTGTTTTTTTTTTTGTTTGTTTGATTTGTTTTTTGTTTTTTTTGTGTTTTTTTTTTTTTGAGGAGTTTTATGGTCTCAGGTATTATGTTTAAGTCATTAATCCATTGTGAGTTAATTTTTGTGAGTGGTGTAAGTTAAGGGTCCAATGTCATTTTTTCTTTTGCATGTGAATATACAGTGTTCCCATTTATTGAATGGACTATCTTTCCCTAGAGAATATTCTTGGCTCCCTTATCAAATAGTGTATGAGACTATATGTGATGGAATATTTCTGGATTCTTGATTCTTTTCCATTGGTCTACGTGTTTTTATCAAATTATTTTAATTACTATAGTCTTGTAATATAGTTTGGAATCAGGATATGTGATGCCTCCAGGTTTGTTTGTCTATCTCAGATTGCTTTGGCTCTTTGGGGTCTTTTGTAGTTTTATACAAATTTTAGAATTTTTTTTTTATTTCGGTAAAAAATTCTATTAGGGTTGTGTCAGGAATTTCAATGAGTCTATATAGGTGGACTGGGTAGCATGCACATTTTAACAATATTAACTCTTCTGATCCATGAATATTTATTATTTATCCATTTATTAGTGTCTTTTTCAATTTGTGCCATCAGTGTCCTATAGTTTTCAGTGTACACATCTTTCACTTCTTTGGTTAAATTCATTCCTAGATATTTTATTGCTTTTATGCTATTGTAAATGGGACTGTTTTCATCAAAAATTTTCTTAAAGTACAGTTGACACACAATGTTACATTAGTTTCAGCCAAAATTGGGATGAGTGGGCATCCTTGTCTTTTTCCTGATCGTAGAGGAAAAGCTTTTAGCCTTTCACCATTGAGTGTGTTAGCTATGGGTTGTCATACATAACCTTTACTATGCTGAGGCATATTTCTTGTATACCAAATTTGTTGAGAGTTTAATCATAGTGAATTTTGTCAAAGCTTTTTCTTCATCTATTGAGATGATCATATAATTGTTATTCTTCATTCCATTAATGTGCTGTATCACATTTATTGATTTGTGTATGGTGAATCATTCTTGCATGCCAGGGATAAAGGCCACTTGATTATGCTGATGACCCTTTTAATGTGATGTTAAATTGGGTTTGCTAGGATTTTGTTGAGAATTTTTATATCTGTAGTCACCAGGAATATTGGTCTGTGTATTTCTTTTCTCATAATGCTTTTATCTGGCTTTGGTATCAGGGTGATGCTGGCCTTGTAAAATGAGTTTGGAAATACTCTGTCCTCTTAAGTTTTTTTGGATGAGTGTGGGAGAGATTGACATTAATTCTTCTTGAAAAGTTTGATAGAATTCACCAGTAAAACCATCTTGTCCTGGGCTTTTCTTTGTTGGGAGGTTTTTGATTACTGATTAAATCTCCTTACTAGTGATCGGTCTGTTCAGATTTTCTATTTCTTCATGATTTAGTTTTGCCAGTTGCATGTTTCCAGGAATTTATTTCTGCAGGGAATCTATTTATTAACCAAGGAGGGTAAAGTCTAGTGTGCTGAAAACTATAGGACATTGATGAAATAAATTCAAAAAGACACAAATAAATAGAATCTAATTTGTTGACATATAATTGTTCATGATCCTTTGTATTTTTGTAGTGTCAGTTGTAATGTCTTCTCTTGCAGTTATGATTTTATTTATTTGAGTCTTCACTCTTGCTCATGGGAACAATAGTTGCTAAGATTTTTTAAAGAAACCATATTTTTCTGAAGTATAATTTATATAAAATGAACACATTAAAATTTAATTGGTTTTGGCAAATGTATATATTATATATGTACTACCCAAATCAAAAGTTAGAACATTTTTGTCATGTCAGAAACTTCCCAAGTTCCTTCTTGCCCATTAATTCCATTTTACTCCTGCTCCAAGTAACCACTGATTTAATTTCTATCTCTATCAATTAGTTTTACCAGTTCTAGGACTTCATGTACATGGAATAATATGGTATATGCTCCTTTTGTGTCTGTTTCTTTTACTCAGCATGTTTCTTAATAAACTCTGTAGAGGTATAATGTAAATATAATAAAAGACATCCATTTTAACTATACATTTTGATGAGTTTTAATGAATATATCCACCTGTGTATCAGGTATACTATCAATATATACTACATTTCCATCATCAAAAAATGCTCCCTTGTCCACCTAGTCAGTTACCTATCCCTACCCTAAGCAAATCCCAATGTGCTTTATCACTCTATACTAGATTTGTCTTTCCTAGAGTTTGATATAAATGAAATAATGTGATACATACCCTTTTGGGTCTGGCTTCTTTGGTACAGCATAACATTTTTGAACATTGTGTGTATCAGTATTGCTATATAGCCTTCCAGTGTAGGCGTATATCATGATTTGTTGATCCATTCACCTGTTGACAGATATTGGTATTGTTTCTGGTTGTGGTTTCATGAGTAACACTGATATAAACTTATGTGTACAATCTTTTGGTAGTTATATATTTCCATTTCTCTTGGGTAAATACTTAGAAATACAATTGCTGGGTCTTATGATAACTGTATATTTAACTTTATAAGAAACTTCCAGACTATTTTTTCTCAAAGTTATTGTCATTTTAACTTACTATCACAAATGTATAAACGTTTGGTTGCACCACATCCTTAGTAACACTCTGTATTTTTTTTTCAAATTTTAGTCTATCTAATTGGCATGTTGTGGTGTATCACTGTAATTTTAGTTGGCATTTTCCACATTAATGATATCGAGTATCTTTTCACATGAGTATTTGCCATTCACATGCCTTTGTTGTCTTTTACAGACTTTGTAAATTTAGTTTTTGCCTTCCTATTACTTAGTTGTAAGAATTCTTTACATATTTTGGATACAATCCTTCATCAAGTATATTTTTATAGTTTATTATTATTTTTTAAGGTTACTGTGTTTTTTGTATACTGAGAAATCTCTACATATTTCCAAGGTGGTGAAGAATTTTTCTTATTCTTTTTCCAGAAGTTTTACAGTTTTACCTTTTAGATTTAGGTCTGTGACCCATTTTCAATTTATATTTATATGTGATATAAGGTAGAGACTGAGGTTTATTTTATTCTCCAGATTAATACCCAATTTTTATAGCAACATTTATTGTAAAGATTATTCAGTTTCCCATTGAATTATATTAGTACCTTTGTCAAAAATTGTGTGAGTCATTTAGGAAATTTGTTCTGTTTATCTATAATACTACACTGACTTGATCAATATTATCTTATAGTAAGTCTTGAAATAAGGTAGTGTAAGTCCTTCAACTTTGCTGTTCCCTTTATAAGGTTATTTTGACTATTCTAAGTTCTTTGCAATTTTATATGAGGTTTAGAATCATTTTATCAGTTTATGCAAAATCTTGCTAAGATTATAATTTCAATTGTGTTAAATTTATTGATCAATTTAGAGGGAAAGGAAATCTTAATACTTCTGGGTTTTTCAATTCATGAACACAATATATCTGTCTTTTAATTTAGATATTCTTTAATTTATTCACAGTATTATTTTGTAGTTTTCAGTGTAGACAATTTGGATATATTCTGATAAATGTATTCTTGATTATTTATATTTTAAAATATTATTTTAAGTGATATTATGTTTTAAATAGAATTTTCCAGATGTTGCTAGAGACATGTAATTGATTTGTGTATGTTGATCTTATAACATGCAGTCTTGCTAAATTAAGTTATTAAATCTAATAGTTTATTTTGATAGATTTTTTTAGTGTTATTTGTATAGACAATAATGTTTTCTGAAAACAGTGTTTAACAACTTTTTTTTTAATCTATGAGCTTTTTACTTGTGTATCTTGCCCTGTTGCATTGGTTAGAATCTTCAGAGTATAATGTGGAATGATAGTGGGAAAGATATTCTTGCTTTGGGGACTGTAGATACTCTTCCTTTGTTCTTAGGTAAAAGCAGTATTTCATCAAGTATGGCATAAGTTGTTGGTTTCTTTGTAGATTTACAAGGATAGAAGTTTCCAACTATTTCTAGTGTGCTGAAATATTTCTCATAAATAGTCATTGAATTTGGTGACATTTTTTTCTCTGTAACTGTTAAGAACGTTATTTTTCATTCTGATAATATGACAAATTATCTTAATTTTTAATTACTTTTACTGATTCTTTTTTTGGAATTCCTGAGATAAATCTCATTTTATCATGATAGATTGTTCTTTTTATATGTAGTTGAATTCTGTTTACTCATTTTTTCCAGGGAATTTTTACAGTGATGTTCATGAGAAATATTTGTACATTTCATTTTTTTGTAATAATCCTTTTCAAGTTTTGGTATGAGGGTTTTCCTACTCTTATAATATGAGTTAGAATGCATCCCCCTCCGTCTCTATGTTCTGGAAGAGTTTATATAAAATCTAAATACTTTTATCAAATTCATTAGTGAAATAAGTGGACCTGGATTTTGGGTTGAACTCTTTGATTATGAGTTCAATTTCTTGAGTAGACAGAGCTCTTGGTACTTTTTGAATGTTTATTCTAGAGAGAAAGAGAGCACAAGCAGGGGAGGGGCAGAGAGAGAGGGAGACATAGAATCTAAAGCAGGCTCCGGGCTCTGAGCTGTCAGCGCAGAGCCTGACACAGAGTTTGAACCCATGAACCGTGAGATAGTGACCTGAGCTGAAGTCAGCTGCTTAACTCTCTGAGCCACCTGGGCTCCTGGTATTTTTAAAAGTATTTTATGTTTTCTGTCTGTCTTTCTTGGTTAATCTTGCTACGGATCATTAATTTTGTTAATATTTTCAAGTAATCCAACTTGGATTTTGTTAAATTTCTCCATTGTCTTCCATTTCATTAAATTCTCCTTATTATTTCTTTCTTTCTTATTTTGATCATATTTTGATCTTTAAATTTACTTCCTAGCTTTTTAAAGTGGAATTTTAAAAATGAACATGGAGATACTTGATTTTTAAACTTTCTTTTTTAATTTAAATATTTAAATCAGTATTTTTTCTATACACTGTTTTAGCTATGTCTCATTAATGTTGATATTTCCATTTTCATTAAGTTTGAAATAATTTCATATGTCCCTTGTGAATTCTGCTTTGACCCATGGTAGAAAGTGTGGTTATTTAATTTCCGAACATTTGAACATTTTCTAACTACCTTATTTTTATTGATTTCCAATTTAATTTTTTGTGATCAGAGATAGTATTAAGACTAATTGTAGGACTCAACATGTGGTCTATCCTGGTATACTTTTTTGGGGCAAACCTCCTATAGTCTTTCTCTGCTGATACACAGTCTAGGTCTTTGCCAAGAACTCAACAGGGGCCTATGCGCCCCCCCCCCAGCCTGTTTGCCCCCCCCCCCAAATTCTGGATACTTTCTTTGTGCCTCTCTTTTTCTGTTGTTCTGCCCTGCAGATTCCAGCCAATTCACCTACTTTGAGCTCTGATCCATGCCTTCTAATCTCTGCAGGACCACAGTGCTCAGATGGTCCTCCAACTCACTGAACTGTATATTAGGGAATTGAGAAATGCCCCTATATAAAAGTCAAGTCAATTCTGGGTCTTACTTTGTGAGCTTGCCTTATCTCAGGGATCACAGCGTTAGGCTGTCTGTCGATTACTGTCTGAAGTAGTTGCTGATATATATATTTTTGGTTTTATCATTTAAAGTCGGAGGAGTAGTTAATTTATTTTATAATGCTTGGAAATAGAAGTCCATTCCATGAGTTTTTGCATGTTCACAACAATTGTGTGCGTGTGTGTGTGCTCTTTATATTTGGAAGTCAGTTTTGTTGGATATGAAATCCTGAGTTCACATTTTCTGTCCTTGCGTATTTAAACATGTTACTCCATTTTCTTCTGGCATAATCTGCTGCTTTTGAACAAGTGTGATGATAATCTCATTTTCTTTCCCATATAAATTACTGGCTGTTTTTCCTTCAATGCTAAATAGATTTTTTAAAACATGAAGTCCAATAATCTCACTAGAATATGTCTTGGTCATTCTGAAGATTACTATTGTCCAATACAGGATATGTTCTTTTAATAGGAAGCTTCCATATTTTCTCATATATATATATATATATACACACACACACACACACACACACACACACACACACACACACACTGTGTTATATATTTTTTTTTCATTTCTCTGGTTTTCTTCAGAGACTCATCTACATTTTGGATTTTCTTTGTCTATCTTCAATATTTGACACCTTCTCTTGAATCCTTTTTCCTTCTTCCTTTTTTTTACATTTTTTAAGTTTTCTATTTTTACCTTACATTTCTATTAAGATGTTAGCTCTTGTCATCATATGTTGTTTTCCTTCTAATTTAGTTTTACAACTGATAGAATTTTTCTTATTTCTAATTCTTTTCTGATGTAATTATGTCATTTCTGAGTTTTTTAATTCTCATTTATTTTATCCTTTATTTATTGTACTATTTTCTTAATATGCTTTAGCCTAGTTAAATACATAGCCTAGTTAGACAAATAGAATGTTACGGTTTTAAACTGTTTTGTGGATATGTCTTTTAAGCATATTTTCTTTCTCTGTACTAGTCATTCAGTTTCTTTGTCCTTTTTTTTGCTTTCAATAACTTTCCATGGGGGTTGACCTCAGTAATTTTATGTTACTCATTTTTATGTGGAAGTTGTTTCCCTGAACTTTTAGGCGGAACATCAGGTTAGTTTTTCTAACTTTACAGAGTTCTTTTTATGTGCTATTAAAAAATATGGCAAAAGTACAAATGAAAGACTAGTTTTTAAATGAGACATCTTTACTAGTAAAACTGATTTGGGAGTTATTTACATGGAGGCAATAGCTGGAATATTTGGGGTGGACGAGCTTTCCAAAGGAACAAATGAGGAAAAAGGACAAAGGTCCAAAAACAGGAAATACTGAAAATTCATACTTCCTGGCAAAAGATGAAAAAAAAAAAAAAAAACTCTAGAAAGAGGGTAGTTCTAGATTTAAGAGGAGGAATGGAATGGTGTCTTGAAGTTAAGAGAAAACTGTGACTAAAAAGAGATGGCAACAGGGTTTAAAATGACATAAAGCAAGTTAGTAAAATTAGGGCTCAGTAAAATCACTGATATAGTTGATTAGAGGAGGTGAGAGTAGCAAGTATGAAAACCTTATTTGACAAGTGTAGTGGTGGAGAGAACAAGGGAAGAGTTAATGTGAATGGTACAGTTGAGTAAGATCTTTTTGTCCAAAGTAGTTGCAATCTGATTATGTGTGAAAGCCAAGAGAAAAAAAATATAATCTGTGAAGAGAGAAAAATCAAAGATACCAAAGAGAGACGATAAATGAGAAACAAAGGAAATATGAGGAAATTCAGGGATTTTCTTCCTCTGAAATATGAGGAAAAGTAGAAAAATACATAAAAAATAGACTTGCAGTTAAGAAGACCAGTAAACATATATCGAAAGATGCTTCATCTAAAAAATATAGCAACTTGCTTTCTGAAATTTCCTGACTCTATTGCCCTCCTCCATTTTCTCCTGTAACCTTCTCTTTTCTTCATCTTTGTTTTCCCTTTCCTGCGCAATTCATATTCCACTCCAAGCAGTTTCTTTCTTTTTTTTTTTTCAACGTTTATTTATTTTTAGGACAGAGAGAGACAGAGCATGAACGGGGGAGGGGCAGAGAGAGAGGGGGACACAGAATCGGAAACAGGCTCCAGGCTCCGAGCCATCAGCCCAGAGCCTGACGCGGGGCTCGAACTCACGGACCGCGAGATCGTGACCTGGCTGAAGTCAGACGCTTAACCGACTGCGCCACCCAGGCGCCCCCCAAGCAGTTTCTTTTCAGCATGAGCCACTGTCTTGGTAGTCCTGGCTGCTTAGTTTTGAATGTCCACAGGGGTCAGCCTGCCTTACTCCCTTAAGACCTTACCATGAGCCCCTTGTATGCACCTATTATTCTATTGGCCAAACCCTTCTCAGTTTCAGCTTCTGTTCTGAAATCAGCCTGCCTTATTACATATTAGATACCTGTTGGGTATTTCAGGAGTCTTTGCTTCTCTGGTGTTTCAAATATCCCATTGTTTCTCTATGCTGTCTCCCACACAAACATTGATACCATGCCGTTTTTTTTGTTTGTTTTTTGTTTTTTATTGGTGGTGGCTTTTATCCTCATCTGATCAATTTGGAGACTCATGGGGATACATTGTGACTACTTTTGATGTATATGTTGTCTATGTGATTTTTTTTTCCCCTTCCCTCTTCTCTTCCCTCTCTCCCTCCCTTTCTTCCATCTAGATACATTATCTTTTTAAGACCACTATGGTTTCTTCCATCTTTCTTGAGTTCCTACAGAGAACAGCTTTTTAAAAATATATTCTAAAGGAAATCAAATACAGAGAAATGAATCAAATGTAGACAATGTTTCTTGAAAAGTTTGAAAAACACTTGCCTCGATAGCACAATCTTGTCAAAATATCTGCTGCTTGAGCCACTTCTCAGGGCTCTTGTTCTGGTCCAGCATAGGTCCTGGGAAGGAGAATTACCTGAACTAAGGGCAGAGGGTGGAGTTCTAAGAGATTCAGAGATAACAAAGACAATTACTTTAGGTAGGAGTAAATGAATGTGCTATATTCAAGTAAGAGGGAATACTTGAGAATCTACCTGATCAGAAGAAAAACAAAGAAGAACTAGCTGGCCCTTAGTTCTTATGGTTATGGGAAAGGCTATACATCCCTACTCTGGGTCAGAGGAGGGGGTTTCTTGTCTCATATTCATGTTCTTCCTGGTAAGAAGGTTGATTCTATGTATGAGTTAGATAATGATGACAGAGAGGTCAGAGGCACATAAGCGATTGCTATTTCATTGAGTGCCTTTTGGGAAAGATGTTACTTAATATTATATAATATATATATATATATATTTCCTATATATATATATATAAATATATATATATATTTCCTATAAATATATATATATATTTCCTATATATATTCCTATATATATATATAGGAATATATATATATATATTTCTATATATATTTCCTATATATATTTCTATATATATTTCCTATATATATATATATTTCATATATATATATATATATATATATATATATAGTATATGAAGAAACTCCTTGAAAGGATGCCATTCTAAATCCTTATGAATGCAATCTGCTACTTTCTAGTTTAGGTTGATTTTTTCACATATTCAGATTTCTTGAAGTGTTTGTATATGTCCTTTATTTGATACCCAAGTCTTGAAATTCACTTATTTCTGAAAATATTATTTACCGTGTGCCCGAGATAAAGCCATGGTACATCATGGTCTTTTTCCTACATATCATATACAAATGTGGCAGATCATAAATGTTTCAAATAAGTATTTAAGGTAGAGAGGAAATATTGGTTCAGTTAGTTAGTGGTCACTTATGCATGAAGAAACAGAATGATTAATGGAAGAGTTAGAAGTGAGCAACATTTTCGGTGATTAATATGATTTTGACAAGCAGGATATGGAAGTGGGGAATGGAGAAAGAACAGAGCAAACCATCCAGCAAGAGGGGCTGGCTTGAACAAAGTTATCAGGGTACCAAAGATACCTTGCTTAGGCAACATCAAAAGGACCAGTTTGGCTAGAATATGTGACATGTAAGGAAGTTGTGAGCATTAGTCTAAAAAGCTTATACATATTATCAAGGAGAGTAATAGCAGGTAGAGGGATCTGTACTTAATTTTGTAGATTAAAAAGCTCTTCCAGAAGTTTTCAAATGATAGACTTAATGTGATCAGAGCTAAAAGATAACTCTTGGTGCAGGATGGGTCAAAGAGGATAGAGTATAGAACTATGGAGATCACAGTTATGACACTTTTCAACTTGATTATGACAATGCTGATTGGTTTTGTTTAAGTTTGAACTGATGCCCTTGACTATTAGCCTTCTCTTCTCCCTGTGCATATGTACACATGTCACTTTTATGTCTGTTGTCTGAAAAGCAGACTGTGTATTAAAAAATGGTTTCTCTGTATTCCTGGGCTATATCTTAATAAGCAGAGATTCCAAATATTTCCAGGATAAAGAGATCTTTAATGATATGTAACAAATTAGATTGTGGAAGGTCAGGAAAACACTTTTTTTTTTCATTGAAAATTAAAGACATCTGGGTTTTTCATTGTAAATATTTTACTTGCTTAGGACTAGGCTGCCTGATAATTTTAGGGACAATTTGCAGTAAAACATATGACTTTGAAAGCTCATTACGTGCTATATATTTTTTCAAAATAACAGTTGGATACCTATAACTATGTTCTTTCAAGAGATGATAATCTTTTCTGAGGATTTTTGTGATATCAAGAACATGAATATATTTTAAGAAATACTCTAAGCAAATAGAGGTCAACTTTTTTCTCTTTTCTCTCAGGCCAGCACTATGAATTTCTGAAAAATAGATACAAAATAATCTCAAGTTCTTATGGCAAATAGGCATTACAGGATTACACTCCCTGCTTGATCAATAGTTTCATGGTGTGAGGATGCATATTTCAGGCTTACCAGCCTAAAGTATTTGTCATCATAGGTTTAGAGTAGCATTTGAATGCCTGCTATAGAAAGAGCAATGAATGTGAACTGGGCAACTTTTTTGAAGTGACATTTAGATCCTTCAACCTATATTCCATGGAATCATATTTAAGAATTTAAGAGCTAGAAGAAGCATTAGGTATCTTTTAGGCCAGGGTTCTGAATATGTGCCCTGTGGAACACTAGCCCCACAGGTGGTCTGTAAACAAGAATTTTTGAGGGCTGTGCACTGTACTCCTTGCTTGGGAGATACACACACTTATTAGTATATTGAAGGCTCTGGAGTTTCCTAGTTTGAAGCCAGTTTGATTTTTTATAACCCAAGGTTTCTCAAACTTATTTTATCATGTGTTTGTACGTGTCTGTCCATGTATGTGCACATTCAATAAACTAACATCCTGTGGAACCCATGCTATTTAAAAGATGCTTTAGGAAGCTAATTGTTCAATCCCTTCCTTCTCTGGGAAACCGAGACCTAGGGAGTTTTACTCACTATGGAGCGTATTTTCCAATTCCTGTGTTGCCACTTTTATTTTCAATGGTCTCATTGATCCACATGTAATATGCCATTAGCATTGTTGTAGTTATCCCTTTATTTTTTCCCTAGTTACTATAAACTTTTCTCCTACTGATAGACTTTTCACACAAATAGAAAGATGAAGTTGGAGCCTCCTAATTACGAAGGCTTTGTGACTTGATTCTATAGTGCTTCGCGCTAAAGGAACTGGAGTCTCCCTCAGATTCCACATGTGTTGCTTGTACCCTGCATGTGCCTGTAGTCTGGGTATTGTAGTCAGGGTATTGGATTGCCCCTTTAATATTGGATTGCTGAAATGTGACTATTCACACTTTGAGTATTCCATTTGTGAATCACCGTTGCTTTCTTTATCCTCCTGTGCCTTTTGTCATTTTAGCATTTACCCAATGCTTCAAACTAAGAGTAAACAAGAGCAAAGTAAGGCAAATTAGTGAAGGGTGATTTCACCTTAACTGGATGAGTTCGGGTTTACTCAGCACCCATGTCCCTAAGAACTTTTATTGTGGGAAAAGGGGTCAAGGTTATATGTTAAAACAGATAAATAAAAAAAAATCCTGTAGAAAGAATTCCAATTTCAATGGAAAGAGTGAAAAGAGAGAAGTAAACTGAGTCAGAAACTCAGTTCTAGGCTCTACCCTTTATTAGGTGTGTGAACTTGTTCAAGACACTTAACTTCTCTGACTTGGTTACCTCACCTGTAAAACAAATGAATTAGACCAAGTGCTCTCTGGCTTCCTTTTTAGATCTACAAGTCTATGATCCTTGAGTGTTAATTGTCCATGGTCTGATTGCTAAGGATAATCAAGATTCGGCTATACTGTTCAGACTGAGAACATCTCGATGGAATGGCTTAGGAAGAGAAGGAAAAGCAGAATCTCTGTTCATGTTTTCACTGCCTTCCAAGCTACGCACTTTGTTTCACATAATGTTGCAAAATAAAAATCACCTTATCGTTTGCGATAGCGTACTTTTGAGCCTTTCATTTTATAAGGTGCAGTCTTCTTAATTTTTTGGAGAATTCTAGCCTAGAGAAAAAAAAAACACATGGTACTTGAAAGAGTATTTCTGTACTAGAGAAATCACATAGCAACAAGAAAGCAGAAAGTAAACTGGCCTCCCAAAGAGTTCTTTGCAGACCTAACCCGTAATGCCAAATGCAATAAAGGACACGGGCTGTTTCCATGGGGAAGATGTTGTCGAAAGATACAACCCATTAGAATGTATACATAGACATAATTGTATCTAAGTTTGTGACATCTTATACAGCATAGCCATTTCTCCCTTTGGGAAAACCATCCTGAAAAATTAGTCAAGTAATCCTCCCTGGAGAGTAGAAAAAACATAGACCCTCTGGACCATGTCAGGGTTCTAAAAGTTAGGAAAGCTTATCAAACAAATTGGCTGTGGGAAAGGTTTAGTTATAGCAGCTGGAAGCTCAATTCTGTAATCAGACTCGTGCTCAACTCTACAAAATCAGTCAGGAGGTTCTTTCATTGTTTATTCTCTGCACAGATATTTCTTATCTTTGAATTCCCAGAGGGACTCTCATCACCTCCTTTCTTCCTTGGAAGCTTTGTGCAGTGCTTGGTGGAAGCTATCCTATCTGTCACTAGTCTGGCCAGTGATGAGAGGGAGGTGCTTGAAGGAGAGCTGAGACATACTGCTTAACGCTAGCATTTCACTTTCGCCCCCTTACTCTGCATCTTGTTCTTCCAGCTTCTCAATGAAGGCAGCTAACCAGGAGGGAGAGTGAGCCTCACATGAATAGACATTTGTTTTCACATACAATGCTAAACTGGGATTGCTGGCCCATGCTGTTTTGCATCACCAGATGCTTTAAGAATGCAGTGAAAACATCTTATAAAGTGAAAACCTATCATTTGTAAAGCTGCAAAGAGAGAGCTTTGTTTGCCCACACAGCATTTCTCAATGGAACCCCTGAGGCCATGAGTTTTTCAGGACAAGTTTCAACTCTGTTGAGCGCACATTTATTGTGCTAAGGAGAAAAGGGCCAAGTAAGCAGGGCATACTATTGTGAATCTTGTAAAGACTGCATGAGTTTAAAATCTCTGTCTGTCTGTCTTTGAACTAGAGCCAATTCACAATTACCTGTGATCAAAAGACAGAGTGTAGGCAAATTAAAGTGGAATCCACCTAATCTCTCCTTGACATTGGAAATGCCACCCTCACCTTCACTTGTAGAGTTATTTGCAACAGAGCAGCCTATAAGTAGCAACAATCGTACTTTTTGGGTTTTTGGAGGAGGTTCTAGCCAATAGGAAAAATGGCCTAAGTTTAGATAATCACAATGTGCCTGGATGTCCAATTCAAATATAATCAAACAGACTGTGTATATTGCCATGGTCATTTTTTAAAAGGAGGAAATTTCACAAAGATCTGGTAATACCACTAAAACTTTCTCAAGTGACTGACAAGAATGGATTGTAGACTAACAGATTTGGGACGTTTTTAAAAAGCAACTTCTGCCAGCCATTTGTGAATAAAATTTCCTTTTGTTCATTATTCTTCTACATTCTCCAATCTTCTGTTCTCCTTTTATTAACTCCACACCTAATCTTTCTTGTATCCCTGTAGCATCATACCTGTCCTAGGGGCATGGAGAGGCTGGATGCAATATTTGCAAGTTATTCTTGTGATTTGGAGATAGAATTGATCTACATATAAGGCTATATGTATATTTCCCTTCATGATCTCTGAGCTGAATGGCTCTTAATGTAGCAGTTTTACATTGATTTCTTGTGTATAAAATTTCCAATTTCTAGGACATTAATGCAGATTATAATTATATTAGCACCAGAATTTACCTCTAACTTCTGCATGAGAAGCATTTCCTCGAATGCATAAAGCTGAAACAAAACTTCCTGGGTAGAAATCCACTGTGAGGGACACCATTAAATGAGAATATTTTTGTTGTAGTGCTCAACATGGCAGTACTTTGGGCAAAAGGCATTGAAGTTCTGGATGAATATGGAAATAATATGATTTTTACAGCCAAACTCTGGGATTTGAGAAGAATATAGGCCACCACCTCCTTTCCCCAGAAGAAGAGAGAGAGATAGTGAGAGGGGTGAGGGGAGAAGATGGAGGGAGGGAGGGAGAGAGAGAGAAAGAAAAATAAAGAAGAAGGAAGGAAGGAAAATAAGGAAATAAAAAGAAAAAGGAAGAAAAAGGAAGGAATAAAAAGAAGAGAAAGGACGAAAGAAAGAAGCGACAGTTTGGAAACTTGAAAATAATTTAAACAAAAGAAAACAAAAAGGGAAAAAGAAAAACAGATATCCATTTCCTTGAGCTTCAGACGAGAAAATCTGGTGAGGCCCAGAATGTTTCTTGTGCTGCCTTTTCCCCACAACATTAAATCATCATTGTGAATATGATGTCAACTGCATGCCTTAAGGCATTGACTGGAAGACAGGTGTATGACCTGGTACAGATTAGAAAGTTACATTACCAGGTGTTAAATGCTGACCAAAGGGTGAGTCTGAACTAGCCCAGCTCTTCAAACCCATAATGCCAAGTCTCTAAGTGCAGTTTCCTGCCACCAAACCACTCCTGATTCCTGGTGGGCAAATAGAATAAAACAGTACCTGAAAGAACTCTGTCTTTAAACATAGAAGGAGTGGCTTTATACTGAGTGGTTTTAGAAAATACGTCTTTATTAAACTAGAGCAAAGGATTTCCAGAGCTAAAACCTCTTTTGAAGAAAGAATTTGTGGTGTTTACATTCCTCCAAGGCCCAAGAATCTTAAATTTGAGAGAAGTGGGCAAAAGTATTCATGCTAACTATTAAAGGCAAGGGTTCGGAATATGGTGATCTTAATGATTATTGGAGGCCAGATCATGGAGAATGTTAAAATGAATCATACTGGCTTGTGTTTAGTAATTAGCAGGTGGCAGACGCCCTAGCTTCTTGCATTTACCTAAAAAACAAACAAGCAAACAAACAAAAAAACCCAGCATCTTTAGTATCAAATTTGGCATTTAGAGCTGTTTCTAATTTTATCTTTAGAATCTGCTTGAACATTAATAAGTAAAACGGTGGGATAAACCATGTAATATCCTGTCATGGACTTTAGATGGAGGATTATCTGGATTTTTTTTCTCTTTTTCTTTGTATAGTTGTTTATCTCTTGAAATGAAACTCTTTTCAGTATTAAAAATTATAAGAATGAATTTGCAGTTGAAATTCACCAGCAGTTCCCCTATGAAAGCAATGGTGTGTGCAGAGGGAGTGGGACACATTTTGTTTTCCCTGGCAGTGGTATAGAATTGCTAAAAAATGTGGGGCCATAATGAGTTGATAGGCATTAGCCAATCCTGCAGGCTCTTCAAAGCCCCCATTGCATTCAGAAAATGACTTTAGAGAAAGTATCATGAAAGACCCTTCTCAGCTGCATATGCAAACACCAGAAATTTAATACATTTAATACATTGAATACAAAATTTCTTTGCATAAATGTGTATCATTTGCATTTGTTGGAAAAGAGAAACGGTCACTATCATTCCTCTCTTTTATTCATATTTGTTTATGAATAAACAAATGTCTTGTACCCTCTTTTGTGTTTTCTTTCTTCCTTTCTCATTGTAAAGAGATTGGGGATTCTGTAGATGTGCAGTGACGAGAGAGGCTCTGGGGCTCCATAAGATACTACCAGGAATCACTCAGAAACATTCTGATGTTTTCTCCAATGGGAGACCATCCAGGAAGACTTTGGACCCTGTGCACATTAGCCCAGGGCACAGTGGACTGCAGTGTTTCTTTGGAACATGTGGTTGGCCAGTTTAGGGACATTCTGAAGAATGTAGCTTCCCCATGCAATGAATCACCCTCCTGTTTTCTATCATCCAATTTCAGCCTAGGACTTATGTATTTGCTCTTTCCTGAGGGTAAGTTTAAGGCATATGTAGGTGGTCTCTTGACTATGTCTTCAAAATTCAAAGGGTATGAATAAAAGGATGTCCTTGTCTCAGAACTTAGAGTCCTGGGACAAACAGATTGATGATCATAACAATAAAACATGCACCTGAAGTTTACACTAGACAATCTTTTTACCTCCTCTTTACCCAAATGTATTGCCTAATTCTTAGCACTGTGAGCCTCAGGTCCCTGAGAATTCTTAGCTGTTGGCAGCATGATACCCCTCTTGGGATTGTACAGTACCCACAGTCCTCTGACATCTATGTGGGAGTGATTGATAGTTATACTCCTGCTGCCACTTGCCCTGCTCATAAAACCCAAGCAGAGAGAGTGACAAGCTGATACCTTATTTTCTGCCATTAGCAGGATCACTTTTTGCTGTTCTGTGTAAATTAATTTGTTTTGTGAAAGGAGTAGAGAGAGATCCAGAAGGCAGAAGGAGGAGCACGGGCAAGGGAGGAGGTGAAACTCTCCACACCCAGCCACTCGAGGCTGACAAGGAGTCCTGGGATGTCCTTTCTTCATTCAGTAATGTTTTGCTTTACTCTTTTCCTAAAGACTACTTTCAGTTACTCAGTTTTCCTTGAATCACATTCCTCCTCATTGGTGCCGGAAGGCTCTGTTTCTCTCAATATTTTCCACAGGCAACTGTTGTTTGTTCCTGACCTGGATCTGAGGGCAGTTGGCTATGGACTGTCTAGTTCTCAGCTCTCAGGCATCTTATAACTGATCAAGGCTTATTCAAAATCGTTCAGTCTTCTTCAATTCACATTGATTCCAGGTTGATCAGGGGATCAATAAGAAGGTACTGGCTCTGAGAACTGTGGCCCCGGGAATGCTGAGAATAGGGAAGGTATAGGAATAGAGAGATTTAGAGAATTTCTGAGAATTCCAGCCACCAGGGTCTAGACTAAAATCAAGATGCTCAAAGATAGATGATTCCCTGGGACCTCCTTCTTTTCTACTGTCCTTTGAAAGAACTGCAACTCCCAATTGTGCCATCCTGAGCCAGAAGCTTTTAGGGGTTCAGATCTGAGCCGGTAATTAATTGTGTCTCTGGCAGGAGAAAAACTAGTAGGATGGAATTGCAGCAGTGACCAAGTTTTTCAGGGAGACTACAGAGCTTGAGCTCAGGCATGAAGATTCTCAAGGCTAAATAGAAACTTGAGCTCGGGCATGAGGATTCTCAAGGCTAAATAGAAATAGGACCTTTTTGCTTTCTAGGGAAAGCTACCAGTTAACACAAAACCCACTTAGGATCTTACTTTGCTATGCCCACTTGGAAGGTGATAATTAAGGAACAAACTTAATCTGGCAACACATGAACAGTAATAAGTTAATCTAACCCATTCCTCCCATGATCAGTTGACTTGGGAGGAGAATTAAAATTTAGTTTTTGATCACCTTTGTTTAATAAACTAAAGTAAAGTAAATACTCCTCTCATCTACCTCTAAACCATGATCTGGTATTAGTCCATGTGAAAAAAGTAGCAACAATTTTATTCTCTAAAATGATGCTGTTTCCATGTGTTCATTTTTCAAAGTGAAGTGCAGAAATTGTTTCTTCAAGCTTTGCTAAAAAAAAAAAAAAGCCAGCAAGAAAATTGACCATTTTGCTCTTAAATGAGATTAAAGAATTTTCTCCATCCAGGCCCCAAGTTCTCATAACTATCTATACCATCTTCCCAATCATTATATGACAAGAGTTGTTTTATAAATCAAGAGCTTATACGCAAGTTAGACACATTGAATTGTAATTTGTTTTAATATCCAAAACTAAAAATAATTTTTGCAGTGGGCAAAACCCCAGATGTGTTTTGTCAGTCTCTTTTTCACTTAATGGCTAAGGCTTTATGTATTTAAGGAAAATTTTATCCATGTGTTTCTCATTTATTTACACTTAACTCATCAGTATGTTTAGTATGAGTTATTTGATGTTCAGGAACCCTTTTTAACCATTTTATGTGCTCATTTTATATGCCTATGAAATGGGAAGTTATTTTATGCCAACAAAAGCAAACTACGCAAAGCCTATCACCATCATTGTCAATAAATATTTATCCCTAAAATTTCAAGATTGATTTAAAAATCTGAGCAAGGAATTTCTGAATAATTCTAGATAATCAATGTAATATCTGTTCTCTTCAGACAGTCTTGTGTGTTCAGGGGATTTTATACCTAAATACAGCCTTGTATAAACAAAGAATTTGGGGTCAGGGTCTTCATAAGGATATATGTCAAGTAGTGAGCCCTAGGAAAGCCAAACACTGGCTATTTCCATGCAAGTCTTTCCTGATAGTATTGGTGAACCCACCTCATGAGTACCATACATCCCTTCAAACATGGTTGTCTTACTTTGCTCAGCTGCCATAGCAAATACCATAGACTGAGTGGCCTTATACAACAGAAGTTTATTCCTCAGAATTCTGGAGGCTGACAAGTCTAAGACCAAGATATGGCAGGGTTGGTTCCTCGTGGGGACTTTTCCTGGTTTGCAGATGGCTACTCTCTCACTGTGTCCTCACATGGCCATGAGAGATAGCACCAATGAGTGAGTGAGTGAGTGAGTGAGTGAACACATGCACAGATTAGCCCTCTAGTGTCTCTTCTTATGAGCATATTAATCCTATTGGATCAGAGCCCACAATTTATGACCTCATCTAATCTTAATTATCTACACAAAGGCACTCTCTCTAGATACAGTCACATTGAGGATTGGGGCTTCAACATATCAATTAGGAGGTGTGGGGGACAAAAGCATTCAGTCCATAACAGTGGTCAGTGATTAGAGAAAAAGAAATCTGTTTAGATATCTAATCTTTGAGTTTCAAATCTGGTGTTTTGTCCTGAAAACTATTTCCCCAATAGGTGCTTCCTTACCTGTGCCCATTTAGCCTTCAGTGTTACAAACTAACAGGATCCTGTTGAAAGCATTTCCTTCATATTGTTGATGTAGTAGATAGTTGTGCATTTATTAAGCATGCTTATTGAGTGGGCACTCTGCCTAGGTACTCTGTTAAGTCCCATAAATAGGAAAATGGGTAATGCATGTTTATGGTGATGCTCAGGCTGGTAGGGGAATTGGACAGAGCAATAGATGTTATTGAGGTCTTGTCCATTCTTGCCTTAGTCCATCTGAATTGACCCTCAGGCAAGTGTAACCAGGATGTTCAGTGGGGTTAATGTGCCCCAGGGGCCACTCCATTAACAGAGGTGGGGTACTTGAGCTCCAACACCATCTGATGTGACGATTCTTAGACATGTAGATTCATTTCAGAGGGATGGAGACTCCGTTGCCCATTGCTGCCATCTATTCTTTAACAAACCCCTTACTGGGTTTCTTGTCTTTCTTGTCTCACTTTTCCTCATCTGTGATTTTGAGATCATCCAGAAAATAAACCACCTGAGTCAAATTCTTGTCTTACTGTTTCTTTTTGGGAGAAATTTAAGCTAAAGCACAAAGAACACCAGGAGTTGCAATACAGTGATATGAAATGTAACAGAAGTATGCACAGTAGGAGGAGGCAGTAGCAGAACACTGACCAGTTCTTTCCTTTGGTCGAGATTCAGCCTCACCCCTGCAGTATAAACCTTATGAAGGCAGGGGTACCATCTATTTGCTGCTGTATCCTTAGAGCCTAGTACAGGTCTGGCAGATGAGATCTTCAAATATATTTGTTGAACAGATGATCCTTCTTTGCCAGAGTGAAATCTGAGGTGTAGCAGGGTACATCACTTGTAAATCCAGTCAGTCGGTAATGATACTGAATAACACATGTTCTAATGTGTCATCCAGGGCTCCTCCCTCAACCTACCCTAAAAGGATAATGAGTTGGCTAGAAGGTTATAGGGATTAGGACGTGGGGTAGTGTGTACTAAGGCTGAATTCTGAGCAATTGTGGTTTACTTGGGGACCCAAAATCATTTAAATATGATTGGATTGTGGGGGGTGAATGCTGGCTGGAAAACAGAGATGAAGGGCATACATAGGTCGTGGTCAAGCAGGGAGACATAGTAGGCCATGCTAAAGGCATTTGGGCCCTCATTGACTAATGATGGTGGTGGTGGTAGGGCAAGAGTTTTATGGAAGAATTTTCATTGGTGGCAACATCTGATTACATCCTAGAAAATAGAAAACAACAACAGCAAAACTCTTAAGTTTTCTCCTCTGCAGTGAGGAGGATAGATGGGATTGGGCAAGACTAGAGAGAGCAGAATGGATTCCAAGGAGGTCTGGGAAAGTGAATTAACAGGATTGATGGTGAGATGTGTAGGTTGAGGTCGAATAAAGAATTAAGGTCCATGTCTTGGTATGGGTACCTGGCTGGTGCTAATTCTTGAGATGGAACAGGTAAGAAGGTAGTCTTTTGAGAGCTGATAGATATCAAGGTACCCAGGGAGCATTCAGGTGAGAATATTTAAGTTCTAAGGAGAAATCTTTGTTGCAAGTGTAGGTCTGGAGAGTCATCAGCCCATGGGCGATAATTTGAAGTCATGAGGGTTAATGAAAAAAATAATAAAGAAACATTTAAGAAGTGCTTACTATATGCCAATCACTGTTCTGATTACTTACAAATGTTAACTCCTTTTAGTATTCATTATACCTAATACTAAGAATATTTATATTAAGTAACTCTAATTGTAATAACTATTCTTAACTTGTAAAATAATGAATATTAACTCAGAATCTAACTCAATAACCTTATGAAATAGATACTGTTACTCCACTTTGTAGATGAGGAAACTCAGGCACAAAAAGCTTTAAATAACTTTCTCGCAGTCATTTAGCCTACTGAGTGTTGGAGCTGGGATCACTCAGTTGTGGGAACAGAGAAAGAAAGTGTCACAACTGTAGGGGATGGAATTAAAGGTCAAGATCAAATAAGGCCAATAAGGGGCATCAAGAGAGGTAAGAGAAACTTTAAGAAAAGGTGGAAATTTAGGAGATTGAAAAGGAGAAGACTTTACTTGGGTCACATGTCACTGAGAGATCAAGCAACGAGAAGGCTAAAAGATATTCTTTGGATTTCACACTGAAAAAAGTCACTAATGACAGCAGTTTTAATGAAATGATACCAGTTGGCCATTCGACTCAAATAATCTCTGAGGGTCAAGAGAACGCTATGGGCAAAGCTATAAAGACCAAACAGCTTAACCAAGCTAGAGGAATCCATCCAGAGAATGAGTTTGAACTGACAAGTTTGTGCTGCAAATATTATATGAGGAGATTTGAAGTGAGCCAAACTTCCCGGAGGCTTGCAGCTACCAACGATACCCAAATGGGCAAGACTTCGGTAGCAATAATGCCAAAAAAGGAAGGAAGGTGGGAAGAAGGGAAAACCTGAATGAGAAACACGGTAAAATATGAAAATTGATTTCATAACCCATGAGGATGTTTCTCAAAATCATTAGTTTTTGAGACCCAAATTATTTGCTTTTGATATTGTTCATACATGAAGAAACAAAAGTGTTACATTGGACTCTGGAACTCAAAATATAAAGAATAAAAAGAAGATTCGTGTTAAATCCCTTGCTGATGGATATTGGCAGCCTGCAGGAAACATGTGGGAGAAAGTTCTCAAGCTCGGAATACAAGTGGAGTGGCTTTTGCACATGCAGGAAAAAACATGTCCAAAGACAGTGGTGAAGGCTGAATGTGGGAGTTAGAAATCAGTGTAGGCAGGCCTAATGAGGTGGAGACAATTCTTTCCTCGGTCATGTTTTAAGGTAAGTCAGGAGTATTTGGACATAAGCTGCTGTGGTCAACTCTCTCTGTAAGGGACGTTTGCTGATACCTGCAGTGAATTCATTAGTTGTCACTGATAATTGAATCAACTCAGGGTGTTTGCCTGACAGACACTCGGCTTTCATTCTGACTTGCCAGGTTTTAAAAAACAAAGCTTTAAATCGGTCAGCTGAAATTGGTTTATGAATTGCTAGAAATCCCTAGATAGATTTCCATCAATTCAAAACATCATGGACAATCCTGTATTTGCAGTGGGCTTTGAGTTATTCATGAAATCCTATTGAACATCTTTTTTGCATTAATTTAGTGATATTTCTCACTGACGTCAAGGTGATGAAAAATAACACTAAACCTAACTTGGCTGACTGTGGAGAACTTGGAACCCCACCAGGCATGCTGCAGGCAATTTCTGGAAGGCAGGCAGGGGGACCCGGCATGCCTCAGAAACTACCTCAGAGATGAGCTTTAGGGAAGAACGAATCTACAATTAGAAGAATAAAACTCAAAAATATTTAACTGCTGACAGCAGTTTCTGAAAAGTTATAAAAAATATGAAAAACATGCACCAATGTCAGAAGTCAGCAGAAGGACACCTAAAAACAGAAAAACCAGCATTTTCTTTATTTACCAAACACTTCTATAGGTTTTACTGTGTTCCAGATCCTCTTCTAATGGCTGTATCAATATTCACTCATTTAATATTCCTGATAACCCTTAGGAAGTGGGTGCTGTGATGAGCCTCATTTTACAGGCAGCAGTGGTATGACACAGAGAGGTTAAGCAGCTGCCTCGCTGGTCGTACAGCTGGTATTGAGCTGAGAGTTAAACTTGGGGAATCTGGCTCCAGCGTTCAGGCTTTTAGTTACCACGCACGCTCCGTCTCATAAAGGAAAGCAAAAGAAACGACCTGTTATCTCTAATACTCAGAATGACTTGCCCACATGGTGGCTTCTCGTTAATTCTAGTTATACTACATTGTGCCATATAAAACTGGTTTTTCAGTATTGCGAGCCAGCCATCTCTTATGTCACGCCGGCATTGTTAGGGGAAGCAGAGGGGCAACATTGATGATCTTGAATAGTGGCTAATACTGGTTTCCTTCTCCGTGCAGTTGAGATCCTGACTCTAGCACATGTTAAACAATTATAATTAGGGATAATTTCTACGGTATAAACTGTGAACACAGACTTCATGGGAAACTTGTAGACTACTGGTTCTAAGGGATTGCCTTCAGAGAATTAGTGGCTTCAAGAAATTGTGAGAAGCGGAAAATGAGAAAGGTAAATGTGTAAATAGCTTCCGTAAAGGATTTTTCTCTGGAGACGTACATTTTTAGAACAGAATCACTACATTTGCATACTTTATATTTCAAACAAGATTTGCATTTCTCACTAACTTGAGAAGATATCTATACCCCCATATTCATGGCAGCATTATTTACAATAGCCAAGGCATAGCGACAACCTAAGTGTCCATAGATGGATGAATGAATAAAGAAGTTATCACACACACACACACACACACACACACACAGGAATATTATTCAGCCATAAAAAATGAGGAAATTCTACCATTTGCAGTAACACAGATGGACCTTGAAGGTATTATGCTAAGTGAAATAATTCAGAGAAAGACAAATACCATATGATCTCACTTACATGTGGAATCTTAAAAAACAAAAAATCTACTTCATAGAAAAAGAGATCAGACTTATGGTTACCGGAGGCAGGAGGTAAGGGAAGTGGGAATTGGAAGAAAGTGGTCAAAAGGTACAAACTTCCAGTTATAAGACCAGTAAGAATGAGGGCTGCAATGTACATTATGACTAGAGCTGACACTGCTGTATAACAGGAAAATTAAGAGAGTAAATCATACGAGTTCTCATCACAAGAAGAAAATTATTTATTCTTCTTTTATTTTTATTGTATTCATATGAGAAAATGGATATTAGCCGAACCTATTGGGGTAATCATTTTGCAATATATGTAGATCAAATCATCATGCTATATGCCTTAAACTTAGGGATGTAGGTCATTTATTTCTCAGTACAATGGGAGGGAATAGATTGTGTTTCTGGCATGAAGCCTCTTGGTTACTGGGTTGTTTTGCACCAATTTCTGTCCATTTGATTGACACATTTCTTGGAAATGAGGTTCTTTATGTGTTGTCATGAAGTCTCCCTATCATTTCTTTTCCCATAGTAGTTCTCCCAAGAGTCATGTGGCTCATTATGGAGAGGGCTTGCATTTTTCATAGCAAGTGTCTTAATAGCCAAAAGAAAAGGCCATTCTTATTAAAATATCTTATCTTTGGTCCAAACTTTTCTCCTCAGACTCTGGTTTCCAACTGTCTATTCATCATCTCCACTCAAACTTCTGACCGAGATCTCAAATTTAAGATCTCTAAAATGACCACTCTCTTACCTGCAGCTTTCTCTTATTTGAAGAACATTCTGTTCTTCAAATTACTGAAGCCTAAAAGTTTAGAGGCATATTGAGTTCTCTCTTTTTCTCACACCCCTCATCTCATCCTGACTTTTTCTTCAGAATACGTCCAACACCCAGTCAGGTCTTTTCTACCTCATGCTACCACCGATTTGAACGACCATCTTCTCCAACTTAGATTGTAGCCATAGTCTGCTTAACGGTCCCTGTGCTTCTCCTCTTGTACCTCTACAGCAGCCAAAGTGATCCAGTGAAAATATGTCAATAAATGTCACTAATCTGCCAAAAATCCTGTAGTAGGTCCTCCTTCCCAGTAAAAGTCAAAGCCCTTTAAATGGCCTCTTACATTTTCTCGATGTTCACCCTTGCTTCTCTGCTCCAGCCACCTGGCTCACTGCTGCTTCTCACATGTCAGGCACATTCCTACCTCGGAGCCTTTGCATTGGCTGCTTCCACTGACTGGAAAGCTCTTCTCACAGACACCCTCAGGATGAATTCCTTCAGCTTCTTTTAAATCTTAAGTGAAATGTCACTTTCTAAAGAAGCTCCCCCTGGCCATCTTATTTAAAATAGGACTCCGGACTCTGAGTCCTTCCAGTCCTCTTCCCCCTTTTTGTTTTCCCAGGGTACCTCTCACTTGGCAAAGGGTAGAGTTTACTATTACATTTATCTTCTAGTGACTGTCTCCCTTGATTAGAAAGTGTATTCCTCAGGGGCAGGATCTTTGTCTGCTTTGTTCACTGAAACATCCCAAATGTCTAGAATACCATCGGACACGGAGTAGATACTCAATAAATATTTGCCAGATACACAAACGAAAGAATTAACTTAAAAAATGTGTGTTACATGAGACCTCTTGAATGAAAGCCTCGTTGGCTATCTTGCTTTTTCATTTCCTCATGGTTAGCCGCAAGTGTTACAAATCTGTACCAACCATTTTTTTTTAACACTTGGCTATTTAAAAATTTTTTTTTCAACGTTTTTATTTATTTTTGGGACAGAGAGAGACAGAGCATGAACGGGGGAGGGGCAGAGAGAGAGGGAGACACAGAATCGGAAACAGGCTCCAGGCTCCGAGCCATCAGCCCAGAGCCTGACGCGGGGCTCGAACTCACGGGCCGCGAGCTCGTGACCTGGCTGAAGTCAGACGCTTAACCGACTGCGCCACCCAGGCGCCCCAACACTTGGCTATTTAAAACTTCATGTTCTTTAAACTTCCATTTAACATACCTACTTGCAACACAGTCCTAAAAAATAGCATCTGCCATGTTAATTAAATCCATCATGAATTTGTCATTATCTAAAACACAAAAATAGACTCCTAGAGAAACATTTGGAAAGTAGGGCTAGATTTGCTATCATTTCATGAGTTTCCCAAGTTGTCTTTCTAGTCTCAGAGTCAAAAAATGATCATTTGCCTCTTGATTAAAAAAAGAAGAAGAAAAGAAAACCATGGATGTTATTTGAAAATGAAGAAGATGAGTAACAATTTTGATGAACTCCACGATTCTTAGTACAAAAGAGATTTGCTACAAAAGGATTCCAACCTTGCCTGGGGAGATGTGCACTGGAACCAGAGGACTCAGTGTGAAATCTCCTCCTATTTTGATTTAAGATGCTAAGTAATAAACAGTCCTTGAAGCTACCAGTATCCAAGGACACAGATCTAGTGTTTTCCACCTTGTTTGAATGTTCAGTTTAGGCAACACATGGCAGCTGGACTCAATCCTGTTGTTAGGAACGTCCCTAAATGAAAGTGCCCGGTCATTACTCATGATCCAATTGGTATGCTTAGAGAAGTGGGCCAGCCAGCTTTTAGTCTGAGATCGCCTTTAATGGGGGAGAGGGAGAAAACTTTGGAACTAAGAGGCAGAAAACAAAGATAAACATAGAAACAGCATGGCCAAGTGTTAAAATCACAAAATGCAGATGGGACAGTTTTATCTTTCTGTAGTCAGCAGTTAGGATTAGGTGGGACCCTGAAGGCTGCAGTGTCATCAGCACGGTCAGTCTGACAGAGTGGAGGCAATCACTCACAAAGCCCCCTACACCCTTAAGCCTTTATTCAAAACTGTAGTTGCTTTGAAAGTACTACTCTTCCCAAATTGTCTAGAATCGCCCTCTTTCATAACTAAGAGAGTAAATAGTACAAAGTATGTTACTTCCACTTTGCCAGTTCTTTGATTTTTGAATTAATAGTACTTTAATGGAGTAAACATAGTTGTTATTTATGAGGGCCAATATTAAGGGGTTGATAGCATGGACTCTGGAGCCAGACTGTCCCCATCACATAACTGACTATATGCCTTTAAGCAAGTTACTTAACTTACAATTTTTCACCAGTAAAATGGGAATAATCACTACACCTACTTCATGAATTTGTGAGAGTGATACAAGTTAATATATACAAAGGAGTCAGCACAGTAATTGTAAACATCATATAAGCAATTGCCTTTTTTTCCAGTGAACAACTATTGTCATCGTGATGCTCTTAGTTTTGATTTAGGCTAGGCATTATCATTTGTACCTAAGAATTAGTTCTTGCCTTTCTGAATATCTTTAGCATAAGATTGTAACATATCATGCCAAGGAAGGAAAACAGATGAGGAGGGTTGCTGCTTCCTACTACTTTACATCACTGGTTTCCAGAGGGATCCAGGCTAGGCTGTTGAAATAGAAAAATGTGCAGTGATAACATTGCCAGGTGTAGAGTTCAGGGTGTGTGTGCATGAGGAGGGACTGGCTTCACTCGACTTGCTTCTAACACCACTCTCACAGAGAGATAGATAAGACATTCTAAACCATTATATAGTGTGTGCTTTTAGTTATGGAAGTTCACAAATCCTATTAGAGAAATTTCATGACTTCTAGAAACAGACCAAGTCTCCATGGATTCACCATTTTATATATGTAAACATATATCATTTTTGCCCACGTATTTGTTATGCATTGTTATGTATGTACTCCCAAAGTTGGCAGCTTAAAACAACAAACTTTTATGAACTCACAATTTCTGAGGGTCAAAATTCTTGGAGTAGCTTAGCTACTCCAAGGTCACAGCCAAGATGTACGCTGAGGCTATAGTCATCTGAAAACTTGACTGGCCTGAAGGATCCCCTTCCAAGTTGACTCACATGGCTCTTGGCAGTAGATCTCAGTTCCTCACCACATGGGCCTCTCCATAGGACTGCTCACGGTATGGCAGTTGGCTTTCCCCAGAGTGAGTGATCCAGAGAGCATGTAAGAGAGCCCAAGATGCAAGTCCCTATGACTTTTATAACTTAATATCAGAAGTGATATAAGTTTTGTTCAATTCTATTGATCACATAGCAACCCTGGTATAATATGGGCGGGGATTACAGGAAATATAAGTACCAGAGTCAGGGATCATTGGGGACTGGCTACCACAGCCATATTTAGCTTTTTAAAGGGTATTTATATCTTCTTTTAACAAGTGAAACTATAGCCATAAAATAGTCTGAATTAAAAATAAAATGACAAGGGGTGCCTGGCTGGCTCAGTTGGTAGAGCACGTGACTCTTGAAATCGAGTTCAAGCCCCACACTGGGTGTAGTTTACTTAAAACAATAAAATGACAAAAATTATACCTAAGAGCATGTATTTTTCATTAAGCATTGCAAGTATGTATACACACACACACACACACACACACACACACAACATTACTATATGGGCATGTGTGCACACACATTAGAAATGCAGAGGGGTGCCTGGGTGACTCAGTCATTTAAGCATCAGACTCTAAGTGAGAGAGAGAGCGAGAGAGAGAGCGAGGGAACACGCAAGAGCAGGGGAGGGGCAGAGCAGGGATCCAAAGCAGGCTCAGTGCCAACAGCAGACAGCCAGTTATGGGCCTTGAACTCATGAACCAGGAGATCGTGACTTGAGCGAAAGTCTGACGCTTAACAGATTGAGCCACCCAGGAGTCCCAAGTGTCTGACTCTTGAGTTTGGCTTGGGCCATGATCTTGCTGTCTGTGAGTTCGAGCCCTGCATTGGTCTCTGTGCTAACAGTGCAGAGCCTGCTTGGGATTCTGTCTCTTTCCCTCTCTCTCTGCCCCTCTCCTGCTCTCTCTCTCTCTCAAAATAAATAAATAAAATTAAAAAACAAAAGAAACGCAAAATATTAGTCCTGCCCAGACTTACAGGTCAGGATCTACATTTTAACCAAATCCTCAGATAGTTAATATGCACATTGTTTGAGGAACACCAATATAGGATATTTTTTAAACGTTTTCAATTCATAAAACCTAATATATCCTGAAAATTAATAATGGAACAGAGCTAACAAAATTACCTATTAAATTAATGTTTGATACTGAAGCTTTCTATTCTCTCTGCCCCTCTCCACAACCCCAGTTCCTTTCGTACACACACACTACACAGAAATACAGTCTGGACCTCCCGAATGTGGACATCAACTAAAGCTTTTTCTTTTTTCCCTCAGAAGAAAATAGGTGGAGTACTGCAATGACATTTCAAAAAAACCATGTTTTGAGATAAGAATTGTTTTTATTGATGGCAGATGGGAATAGACTTCCAAAGGATACAGTTGGCTCTAGGAAAAAGAAATAGTTTTGAAAATCATCAACTGGTATTTGCAAAATGTCATCAGGGACGTTCTTTTCCCCTCGCCTAAAACAAATACAGACAATTCCACATAAAGAGAAAGCCTATGTATAAAATTCAGCCATGTGTTTGAAATGATTCCATTTTTGTAAGACAGCTTGAAGTGCCATGACAGTTGTGCAGACAAAAACTTAAACAAATTTGTTTTTGTGGTGTTAATGAATTGGTGTTGGTCTTGTTGGCATTGGGATTAATACCCACCCACTATTTCATTACAGGGTCAGTCCCTAGAAAGGAAACCTTGTAGTAAAGGCAGTTATGCAGCCTGCAGTTTATTATACCAAACATCAAAATATATTTTCCTCTGATTAAAAGAGTAATACAAATTCATTATGGAACATTTGAGAAATGCAAAAAAAAAAAAAAAAAAAAAGAAAACTAAAAGTTATTTGAAATCTCACCGAAAGATACCTACTTTAAAAAGAGAGAACTTTGGATGCCTGGGTGGCTCAGTTGGTTGAGCATCTGACTCTTGATTTTGGCTTAGGTCATGATCCCAGGGTCCGGGGGTGGAGCCCTGATCAGCCTCCGCACTGGGATTCTCTCTCTCTCTCTCTCTCTCTCTCTCTCTCTCTCTCTCTGCCCCTCCCCCACTTGTGCACACACTCTTTTTCTCTCTCTAAAAAGAATAAAAAATCTTTTATAAAAAAGACCTTCTATTAATGTTTTGACCTATTCCTTACAGTTTTTTTCTATGGTATGCCTCATATGTGTGTATAGAATATGGATGACACACACACATATACAAGAGGGAAACGTTTAAGATTCCTGACATGAGGAAAAAGAAAAAAAAAAAAACAAAAGCATATTTTACAGTGTAAACAGAGCTTCTGAAACTGGTAAGTGTCTAGGTGACATTTCTTGCCATCTGTACACCAAACTTACTTTACACACAATGTTTACAGTCCTCATCACTGTGAGAGCTCCTTAGAATATTTTTGTTGCCTCCAAAAGAAACCCCATACCAATCAGCAGTCTTTCCCCATTCCCTTCCCCCACCAACCCCAAGTAACTACGGACCTACTTTCTATCTCTATGGATTTGTCTCTTCTCGACATTTCATGTTAATCGAATCACATGATGTGTCATCTTTTGTGCTTGGTTCCTTTCACTAAGCATAGCGTCTTCAAGGTTTATCCACATTGTACCATGAATCAATACTTTGTTCCTCTTTATGGCTGAAAAGTATATCATTGTATGCTAATACCATAATTTGTGTATCCATTCATGAGGTCGTGGACATATGGATTTCTACTTTTTTGGCTATCATAAATAATAATGCCATGAATATCCATGTACAAGTTTTGGTATGGATTATGTTTTTAATGTTTTCATGTATATACCTAGAAGTATAACTAGTGTGTCATATTAAACTATATGTCTACATAGATTCCATGTTAAACTCCATTTTTAAAAAAGATTTTATTTTTTTAAGTAATCTCTACACCCAATGTGGGGCTTAAAATTCCAACCCCAAGGTCAAGTCTCATGCTCTACTGACTAAGCCAGCCAGGCATCCCTCCGTATTTCACTTTTTTTTTTTTAAGTTTATCTATTTTGAGAGGTAGGGTGAAGGGGCAAAGAAAGAGAGGGAGACAGAGAATCCCAAGCAGGCTCCTCACTGTCAGCACAGAGCCCAAAGTGGGGCTCGATCCTATGAACCGAGAGATCATGACCTGAACTGAGATCAAGAGTCAGATGCTTAACTAAGATTTTGATGAAGTCCAGTTTTGAGGAATTCCAACTGAATATGCCTGATATATGTGATATAGCATATGGATGATGTATACACATGTACATAAAATTAAGGTCCTACTCAAACCACCCTTTAACTAAATAGAATTTCTGGGTGCTCTAGATGTGTTATTTCAGAGAATAACATATGGAAAGCCATTTTAAGCAAGGTTTATTGACTCTTTTGCAATGCAAAAGGCAATTCAGTAGGTTCAAACATTTCCTAATGCTTTCAAAAAATAGTTTCCTGGTCTTAATTTCTCTTCCTATTCTCTCCTTTGGATATATTGAATGTATATATTGAATATACTGACTGTATATATTTGAATTGAACATATTTGAAATTCCTAGTGTCCAATGCCATAAAAACTGTTGAATGAAAATAGTAAGTAGAATCTTTTTTATGACTCTGTTGGAGGGACTCATTCAGTTAGTTTTGCATTATTTGCAGGGGAAAATGTTTCACAATCTTAGGGTAGCTTCCATCTCTTGTTTAAAAAAAAATAATATGGGGTGCCTGGGTGGCTTAGTCAGTTGGGTGGCCGACTGTGGCTCAGGTCATGATCTCACGGTCTGTGAGTTTGAACCCTGCGTCGGGGTCTGTGCTGACAGCTCAGAGCCTGGAGCCTGCTTCTGATTCTGTGCCTCCCTCTATCTCTGTCCCTTCCCTGCTTGGTCTCTATCTCTGTCTCTCTCTCTCAAAAATAATAAACATTAAAAAAATTTTTTTAATAAAAAAAATAATACAAGTGCAACTTATTATTTCTTCGGTTGCTTGTGCTTAGGTGTTATATCTAGTAAATCATTGCTTAATTTAAGGTCATGAAGATTTACACCTATGTTTTCTTCTAAGAGTTTCATAGTTTAGGTCTTTGATCCATTTTGAATTAAATTTTCTATATGATTGGGTAAGGGTACAAGTTCATTCTTTTGCATATGAATATCCAGTTGTCCCAACATTTGTTGAAAAGACTATTGTTGCCCATTTAATTGTCTTGACACCTTTGTTGAAAATCAATGTCTTGATTGAATCATTTCTCCATGCTGTTGCCAGTGGTTATTCTAAACTGTAGAGCTGATCGTATTTCCCTGATATGAAATGTCTTCCATGGCTTCCATGGAGTATAAGGAAAAGGTTAAATCTGGCCGTGTGCAGTGTGGTAGGAAGGGCACGAGCTGTGGAATAAGCACAGTTTTGGATCTTGCTCTGCCTTTTAATCAAAGTGTGACCTGGAACAAATTAGTCACAACCAGAGTATGAACCTCACATGGTTAGGGAGTTGCCTCTCTTGGTCACCACCAGTGACCAAGAGGTCACCACCACCCAGCACCATCACAGAACCTGAGACATTGCCACGTTCAGAAAATATTCATTCTATAGTGAGTGAATCTCAGTTTCCTCATCACAAAATGGAGATTACTGTAACTATTTCATAAGATTCTGATTAATGCTAATTTGCAGAAGATGCTCCAGTGATGTTAATTTTTTTTCCTTAAATATAAAATACTTGCAGAAAGATGCACAAATGATAACAGTGTATGAACTAAAGCCAAGTGAACACGCCTGCATAACCACCACCCAGATCAAGCACTCCAGAATCTCCCCTGCAAACTCCGTCTTATCACTGTTTCTATCACTTTTCCCTATATGGAGCCAGGCCCTTTTAAGATTTGGTTCCTTCCCTATCTTCTCCCTTGAAGTCCCTGTTGAGCTTTGCGTTTGGGCCACAGTATCTTTGTATATGCTTCCAAATTTCCTTTGACACAGTCTCTACCACACTGTATTGTGCTCATTTCTTTAACCTGTTGGTCTCCCCCACTAATTGTTGAATCCAAACATATCAGGGTACCCACCACTTGTAGGAGACATTCAATAAGCCCTTGGGGAATTCAAATCAGCTGATGTCATTTTGAGCCCATGGAAACAAAAACCATTTAATTTGAAGCTATTATAATATTTTAGAAAACTTAAAGTAACAGCAGTTTGGCAGAACAGCACAGAAATGGAAAAGGCTGGGTGAACTCATGATTTGGGCAAATGTAATATTCAGCAGTTATTCAAACAACTCTACGTGAGTTTTAATTAGTTAACGCTGACTCTTTGAGAAATGTGTCCATGGTCATGCCCCTGGGTGCAAAAACTGTGTTGAAAACCCAGATTGCAACAAATAGTTGCAGTGTGAGACGATAGAGGGAGTTTCCTACACGAGCTATTTCAGTTTATCGTCAGCAGCATGCATGACCACAACCAGGGGCTTCTGCCAACCTGGGTGGGGAAGGAGAAGTGACAAGGGAGATTCTTCTAAACTGTGTGTCCACCAAATGCAGCGCAGCCAGCAGGGAAGCATCTATGAGTTGTAAAGACAGCGTTTCAGGGTGCAACCAGGACTCCTTGTTAATAATGTGTGACACATGGCACAGCTGTGAGGGTTTGGTGCCAGGCAGGGTGAGCTAGTGGGAAAGCACGTGGAGAAGCCAGACGATTTAGACCTGAAGAGAAGCTTGTGCTGCTAGAAGGAAGAAAACAGGTGATAAAGCCATTTTCCTGCACAGCATGGGGAAATCACTGTGATTTATTCTCTAGGCCGCCGGATGATTGTGCAGTCCTGCATCCCTGAGATCGCATTTTCTGATGTCATAGCAATGTAAAATGGGTGTGGGTGTATGTGAATGGAGTGGGAGTGGGTTGGGGAAAAAATTAAAGGGAATTTTTAACAAATGGAGTGTGTGGATGTGTGTGGGGTGCGTGTACAGGCACACACATATTTTAAGAGAAGGAGAACACAAACATTTTCACCAGAGCCAAAATGTTCCTCTAGCTTGGTGGGCTTGAAAAGTAATACATGTAGTTTAGATACTTGGCATGCTGCATGAAGAAAGTTTTCACATTTTGTCATGCTTGTTTAAGGAGTCCTCACTGTCAGCACTGAGCAGGTTAGTGACCCCAGGGCTGGGTGGGGAGGAAGGAGAGGTGCATGTCAGTTTGGCTGTATACAAAGAGTAGGAAACAGTGACCAGGAAGCTCACTATGGTCTCAGAAGTGCTGTTTAAGGCAAAGACTACAAGCACATTACCATTTCATTTTCTTTTTTTCCCACATGGCAGAAATCTTACATATGTTTCCCTCATGTTTCTATGGCGATGGTGTGGCAATGCAGTATATGAAGGTTGGACCTGTACCTTTGTTTAGAAGAAGTGTCTGCAAACACATTACGGCTTATGTAGGTGGTAAATTTTAGATGTTTTTCATTAAGAAGTGGCCAATTGCCTTATGGTTGCCGAGTTTTACGTACAATTTTAGTCTGTCAGATGACTAGTTATATAAAGTTGTCAAGTGGTTTGTGTCATGGGAGAGTTTTGGGTTGAAAGATACTTAAGCATACAGAGTCTCAGACATTTTATTTTTTATTTTTTTTTAAATTTTTTTTTCAACGTTTATTTATTTATTTGGGACAGAGAGAGACAGAGCATGAACGGGGGAGGGGCAGAGAGGGAGACACGGAATCGGAAACAGGCCCCAGGCTCTGAGCCATCAGCCCAGAGCCTGACGCGGGTCTCGAACTCACGGACCGCGAGATCGTGACCTGGCTGAAGTCGGACGCTTAACCGACTGCGCCACCCAGGCGCCCCAAAGAGTCTCAGACATTTTAAATTTGGGGAGAAGTCTACTAGACTCTGACATTAGAGGGATGTGATCATGGAAAATCAGAAAATTGCTTTATATTTCCCCTTAAGCTATGAATGGGCTCCTAGGGTAATGAGATTTGCATTTACAAACAAAGCACAGGTGATTGTACTTCTGGATGTCTTCTGTGTTGGTAGAAACAGCCTCAAGTTGCACAATTTGAATTCAAATATTGAACATAATACATGAATCCCTATCTTTAATGAAATTGGGAATCCCCTAGGATGCTACAAATTCAGCAATTCAAATGAACAGAAATGAACACTTTCTTCCCACGGCTAGTTCCCATCCTCATTTTCCTATCTGGCTCCAATGAATACCTAAGGAAGCAGGTATTTAGGCTAAAGGATAACCTTAGCACACAGAGAACCCTAAAAACAGCAGAAAGAAGGTAACCAGATTATTAAAAGAATACCAAGGCACAAAATCATTACCTTTTAAAAAGGAAGAAGCTATATTTTATATGCATTACAATAAAAGCATATTCTATTAAATCTTTCGTACAAAGACCATAAATACCTTAAGATTATAAGTATGTCCCCCTGCTGTTTTTTATAAATAATGTGCAGAATTTTCTGATTTTAATAATGCATTATTTTAGCAGTGGTATAATCTGTTTTATATCTATGTCTGGGGAGAATAAACTCTGGTCAGTCTAACATAATATTATGATTAAAGGAGACAGAAGGCCCACCTGCTAAATATATCTTTCCCTCTGAACACAGTTCTTAGGGATGTTGAACTTTAAAATCCTAAAACCCTCTTTAAAGCAAATGTGCTTCCTGGAAGTTCATATTATCACAGCACTGAGATTCAGAATCATAGACTGATAGAGCTGGTGCAGAATTTGTAAGCATTTTTGCACTACACCTCTTTTAAAGATTTAGAACACTGTAGTCCAGAGGGAAACAGGGGCTCATCCTAGGTCATGGTTTGTTGGGGCAGAACTGGGATGGGACACAAGTTTCCTGAAAGAACTCAAGGCCCCAGCAACATGACCTTCTCGCTTCACCTCGTTTCTTTCCTCATTATCTTTTCAATCTCTTCCCTTTGCTGCAGGTGTATATCTTTCATTTGTATCAATTCCTAGATGAGGGGTGAGCCTATAAGCAATAAGTCATAAGGATGGATATGTTTTCCAAACTTATATTTTCTTAAAGTTAACCATGCTTAGGATACAATAACAAAATATTAAACACATTATAAACAGAAAAGTATTTGTCCTCATGTAATGCCAGCTTTTTACAATAGAGGGTGGATGGCTGTTGTGCTTCTGGTCAACCCCGAGATTCTGTAATTCGGAGCCAGAACTGCAAAATGGTGAGAGTATGGGATGGTAGCCTGTATGTGCTTCATAGCCAACAGGAAGTAGTTTGAGGTTAAAAACCTATTCCTTTTCCCCAAGGGAAACAAAGGAAGGAATGTTTATCTAGGGACATGCTTCTAGTAACTGGTTCTTTTCCCACCCTGCTTACTCTGAGTTGCCCGTTGCCAGCCCACATTGGCCTCTTTGGGTCTCAGCACACTGTGGTCTTTGGCAAGACAGCATGTCCTTGTACTTAGATGCAGGCACCCAAATCCCACCACAGGGCACTGGCTCTTGTGGAACTTCTGGCCTCTTGCTAACTTCTCACTGTCACCATAACCTCTACAGCAGCTTTCTCTTCTCGTTCCATCGGCCTCCCTCTGTTGCAGGTGTGTTTTTACTTAACCCACCTTAACTGGGAAAGCAGGAAGTACCATGGCCATTGAGCCATCTTCTTGAAATGGGGAAAGGAAGTGTTTCAAGGAGAACAAATTAATATTTAACAAGTGCTTCCCCTTCACTCTCTTATTTTGAAGCTTTTATTTCCTTGACCCTTTTAATCAGTCGTCATGCTGATGGTTCTTATGAAAGACTGACCAATCATATATGTATATTTGTCATGCCTTCCTGGGTGGAATCAAGCTGGCAGGGGCTGGACTAGAACTGTTTGTTTATT
The DNA here is from genome assembly GCF_018350175.1 of Felis catus. NCBI lineage: Eukaryota > Metazoa > Chordata > Mammalia > Carnivora > Felidae > Felis > Felis catus. The sequence goes on from NC_058380.1 coordinate 43,012,185, forward strand.
CATTTGTCAAATGAGGGTCAAGACTTTAAGAGGTCTGATTGCATGACTTCCTGTATATCACAATTTATCTTTACAGAGAAACTAGTAAATTTTTAAAAGACACTGATTTAGTATTTTAGATGGACAGGAAAATACATTATTAAAATCTTTAGAGCAAATTAGGAATACAGACTACCAAATAAGATCTAAAACCCAGCATTACCACCAGACACGTAGGAACATTTTTCTTCCAACAGACAGTGGTCTCCTCCAACTCCCTTAGGGCACAATGAATAATCAGTTTCTTTACCACAACCTCAGAACATGAGCAGAGAAAGCTCAAGTGAGGGCAGTCCCCCTATGATTTGGCAGCTTATGTCTCCATCATCAACTTTTCTGGACTTTCTTGAAAAGTAGCTGTCATTCCTGGCTCACGGTTTTACTCAATTCCATCAGAAACTAAAACCTGGGTGGCCTGGAACCTCAAGAGCATGTTAAGAAGCCAGAGAAACCAGTGTCCCTAAGGTGTAACCAATCCTAGAAGTAGAAACGGTCTTAGGAAGGGAGTTTGGCCTGGCACCCTGCTGTCCTCGAGAAAGGCCCCCTTTTGGCTCTAAATCCTGTGTTCTTTCCACAATATACCACTCTACCTAAAGCATAAGTCTTGGTGTTACTGGCTATCTTTGGGTCTTATTAATTTTGACTAAGTGATTTAAGGAAGTTTTGATAATTTATTTTAACTTTTCTCTCTACATCTTATGGTACAGTAGGTCATTTGGGGATTCTCTGGGAACAAACCCCAAAGTTATACCAATATGTTTTTGGAAAATTTGCCTCTGAATTATATTGTTTTAAATAAAGCTGACATCTCCAAGAACATTAGCACAGCATTATTGAAGTAAAGGTTCTGTGAGTTCTGTGGGATCCTGAGGCAGAGGTATAGTTACTATTTGTGAAGTCTTCTTGGAGAAGGTCAATCTTGTGTGATGCAGGCATCAAGTGACTCAGAAGGTGGCAGAAATGAGCCCAGAGGTTCTTTTCTGAGCTTTCACTTTGAGCTTCCAAGTTCACCCTCTGCTTGAAGTTCTCTCCTAATTCCTACTCATAGACTCCCGAGGGTTTCTTAGTTCTTCTTGTCTTCCACTGGACCCTGTTGACTATGGCCATTCTTTAGAGTAACTTTCACCTCTCCCATCCTTTCCTTTAACCATATTTCCCAAGGGAATTATGTTCTTACCAAATCTAGGATGATTACTCCTGGATAAGTAAAATTAAATGGAAAGACCATTGGGTTGCATTTTGGAAAGCCTAGTTCACTCTCTGGGTGACTTTGTTGGAGCCATGTCACTTCCCTAGGATTTGCTTTCTCTACCTATAACAGGAGCTTGTGAGATCAGATGATCATAGTAGTGAGTTCTTCAGAAGAAAAGCAAAAAGCATTTCAACTCTAGACTTCCATCAGTGATAATTTCTGAATTTATAGAATCACTTCTGATTGTCACAAAAGCTCTGGTCTACATTTCCATCTACCAAGGATCATTTTTCCTTATGTGTGCTTGCAGCTCCCACATGCAAAATGCCCACCATTGGAATCATAAGCTTCCCACCAAACAAGATCTAGTAATTCACTCCCTGTTTTCCAGAAGTGCTCTCCTTGGGTACCCAAGCCTGAGCTATTATGGTCTCTTTTGATCCATTCTTTATTGCCTGCAGCCTGTCAGTCACACAGTCTGCCATATTTTTCTCTTAAAATCTCATGTGTTTGTGTTTATTTCTTCCTGTTGTGTGTGTGTGTGTGTGTGTGTGTGTGTGTGTGTGTGTGTGTGTTAAAATATACACAACACAATTTATTTTAACCCCTTTTAGGATATGATTCATTGGCATGAAGTACATCCACATTGTCTGCAGCCATCACCGCTTCCAGATCCAGAACTTTTCCACCATCCCAAACTGAAACTCTGTATTCATTGAACAATATCTTTATGGCATGATAGAGTATCTTTGCATGTCAGAACTAAATATTTTAAGATCATCTGCAACAACCCCTTATGTGATAGGTCATATACAGCAACCACGGGCCAGATAGATTAAACCATAAACTTTATCCTACTAGCCCCGAGCTGCATTACCACTCTCCTAGCTTGCTTCTTTGCTCTGACAACTCCAACTTCCCATCTATCACATATATTACTTCGGACTGAATCTACTTTTATTTTTTCCCTTTCACTTCCTGCTCAGAAACTAGAAGGTCCACAGTTATATTTCACTCAGATATCATTTTCCCATCATTTTTGTTGCATATCCTCTACTATGCCTGCTTCTGCCACACACACACACACACACACACACACACACACACACACACTTGTTTTGGTGGTAATAGTATGTTTATATTTGTCCTTTGAGATTCAGACAGGTTCAGAAACTAGCCAGGATTATAGAGTTACAATTCAGACTCTCTTCCAGTATTACAGAGCTAAGTTTCAGGTTATTTCTAAAGGGCCCACATTAGGCATATACCTCATCTGATGCAGTGAGATAGTGACTAAGATCAGCATTGAGGGGCCACCTCAGTTAGCTTTGCTCTAGCTTCAGGTGGCCAGTCCAACTCTGGTCACTGCTCCTTCTCTGTCTTCTCCCTTAGCAACAATAACTACCAGCGTTATTGACCTGGTGTGGACCAGGGCCTGGGCTAAACTTTCCATATAGTATTTCATTGAATTCTCATATTTATCTGTATTTTACAATTTCCAAAAACTAAGTATTAGACTAGTGACTTTCAATCTTGGCCGCACATTAAAATCACCTAGAGTATTGGGGCGCCTGGGTGGCTCGGTCGGTTAAGCATCCGACTTCGGCTCAGGTCATGATCTCACGGTCTGTGAGTTCGAGCCCCGCGTCGGGCTCTGTGCTGACAACTCAGAGCCTGAAGCCTGCTTCGGATTCTGTGTCTTCCTGTCTCTCTGACCCTCCCCTGTTCATTCTCTGTCGCTCTCTGTCTCAAAAATAAAACGTTAAAAAAAAAATTAAAATCACCTAGAGTATTATTAAAAAGTACCAATGTTCAGGCTTTACCCCTTGATTCTCTTTGTCTGGGATGAGACCCAGGAGCAGTGTAACTTGTTCAAGGTCATGCAGCCAGCAAATGGTTAAACCTGCATTCAAACCCCAGTCACTGTGACTTCAGAACCCAAGATTTTCACCCAGGTTCTCAACCCTAGTTGTGGATCAGAGTCACCTATGAATCTGTAAAAACCGCAATTTTTTTATACTTCCCCCCATATTGTAGGGAAGTATAAAATTTTATAGGGAGTGACTATAATATTTTTAAAAATAAATAAATTAATTAAAATAGCCCCTGAGATGACTCTAATGGTCAACTGGAAACGAAAACATGGCCTTAGCCATGATGCAGTATTACATCTCTTTGGATCTGATTTAACGAATGTATGATTTCTCCATCCATTGATATTTGTGGGCAGGGTGGCATGTTGGAAAGTATTGGGAGAATATGGAACAGTAACAACATTGTATTGTTGAATAATAAGGAATGAAAATGGGACATGTAATTCTTTAAGTAACCTACATTTGCAAGCAATTATTGAAATAAACTCCCATTAAGCCATATCTTTGCAAGCCTAATTTGGCACAATACAATTCTGATCATTCAATAGGAACACCACATGTGGAAATAAGTAACCATAGTGAAAGGAAATAGGGACTATGACCTGACGGGTCTTAGCGTAAAGATTTGTGAGTGCTCTGAATGTAAGAACTGACAAGGACGTCCAGTGTGCTGCTACTTATTTGAACTTCTACAGAGGCAAGTTTTGTTGTTGCTGCGAATCATGAGTACCATTTGATTATTAATATCATTAAGCTGATGTCTTGGGAGCATAGCCATTATCCTATTTTGGCTTCAGATTCAATTCTGGTTATTGACAAATGGTGGGATGGGAGAAGAGATTGACTTTGCTGCAAGAAAGAGGCCCTAAGAGGATAATGTCTCTAAGGACCCAGTAAAAAGTACAGTTATATAATTTGTTGAGATGAGTTAAGTGGTAATTATCCTAATGTTTGACATTTACAGATTCTTCCCATAGTACTAGACATTTAACTTAAGCACACATTTGACACTGAAGAAGTACTGTTCTATGTAATGTGCTCAAAACTTGCCAGTGGGTGTGGTGCTTTTTTCCTTAAAGTAAACAAACAGCCTGAGATTTACCAAAGTCATTATAGAATACAGGGAAATGAATTCACTAGCACATTTCTAAAAGGTTATCTGCAAAATATGATGATCTAATACATTTGAAGAGTTACCATAATTGTCTCCATTAAAATGTTACAGATCTATTGTTTTCCTATGACTTCTACTCTCTTTCCCGAGATTTGGACATGTGGTGCCGTCTTCTTCTTCTTCTTCTTCTTCTTTTTTTTAAGTTTATTTATTTTATTTTAAGGGAAAGAGAGAGCATGTGTGCAAATGTGCAAGTGGGGACAAAGAGAGAGGGAGAGAGAGAGAATCCCAAGCAGGTTCTGCACTATCAGCATGGAGCCTGACAGGGGTTTGAAACCACGGACTATATGATCCTGACCAGAGCTGAAGCCAAGAGCAGGAAGCTTAACCAACTGAGCCATGTAGGCACCCCTGGACTTTTGGTGCCGTCTTCTCAAGGAGAGCCAATTTTATCACCTCGGTGCCTATGTGAGCAGTGCCCTCCGTTCACAAGATAGTATACTAAGGACTTTATCCAGAATACCCCTCACACACAGTCCCGTATGAAATATAGCATTTCTCTCATTTAAAACAAGGAATCTAAGACAAAGCCCTTTTCATTTAATTCATTTCTTTGCCCGCATGATCGGGTAGCTGGGATGTAGAGACAAGCTTCAAACTATCTCACTTCACAACCCATGCCCTACACAGCCTCCCTCTCAGTCATATACTACTGTTGGGGAAGAAGGTAGTAACAAGACAGAAGTCAGGTAAGTTGCACAGTGGTCTGCAAATCTGGCTTCACATCAGAATTACATGGGAAGGTTATTAAAAATAAAGATTTCCAAGGAACACCCTTAGAGAGGCTGATTACGTAGGTCAAAGTTTGGCCACGGACATAGCGCCTACAGTCCTCTGCTCTACCGGCTGAGCTTATGCTAACTTAAATAAGTCAGATGGAGAAAAACAAGTACCATATGATTTCACTCATACATGGAATCTGAAAAACAAAAAGCAGAATCACACCTATAAATACAGAGAGCAAATTGATGGTTGCCGGAGGGAAGTGGTTTGGGGATGTGCAAAATGGGTGAAGGGGAGTAGGAAATACAGGCTTCCAGTCGTGAAATGAATAAGTCATGGGCATAAAAGGCACAGCATAGGGAATATAGTTTATAATATTATAATAGCATTGTATGGTGACAGATGGTAGTTACACTTGTGGTGAGCAGTTAGCATAATGATAGAGAAGTTGAAACACAGTGTTGTACACCTGAAACGAATGTAACACTGTGTGTCAACTCTACACATTTTTTTAAAAAGGAAGTCAAAGGTACACCTTGGAAATCGATCATTTCAATCGTTTCAGAATCAGCTGATTCTGATGTAGGCAGTCAACATAGCATTCGGAAACCACTAAATTAGGTAATACATGTCAGCAAAGTGCATTTAAGTAAGAAGAGGCTGCATTCGCTTAAAAAAAAAAAAGATTACACTCAAAAGGTATGTAGGTATTAAGGGTATAGTATGAATACTGAAAACAGCCCTGACATGATGGTATATTAGGGGAGACAGGTTGATAAACCAGAGTACACAGGTAAAAGTGCTTTCTTAGAAGTAGGCGACACAAACATTCCAATAGGGCACAGGGGAGAAAAGGACTTACATCTATTTGTGGAAGCCAGCAAAGGCTTTGCAGAGGGGGTATAATATTTAAGTGGAACTTTGCATGGTCTCTACAAAGGAAAGAAGAAAGGAAGGATAGCATCCCAAGCAGGAGGCTGTGAGATCAAATGCTATGAAGTGAGGAAAACAGGTATTTGGGCAGCAGCTTGGAGGTGTGGTGGGGCTGGTCTAATGCACTGGGGCAAGAAGTGACAACTCGTGCTGTAACCGGTGACCACTGGCATGTTTAAATGAGGCAGTGAAGGATAAGGCCTGCATCTGAAAAAGATCCCTGTGGCTTAAGTGTGGGGCTGGTTTAAGGGAGTGAGGTTGGATGGAGAGAGACAGAGATGGTGGTGGAGGGGGCGGGGGAGGGGGGCGCAAAGCAATGGGATGGAATAGAATGAAGCTCGCACCCAGGCAGAATGAACAAATGTGGAGAGGAAGGAAGGAGTTGATGCCACACATCTGAGAGAACATCACCAGAAAAAGAGAACAAATTGGATGCGAGGAGGCAAGGAGTCATGGAAGAGACTGCAATTTCTAACTCCTTACAGATAATGATGGTAGCCCAGCTTTCTGGGAGAACATCTGTTGTTCCTGGAGGTGCCCAATCTAATCCTAGGTTTTCTTTCTGTTTTTACTGGCACAGGCCATCACTCCAAATAGAAAATAAATTAATGCAAGTTTGAAGACAGGTGAAAAAATAATTTTATTCTTGAAATAATTATATTTATAGAAAGAGAAGTGTGGTTTTTATTATTTTATTCATCCTAAATTGGGATTGGTGGAAGCCTTGGGCCTTCCATATTCCTCTTTGAAAAACACATGGGGATCTTTAAAGAAAACCTTTTTAAATGTTTTCTGATGGACTGATGTTGAAAGCCCAAGCTCCATTAGTCCCACTGGTCAAACTTAAATCTCTTAACATGTAAGTCTTTCTGTAGTTGCTTTCCAGTAATAAAATGGGTGATGGAATTTTTAAGAAAACATTTTACGGCGCTGCAATAGATGAATTTTTCCACTGGGGTTTATATAATGACTTTGGAGAAAGCTAAAACAATGTATAAAATAAAACCCAGTGGAAGAAAAAAATTATGAAGAATTCCCACCTGAAATGATGGAATGCCTCTAGTTGTAGAGTTCTGTATTTTCTTTCACTATCTATTTAATAATTAAAGGGCCCCTTTAGCAACCAGAATTTCCATTTTGAAGCACTTCATTCTAGGGTGCTATGAATTCCATTGGCAGAAAGCAATAACTTGTTCCAAATGTGGGGAGAGAAACATTCAAAATGGGTGCCCTTGGCCTAAGAATCTATCAAGTAAATACAGACAGGGAGGATTGTTCTTCTTAGATGGAGGATTTCTTGAGGTAGGGATCGCCTGCTGGAGACTTGAACCAACAATCAAGTCCTGACATGCAAAACCTTATTGAAATCCCATAGAACAGGGTTTGGGTCCCTGCTGTGCCACTCCTTGGCCACATGTTCCTAGGCAACCAACTGAAATTTTCTGAATCTCATTTCCCTTCTCTCTAGGATAGGGGTGGTGAAACTCACCTGACAGGAATATTGTCAAAACTCTAAAATATGTGTTCAGATTGCTTTGTAAATTAGACTTATGTAATTGTAATTATTACAGTTCTAGAACTTTGTTACATACGTCAACACAACTTGGTTTTATGTTATCTTGCAAATGTTTTTTTTTTTTTTCTAGAGAGATATCTCCCCAATTATTTCTTCTTCATCTGTGTAGCCAACAGCTAACATTTTTAAGGCAGGGTATGCTAACTTTAGGGAATAACGAAACTAAGGAAGCTCTAGGTTTGTGTGGTTTGCATTTCAAAACGAGCTATTTGCAGTTTTTAACACAGTAACTTCCAGTGCTGTAGTTTATAACGCTGGTATGTTACCATTGATTCTGGCTACTAATATGAACCATAGCTTCTGCTATGGCATTCTACCTATGGAAAACCAACTATGAAAACAAATTTTGTCATGTTCTGAGTGTTCTTAAAAGTCCCACATGAAAAAGGAAATACCGCAGACACATAGCAAGCCAGTTCTGGAAATCCCAGATAAAAAAGGAGGGGCAGATTGCGCTTTTCACAGTATCTTCATTAACTTCATTAACTTCTATTGGTGTGCTAGCTTTCCAATGAGATTATTATTTTTTTTATATATGAAATTTATTGACAAATTGGTTTCCATACAACACCCAGTGCTCATCCCAAAAGGTGCCCTCCAATGAGATTATTAAGGAAGTCTAAAATAGATTTTGTCCTGGGTGGTCAAATTGTCAAGAGCTAGAACTAAAACTCTGCTTCCCATGAATTGCACCATAGCCATGAGCCTTGTGTGTTTCCATGAGTATGGAGCCGTGAAGAGTGTGTGTTTATGTGTGTAGTGGAGAGTGTGTGTTTATGTACATGTGCATGAATGCACATGCAGTTGGAAGACTGAAAATCTGGAGACGTGGATCTTGGTTTATCTGTCACTAAGGAACTAGGAGAACTTGATGGAAATCATCTCACCTGCCTGAATCTCATTTTTCTCACATGAAAGATAGAGGGCAGGATAAGATGTTCTGATATTTTTTGGTCTTGTAACCAACCAACTCACCGATATTTTCAGCAACCATCAGAACTTACGGTATTTTGGGGTGTCGGGGTGGCTCAGTCGGTTAAGCGTCTGACTTCGGACTTCGGCTCAGGTCATGATCTCACGGTTCGTGGGTTCAAGCCCCGCATCGGGCTCTGTGCTGACAGCTCAGAGCCTGGACCCTGCTTCAGATTCTATGTCCCCCCCTCTCTTTGCCCCACCCCTGCTTGTGCTCTGTCTCTCTCTGTCTTTCAAAAATGAATAAACATTTAAAAAAATGTAGAACTTATGGAATTTTTTATTGTACATTCAGTGTTGAAAGGAAAAGCTTTTGTCAAACTGGTTTCTGTGTTCAGAAGGCATAGACCGTTCCCCTAAGGCAGTATTAGATTCTCCAAACCCCTCCCCCCTTCCAAGGCAGTAGAGGGCTCATTGGGGCATATACACCTGATTCTGCAAAGTCTCCCGTACCTTAAAGCAGAACTGATAACATCTTTTGTCAGAAGATCTTAAAACATTAAGAATGTCTTCATTTGTGACAGAGGAAAGCTTCCCACGTTGGTGATGGAGAACAGGGTCGACAAAAGGAAAAGCCAATTTTCTTTTGTGTGTTCTACTTTCTGCTAAGCTTCCTATTTTGATGAACCCCTTGAAAATCCACAGAAAAGTTTTCAACCCCTGTAGATGAGAATCCTCCCAAGAAAACAAGTTCTGTCCAACTTTCAGGTGGAAATCATGAGTTAATAGATATTGAATATATGCCATGTTACATAGCCTTTGTACAAAATGATACTCATAGCCATCCTATGTGATTGCTATGGGTTTTACACACCTTACAAGACAACACAAACTATACATATGAAATCACAAAATTTCCCACTGATATGGGGCTACCGAAGTTTCTACCTTAGAAAATTTTAGGGGTGCCTGGGTGGCTCAGTCGATTGAGTGTCCCACTCTTGATGTTCCGCTCAGTTCATGATCCCAGGGTCATGGGATTGAGCCCCATGTCGGGCTTCATGCTGAGTTTAGAGCCTGCTTGGGATTCTCTCTCTCTCCTTTTGCCCCACCCTCCACTCATGCTCTCTCTAAAATAAAATTTAAAAAAAAATTTCAAAAATCTATCCTTCATTCCTTCCTCCAAATGGGAATGTGATCCCTCCTTATCTGTGTCTTATGATCTTCAATCTTAAGAGATTGTATCTTCCTCTATTTCTACAGATAAGGGATTTTTTTCTAGGTTCTGGAAGTTTAGGGGAAACTAATGATCTCACATTCAAACAGGCCTAATAAAATTATTATATTTCAAGCCAGGTATTATAGTTGAGAGATACATCTAAGTGGCATGCATCCATTCATACACCAACTATTTACTAGGTATATTCTTTGCATAAGGCACTGCACTGGATGACACTGAGCTGAATCAAGCCCTGTCCTATTCTTCAGGAATTAACAGCCTAATAGGGAAGTTAGGCTTGGGCAAAAAGAACCAAAATGCAAAGCAAAAAGAACTGAGGCTATCAGAATATAGCTGAAGCAGGAAAGGTTTCTAGGAATTTTTAAAAGCTGTTTTTTTTCTTTACCCTCTGTGTTGGGGGTTCCCAAGACCACCCTGATGTTTAATGATTTTCTGGGACTCACATAACTCAGCATGTGGTCATGTCCATGGCTATGATACAAAGTAAAATCAAGGGAAAAAGTGTATGTGGCAAAGTCCAGAGGAAACCAGGAGCAAGCTTCTAAGAGTCCTGTCTCCCAGTGGAGTCACATAGGATGAACTGAAATCCTCCAGCAGCAAGTTATGAAAACATGTGTGAAATGTTGTCTTCCAGGGAAGCCCAGTTGATACTCAGCACCAAAGGACTAGGGTTGGGAGGCTGGTCATATAGGGACCCTCTGCCTAGCACATTCCAGAATTTCAGACTCCCAGAAGGAAAGCATGTGTTCAGTATAAATCACATTGTTTGTACAAACATTTGAGGCACAGTGAGCTATTCTTTATCAGCTCTGGGAATGGTGGGAACACTTCCCCAAATCCAGCTCCCCAGATGCCAGCCCAGGACCAACCTTGGAAGCAGGACTTTCAAAGGATAGCAGCATCTGGGCTGGTAGATTAACCATTTTTTGTACACCATCAAAAATTATCAAAAAAAAAGTAGTAATGGAAAAAAGGTTGCAGAATAATTAACTCATAATTAGTAGACTAGAACTGCTCCAAATTGGGCTACTTGGAACACATTGAAAAGGAGGCAGAGTTCCATGTAACTATTTCACTCATCTTTTCATTTTTTGTGTGTCTATATATACTATATGGTAAGCTTTGAATAAAGGAGTGACAACCATTTATTCATTTAAATCTATCATATAAGTCAGCACCCCGAAGTGAGAATGAGATTTCATTTAGACATTCACAATTTTTCACTGAGTGCTTTGTGCCCAACACCGTGCTGGGTGCTGGCTGACTTAGCATGACCCAATCAGAGCAGGTTCCTGACCTTGCAGAGCTCACAAGTTGTCATGTTCTGCTTCCTCGTCCTCAGCTCCATGATGCTGAACTCAGTGAGAAGGGGAAGCTCAGATGGGGGAGTTTTGATTTCTCATCAGTCATAAGAGGTAGCAGTGCCTCGTATAGCCCAGGGAATTCTAGGCTGGATAAGAAGGCTTTAAAAAAACAGCTCTAAATCAAAACAGTTGACTCCATCAACATGTTGTGCTGTGCTCTGGAATGCCAGACTAGCCTTTGTAGGACACAGAGTCCTGAGTCCCGAGGTTAAAATGGTTGAAACCATAGTTGAAAAAACTGGGAGTCCACTCACCCCAGTCCAAGAAGCCAAGTAAGAGGCAGCACAGTGGTGCCCAGCAGCTCAATCACACAAGTGTGGCCAACACCTCCTCCAAGTAATCTTCCATTTCCACATTGGTGGCCTTCTCTTTCTAGAGGCATCTCTTGCTGCCCATGCCATTGTTGGCAAATTCCCCCTCTTCTACACTAAAGCTAGAATTAGGGCATTCTCTTATGATATAGCCTAGCCCTTATTCCCACAGACTCCCCCACTTGTGCTCAACACAACCAGCTATCCCATGACCAGGGGTGTTAATAAATGCAACCATCTTAATTTCCCCTGCAATGGTTCTTTATACAAGCTTGAGAAGCAGGTTGGATCCTTAAGTATGGTACTGAGTAGTCACAGTTGTTTGTGGGGAGGTCTGGGGGAACACAAGTAACTTGCAAGTTAAAAAGCCAAATGGATAATGTTTGTGAGGCAACATGCATATTTATCCTGGTTATGATAAAAAACAAACAACAACAACAAAAAACCCAAAACAAAACCTGGTGTGACTTGCTTTGGGTTCATCCTGACTCAACAGATATATTTCTATGTGAAAGTTGTCTTTTTTTCCCCATGGTTTGAAGAGTGAATGACTTCTTAAGCATAGCCGGCAAGGCAGTCAAAAGAAAAGCATGACTCAAGAGCATGAGGAGTGGACTGAGAATTGGGAATTATGGGTTGTGTTTAGTCTAACTATTGATTTAACCTCTGAGCAAGTTACTTAACCTCTTGTTCTCAGGAACCCTTCTCCACCTCTTGTATAATAATTTTTGACTAACAGATGTTTTAACAACAACATAAAAAAAATTGGCAAGACAATTGACTGACTCCAAATTGATTGGCTCTGTCCACAAGCACAGCTCAGAACCATCAGACCTTAAAAGCACTGACATGACAGGACCAAGAGCTGATGCTGGTAACTTTCCCTATAAAATCTATGCTTATTTGTAGTACATTACGCTTCTCCCTCAAAAAAGCCACGAATGTCAGGAGTGATTTGCTATGCTTTGCTATGACCTGCCCTTTCCTCACCAAACTCCTATCTAAGGCAAACATAACAGTAAACCCTTCTTGCGTGCCCTCTACATGCCAGGTGCCCCTCCAATGGCTTCACAGTTAGCAATCCATTCCAGCCTTACGTGCAAATTATGAAGTAGATGCAGCCGAGGAAAGTGAGGCGCAGAGAAGGTAAACAACTTGCCAACATTCCTGAGCTAGCGAGAGACAGAGCTAGGATTCAAGACAAGGAAGTCAGGAATCTATGCACTTATCTATGACAAGGTACCGCATCTTTAAAAAGAAGAATGGCTTGCAACAGGAAACCATAAAAGGGTCACACCACAAAGTCACCTTGCTAACAAGCCACCAAGGACACGTGTTTAGGCATGAGTTCAAATCCAGCCCCTGCTACCTTTTCCCCTAATCTTTCTGAGCACCAGTCTTCTCATGTATAAAATGGGGTGAGTAATGCTTACTTCTGATATGATCCATTTGAAGATTAAGTGAGAAAAGGTCCATAAGGCACTAGTCAGTTCTGGCATCCAGGAGGAGCTCAGTAGCCATTCTCTGTGATGAGGATGAGGATGGTCTGCAGGTGGCAGTTTGACTCCACCCCTGACTTGGCAGCATTGAGCCTGGATAAAGTAGGACCAAGTGAAGTGAATCAAATGTGCAATCAGGATTTAACCACCATTTACTCTCTGCTGCCATCTAGGTGAATGGAACCAGAGCCACAAGGATTCAGTAATCGTTTTAATACCACCATTGGGCTGTGCTGGGTGAAGGGTGTGCTCGAAGGAACCCCAGGGGACTTCTGGAGCAAGTTCCCTTCGCCTTCAGTTAGCAATTACTTATGAGCTCAGGTCAACTGGCTCTAACGGAAGGACTTTGAAGAGTGGGTCTGCAGCTTCTCCATCCTGGGTACATGTTCCTTTCCCACAGTCAGCAACTTCCACTTCACTTTATGTTTTATGGCGGTGAGGGGTAGGAGCTGGGGGAGCAGGAAAGTGTTGCTTAGCAGCGAATCTCAGAGCTGCCTTGTGCTTTTGTGTTTTTTCAAGCCAGGGTTTTTGTCACTCTGTCCGATGGAATCATATTGGCGTTCTCCCTTGTCAGGACCCCGTGGGTCAAGTGTAGGCGTGTGTGTGCTTTATAGAAGGGTCCCCGTTCCTGCCTGGTGCCTCCTCAAGAGGATGGTTGTGGCTGGTTTTGTTTAACAGACACTTCATGCTGCAAATTCTCAAGTGCAAATCACCTTTTGTTTCTTTTATCCCTGGCAATAATGAAGGGCTGAACTGGAGCTTAAATAATTCTTTCAATGAACACATTAAACAGACTCTTTCATTATAGATGTTAGAGGAACGAAAATAATCTGCACAAAGCCACATTTCCTTCAGAAAGTTTTAAAAGAAGTGAGGGAACTGCCATTGAGGGAACAATTAATTTTGTTTCTGTAGGAAAATGGGGAGGGGGGATGAAATATGTTTTAAGACCTTCGAAAAGATTTCTGGTGGGAACATTAAACAACTGAGTAAAACATTCCCTGGGGAAAGACAGTGCTATTTGGATCTGTGTTTCTGTGGCCGTTTCTTATTATCTTCGGAGCAGATGAGGAGTAGAATTCCCCCTGTTTTTGAGGGCTAAAACTTACTACAGAGACACATTTTGAGAATGGCATTTCTATACAGGCTGTGGAAGCCACTTGACGTGTTCATAATATTGCATGTCTCCTTGCGGCCGAACCTACACACAGTTGGCTATTTCAACCCACTTTCTCCTATTTCAATGCCCCTTTTATCCTTCCTACAGTTCCCCAGGTAATTTCCCATGGTTTATTTTCATTTTTAGTTGAATTAAAACTAATTCTTGCAAATTTATTAGCTTTTTTGGAAGAGAGAATTTGAGAACTTTACTGAAATGAGAGAATTAAGACTTATGGGAATGAAATGCCTGGCACAGAGTCACCCAGCTCAGACTGATACCTCAATATCGTTTCTTTGGGTCAGTATCTCTTCTATGCTACCAGACCGAGGACATTCTCTGTGTTCAAAATGATGGGACTGTTGTGGCCTTACAGGGAAATAAACTCTGACTCAGTATGATGATGGATGTATTTTTCTCCTAATATTTAGAGGTTTCAGGAGGTCTGTGGGCTGCCTCTACAAAAAGAGAACCCATAGATAACAGAAGTGTCCTAATAGAGGCTGTGAGAACAGCTGTTCCAGGGGGAGAGGCAGTGATCATCGTTCTAGCTAAGGGTCTGCAATGCTGTGTTGTTTAGGTAGAACCTGAGAATACTAACAACTAAGGAGGTGAAACCAGTCTCTTTGGTATGTATATGTTAAAAGTAGACCGTTGAAGGGGCACCTGGGTGATTCAGTCGGTTGAGCATCTGATTTCAGCTCAGGTCATGATCCCACGGTTTGTGAGTTCGAGCCCCACGTTGGGCTCTGTGCTGACAGCTCAGAGCCAGGAGCCTGCTTCGGATTCTGTGTCTCCCTCTCTCTCTGCCCCTCCCATGCTTTCTCTGTCTCTCTGTCTCTCTCTCTCTCAAAAATAAACAAACATTAAAAAATTAAAAAAAAAAGTAGACGTTGAAGACAGAAGAGACCACAGAAGCTGAAAAGACAAGAAGCTACAAAGCTGTAGTAGTAACAGAGTTGAGCCTTGTTGAAAATACTCTGTGGGGACCGTGTATTGTGTGCAATTAGAACCATTTGTTTTCAGTGGTTGCCTTTAGCAATTGACTACATCTGTTGAACCTCAGTTTCTTTGTAAATGGCTCATGTTAGTGACTCCTAGCACTTTACAAAGGGAAAAGCATTTTTTTGAGACATAATTGACACACATCACTGTATAAGTTTAAGGTGTACAGCATGATGATTGGATTTACATATCCTATGCAATGATTACCACAATAAATTCAGCTAATATCCAGCTTTTCATATAGATGAAATAAAAACAAGAAAGAAAAGAAAAAAATATCTTTGTGATGAGAACTCTTAGGATTTAATCTTTCAACAATTTCCCTATATATTATACAGCACTGTTAGCTATAGTCATGCTGTTGTACATTATGTTCCTAGTACTTACTGATCTTATAATTGAAAGTTTGGACCTTTTGACCACATTCCTCCAACTCTACTTCCCTTCACTCCCCTAATTTTTCTTTCTTTCTTTTTTTTTTTTTTGATTCTACATATAAGTGAGATCGTACAGTATTTATCTTTCTCTGGTTTATTTCACTTAGCATAATGCCTTCAAGGTCTATCCATGTTGTCACAAATCAGGTTTCCTTTTTTTATAGCTGAAAAATATTCCCCTGTGTGTGTGTGTGTGTTCGTGTTTCTTTATCCATTCATCCATCGATGAACACTAGGTTGTTTCCATGTCTTGGCTATTATAAAAATACTGCCATGAACATAGAGTTACAGATATATTTTTGAGTTAGTGCTTTTGTTTCCTTTGTATATAGTTCCAGAAGTGAAACTGCTGGATCATATGGGAGTTCTCTTTTTAATTTTTTGAGGATTCTCTATATTGTTTTTCATAGTGGCTATACCACTTTACATTCCCACCAAAAGTGCACTAGGAGTCCCCTTTTTGTCAACCCATGCCAGGGTTTGTTATCTCTTGTCTTTTTGATGATAGCTATTCTAACTGGTGTGAAGTCAAAGGCATTTTAATCATGTTATTTTTATTTATTAATCCATTAATAATCACATATAACTTACAACAATCCACTAATTGTAATGATCATAAATTGAATGATTTTATGGCGCTGGGACATCTGTCCACAGGCAACACAACAAACCCAGATATGGACCTTACATCTTTCACAAAAATTAATTAAAAAAATGGATGTTCAATATTATTTGTCACTGGGGAAATAAAAATTAAAATGAATTTATTTATCACCACACACCTATAGAATGACCACAAAGGAGGTTGAGGGGGATGGGCACAATGAGTGAAAGGGAGTAGGAAATATAGGCTTCCAGTTATGGAATGAATAAGTCACTGGAATAAAACATACAGCATAGGTAATATAATCAACGGATTTGAAATAGGGCAGTGTGGTGACAGATGGTAGCTACACTTGTCGTAGCGCAGCATAACGTGTAAACTTGTGGAGTCATTTTGTCGTACAACTAAAACTAACGTAACATTGTGTATCAACTATATTAAAAAATACATCCAATTGTACATCATGACCAGCTAAGGGAAAAAGAAAAATGGTAGGATACAGAGAGAAAATAAGAAGAAAAAAAAAAGGGAAAAGAGAAACAGTGAAAAATGAATAAGAAAATGAATAACAGAAAAGGCATAGAAACAAAACCAAAAAACAAAAGGATACAATGAAAGAACTAAAAAGACTGAGAGAGTCCCCTAAAACCGACTAGAATCTAAAACCATAAGAATACCAGTTGCTAGGGCACTTGGGTGGCTCAGTCCGTTGAGCGTCCGACTTCGGCTCAGGTCATGATCTCGCGGTCTGTGAGTGCGAGCCCCGCGTTGGACTCTGTACTGACAGCTCAGAGCTTGGAGTTTGCTTCTGATTCTGTGTCTCCCTCTCTCTCTGCCCCTTCCCCGCTCATACTCTGTTTCTCTCTGTCTCTCAAAAATGAATAAACGTAAACAAAAAAAAAAATTAAAAAAAAAAAAAAGAATACCAGTTGCCGAGGAAGAAGCAAGGGATCAGAAACTCTGATTGATGGCAAATGGGAATGCAAAATATTACAGCAATTTTGAAAGACGGTTTGGCAGTTTGTCATGAAACTAGACAGACTCACTGTGAGATCCAGCGGTCATGCTCCTAGGTACTTACCCAACCAATCCGAAAATTTAGGTCCACAAAAAACTTTGAGCTGAATTTTATAGCAGCTTTACTCACGATCTTCAAAACCTGCCCTTCAATAGGTGAATGGAGAAATAGCTCCTTAAAACAAAAAGGAGCTGTGAAGCCAGGCAAAAACACCAATGAATCTTAAATGTATATTGCTAAGTAAAAAAAGCTAATCTGAAAAGGTTACTTAATTGTATGATTCCAATTTTATGACATTCTTCATAAGACAAAACAATGAAGATCGTAGACAGATGTTTATGTATATAATACACATAAACATATATGTAATATATGTTATATACCTAATTTAGGTTAGGCTATATGGATACTATAATGGTGGATGCATTACACTAAGAACAAATAATTTTTCAAGCACATACTGTCTGCAAAGCATGTGCTCAGGAAATACTTGCTGAACATTTTAGTATTTAGTATTCAGTGAGTGTGGTAGAGTGCCCTTATAAAGAAAATTTAGAATTCAAGGGTTTGAGAGACTTTTGTTCTACACTCTATATGTTTCTATTTTAATGAAAACAATGTGTAAGAATATATTCATGTATTATGTGTATATATGTATATATGTATATGTGTATGTATATATATGAACATAAAATTTCTTGTGTAGCTTTTTATGGTAATTTAGTACATATACAAAACAAATTTATTCTGATCTATATTTCTAAGTGGTTAATCCTCCCCCCTGCCACACCATTTACCCTCTCTCCCTTTCTCCCTTTATTTCTTTATTTTTTTAAATGTTTATTTTTGAGAGACAGCAGGGGAGAGGCAGAGAGAGAGAGGGAGACAGAATCTGAATCAGGCTCCAGGCTCTGAGCTGTCATCACAGAGCCCGACGTGAGGCTCAAACCCACAAGCTGTGAGATCATGACCTGAGCTGAAGTTGGATGCTTAATGGACTGAACCACCCAGGCACCCCAGCTCCCTTTTTCTTTTAGATTCTACCTCTTTAAGGGATGATTTCTGAACATTTGAAAAGATTCTACTGTAAAACATTCAGACCAATTCCTGCTATAAGTGAGGAATCTAATAAATGGTCTTGAAGAAAGTAATGGCTCCCAATTGATAAAAAGAGATGCCAAAGTATTTCATTTACTCTGGGGAAAAAAAAAGTTCAGTAAGCAGAACAAGAAAGATGGTAGATGGTAAGGTGAGGAGGTGGCATGACTTATCATTCAGCTGCTGTTTGGTATAGTCTTCGTTTCCATCAGCCCATCCATTCCTTGAAATCAGGTTGCAGCCAGTCTATCTGCATTGCCGTAGAAAGGGTATCATTGTTGGGAGTTTTATTTCATAGCTGCTACGGACACTGGTGAAAATACCCAAGAAGTGGATGTCCTTGACTTTTTATAGGTCTTATTTTCACAACCACCCAGCAAGCAGAATAGGACTTTCCATAGAGCCTTGCACACAGTGGAGGCTCAGTTGCTATTTGTTGATTGATCCATTCCTGGATTCCTGTTCCAAAAGACCAACCAAGGAAATCATTACCTAGGGGCTTCAGGCATGTGCATTACCATACTTGAAAATGAACATGAGTGGTTTGTAGTTCTCAGAGCAACCACTCTGAGCAGTATCCTTAGAGCAACCACTCTGTTTCACTGTTTTCTATGGATCCAAGGCATGGAGTTTGTATCTCCATACAACAGATACTACATTTTGACCTTTTGTTGACACTATACCCTTAGGAGATGCAAATTAAAACTAATAAAGTACCACCAGACACCTACCTAGTCTGGTTACCTACTATTCTCTTCCTTCTATAAGATCGAAGTCCAGGGACCATACTTACCTTTGTGTCCACTCTCCAACACAGCTCTTATAACATAGTAGAAGCTAAATAAATCTTTGTTGAAATAAAATAAGGTAATAAAGGACTAAAAGCTGCTTCATCAATGTAAAGAAAGCTTTAAAACCTTAGAAACTTAGTAATATTTTTACAACAGAAAAACTGAAAAACTTCTGGAGTTTAAAAATATAGCTTTGAAAGCGGGAAGTGAAGGGAGTAGGATGTTTTAAATGAAAGAAAAACTCACAATTTTTCATGTTTACGTGGTATAAACAAATGGTACATCCTATTTTCAGCTTGGGTTTGAAAGAGAAAGTTTATTTAACATTCAGTCACCTACACTTCAGTGACAAAAAAAATTATTAACAGACTATAGAAATTTATTTGGTAGTTATAAAGTAGAAGTGTCTCAAAGTCAAGTTCAGATATTAAAAATTGAATCAAGTAGGAATCTGCAAAAATATAATTAAAATATGCAACATTTATGAAGAATGAGCAAAATGTTAGAAGCACCCATGGGTTCTGTCTATGAAAAACAAGAAGGGAAAATTATAAAGTTTAAGGAATCTTACCTTTAATAAGTAAATATATATCTTAATTTTTTCACTTTTCTCAGGGTATTGATAACAGTTGATGATTAGATTCCAAGCATTGAGGCTATAAAAATTAATAAACAGGACCTTCAAATGACTCATTAGCTAATCCTTCATTATTAGCTAATTGTGATTGGTGACACATTTTGTAATTGGTGACACATTTAGCACACTTAGTAATGTACTCAGGGGACACATTTAAATGAAAGAGTTTGGTGAAGCAATTTGAAAAACATGAAAACATTTCTATTAGTGATAAATTTGCCTAAATTCCAGTTGATTAAATATAAGATCCAACTCTATATGTAATATGTGTTTACATTATATATTTTTCCTCATATACTCCAAATTTAATATTTGTTTTAATCTCAAAAAGGAAAAATTATCCATAGTTTGTTGGAGTTTTGTTTTATGTTATCAGCCAATATGCTCTCCACTAGAAAGTGTTTAAGGAGCAATGACAATTTTTAAGGGGCTTGTGCTGTAGACAAATAGATTGAGTACCAGTTCATCCAGTTTTGGAGACTAGCTCCTCTGGTCCAGGGTCCTCTACAAGGTTAGGACATTGGAGATGAACCAGACTCTTCTCTCAAGGAGTTTTATGGTCTGGTGGGGAGACAGAATTGCCAAGATATAATTGAACTGAATAGGAGTAAACCAATAGACTTCTGTAGGTGAGCATGCCAGGCAGGTGCAACTAAAAGTGTATAGGCATAGAGGAGCAGATGATCACTATGTGTTTGAACATCCACAAGGCATTTAATGGTGCTGGATCGTTAAGAGCAAAGAAGGAAAGGGTTGGAGGGGCACCTGGGTGGCTCGGTCGGTTGAGCGTCAGGTCTTGATCTCATGGTTTGTGAGTTGGAGCCCTGCTTCTGGCTCTGTGCTGACAGCTCAGAGCGTGGAGCCTGCTTCGGATTCTGTGTCTCCGTCTCTCTCTGCCCCTCCCCCGCTCATGCTCTGTCTCTCTCTCAAAAATAAATACACATTAAAAAAATTAAAAAAAAAAAAAAGGAAAGGGTTGGAGGAGAGGCTGCAATGATAAGTAGAGGACCACCATAAAAGGTTTGGGGGGAAGGAAGTTGGGTTATAATCTGTAGACCCTTGCTACTGAAATTGTAGTTGCTGGACCACAGAATCAGCATCATCAGGGAGTGTGTTAGAAATACAGAATCTCAGGCCCAAACCCAGACATCCTAAATCAGAATCTATATTATAATGAGACCCTCCAGTTGACTCTCATGTACATTAAAATATGAGGAACTCCCCGAAAAATGTATTGTTGAAGCGTATCATGCTAGAGGGGGAGATGATTGGAATTTTTTGTTTTTTAAAAATTTTTTTTCAACGTTTTTTATTTATTTTTGGGACAGAGAGAGACAGAGCATGAACGGGGGAGGGGCAGAGAGAGAGGGAGACACAGAATCGGAAACAGGCTCCAGGCTCTGAGCCATCAGCCCAGAGCCTGACGCAGGGCTCGAACTCACGGACCGCGAGATCGTGACCTGGCTGAAGTCGGACGCTTAACCGACTGCGCCACCCAGGCGCCCCTGGAATTTTTGGTTTTTAAGAAAGCTCACTCCAGCAGCAATGCAGGTGTTGGACTAAAGAAGGGATAAGATTAAAGCCAGGGAGGCTGCTAAGGCCAGTGCTGTGGTAGTCGAGGGCATGGCTGACCAAACCTGGAGATGTAAAGTCAAGTAGGGAAGATATCCAGAAGACAGCAGTACCAGAATGTGATGATCTCTTTGTGTAGGGAGAGGATAGAAGATTCTAGGCTGACAAAAAGATTTCTGGCTTGGGATGCATGGGAAGATGTGCTGTCAGTATAGACAAAGTCTGCAGAAGGAGGAACAACTTTGGAAAGTGCGGATGCGATGAAATACTGACATATTCATTTGGAGGTACGTGTGGGACATTTGGTGTGTATGCTTAATAGGTAATTGGGTGCATATATCTGGAATTTGGGCTAGAGATACATATTTTTGTAAGTTGTTATCAACGCTGTCTAAATCCGTGGTCATGGAAAATTTTTCCGGAAATAACTTGTAGGCACAAGTTGTATAAGGGTGGAACACTAAAGAACACCAGCATTTAAGGGATGGGCAGATAAATATCAAACCATGAAAGAGATTGAGGAGAACTTGAAGGGAGTGGCGTCATGGAAAGGAAAGCAGAAGACAATTTCAAGCAAAAGATAATAGCTAACCAAGTTATGGTTAATAGATGTAGGATGAACACTGGAAAGTGCCTATTATCTTTGGTACCTAGAAAGTCATTGATGACCTTGGCCAGAGAAATTTTAGCTGGATGATGATATCACAATTCATAGTTCCTACTGGTTGAGCTTGCAGTGCCATTGAATATAGTCAAGACTTATTTCTAGAAAAGTGGCTGAGAGGAAGGAAAAATGTTGGATACAGAAACACAGAGTCAAAAAGTTATATTCTCTCTCTCCCCTTTTTCTCCCTCTTCTTTCTTTCTTTTAAATATGAAGAAATAAATATAGAAAAGAGTCAAATGGAGATAAATAATGACAATATGTAGGTGGATGGGGAGGAGAGAATAATAATTAATGGAACAAGATCACTATAGGAACGTCAGTAAATTGAATTCAGAGTACAGGTAGAGGGTTTTTGCCTTAGCCCAGAGAAAAGACTTATTAATATGTGAGATCATAGGAAGCATGGGGACAGGGGCATGTAATTTTGGGAAGGAAGTCATTTTAGAATATTTACTTTTAAGGGACTAATTTTTTTTTCCTGTGAAATAGGAGACAATGATATTCACATTGGAGAGAAAGCCACTAGCAGAAATGGGACCTGGGGGGGGGGGGGGATGAGGAGGAAAGCTGGGAATACAATTGGTGAGTGAGGGCCATTAAGGGGCTGCATTTAAAAGTACTCAACTTTGATTGTTTGAGTCTAGAAAATACATTTTGGTAGTTTCTGCATTATCTAAGCAAATTCAAGTGTGTGTGTAAATAATCTATCATTTGTGATTCTAATGCATGATCAAAGAGGCCGTTATTCAGATACCTAAGAATAAGATCTAGAAAGTGCTCCAAAGATACCCCAAACAAGCAAACAAAAAGACCATCCCGTAGCTATGGTGTCAAGGAAATAAATGTTGGCACCAATTTCTGGACATCTATTTTTGTCTACTATTACAGAGGTAGTGGAGAATGACAGTGGAAATAGTAACTTTAGCTAATTAATCCACAGATTCGGAGTTAGAAAGACTCTCAGAATCTATATAAATGCTTTCTTCAGGTCCTGTGCAAATGCTTATAGTGCCAGAGTCTTCATTGCCTACTAATTAGCTAAGTTCATTTCAAGACACCATTTTTAACTGTTTGAAAACTATTTTATCAGGGTAAGTTATGGCTGAATTCCACTGCTCTTAAACTAGATGTGCCAAATTTATTTTCATTCAACAAATATTGTACACATACTAAGTTTAAGGTATTATTCTTGGACTTCCAGGATGATCAATAGGTCAGGGTCTCTGACTTTGATATCTTTATAGACCAGTAGGGGAGGTAAGACAAGTTTCCAAATGACCACAAGAGAGATGAAAATACATGCCATTAACGAAATAATAATATGTTGTGCTTTTTTGTTTAAAAATGAGGTGCCAGGACTCATATCTCAATAAATTATGACATGTGTCTCCTACACCTCCTCCCCAACCCTGTTTACATTGGAATGTCCACATATTTTTCCAGCCAAGTGAGTCAGTCAAGATGGAAATACTAATTTATTTGACTGAACATAGTCTGCTAGCTCATACTGTTGGGGGGAAAAAAAAACCAAAAAACAAAAAAAAAAAACCCTCCTTGGTAGTAATGTTACTACCAAATCCTGTTTATATAGCATTTTATGGTTTACAAATCACTTTTCATATATTAGCCCATCACAACAACTCTGTAAGGCAAGTTCTCCCCCATTTATACATGAAGGACCCAAGACTCAGTTTAGGTAATTTACCCAAATCACAGAACAGGGAACAGGTGAGCTATGCTATCCAGGTCACATGACTCCGGGTCTCAACTAGAAGAGCAGTACTTCTGTGGATTAAGTGGAGGAGAAATTATGGGTGCTTAGAGGGTATGGGGTTTAAGGATTGAGGCAATTTCAGTAAGAGAAGATGGAAGGAGGCCATTCTAGGCGGAGGGTATGGCAAAATTTAAATTGTGGGTGCAGGAAGTGCAGGACATGATCAAGTAAGAGCCAAGGTTCTGTTTATGAGTTTGAGAATCATTTGTTCAGAAGAGATGGCTGATTCTGAGAACTAATAAAAATTTTAGGGCAAGAAAAAAAGAAGAAAAGATGCTCATGGACAGAGCCTGGAGAACACCTATGGTTCATGGGTGGAGCTACCAAATGAGAAACCAAAGAAATGGCCAAAGAGTTAGGATCATTCCCAGTTGTTATACAAACCAAGGGGGAGAGTGTTTCAAGAAAGCATATGATCTCTAAAATGGAAAAATGGATGAAAGACCAGCCTTGGTGAGCTTGGAGAGGGCAAAGCAGTGACAAAAGAAGTCCAAATGTAAGGCACAAGTGGGTTGGAAGGGCATGAAGAACAGGAAGGGAATGAGGAGAACCGAGGCAAGAAAGTTTCCTCTCTCTCTCTGATGTGGCCTTCAAGTATTTGAAGACAGCTCTCAAATCTTTTCCTTCTTCCCTTTTCCAGGCAAAATGCCCTTAATCCGCTGATTATCATATGCTTTCCAGATAGTCACCATTGTATTTTCTTCTTTAGAAATTGTTGGTTTGTCAGTTGTCCTTAAAGTTTGGCATCTAGAAATTAACTCTGTATCCCATTTTCATGGTCAGTTGAGCATAGAATACAAGAAAGTTATTTTATGTTTTGTTCCTTGCACTGTGTTTTTAACAGCAGCCCACATTTCAATTAGCCACATTTCACTGTTGATTCATGGAGCTTGCAGTCCATTGATTCCATGTCATCCACATCCTGCACTTGCCAACTGTTTGCAGAGACAGCCCAAACAGGGGAGAGGGACCCTGGAGCTCTGGGGTGGAGAGGGCATGGGACTGGCATCTGGAAATATACATTGTAGTCTGGACTTTGACACATTAAATATATGCTCTTGGGAAAGTCAGTCGTCTTCTCTCTGGGCTCCAGAGGGATGATTTCTAAGCTTCTTTCTAGCTCTAAAAATTCTAAAATTAATAACTGTTAACTAAAATGCCTTCACTGATTTACTACTAAGATATTTATAGAACTCAATAGAGAGAGAGAGAGTGGTTCTGAGACCTGGGGCTTACAGTCTCATGGTGACATTTTGAGGCAGAAATGCACTTGGTAAAATGCAGGGAAGAATGGATGAAGAGCTAAGACTCAGATAATTCTCTCAAATAATTACCTGCCAAAAGGTATGTGGTAGGGCAGTGGCCTTGGGGACTTTCAAAATTGGAAGTGAAGACTAGAGACCCTACATTTGGCATTATGCCAAGAAACAATCTTTTTTTTTTTGTCATTTCATAGTTATCAAAATTATCTGTGGAATAACACAGTGAACAGGAGATTAGAAGTATATGACACTGAAACTTTTCCCAAGGACCTAGTATTTAAAGGAACCACAGACACTTATATTGAAGAAGACGATGTTAATAACACCACCATCCATGACATGGCAATATCATTAGCTGGCTTTGATGTTTTCTACCCTAAACATAAAATTAATGCAGCATACAAGAAATGTCTAGCAGCAGGCAATCTTGAAATTATTGGATGGGTCACAAAGTCAGAGGGCTCTACTTAAAGAGAATTATGTTTTCCCAGAGTGTCAACTGTAGGTCAATACCTATAACAATCTTAAAATTCCAGTTTTCAACAGATATAGATAATTTAGAAGGAAAACTGCATCCCACCTTTGTGTGCTTCTGAAAGTAAGCATGGGCCATGAAGATAAATGTCTCCCTTGCCCCTTCAACCTATAATACTATAGTATTTCAGTTACCTATTGTTATATAATAAATTATCCCCAAACTTATTGGTTTAAAATAATAAATATGTTGTTATTACCTCTCACAATTTTGTGGGTTAAAGGGGCTTGACTGGATGCTTCCTCTATTCCATGTGACATCAGTTGGGATTGCCCTCATCTGGAAGCTTAATTGGACTAGAATGTCCAGGATAGTTTCATCACATATCCAGACACAACGACAAGTAGAAGGCTGGGCTCAACTAGAACACTGGAGTATCCGTGTCTCTGCACATAGTCTTAGGACTATTCCTGTTCCGTGCGACCTCTCCATTGGGTCACTTCACATAGCTTCTTTAGCCAGGTGCCTGGACTTCGTAGTTGGCGACGCAGAACTCCCCAAAACACAAAAGCGAAAGCTGCCAGGCCTCAATGCTTAGGCCTAGAACTGCTGTGACGCCACTTCCACTTTATTCTGTTGGGTAAAGCAAGTCACAGAGCCAACCAAGATTTGGTTTATGTGCAGAGGGTGGGGATGGATGGGGGCGGAGGCATTAAACGTGTATATTAATTCCAAGAGGTATGGTTCAATTGGGGCCATTTTGGAAAATAGTTACTGCATGTGGTCACTTGAGAAGTATTAAAAATGGACACCAACATCAAGAACTAGACCCAGTTGAACATAACTTGGCTCCACTAAGCTCATTTTTCATAGAAGAGGAAAAAAAAAAAAAAGAATGTATTTGCTGACTTTCTATTGATTTTTAGTATAAACCCAAACGTGGATTATGAAAATTCGCTGTAAAAATTATTTTTAATAATTTTGTGGTCATTTGCTCACTTTGGCAGCACATATAATGATAATTTCATGGTCAAGGAGAAAGGTGATGTGTGTGTGTGTGGGGGTGGGGGGAGTATCTAATTGGTGGGCCCAAGGCTAGTCCAGTCAAAGATTTATAAAGGATTCACTTTAGTATCATTAGCTTAAATGACAACTATGACTTAATTTTTCACTACCTTTCACTGTAGGCCTTTGAGATCCTTGCAAGCCCTTGTCCTTTTGGTTACTTCCATGAGTGGTACCCATGAACAAGTACTATTTGCTACCAGGAAGAGGCCATCATTTTCTTCCTTTCTTATTCCAGCCTTTATGGTGATATCCACTGTCAAGGCCTTTGTGCCTGAGAAGCTGAGTGGAAGCACCATGTAACTGCCTGCAGTGGTCATACCTGATCCATTTCCTGACACAACCCCCCTTTTCTCCTGGCTATCCTTGTCCCCTCTCAGGTGCTGTTGTCTCCCTGGTATAATCCCCGTACTTGCTGGGCACTCTTGCTTGTCCATGCCCCTCTTGCTCGTCCATGCTCCTCATGCTCTAAGTCTGGAGGGACCAGATCTTTCACCCATGAAATGGGAAAGCAGGCTGCCATGCTCTGTTAGCTTTCATGCTCGGTTTTTAGTGCAACACCTCTTTTTTCTGTTTGTTTTTTTATTTAAAGGCTCTCTGCACTGAGTGAAATCTGAGTAATAATCACTATGTTGGGTGTAGGATTGCTCTTTTTTTCTTTGATATCCAACGTTCTGGGTCTAGACCAAGCTGGAAAGAATTATCTTCCAAGAGACTTCTCCATACCTCATGCAAATAGACCCATCATCTATCAGACAGGCCTGGGTCTTCCATTTTTGGGTCACATAGAAATTTATGCCCTGTGCATATAGACATACACATTCATATATAAATACATACACATATGTGCCTATGAGGTACTTTCATTTCTTTCCAAAGATTCTGCTTCTTTAATAGGAACAAACTATTGTTAATATATGACAGACTAATAATATACAAATGTATTTGGCATTCCTTCACTTTACCCAAGAAATACATGGGCCGAATTTCCAAAATAACTTGGGAGCTGAGAGACAAAAGAGTTTTGAAGAACTAGCTGCCATCTGTGTGAAGTACATTGAGAATGACAGATAAGGGTGAGGAGGGAAGAGTGGACGTTTAAAGAACGCTTGCTATGCATTTAAGTGTAAACCTCCCCATTTCTTGGTCATTTTTTTTTTTGAGATCCTGAGTAAATATTTGAAATTCTTTAAGTTACACTTACAATTTAAATACTGATACACAGTTCTACCAATTTTTTTGTGTTTCCGTTTCTTAGAGACTGGGCCATGGGGTATGCGTGTGTAGGGTGGAGTGGGTGTGGTGAACTCACATGTGTCTGAGTTACACTACTACTGATACTATAAGAGCACTATCCATAGAACTGTGCTTTGAAGATGTCTTTAAAGTGGGAATAAATTTGCATGGGTCCATACCATCCTATTGTTTTCTCTGAAATATTGGTACATGTTGGTAAGACTTCTGACCAGGGATGGAGAAACTTCTAGAATTCATGAAGTAATAAAAGTTAATCTGCCCACAAAATGCTTTACCTTATCACCTTGACACTTTTGTGTGTAATTGAAGCTATTGAGCCAACTGAATACAGTGAATATTGGATGTACTAACTGCATTTTAGTGGTAGGATGAAGAGGCATGCTAGAATACGAAAGAACATGGAGCCAGGTGGGTGAAGATCAGGGAGGCAGAATCAGAACTGTCTCCCATCCACTAGTTCCAGTCATTGTTCCCAATACTGTAGAGAATTCGCTGAGACTTCAATGCAGAGAAAGTAGAAACCCTAACAGTGTTCTCAACATTTCTTTGGCATCATGGAAACTGGGTGGTCATTTTGCTGTAGATAGGGATGGTAAATTGGAAGCATTAGGTCCCGTCCAATAGCACTTGGGTCAGAAGAAGAAAGCTGTATTAGTTGAAATCCAGAAACAGGTACCAAGACAAGACTAGGAATGCAAGAGGTTTATTGGGGAAAAAGATGAGGGAGGCACAGGAGGCCAGAAGAGCCATGAGACTACAGCTCAGCTGTCTCCAGTGAAAAAAAAGAGAGAAAAAAGGAAGGTTGGATAGGAAGAGTCTCAGAGCACAGTGCAATGCTGAGAAAGGTTTGGCCAGACAGTAGGAAGTCCTCTAGTAGAAGTTACTTGTCAGGACTCTCAGGAATAGAGCTGCTTTGGTATCTCTGCTGAGCTCAGCTATGGGCTGGGAGCAGCCCATGGGCAACAAGGAGGTGGATTCAGAGTACGTTTGGGCCATCTGTCAATTAAGCTCTCTGTAGCAGATTTGAATGGCACATCTTTATGGCCACCAAAGGAGTTAATGTAAACTAAGCAAGGGTGAAGAAAGAAGTTTCTGCCCTGATAAATCTTAAGTTTGATTCAGAATATGAGAGATACGATGACATTCAACTCCTTTTACTTAAGCAACTTCAGAAAAACCTAGATAATAATGTTGATGTACATAAACATTGCCAAGCATACAACCAAAAAAAGTTTGATTTCTACAACTGCGTAGGTACATAGACATCTTAAGTTCTTCCATCTTCTGTGGGTTTTTTTTTTCATCCTAACATTCTCCTCCAACTGCTCAACTCCCTTAATTCTTGGCATTAATGAGTATTTTATTTTATTTTATTTTTTCTTATTTTATTTTATTTATTTTAGAGTGGAGGAGATGGGCAGAAGGAAAGAGAGGGAGAAAATCTTAAGCAGGCTCCACACTCAGCACAGAGTCCAATGCAGGGTTTGATCCCACAACCCCGGGATCATGACCAGAGCTGAAATCAAGAATCGGACACTCAATCATCTGAGCCACCTAGGAGCCCTAGTGATTGTTGCATTTTAAACGTAAGATTTAGGGGCACCTGGGTGGCTCAACTGGTTAAGTGTCCCACTTTTGCTCAGGTCATGATCTCCAAGTCCATGGGTTCCAGCCCCACGTCAGGCTCTGTGCTGACAGCTCAGAGCCTGGAGCCTGCTTCAGATTGTGTCTCCCTCTCTGCCCCTCCCCCACTTGTGCACGTGCTCTCTCTCTCTGAAAAATAAACATTAAAAAATTTAAAAAAATAAATGTAAGATTTAAGACATATGCACATGGAAGCAATTTGAAAACCATACCTGTCTCTCCTTGTCACTAGAAGATGTGACAATAATGCGCCCTTCTACCTAGGAGTAGAGCACAGGGAATTGGAATTCTTTTTCTGTTTTGTATATTCTTTCATTGTCTAAATGTAGATCTGAATCACAGCTCTTATCAGCTTTCTCAAGCCAGCTCTCCCAACTTTGGAGATTGTATTCTGCTCTCCTTTCGGTAGGAATGGGGTATAATGTGTCTTAAAATGTTTGAGGAAATTAAAAAGAGAATTCTCTACATATTTTGGAAAAGTTTCTGCCTTCTTTGAGTCATTTGACTGTTTTGCCATATTTTATATGTCAAGAGTTATGCCTCAAAACCCGCATATTTTCTCTTACCCAACATCTAAGAAGGCAATGTTTCCCTTCATCTGAAAAGATAAGAGGCTAGTGAAGAGGGTCCCCCCAGTTCTTTCTAGAATTTACTTTCATTTCTGCACTTGTTTGTAATCAATTATGGAAATGCCACAGCTTCCCTGTAGATCAAGTGCACCTTCTACACAGTGCACACACTTTGATGGCATTCTTTCTGCTACTTTGTTTTAAATACATTGTTCTGTGACGTTAAATTTCTCTACATGTTTTTGTTCATCTTCTATTTTTATTTTTTTGTTGTTGTTGTCATTGTTTTAATGACTCCTTGTCTTGTCAAGGCGGCTATCTGCCTTAAAGATAAAACAGGTCTTTTTAAGCATTACTCCCCTCTACCCCACACTGTAAAGGTTATTTTCCTAGGGTAATGGAGTTTCTTTTCATTGACAGTCTGGGACAGATCTTTAAATTCAGCTACATCTGGTCACCTTGCCTCAAACCATATTATAGCAGTTACTCTAAATCAAACCTGAACTACGCACGAACATCTGTACCAAGAATTATGAGGCCCAGCTGAACATTTTGGGCCCGTATGTTCCATCTCACTTCTTTCTGCTTTAACCTTTTAGCAATTATCTTTACAATCTTTAGAAATGGTAATTAAAGTTGGTAAAAGAACAAACAGAATACTGCAATGTTTTTAAGCTCCAAACACCAGGTATATAAATGTCAGTGACTTAAATATGGTTATAAGAGTGTTTTTATTAACTCCCCCCACCGATCTTCTTGGGGATCATATTTAGCCTTTCCTTGAGGGAGTATAACACTGCTAATCAGCTCACATAGTTGGAAGCCATTAGCTAGGGACACCTGAAGCCACTCCAAGAACCTTTATTTTCCCAGACAAGTATGCTATAGCAGTAGCTATGGATAGGTATATTGACATCACAGTCTGTCTAAAGACATTTAGTCACTCCCCAACAACCAACCAACAGTACTTTCAAAGGTAAATAGATGGTTTTTGAAATGGACTCTTACAACCAAGAAAGCTGTTTTTATTCAGTGACACTGCCTCCCCGCTCCCTGTGAATGTGTGCACAAATCTGTGAATGTGTGCACACAGAGTTGCTGATCTCAGCATAAGCTGACAGAGCCTCTTCTGATTGGTGACTATGAATTTGGAGACATTCATATTGTTATTTTGATACATATTCTCATATGTCTGAAATGCTTCTCCTTCTGCATTATAATGAGGAAATTTCTTTAGTAAGATTATATGCCCATAATTTTTTTCTGTTCTTTACATTCGAATTACTGTTTACTCATTTCCCCATCTTCCTATATTAGAATATTCCTACCAGGGATGAGGTTATAGGGATTAGTGGAAAGGGAGCCACTGACAGTAGGATGGATGTTCTTTTTTTTTTTTTTTTTTTCATTGCATTTGGGTCCATTAGAATAGTCCTAACAGGAATAGGCTGTCAAATGATTAATTTCCTTCCCCCAAATCAGAGACCCTTGTTTATTGCCAAGGGGAATTTACTAATGTCAGGCAAAGACAATTTGTTACCAAATGTCAGAACCTTTAATAAAGTTGGAAACATCTATATATCTTTTTATTTAGATTCCACTTCTTAGTGTATTTAGTCCCAAAATTTCATTTATTATCAACTATTATCAACTATTATTTCAACTATTATCATTTTTGATTTAGATCATTATTTTAAGGGCTAGTGATAGAATAGTCATCCTTTGTCTTGATTTCCTTCAAACCAGAAGTAACTTATCCTATTATATTGGGAACAGATTTTCCCTTCCTTCCCTTGGTCTCTGAGTCACTGATTTTTAGGATCAGATTGTAATGATGTTGGGCAGCAGGGCTACCTTTGGTCTCTTTGAGTCCATATACATTCTTATTTCCTCCTATTACTTGATAAGGATTCTCAGAAATGGAACTAGAGATTTTTTGGGGGGTCAAAGAAAACTTTCTGTCCAGTTATTTATTTAATAAACATTTAACTGTCCCCCTTGTGCCAAGAACTCATAACCCTGGCATCAATCATTTCACTCTCTCTCCATTGGCATTTAAATATAGGTGTCTACTCAGCACAGTAGCTGGTTGCCTAAGTGATTTAGATGATTATTCTAATCTAATGAGAATTTACAGCATCACTATCTTAATTCTTAATTAACTATGAGCCCAAATATGGGCACAAATAGATGTTATAAAATCCTTTCAGTAGAATAAAAGTTTAACAGTGTGGTTTTCAGTGCTATACTTTGTGAGTGGTATTGAAACCTAAATCTTACCCATGGGACATAAACTTGGCTACCTTTCAGTATTCACGGAAAAACTAAATGAAGAAAGAACAACAATAAACTGATAATTTGAGGGTGTGTTTGTATGTTTAAACTTCTGATATGTCTACATCCCTTTCTCCCAACCTGGAAGTAAATGGATGCCTTTCCAAGAATGGTAAGAACATTGTAGCTGCTTCAAAGCTCTGGCCGGAATCCACTTCCATCATCAGCATTGCAATTTGTATAGAAATTTTGACTCTTCCTTGATGATGGTGGAGATTCCCAAATGTGAACCAGTTTCTCTGTGTTTTAACACCCCCAAATTCTAGTCACAACCCATAGAGCAAACTTGTGAGGAGTAGGACATTCTGAAGGGGGATTCTTACCTTTTATTTCACCAATCATGTGAGCCGACAATTGTGAGTCAGAATACTAACCGGTATTCTCTGGAGCCACTGAGAGTCAGGTCAAGCAGGGGAAGGATTGTTGCTTGGTTATAATGGGACCAAAAGTGAAGTACAAGACAAAGTATATGTAGACATGGTTTGAGTTTCTGACTATATCTTAAAGTCAAATGCAAAACCTTTTGTTATTATTCACTGCCTTTGATTTTTAGTTTTAAACTACCTTTCCCTTCTTTTCCCTCTAAGGGCTAGAGAATAGAGTGACTTGAAAGACTTCCTTGTTTCCTGTATTTACCTATGTCCCTCTCTAAAATCTCTGTATGTTTGATCGCTCAGCCCCATTAGAGAGAACATATACCACAACAATAAATTGCTTCCATGCCTTCCTGGATCTAATGAGATTCTATTCTGGGAGCTGGTATTTCTACATTCCTGGGTTCTCTATGGAGTACTCTGGTGTGCCAACAGTCAGAAAGAGGAGTCAATGTTTGAAGCAGGAAATGAGACTGTAATTGGAGAAGCAATCTTCATCACGGGGTGCATATGCTAGCACATGACAGTTTTGTGCTTCCTGAGGAGCAGTCCTGGGGAGTCTAAAAACCCTATAGAAATAGATAGTTGTCTCAATAATGATGGCTCCTTTCTTGCCCTATTCCTGTAGGTGAATAACCAGGTTTGAATACAGCAGAGACTTGAGTTTTTTAGAGCTACAGTCTCTGGTTCATAATCCAACATAGCCATGGCTATGTGTAAAATTCCTCCATTTCTCACATTTATGTTTTCTCATCTGCAAAACTAACACCACGGAATCTAACACATAATGGGGTACCAGTTTTGGTGCATTTTTTTTTATAATATGCTAACTACCATATGACTGCTAGGGGATTTTTGACATATTGGGTGTAAAGTAACCATATTTTCCAAACCCCAAATCAGGGAACCTGGTTTAACCAGGAGAAATAAATTTTTTAAAATGTGAGTTACCCCAGAAGTTTTCAAGTCACAGTCAATATTTAGTTGAATTCAGGGGCTGGGAATTGATAGCTCAAAAAGCCATAGGCTGTTCTTGGGAAAAAATTATAATAAGTTGAATATAATGTTGTCATAAATATATTTGCATGGGGAACCAATAAAAGAATGCCTAACAATGATGAAAATGAGTATGCTTGGATTGTCCTTGTTAATATTTTCTGTTGGCATACATAAGCCATTAAAGATAGATCCATGTCAAAGGGTTCTTATCTCAGCCCACATATCTTCTCATTCTCCAAACTGTCCCTTGGCAAGCTCATTCATGCTAAGTATCATCCACTCCCCATAGGATGCTACCACTTACATATCATCTCCAGACCGGTCTCTTTCTACTGCACAGAGCTCAGCTTTCTTTGTCCGAGGCACCTCGGACTCCACTTCTCTGGAACCAAACTCTGCATCTAACTCACATAATTGCTTGTCCCACTGTATTTCCTGTTTGTTGAAAGTGCTGCTAACCACTCTGTTCTTCTGCTCAAACCCAGGCAGAAAATATAGATATAACCTAAGACTTATCAGTTGCATTCAGCTGGCCACCAAATCTTCTGGTCCTTTACTTTCCTACCAGCCCCTCAGGTCTTCATGAGTTCTCATCAGGGTGATTGCAGTGATCTGAAACTGGTAACCTCATCTCCAGTCTTACCTCCTCAGAGCCACCAGGATGCACTTCTAAACTGTTAAGTCCAAGCAAGACTGGCTGCTTCAGTCTTTCAGTGAGCATGATGCATAATCTGGCCTCTGTGCATGATACATATTCTCTTCTCATCCCTTGCTCTCACGTCCCTATGCACTCTTGCCATGCTAAATCACGTAAAACACACCAAACAGAACAAGGCATCTCAAGCCTTGTTCTCAACCCCAGGCTGTTCTTCCTAGAACAAGAATCCTCGTTTACCCAATCCCATTCCCCTTGTCCAGCTAGTAAATCCCCACTCTTCCTTCAACATCACTTTAAACTCTTTCATAATCCTTCTTCAGAGAGGTAATCACCCTTGCTCTGTATTCTCCTAGCATCCTGTGCTTACCTAGAATTTTTCATTGTATTAATTAGAGCAGGTAAGCCATAGTAACAAATAACGTCTAACATGGGCAGTGGTTCCAACACGGTAGACTGTCACTTCTTGATCAGGTTACCATGTTAGATAAGCAAGCAGGTCATGGGATGGCCTTCCTGCATGCAGTCATTCAGGGAGCCAGGCTAATAGAACCCCTGACACCTTTAATAATTGACTTTAGGAGCACCTGAATGTCTCAGTCGGTGAAGTGTCAGACTCTCGGTTTCTGCTCAGGTCATGATCTTGCAGTTCATGGGATCTAGCCCCATGTCGGGCTCCATGCTGATAGCATAGAGCCTGCTTGGGATTCTCTATCTCTCCTTCTCTTTCTCTGCCCCTCCCCCACTTGGACATGCTTGCAGGCACTGGTGCTCTCTCTTTCTCAAATAAACTTTAAACAAACAAACAAAAACCAATTGACTTAAGATTTCCTCGAGGCTGTCTCCATGCAAAACGGACCCAAGAGCAACAGAGCATGGAGGAAGGAATGTGGGAGATTTTTATGAGCAGGCCTGGTGTATCACCCCTCACTTCTACCAGCTAAAACTCAGCCACCTTAACTGCAAAGGAGGCTAGGAAATGTGCTCTAGGTGTACCAATGATAATGAAAAGTTGTAGCTTTTGGTGAGCATCTAGGAGACTCTGTCAGAGCCAAGTACTTGTTAGGATAGTGCCCTGAAAGGAAGAAATATGCCCTATAGTAAAGCTCCTGGCACTTGACAGCACTTGAGTAATTGTGTGTACATATGACACACATAAATGTGTGTACCTATGTGTACATATGACAAAACAAATGGGTAAAATGCTACTTTGGATTTAAAGAATAATTTAAAAAATCAGATTGAAATAGAGGTATAAGATTTACATATTTATGTATCTTTATGTATTTATCTCCTCCATTAAAATAGTATTTCTAAAACATATAGAATATAATAATTACTATCCATGGTTCGTAGATACAGATATTCAAAACTAACTTAATCCATCAAACTTGTATGTTTTTATCTATTCTCAATATTATTGAATTTTAGTTTAATTAAGATCTGCTGCCTTGTTATCACATAAACGTATTTGGGAAGTTGAACATTTTGGTAAGAATTGTGAGTCTTATAAAATGTCAATGTTCTTAG
This sequence comes from Felis catus, assembly GCF_018350175.1. Classification (NCBI taxonomy): domain Eukaryota; kingdom Metazoa; phylum Chordata; class Mammalia; order Carnivora; family Felidae; genus Felis; species Felis catus. Next base: position 43,047,948 of record NC_058380.1, read on the forward strand.
GAAATACGAACAAGCAGAATGCTTTCTAAAACAAATACACAGCTATGACTGAAAGTTAAAGTATAAATCAAATGGACAAAGTGTTTGCTGATTATCCTTCCTTTTTGTGGCATTGAGTATTCAGTCTTTCTATGTGACACCTCACTTTCTCTTTTGGCAGACATTTGAGTCATTTTGTCTATTTCTTTAATCAGTGAAACAAAAGAAACCTGGTTTTTTGTTTGTTTGTTTTGTTTATTTTGTTTTGTTTTTACAGGCACAAAAGTTCTCCCAAAGCAAATGCCCATAAGTTTATTAGTCTCTTCAGATTTTAGCTTTTAAAAACTATAGCATTACATGACTTAAGATGGCCACCATTTTGAATCATGGAGTTAGAATTCAAAATGGCCTCGGATTGTTGGAGAAATGATTAATGAAATGTTAACTTTAGTAATGATCAACATACATTAGTCCTCTTGCAAACAGTAACATTAAAACATATCAATTCTAGGTTACTTTAAATTCAGGTTTTAGGGGTGCCTGAGTGGCACAGGTGGTCAAGCACCTGACTCTGGTTTTCAGCTCAGGTCTTGATCTCAGGGTCATGAGTTCAAGCCCCACATTGGCCTGTGTGTCTGGCATATAAGCCTACTTAAGAAAAAAGAAAAAAAGAAAATAAAGTAAAATAAAATAAAATAATTTTCATTCTGACCTTTTTGAGAAAAGTTTGCACAAATGAGACTTTTCTTTATCTAGAACTTAAACAACTGTGAGTGGCCCTGAGCACCAAGCCATGAATTTGCAATGCACCCAACAGGAAGTAGAGAATCCCTGAAAACTTCTGATCAGGGAAGTTACAGGGTCAAGACAGGTTTTGAAGTGTATGTAACTAAAGACTCAAGGAATGATTGCCCCTGATGAGAAAATAAATGAGAAATTTAATTTTAAATGTAACAGGAATAAGTTAGGTTAACCAGAAGGAAACATTTCCAAGAATTAGTCTGCAATTCTAGCTCTGCTTCATTAGTACTGGTTGATTCTTATGAAACAGTGTAGGAAACACTAGTAAAACAATGAAACAAGATAACCCCTCACTGGCCCTGCCTCTTGATGATTATATCAATTTTCTGTTGCTGCCATAACAAATTACCACAAATTTAATGGCTGAAAACCATACATAAGTACTATCTCAGGATTTCTGTAGGTCAGAAGTTTGGCAAGGCATGGCTGGATTCTCCATTCAGAGTCTCACTGGGCTAAAATCAAAGTATTGGCCAAAGACGTAGCTCTTCTTTAGGGCAAAGGGCCTTTTCCAAGCTCTCCATTGTTGGCAGAACATATTTTCTTCTCATGCTTCCCATGTGCCCCCCTTGATCTTCAAGCCAAAATGACAGGTTAGGTCCTTGTCATGCTTTGAATTTTTTTGACTTCTCTCCTGCCCTCAGCCCAGACAAAGTTCTGTTTTTAAGGCATTCTGTGATTGTATTGGGTCCACTTGGATAATCCAGGCTACTAACCCTATTTTGAAGTCAACTAGTAGATAAACTTAATTACAGCTGCAAAGCTCTTTTGCCACGTTAAGCAATATATTCTCAGATATGATACTAGGGTGTCAAGGGGCCCAAGATTCTGTCTACCCCAATGATACCAACTATGCTGTATAACAGAGGTCATTTAAATATAAATTATAGATGGGGTGCCTGGGTGGCTCAGTCGGTTAAGCAGCCGAATTCGGCTCAGGTCATGATCTCGCGGTCCGTGAGTTCGAGCCCCGCGTTGGGCTCTGTGCTGACAGCTCAGAGCCTGGAGCCTGTTTCAGATTCTGTGTCTCCCTCTCTCTGACCCTCCCCCATTCATGCTCTGTCTCTCTCTGTCTCAAAAATAAATAAATGTGAAAAAAAATTTAAAAAAAGTTACAGAAAGTTATATTCCTTTCCAAAGGGCTTAAGGATTAAAATTATTTTAATTTATTATGAATTACTAGAGACATTTCAAGAAGGCATAAATCAACATGATGAACAGCCTCATATTCTGGGTTTTTTTTTTTTTGGTGTTCGTATTTTACTTTTATTTTTTAATTTTTTTTTCAATATATGAAATTTATTGTCAAATTGGTTTCCATACAACACCCAGTGCTCATCCCAAAAGGTGCCTTCCTCAATACCCGTCAACCACCGTTCCCTCCCCCCCCCCCCATTAACCCTCAGTTTGTTCTCAGTTTTTAAGAGTCTCTTATGCTTTGGCTCTCTCCCACTCTAACCTCTTGGTTTTTTTTTTTTCCTTCCCCTCCCCCATGGGTTTCTCTTAAGTTTCTCAGGATCCACATAAGAGTGAAACCATATGGTATCGGTGTTTCTCTGTATGGCTTATTTCACTTAGCATCACACCCTTCAGTTCCATCCACGTTGCTACAAAGAGCCATATTTCATTCTTTCTCATTGCCATGCAGTACTCCATTGTGTATATAAACCGCAATTTCTTTATCCATTCATCAGTTGATGGACATTTAGGCTCTTTCCATAATTTGGCTACTGTTGAGAATGCTGCTATAAACATTGGGGTACAAGTGCCCCTATGCATCAGTACTCCTGTATCCCTTGGGTAAATTCCTAGCAGTGCTACTGCTGGGTCATAGGGTAGGTCTATTTTTAATTTTTTGAGGAACCTCCACACTGTTTTCCAGAGTGGCTGCACCAGTTTGCATTCCCACCAACAGTGCAAGAGGGTTCCCGTTTCTCCACATCCTCTCCAGAATCTATAGTCTCCTGATTTGTTCATTTTGGCCACTCTGACTGGTGTGAGGTGGAATCTGAGTGTGGTTTTGATTTGTATTTCCCTGATCAGGAGCGATGTTGAGCATCTTTTCATGTGCCTGTTGGCCATCTGGATGTCTTCTTTAGAGAAGTGTCTATTCATGTTTTCTGCCCATTTCTTCACTGGGTTATTTGTTTTTCGGGTGTGGAGTTTGGTGAGCTCTTTATAGATTTTGGATACTAGCCCTTTGTCCGATATGTCATTTGCAAATATCTTTTCCCATTCCGTTGGTTGCCTTTTAGTTTTGTTGGTTGTTTCCTTTGCAGTGCAGAAGCTTTTTATCTTCATAAGGTCCCAGTAGTTCATTTTTGCTTTTAATTCCCTTGCCTTTGGGGATGTGTCAAGTAAGAAATTGCTACGGCTGAGGTCAGAGAGGTCTTTTCCTGCTTTCTCCTCTAGGGTTTTGATGATTTCCTGTCTCACATTCAGGTCCTTTATCCATTTTGAGTTTATTTTTGTGAATGGTGTGAGAAAGTGGTCTAGTTTCAACCTTCTGCATGTTTCTGTCCAGTTCTCCCAGCACCATTTGTTAAAGAGACTGTCTTTTTTCCATTGGATGTTCTTTCCTGCTTTGTCAAAGATGAGTTGGCCATACGTTTGTGGGTCTAGTTCTGAGGTTTCTATTCTATTCCATTGGTCTATGTGTCTGTTTTTGTGCCAATACCATGTTGTCTTGATGATTACAGCTTCATAGTAGAGGCTAAAGTCTGGGATTGTGATGCCTCCTGCTTTGGTCTTCTTCTTCAAAATTACTTTGGCTATTCGGGGCCTTTTGTGGTTCCATATGAATTTTAGGATTACTTGTTCTAGTTTCGAGAAGAATGCTGGTGCAATTTTGATTGGGATTTCATTGAATGTGTAGATAGCTTTGGGTAGTATTGACATTTTGACAATATTTATTCTTCCAATCCATGAGCACGGAATGTTTTTCCATTTCTTTATATCTTCTTCAATTTCCTTCATTAGCTTTCTATAGTTTTCAGCATACAGATCTTTTGGATCTTTGGTTAGATTTATCCCTAGGTATTTTATGCTTCTTGGTGCAATTGTGAGTGGGATCAGTTTCTTTATTTGTCTTTCTGTTGCTTCATTATTAGTGTATAAGAATGCAACTGATTTCTGTACATTGATTTTGTATCCTGCAACTTTGCTGAATTCATGTATCAGTTTTAGCAGACTTTTGGTGGAGTCTATCGGATTTTCCATGTATAATATCATGTCATCTGCAAAAAGTGATGAACAGCCTCATATTCTTAATGATGTTACCAATACCATAAAAAGGTATAAAATTTAAAAGATATAAAAATTGAAAAGTTAAACTAATATGAATATAATATAGTACCTATTTATAATATCCATTACAGATATAAAAGTTAAACTAATATGAAGATAATATGAAGCTAATACCATACCCATTTATAATATCCATTACAGATATTATAAATATCGTCAAAGAAATTCATGTAAGTTAAAAGCTTGCATTAAGTTCCTTGAGCAGAATGTGCTTTTGATAATAATAATGTTGAATGATTACTATATGTAAATCACTGTACTAAGTACATTGCATGTATTCTTTCCTGTCTTCTCAGCAATTCAAAAATGCTGATATCATTCCTATTTTATATTGAGTAAACTGAGGTTCAGAGAGGTATTGGAAAGCCTGGGTGAATTAATTGTTCCTAGGATTTATAGGAGTTACTCAACTATTTGTCCTTCACCAAAGGAGGTTTGAGTAGCTCAGTAGCACAATGTGATAATGATAAGAAGGGGGTTTTAGAGTCAGACCTGTATTTGAGTCCTCATTTCAACACTTACACTTGACAAATTCCTGAAACCCTTTTGCCTCCAGTTCCTAATTTGTAAAGTGTGGCTAATAACAGTCACCTCCTGGGGCTGGTGCAAGATAACATGTGTAAAGAACCTGGTATGTGATAAGCTCTAGATAAAAGCTCTCCAATACTTCCCTCCAGAGTAGCTGAAGAGCATCTGTTTCTAAATCATTTGAATAACTTGGAAAGTCAGTTTTGTGCCCAGGCCAGCTTCTCCTTATCTGGTAGATATGTAACAGGTCATCAAGATTCACCTAGATGCTCAGATCCATGGTATAGATCCGTGTGGGTCCAAGACACCTGTACAGCACATAAATATAGATAGCCCAATAGAATACATCTAGGCACCTGACCACACTTGATCTGGCCTGAAAGATAACTTACAATCACTGAATTTTGACATCGCACACCAGTCAATTAAGAGGTGCCAACTTAGCAGTGGACTTTCCTGGCATCCATCCAAGGAGTCACATGCCAGAGTATTCTAGCGGCTCTCACATTAATATGTATTTGCGTGCATTGTTTTTGATTGCTCTAATCAGACTTGAAATGAATCCAAGAAGTTTCCTCAACTCAGAGACATTAATTCTTCAATGTTCCCCTCCCTCCAGGCTTTGTCTGAAGGCTGAATTTGCTATCTTATCTCCCTAGGTATGCGGAGACCAAAGCCAAGGAGCTGTTTTCCTGAGGGAATTTACGCTAATTCGAAGAGAGAGCCTTCATGAAGATTTCCTGTCTGACCTCTTGAATAGTCACAAAACTGAAGACCCGGTATAGTGTCTCTTTTATTTATTCTTAGAAACACTATAGTTCTGTCGCTAATTTTGACTTGTGGTGGTGGTTGGTTTTAGCAAATCCGAAGAGGTCTGGATGGTATTTTCTCATATCCGTGACCAGAGGGAAGCAAAGCAATAGCTCAGTGGACAGACTGTGTGGGGCAACATTCTACCCTCTCCTGGGTCTGGCAAGCCTCAAACATTTTACTTGAGCATTAAAGTTTGTTTGGGGCAACGTGTGGAGGATTCACATTAAAATAACTGATGTTTTGCCAGCGAGTCTGAATATGAAATGATAATCATTTAAATGAGTGAAGAAAAAAAAGGAGATTTATATGTAAATTGTTTTATGAGTCAGTGGAAATTCCACCATCTTCCCATACTGGTTTCTTTGTGGATATTTTTACTTCAAAGTGTTAGTCATATTTATTTTATGAAAGTTTGTTTCTCTGGTGGTGGTTTTGGAAAAAAAAAAAAAAAAGAAAGTCTCCAAAGTGAACTCTGAGATGAAAACAAGTAGTATAGTTGACTGTTGATGTCAAGATTCAGGGTCCACTCTACTTGCAAATCAAGTCATAATTTGTATTCTGTGCTTTATTGTGAGAATTGGATGGATAACTTCGGAAAGTTTCAAATGTGGCTCTTCATTGTGATGACCTTGTGCTCGAAAGGGACCACACTGGAATTAGAGATTTCTTCTCCACTCAGAAAATAATGACTTAGGTCATGTCCAAAGCAAACACAAAAGTGGCTTTATTTCTACCTCTTGTGTCCTGCCCCCTTATAGCCTCTCTCCGGAGGGTGTTTTGGGCACATTAATCTCACAAACTTCTAGATACTGAGTAAATCTGTTCTCTCAGTAGCCACTCATGGTCAGCTCTTACTGTTTCTGTCATTTCTATCTTCTCTGTGACAGACATTCATATTCTTTTCAAAGCTTGTGCCCCAACATGGACAAGAACAGTGGGAAAGTTTCCCAAAGGAACTATAATTTTCATGTGGTTCATATATATATGTATTTCTCAGTAAACAGAAAATGCAGAGCCTGCCTATTAAACTTTTATTGTTTGCTCAAGGCTTTTTTTGTGTGTTATCTACTATGGTACACACACATTGCCACCTAAGTTTTATTACTTCTTTCTGAGAACATTATCTTGTCATTATATTTTAACTTTGCCCCATTTGGTGTTATGCAAAATCTGAACTATGTTAGCTCACTTCAGATTTGGTTTGTGAAAAGTCCTGTTAAGTACTGCTCCGTGGATACCATATGCAAACCTCATAAGCAAGTCTAATTATTACGTAATTTATACCATAAAGGAAATTGAATAATATGAACTAGTTATGAACATAATGGAATTGTCATAGCGGTGCCACTAAAAACAATTTTGGTCACTTGGCAAGCATTGAAGGGTGTCATGAACATTATTATTACATAGTATTACATTGATTTACATCATAATGAAAACTGTTCATGCTGCAGAATTTTCTCAAACTCACTGAGGTCATAAGTAATTGAGTGGGCGGTAGCATTTAACCTGAAAGAGGAATTACCTACCAGCACAAATAGTCAGAACTGGGGTTGTATAAGAAAATGGCAGGGAAGAGAAAAGATCAAAGCTTCCTGAATACCAGAAGCTAATCCAGTCTCCTAATAAATTTATGTAATTCTAACAATTTCTTTGGAAGGTATGTCTCTCTATCTGAGAACTTTGCTTGGCCCATAGGATATAAAACTTTGCAAGTATAACTTTATTTTCTAGATAGGCATTGAAAGATCAATCACCACAGTCTCAGTGTTTGTCTAAGGGGAAGAGTTCAAACAGGAGTTGTTACTTGTATCAATAGCCAGAACAGTGAAATTCCCTTTGTGGCCAGGTATATATGAGTTTCTGCTACATCGCGGGGAAACTCTGCAACAGGATGGGGGAATCATCAAGGAGAAAACTTCCTGGTATAGGTTGCAAAACCACTTCACAAAGGCAAACGGGTAAGAGGAAAAATGGTTGAGTCATAATCTGTTTGTCCGATTCTATCTGCTTACAGTCTGCTTACAAGTAAGTTCTCCTTAATAGCCCAGGGACATCCATGATCATATTTCACTGCCCTTACCGGATTAGCAGCTCTACTCCTTGAGATGGGCATCCATGTTGACTCTCACCTCCTTAGCACCCACCCCTGCACTTGCATATGATAAGTGCTCAGTTGTGGCAAGTGTTGATGGAAAAAACCCACCATGACTATTCTTAGCTTTTTTTTTTTTTTAATTGAAAACATGGTGAGAATTCCATCACAGGCTACTCCTGAAAAGGGCCTTATATATGTGAAAATCCTTCTAAATGCAAAGCGTTCTTGTTAAAATAGTATGAATAACTTCAGTTTTTAATGAGGTGATGAAAGAACATTTGGGATTATCTTCATGATGTCCTTTCAAGTCAGTGTATATGTTTGTAACAAAGAATGTGAATACGGGGTTTGCCTACTGGAAATTTATAGTTGTGGAAGTAACAAATTTATCCCCAATATGTATAACATCTTGGACAGAAGTGGCATTCAGTGTAGGAAACACCCTGTCACACTTTTGTTTAAAATAATTGCTATCCTCATTTTAGGTCTTTCATTTTTCTTCTCTCATGACCTTTCTGTATCCTTTGAAATAATTTTTGAAAACCAGAGCAGCCTGACTTGACTTATTTGTGGATCTCTTTCACTCAAAAGCTTATTTTGGTCATTTTTGACCTTAAAGTGACACTTCCTCAACTAGGGTCTCTTGGCACAGATTGACTTTTACATTGAATTAGAAAAACTTTCTAGTTAACTTTCTCTCCAAGGGCTAATTCCACTCTCCACATTTTGAAAAGCAGTCTAAGGGAGCCATTTGTCTAGAATCCACAGCAGGCGACTAAACTTCTAATCATTGTCTGAAACTCTGCATGTATGTGATTTGCATTGTTTGCAGAAATAGGATGTTTGTCAAAGGCTGTTATTCATTATTGGAAGAGTGGAGGGATAGATCATGTTGTCTTTGATTGTGAGCTGGATACAAAACTCGGATAACAATTAACATGAAATTCACTACAAAATGGGATTTTCTTCAGTATGTAATTTAGGGCAAACCTCATCTGCCTGCAGCTTTGTGGTTCACAAAGCAGTTATTTAAGCCATCTTGTACCTAAATGAAAGTAATTTGAATAATTTCTTATTTAATAATAATTTATTATGTTATTTAAATTGAGGGTAGAATGTTCCTTTAATGACTGGTGAAATAGAGGTGAGCTTTCAGGAAGGGATGCTCAAAAAGGCCTATTTTTAATAATTGTGTGTGAAAAGGGAGTTTGTTTTTAAGGTCAAGTCGGTAATTCTCCAAAACTTAACTGAAACAAAAAATGCAGTTGATTAAAAACGGTTCTGCTTTAGAGTAAATTATTTTTTCTTACTCAGTTTAGGCAGGGGAGCTGGTAGGGACAAGTATTATTTCTATGAACTGAAAAATGAGTTCAACCAACACATAAACACTTACGTAAAATGGAATATAACTGTTTCCATATGTTCTCAAGGTGTTCACCACCCTCCTCCCCAACCTGCCAAGGGAAAGGAAACACTGGAATTTAACTGCTAACGTCTGAAGATAATAACTTAATTTGCTTAATTGTACTTCTCAACTGGCTACTATTTTAGAGTATTTAGTGGACCTAAGCACAAGGAGGTAGCCATGTGTCAAAAGCATTTAAGTTACTGAACGTGAGCAATGACCCCCTCTGTTGACCTCTCACTAGCATCTTCCCACCTGAACCTATTCTGCACGCCCTGGACAGAATTGCCTTTTCCCAGAACAAATAGTTGGATCTGTTTGTTCCCCCTAAGTGTTTGTGGAATAAAGAGTAGAAGGAATTAACATTTAATGGCAAATGTACACTCTCAGAGTGTCATGCGACTTCCCAAAGCCTTATTGATGAGGGACCGACATATTTTTTTCTTAACTGATTTTATATAAAGAAGAAATGTGCAGTCATATTGAAGGAGCCAGGTGTTTAAAAAGTAGAAGTCCAGGGCGCCTGGGTGGCTTGGTCGGTTAATCGTCCGACTCTTGGTTTCAGCTCAGGTCATGATCTCACGGTTTGTGCATTCGAGCCCTGCATTGGGTTCTGTGCTGACAGCACAGAGCCTGCCTGGGATTTTCTCTCTCCCTTTCTCTCTGCCTCTCTTCCACTCTCTCTGTTTCTCAAAATAAATAAACTTAAAAAAATTTTTAAATAAATAAGTAAATAATGGAAGTCCATTTCAATTCAATGTATAATTTTTATGGCACACTTATAGGTATAACTTGAATTGGCGATCCCTTGGGAAAATATACTGAGACAGAAAGAGTAGATTTGGTTTCTAGTACATTTGCTAGTTCATGTTATATAATATGATGTCACCAAGAAAAAATCAGAACACCCTACAAATTATATATATGTCGCCCTTTGAGGGTTTTAAATATTTTACTTGCCTGTGTTTGCAAGACTTATCTAATGCATTCTGACTCTACCAGTCATGAACTGTTGAAAAAAATTACTTTAAGTTCAGTATATGAATATTTTATATAACTTCACATTTTCTGATTATTTTTTGATATTTGAAACCAGTACTCCACATCATTTCTACATTTCTGTCAGGACAGAGGAAGCTTGGAGAAGGCCAAATATGCACCAAGCACTTTCCTAAGGAGTTTATACAAATTTCTCAGAACAACCTGAGATAGGCAATAGTAGCTCCATTTTCGGTAGTGATGACCAATTGGGAATGTAATTTTTGAAAGATACCACTCATAATTGTAACAAAGCTATAAGAATGTAGGTCTGAAAAAGATATTAAACCTGAATGGAATGTCAATGAATAACTCAAACATGGATTTTATTAATAGCATGCTAATACTCATTGAAGATATATGTTCAATATTACTAGTCATCAGGGATGTACAAATTAAAACAACAAGGATACAGCATTGATGCCCATCAGATTGGCAAAAAATTAAGAGTTGACAAAGGCATTATCAGTGAGCAAGAAAGATAGTAAGACACAGTCCTATATTGCTGTTGGGGTATAAATCGGAATAGCCAGTTTAAAGAGCAACTTTCCAGTATCTGTAAAGTGGAGTATATGCGTGTCCTAAATCCCACCAATTTCTCTTTAGGAATGTACCCTAGAGAAACACTTACACAGATATCAACAAAGTGTTAAATGTTATGGCCTAAAATTGAAAGAAAACCTTAAATATTCATTAGAAGGTAAATAGATGAACTACTAGTGGTTTATTTAAAAAAGAAAATACTGTAGGCTCAGTTAAAATAAATGACTGGATCTGTATACATTGGATCAATCTCAAAAATATAGTGTTGAGGGGAAATGATACCACTTCATAATATATAATTTGTATCAATTTGAGTATCACATAAATATTTATTAGATGTTCAGAAGAAATGATTATGTAGAAAAACAAGGGTGCGAAAAATTTGCTCCAACAACGTCGCGTTGGTGACTCTCTGCATAGGAAGAAAAGAAGGGCATCAGGTTGGGGCCATGTGCATGGTACACTTTAATCATATCCATATTTTATTTTTCAAAGAAGAATATGATAAGATGTTACTATATGTTTACATTGAGAATGGTCACAAAGAAAGTTTATTATTCCTTGCACTTTTTATGTTTGGAATATTTTTAAATACATGTATAATAAAACCTTCAGGGTAATGTCTGGCAAAAATCAGCACCAAATGAATGCTGTTTTTATTAGCAGTGGTTGAACTGGCAAATCATTGAAACAAAGTGACAAAACTCAGTGCCCAAGATTTAATATATACACTATTCCCATTTTTGCTTCAGAATATAATTAAGGAGTAGTCAAATGTATGACAACAGAATACAAGATCATGGGGCCTCCTATCAGTTCATGAACTGCAGCTCCAGTAAATAATGTCAGGATGATGAATCTCAGTATTTAAGGAGAAGGACTACTTCTTTACCCTTGACCTTTGTAATTAACTGGAAAAAAAAAACCCATTATCCTCAGGGGGAAAATTTTTTTTTCTTTTTCAATTTCTAGTTTCTTTGCAACTTATACAGTTCCTATCTGTTGTTTATGAGATGTCCATCATTTGCTAGGATTCTGTCATTTACTGCAAACACAAATAGATATCAAGATTAATTATCTAAAGGGCACTGGAGGTAATATAATGTGAAGCATTAAAAATTTCAACTCTCGGGGTGTCTGGGTTGCTCAGTTGGTTAAGTTCCCGACTCTTGATTTCATCTCAGGCCATGATCTCGCAGTTTGTGAGTTCAAGCCCCACATAGGGCTCTGCGCTGACAGTGGGGACGCTGCTTGGGATTCTCTGTCTCTCTTTCTCTCTCTCTGCCCCTCCCCCACTTGCTCTCTATGTCTCAAAATAAATAAATAAATATTAAAAAAAACTCAACTCTCATGCAAGCAGATTCTTAAGAGCAATCAACCTCTCAAATAAAAAAATGTACTTCTTTTTAAAAATTAACATCAGTTAGAAATATATAAATAACAGGTGTGAATTTTAGGACTCTGTTAGAGTGCGTTTTCAGGTTTCACACTCTGAGATCCTCCCCAAAGAAACTTTGTCAGCACTGATGAAATTTCAGTATTAAATAAATTCTTCCTAGTTCATTCCAACTTTGTTCCTTTAAACTAGTATTCAAATTCCTGAGATAGTCTCCACTGACAGTTATCCTAAAGTAAGCGAGAATACTTCGAAATGAATATCGGATATCTTCAGTAAAAGTTATAAATGTGAGGAGCTGACTCTTTGCTGCTTTTCTCTGGAACTTGGCTAATAAGCATAAACTCCTCAGATTTAAATTGCTCCTCAGAAAATCACTTGGGGCACCAAAGAATAATTTATTGCTTCCTTAATATAAAGAGCTAATTCATCTCGTGAAAAGACCAATAACTTTCAAAGGAGTTCCTCAGCTGTTCTAAGGTGGTACTGAAACTATCAGCCCGTGTGATGACTTTCAATGCCTATCTGTAACAGACCAGTTTGATGACGTAGTTGTGTATGGAGGTGCTGTCCATCAGTAGCTGCAAGCAGCTGGGGTGGGGGTCAGGGGGGGTAGTTGCTGACTCCTCCAACAGCTGGACAAGGTCATTTGACACCAGGCAGCTGTATAAGGAGACCCTGAGTAGAATCGGAGAGGTCAGAGGACAGCCTAATGGAATCTTGTAACTGAGAGTCGACATTCTGTCACTTGAATTTAAGAAAGTATGAAAGAATACTGTGGGTTGTGGGCAAGGACAAAATGACCTTTTGATGCAGCACATCCTTTTAAAGTTTATATAATCTTCTAATTGGATAGACATGATTTTTTTTTAAGTAGGTGCTATTTCAGAGTAGGTAGAAATGTAGGCCTTTAAACTGAGATTGTAATTGGGTTGACCAATTGAAGCAAAAATTAAAAGGACATTATTTACTAGCATGATATTATTGCATAAATGTAATCTCCAAATGTTGGTTTTAAAATTCTGTATGCCATTCTACCTTCATTAATAGTAACTTTTTTTTTAAACAGTAACTTTTAAGTAAGAAGGTCATGTTTTTGTTCGGTTTAGAAAATAATAGCAATATTACTCAATGAAAAGTTTTGAAAGGAGTACATTTCAGTTTTTCTTTTTGTTATCTTATTAAGTTTGATTTCAACTTGATATTGACAAAGGACAAAACGAATACTCTCAAAAAAAAAAAGATCTTTTACTTACATCACTTAAATATACATATGTAACTTCTGCTAAGCGAAGATATCTTTATCTACAATTAAATCATTTTACCAAAACTAATAATGTGAGATTTGATGTAAAAGTGTCACTTATGGAGCCTAAGACCCGAGGAGAGGTTGTGTTGTTGGGATGAGAGGCTTTATTTCGAACTGGCTGTGAGACTTCAGGCAAGTCATGTATCTTCCTGAACCTCATTTTCCTGACTTTTAAATAAATACACTCTGGATGGCTTTGCACCTCTAGAATACTGCATCTCAAAGTAGATATTTAATGGAAACTTCAGATTCCTTAACATTGTTATTTGATGATGTATTTTTACAGAATTAAAAAAAATGTTTATTTATTTTTGAGAGAAAGAGAGAGAGAGAGAGAGAGAGAGAGAGAGAGAGAGAGAGAGAGAGAGAATGGGAATCCCAAGCAGGCTTCTCACTGTCAGCACAGAGCCTAATGCGGGGCTCAAACCCACAAAACGTGAGATCGTGAGCTGAGCTTGAAACCAAGAGTTGAATGTTTAACTGATTGAGCCACCCAGGCACCTCATGATATTTTTTGATTACCACTCAAGTTATCTTTTATGTCAGAACCGGTTATGTGTTTCTAGATTCAGATCTTCCTACACCTGTAATAGATTCACCTTCCTTCCCAGTTCTCTACAAATACCCACTGTCTGCCTACGCAATCTACATGTACCTTTACCAACATAATATCATTGAAAGCTCCACGTTGCCCTTCACATAATGAGTACTTGTATGTCAAAGCCAATTATATGTTTCAGGAAAGCTGAGTTCCTCAAACACAGTTTAATGTCAAAACCCCTTAGTGTGGTCCCTCCTTAACTTTAACCTTATTTCTGACAACATCCATTTAGACCTTCTTCACTCCAGCTCGCTGAGACCACGCTTTGTTCCCATATGCAATTATCAGCTCAGGGCTTTGCTCATAGGGCCTGTTCCTGGTATGTCCTTCTTCCCTCTTCTCTAGACTTGCCTTTATTGACCCAGCTCAAGTTTCCCTTGCTCCAGGAAACTGGCTCACAGGATGGGCTTGTCTCTCCAAATTCCTACAGCAGTCACCATCTTTGCTTATGGAGCCATCCAGGGCTCTGCCTTCTCAGGCTGCCCAGAGAACCCTATGCAAATGTGAAGAGTTCATGACTCAGGCTCAGGACAGTCCACTGTCAGTACACAATCTACAGGGATGATCTGCCCAAGGGAGAATATTAGTGCAAGTCTGGGAAAAGAAACAGGAAATTGTGAAATCTCAGAGGGTCGAGTATGGTGGAGGGATGGAGGAGAGGGGAAGGGCAAGTGAGGGTTTGACTAGAGGTGCACTGGGGCACAAGGCAGTCAGAAAATTCAGACTAGGAGTTAATTCTGGGGTCCTGTTCCAAGAATATTGCCCATTGGTTGTAGCATCCCTCCTACTTTGTGTCTCTATTTATGTTTTCATATATATAGACCATCTTCCCTAGATATCTTTTCAACAAGGACTATGTTTTACCATACTTGGTTTGCCCAGCACACAGAAGAGTGTGTGAAGAGTAATAATAATAATAACACAACAATGAAAATAACAGCAATGAGAATATGAACTGTCATTTATTGTCCATACTTTCTGTACCAGGTGTTTCCTAAAGCACTTTGCATTCATATTTCATTAATCCTATCCCCTCCTAACAGGTGAAGAAATGAAGAAGGAAAGTAACTTTCGCAGGGTCACAAAACTTAATTGTTACATAAATGATGAAAATACTGTACGTGTAAAGAGTAGGGAGTGATCTCAGCAACCATTTACTGAGCACCTAGTCATACGAGTCTAGGTGCTACCAGGGTATAAAGAGCTGAATTAAGCAGCGCTTGCTTTCTGGGAGTGTAAACCATCAACACTTTAATTCTAACTGTGGAAATGTTTTTGTTTTTGGATAAGGTCACCAGGGTAATGGCAGAGCACTTAGATTATGAGTATCACTTTAGAATACCTCATCCTTTTAACAGGAAAGTTTTCAGAAATATTTTCTTTTTTTAAAGGGTTGGACTTGATTATGTATGAAGCAGGTTCAAAGGAGCTGCTGAACACACTACATTTCAGGTGGACTTTATTTGAGTTTGAATTAGATTCCCTTGCAGAGTTATTGCTTCGCACACTCCATTGCCCTTTAATGGATGTGAGTGGATGTATGTTCAGATGGCTGCTTGCCTCCAGTTTGAAAGTGCAATTTAAGTGGATTGGTTTGGAAGTATGACCAGTTACCATTGCTGGTGAGTGTTCCAAGTTTCTATGGAGACAACTGATCTTCATGTGTTACATATTGGCCCCAAAGTATGAATGAGTGTGTGTGTGGAGAATATACATAAGAAGGTATGTTAAATAAGTTGCTAAAAACTATGGTGTCCTGTGCTGAACTCCAATATGGTATAATTCTTAGGAAGGGCAGAAAGAAAGGTCCTTAGCTTTTCAAGTGCCCTACCTCCTTGGCAACTCACAATTTATGCCACTCATGGGAATTTGGCTACAAGACTGTGCCATTTAATTATTCAGTCCACTGCATGTGACTGGAACATCCCCAAATAGTAGTATAAGTGTATACATTTGTTTCCCTTCTATGTAAAAGAAATTTTCCAGGGATAGAAATTTCAGGACCAGTGTGAACAAAGGTGCTAGGGACCCAGACTCATGCCATTTTTCTCCTAAATCATCTTAGCCTCTGCCTCCCTTTCCCAAGGACTCCCTTGTGTTCCAAAATGGCTACCAGAGCTCCAGCCATTCCTATTCTAGGCAATGAGATAGAGGAAGGGACAAAAAATAAGGTGCTAATGCATAAAAAGGTATATACCAGCTGGCTCCTAAGCCAGAAGCTGCCACTTAGCATCTCCTCCAAATAGCTCACTGGCATGAACTTAGCTACATAGCCATGTAGAGGATGCAGGGGAACCAGGGTCACACAACCTTTGTCCTGGGCAGCTATATACTTAGTTTAAGGATGAAGAGAGAAAGAATTTTGGAGTGAGGAGCCAGTGGCCTTTCCCATAATGATATACTAAGTGGGATGATAATTGAACTGAATCCTTAGTTTATATACTGAATACAAATTCACTTTGCAGTGGCTTCAAGATTTTTTGGAGTAATAAAATTGTTCTGGAATCAGTAGTGATGGTTGCATGATATGCTGAAAACCACTGACGTCTCTACTTTATTTTTTTATTAAATTTTTTAAACGTTCATTTATTATTGAGAGACTGAAACAGAGCGTGAATGGAAGAGGGGCAGAGAGAGAGGGGGAGACACGAGTCCAAAGCAGGCTGCAGGCTCTGAGCTGTCAGCACAGAGCCCAGCACAGAGCTCAAACCCACGAACCGTGAGATCATGACCTGAGCCAAAGTTGGATGTTTAACCGACTGCCCAGGCACCCCCTGAAGTCTATACTTTAAAAGGGTGGATATCATGGTATATGAATCATATCTCCATTAAAAAAACAAACAAACAAAACTCTGGGGTCTGTGAAATTTTTCAATCTAAGACCAATGACACAGAGGCACAAATCTTTATTTCCCAGAACATAAGGAGGGTAGCTCAAAAGAGAGATCAAAGGCTATGACAACATGGCTCAGTGGTTCTCTTTGATAGATGGGGAACTGCCCCCATGCCATACTCCCTGCCTGGTGCTGAGTGTAAGGGACATGCAGGAGAATGGGTTGAGCTTTGGAGCAGCTAGTTGTGATTATGACAGTGACAAGTATGGCAATAGCAAACACTTCTCCATCAGACATTGGCTAAATTTGTTACATATATGATCATCATAATGGCAAACTCTTCAGTTAATATCAGGATAATCCTTATGAGGAAACTGAGGCACATACTGGTTAACTAACTTTTCAAGGTCACACTTCGTATACAGTAGAACCTGGTTTCAAATCCAATAGTCCGGCTTCGTGATCTATGCTCTTAACTGCTATACTACACTTACAGGCTTTCTCCTGCTATCTAAAGTCATCTCTCCCATTTTAAGGGAGAAGTCCCCTTCTTTTATGGGTTTTGTGATTTTTATAATATATATTTAAAATTAGATTAGATTATAGTTATTCAAGTTATTTTATTAACACTGGATATCTTCTGTCTCAAGATTGCCTCATTGATTTTCATACTCAATGCTGTCCTGAACTAACTAGGAGCATGAGGTCAATTATCAAGACACACACACACACACACACACACACACACACACACACACACACACAGTTGAAGAAGGTGACCTACTCTACCAGGCTTGTTTTTAATTAGATATGTAAAGCACATATTTCCTTTGTCTAACCTGATATGATGCAATAAGACAAATTTATTTAATTTTTCTTTTCTTCCAGATGATCCCATATGGTCCTTGTAAATGTATGGTTTGTTTTTGAAAGGCAAAGCATCTTTTTTTTTTTGAAAAAACATAGAAGTTGTTTGTAGTTTTCTGACCATTTAGGGTATGGATGTTTATTGTACTCTTATTTCTGTAATTAAACAATGCATGTAAGTTGAAAGAGTTTATTTTTGAGGCAGTTCAAAGCTTGGGCAGTTCTACCTTGGAGTAGAAATACGCTTTCAAAATGTATGTACATGGAATTCTTCTGTGTGTAATCAGTACACATGATATGTGCAACACAAACTAAAATCTGGAGAAACACATTTACAAAAGTGTAAATTTGACTGGGTTTCCCCTTTACGAGGGTGCTGCCTTATGAAGTAAGATATTTTTGTGTACTTATTGCTTATCTGATTCTACACCATTTTACTTACTCTATGACTATGTTAGGGCAAACATTAGGACAAAAATAGTCCAAATTTCATAATTGCAAAACCAAAAATCACACATAGGTATATGTAATCTCAATAGAAATATAGTAAAAGTATAGTTTTAATGGGAAGACAGTAAAAATCTTACCTGATTTTTTAAAGCTTAGTGAATATCCACTATCTCCAAAGAAAGAGAACGACTATTATAAACTTATAAAACTATTTTTGAACATGTGTATTTCAGAATTTATCATTTTTCCTACTCAAATACAGATGTGGTGGGTATAAGTGGGGCAGTCACACACTCAGGTGTGCAAAAGAGTGACTTTGGTTGCCTTTTGTAATCAAATTTCCTTTTTATTTTGTGTTTTATACCACCCCTGTCCCATTTATCCTGATGTAGAAGTTAATTTAGTCCCTTCTGGGTGAATTTAGTACAAGTTAGTGATTTGGGTCCAGGATTGTTTTTGTTGTATGTGCCCATCGCCTTGCCCCCATTCCCTGGGAAGCATACATAAATGCCACTGCAGAGAAGAGGGGAGAGGTGTATGATTCTAATCTGGCCCTTCACTCAGGGTCTTCTTCTTTTTTTTTTTTTTTCAATATATGAAGTTTATTGTCAAATTGGTTTCCATACAACACCCAGTGCTCATCCCAAAAGGTGCCTCCCTCCCACCCTCCATCAACCCTCAGTTTGTTCTCAGTTTTTAAGAGTCTCTTATGCTTTGGCTCTCTTCCACTCTAACCTCTTTTTTTTTTCCTTCCCCTCCCCCATGGGTTTCTCTTAAGTTTCTCAGGATCCACATAAGAAACCATATGGTATCGGTGTTTCTCTGTATGGCTTATTTCACTTAGCATCACACTCTCCAGTTCCATCCACGTTGCTACAAATGGCCAGATTTCATTCTTTCTCATTGCCACGTAGTACTCCATTGTGTATATAAACCACAATTTCTTTATCCATTCATCAGTTGATGGACATTTAGGCTCTTTCCATAATTTGGCTATTGTTGAGAGTGCTGCTATAAACATTGGGGTACAAGTACCCCATGCATAAGTACTCCTGTATCCCTTGGGTAAATTCCTAGCAGTGCTGCTGCTGGGTCATAGGGTAGGTCTATTTTTAATTTTTTGAGGAACCTCCACACTGTTTTCCAGAGTGGCTGCACCAGTTTGCATTCCCACCAACAGTGCAAGAGGGTTCCCGTTTCTCCACATCCTCTCCAGCATCTGTAGTCTCCTGATTTGTTCATTTTGGCCACTCTGACTGGCGTGAGGTGGTATCTGAGTGTGGTTTTGATTTGTATTTCCCTGATGAGGAGCGATGTTGAGCATCTTTTCATGTGCCTGTTGGCCATCTGGATGTCTTCTTTAGAGAAGTGTCTATTCATGTTTTCTGCCCATTTCTTCACTGGGTTATTTGTTTTTTGGGTGTGGAGTTTGGTGAGCTCTTTATAGATTTTGTATACTAGCCCTTTGTCCGATATGTCATTTGCAAATATCTTTTCCCATTCCGTTGGTTGCCTTTTAGTTTTGTTGGTTGTTTCCTTTGCAGTGCAGAAGCTTTTTATCTTCATAAGATCCCAGTAGTTCATTTTTGCTTTTAATTCCCTTGCCTTTGGGGATGTGTCAAGTAAGAAATTGCTACGGCTGAGGTCAGAGAGGTCTTTTCCTGCTTTCTCCTCTAGGGTTTTGATGGTTTCCTGTCTCACATTCAGGTCCTTTATCCATTTTGAGTTTATTTTTGTGAATGGTGTGAGAAAGTGGTCTAGTTTCAACCTTCTGCATGTTTCTGTCCAGTTCTCCCAGCACCATTTGTTAAAGAGACTGTCTTTTTTCCATTGGATGTTCTTTCCTGCTTTGTCAAAGATGAGTTGGCCATACGTTTGTGGGTCTAGTTCTGGGGTTTCTATTCTATTCCATTGGTCTATGTGTCTGTTTTTGTGCCAATACCATGTTGTCTTGATGATTACAGCTTCGTAGTAGAGGCTAAAGTCTGGGATTGTGATGCCTCCTGCTTTGGTCTTCTTCTTCAAAATTCCTTTGGCTATTCGGGGCCTTTTGTGGTTCCATATGAATTTTAGGATTACTTGTTCTAGTTTCGAGAAGAATGCTGGTGCAATTTTGATTGGGATTTCATTGAATGTGTAGATAGCTTTGGGTAGTATTGACATTTTGACAATATTTATTCTTCCAATCCATGAGCACGGAATGTTTTTCCATTTCTTTATATCTTCTTCAATTTCCTTCAGGGTCTTCTTAATCTCACTGGTTCTTGGTATAGATCAAGTCTATGGTCACTCAACAGGAGACTTGAGGTAAAGGGAAAGGCAGCTTGGACCTCCTACCAGTGGTGATCAAGCTCTGGATCCTTGCTACTAATACCTGCCAAGGTGTAAACTCATCCATCAGATTTCCAGTGAGAACCGTCCAGACTCGTCAATGTTATCAATCATTATCAGTGATGAACATTTTGACAGACCACCACGTTCTCTTTCCCTGAAAATCCCCGAGTCCTTCTGGAATCTAAAGGGTATTTTAGATGCTACTCTAGATCCAATGGAAATCAGAGTTGAGGGTGTGGACATAAGAGTTTGGAGTCTCTTTCATTCCTACATCCATATATCATGTTACCATTTCTCCTCTGGTCACCAAAACGGCATGAGGACTTTTGTCTGAAGTCTAATATTTCTTTCCACTGAGACAAAGTGGGCAATGCCTTTTTGTCTCTAAGATCCCCAAACTTAAAAATTAAAGTAAGGGTACACGCTGCCCTTTTTTCCAAGCAAGACTTTCTGGGGAGCAAGAAGGGCATACAGCTTCCAGAGACATCTAACTCTCTTGAATTCTCTCCATACTCAACCTTCTCAGCCTCTATAGAAAGGTCTCATCATATAGAGTTAGTTGGAGGAAAGGAGCATGGGGAAAAAATAATAAGCTAGACTATATCTATTATCAAATATAGATATTTAACAGGAGATTCAGCATTTGAATTTAGAATTCAGTAATTCAACACCTTCACTCTCTGGCCTGGTCTGATAATCTCTCACCTGAGATTAATGGCGACTCCATGTTTTGTGAAACAAATGGAGAAAAATCAATGAATACTTCAAAGAGTTATTCTACCCCTCTAACTTATGTGTAACACTCCGTAAACTAAACAAAACTGAACAAGTCTGACTAATTTACAGGTTGGTCGACTTTGTGCATATTTTCATTGCTTCGGTTGCAGTTTTAAAGATTCCTGTACTGTGAAAATTTCCATTATTTGAATTTGCACTATGGAATTAAATTTTACATAGTTGTATCAAGAACAAGCCAATTAAATACTTTGACTAGGGGAAAAACATTTTAATTATGATTTAAAATAAGAGGTACTTTTTCTCAGATAGGATTTAGTTATAAACTCTCCTTGCTGCCTTGTTTTCCCAGTACTGTCTACAAGAGGGTGAGATTATTCATCATCCAAGAATAATTCCTCGGTGGAATGAATGCTGGCAGAAATGATGGGCATTTGATTTTCTTTGAATAAATTCTAAAGGTCATTTCCCTTGCATACATTTCTTGTTCTCTGAATAAGTGTTCAAAAGGGGTTTAAAGTCTGATAACAACTTTGGCCTAAAATAGTTATGCACACTAAAAATGATGCATATGACCTCTACCTCATGATACCAAAGAAGGCATAGAGATCTGACCTTTAAACGCCTGGAAGAAGAAATTAATTTAAACAAGTTTCAGACTGGTTGGGTATAGTGAAAGAGGTAGAAATTTTCATCAAGTTTATCTAGGGTTGTTCAAGTATTTCCTACAGAGAACCTTTGCTTGGATTTTTTTTAATTACTAATATCAAAATATAAGTTTCCTATTTTCCAGGAGTCAGAGAAGAAGGACATCCATTTGCATTTTACCTACTGTTAGGGGCTTTCATCATAGCAAATACCTAGCCCTGACCTACTATAGAGGTTAGGCAGTTTTTAGTAACTGAGGAGTAGTCAGACAGAAACAGACTTGGCCTATTTAGTAACAAACTATTTTCATGTAGGAGTGGCAGTCAGTTGACCAGCATTTTCACAACCTGTGTGGAGAAGAAAAAAAATAGGAAGTAGCAGTGTTATTCCTTGAAAGTCATGATTTCTGGCTTGAGAACTCATTCATTTATCTAAAAATCACATACTGACTAGCCAGGAGATCCAGAACATGGTCAAGATTCAGAAAGTAATTAAAATGGGAGCCGTAAAAGTAGTAATTACTTACAAAGGCCCTTTGGTCTCTCATTATGGCTGTGTTACTCTAACTTTGCATTTGATTCCAAGTGGATTAATTGGCATAGCTATGGCTAACAGATTGTAAGGTAGCCCCGTTCCCACCTCCTGGGTGTTTATGGTCTCATATAATTCCTTCCCCTTAAGTTTGGGCAAAGCCAGTGAGTTGCTTCTTACCAACACAATATGGCAAAGGTGATAGGCTGTCATTCCTGTGATTATGTTACACAGGACTCTATCTTGCTAGAAGACTTACTTAAGAGGCTTGCTCTCCTTCCTGCTAGCTTTGAAGAGACAAGCTACTGTGAGTCCTACAGATACAGGAAGTGAATTCTTCTAACAACTTGAAAACCTCTGAAGTTGAGGCACCTGGGTGGCTCAGTTGATTAAATGTCTGACTCTTAATTTGGGCTCAGGTCATGATTTCATGGTTTGTGGGATGGAGGCCCAATTGTGGGATTGAACCCCACACTGGGCTCTGCACTGACATTGCAGAGCCTGCTTGGGATTCTCTCTCTGCCCTTCCCCTGCTTGTGCACATTCTCTCTCAAAAAAAGCTCGGAAGTGAACCCTTGCCCAAGTGAGCCACCAGATGAGAACCCAGCCCTGGCTAGCACTTTGTAGCCTTACAGAGGACCCAGCTAAGCCATGCTCAGACCTGCTGACCCCTAGAAACTATGAGATAATAAATATGTGTTGTGTTTAGGCTTTAAGTTTGTGGTGGTTTGCTATGCACTATAGCAAACTAACACAATTGCTTTCTTAAACTATAAAAGAGAGGTATCGATACTTGAATCAGGTACTGATAGCTACAAGAAAAGAGACAACTGACAAGTAATGAGACAAAATATATGAGAACATAAATCATACACAATATAAGAACAAAAGATATAATCTCAAAAAAAATCACATTGCTGCCTGAACCAATACAGCATAGAAACTAGGAGTCTTGTACACTAATATAATCTCTGAAAGCTTAATTGAACAAGAAATGACATTCATAGCTACGAATGAGTCCACAAACAGCAACATATCATGTAAGACACATTCTATTCAAGAAGGTAGTGATCTGTGTAATACAAAAATCCAAGTACCAAAAAAAAAAAAAATCATAATCATTGACATAGCATTGGATGTGTTTGACCATGGATCTTGGAATTATTTGATAATTTGGTATTTATCCTAGCATTCTAAGAGATCAAAGTAACAAAATACTCAAAATCAAAAACTTATAAATGCCTTTCTCACAATGTGATATGTCAGAATGCTTATAGAACCTGAAATGAGAATTTTAAGTTATAAATAAATACTTGAGCTTAAAAGTCAAGGATCACTTACTTCCACATAGCCTGTGGAGAGCATGGCCTCTGTTTCCAAGCTAGAATTAGTAACAATAAAGAATGCTGATAACGATATTGGGCCATGGGTTGGTTTGTCCCTTGGTGCAAAGAATATGAGAGGGAGGGCGGTTCCTTGGTTTATGGAAGAGGTAGTAAGGGAAAAAACTATCTAATACTTATTTAAAAGGCCCAAACTTGATGCACATTTATATAACTATGCTGTAAATCCACTTGAGGTTTATTTTTCATGGTCTTCTCTATGTCTCATGACGTTTAGAGTCAGAAGAGGTGGTACAAGTAAATGTTGGAAATGCCCTGGACCATGCAGAAATTTGAAGCCCTATAATCTGGGTTCAGCTCAAACATACAACGGTCATGCCACCCGTCTGGGATTTAGTGTCACCAGTTGTAAAATGGGGGTAATAGTCTCTACATAAAAGTAGATTATGCATCATCAACCCTTTTGATGCACTCTTTGTAGGAAAAAACATTTTTTTTGCAGTAACTTTGCAAATGGTATTGATTTCAGAAAAGAAAAAAAAAAAGAACTTGCCTAAAACATTTATGAAGCCCTTAAGATGAAAAGTTTTGAGAAGAATCTCTTCATGTAATTTGGGCATGTGTTGTATTTCGGCTTATAAAAGCACTTTTCATTGCAGATGATCATTTGACCTTCTTGGTTATTCTGGGAGGTTGGTATTATCAGCATGTCACGTCAACAGTGCTTCTTATTGCTTGTAGTATGTGCATGTGTGCACATGCACACACACACATTATTGATTAAAGGACAGAGTTGCGCCGTGTCTCGTAACTGGCGAATGGTGAAACCAGGACTGAGACCAGGCTTTTGACTAAATCCCATTCTAACTCTGAAGTACTTCAATGGAAGGACATCACTTACTTATGAGCAGAAGTAGTCATCCCCAGAGAGGAGAGGTGCTTCTGAGTCACCACACTGCCTTTTCATCAGCAACTGTGTCATGTTCCCACTCAGGGACTCACATCTGGAGAGATGCTGTACCTCACTCACAGGCTTAAAGGACTCCTCTCTGTCCATGCAGAATTCCAGGTAAAGAAGGAAGCCCTTGTCATCATCCTCTTTCTACTATTTCTGCTATTACTGGAGTCCGTTCCTCATAGAAGATGGTAAAAACATGGTCTTTATCCTTGCTTCTGGAGCCCTGACGCTAATTAACTCTCATTTAAAATATGGTTACTCTGTGAAAAAACCTATTAGATTCTAAACAGAGAACAAAGTTTAAACATGACCTGAACATATGTTCATATTGGGGACTATTCATTTTTAAAATTATATAAATATCTGAAGGGTTTAAGTTTCTAAATATAATAAGTAAAATAATAAGTTTGCACAACAGTGTATGTAACACAGCCCCTGTTTTGGACCAAAAAGGAAAAAAAATGTACATATCTGTGTACATTTATAGAAGCATAGAAGCATAGAGAAACATGAAAGGAGAGATAGTACATGAGAAAAGTTGGAACTTACTGATTTCTTTTTTTATATCTATATTTTTTCACTTGTAACAAGGATCAAATAGTAATTCTGTAATTTAAAATTGTCCAATAAATATAAAATAAGAAAGATGGATGAAAGAAAAGGAGAAAGGGAGAAGGGATGGAAAATGAGGAATCATTCTACAGCTGACAAGGACCTCATTTGCTTAGCTCATAGATATAATTTATATTGTTTGTCATTATGAAAGAAATAAGAATATATTGAATGTAATTAGGCAGTGTATTCATCCTGTACTTCAATAAATTGGTCTAAATGCCATTTATACATTTCTGAGATATCTATGTCTTATGTTATTGAAATTGAAGAACATGAGATTCTGATGGATACCGTAGAGTTTGTAAAATGTATGATAAAGCCATTCGATCATTTGTTCTTCCAGCCAGGTGCAGGGGGAGGGGCCCAGGATGAGCATGGTATGATCCCAACAAAAAATTAAAAAGACCTAGGAGATCTCATAGCTTGTGTACCAGGAATGATCCATAGTCGGCACTCTTATCACCTCTGCCATCCCTCCTCCCCTCTCCCGACCACCTTGTAGAAATATCTAATTGTGTTATTCTTAGTTAGTGAGTCAGAACGTCCTACAGGTTCTCCTCAACGCTAGTCATGAGCAGTCATAAGGGACTGGTTGGAATGGGCATTGCATCTCTAGTAGAATCATACTTCTCGAGAACTTAAAATATGTGGAGTCTTTCCGTTTGGCTTGTCACTTGTGGTTTCACACTGGCCCCTGAAAACATGAAGATGAATTTAACTGTGGATGAGAAAGGGGATGAGTAGGTGAACATCAACAGAATGCAACTTTTAGAGAATTTAAAGACTTGTTTTCAAGGCAAAATGTTGCAATAATTAGATCCGCCCCATTAGTTGTGTGTTCCTTTTTTGCCAAAGCTGTCCTAATGGATTCTGGTGACAAATTGTCAGGGGTATTGTAGAGGAGATTCATGGGTTAACCCTCCTTGGTGTTCTCACTGTGTCTTATACATATGCTTTATGGTTTCTTTATGTCATTGTTTCATAATTATTTATCTGCTTATTTGCCTATCACCATGATGATTAATTCATTGAACACAGCTATGAGCGAGGCAGCCCTGAGCGCTGTTAGCATGTTTTTTTTTTCACTTAATATTTGCAATAAGAGTATAAAGCAAAAATGAACTCTCTTTGACAAGTAAGGAAACTGAGGCATAGGAAGGTTAAGTAACTTGCTTAAATCAGTATGTTAGCAACTTTGCTCTCTTTACCACTGCACGGTACAGTTTCCCAAGACAATTAGCAGCTGA
Source organism: Felis catus (assembly GCF_018350175.1). NCBI lineage: Eukaryota > Metazoa > Chordata > Mammalia > Carnivora > Felidae > Felis > Felis catus. The sequence goes on from NC_058380.1 coordinate 43,074,327, forward strand.
GTGATGCTTGGATGAGAATGGTAATAAGTTTGAGTAAGTGGGAAAAGCTGTCTCTTAAGTAAATCATTTCTATTTCCCACCAGCTAATTGGAGACAGGCGTTAAGAGGAAGGAATTAGTTCCACTCCACAGTTGCCAGGCTGAACTGTGTATTGCCTCCAACAGAGGTGGGGGTGAAAAGCACAAGAACATTGTTCTAATTGAGATCTTGGAGGAAATTGCTCTTGAAATGGCTGTGAATAGCCATCCTGAAGATTGATTTGATATAATTTCATTAACTCACAAAGCATAATTATTAAGTAAATTTTGCTGTTGTAATTGACAAAGCAGCAAACTTCCCAGTTGATTTAAGCTTGCTCTATAGTAGATGAGGTGATGTCTAGGTAAGATTTTTCTTAAGTTAACTGCCAACCAAATACAAGTCTTTTTATCAAACCAGGTCCTGTAAATCTAAGTCTTTTTCATGTAACTCCAAAGGACAGGTTTGAAACCCCTTTTCCCCCTAATTTAATTTTTATTTTTAAAAAATCAGTAAAACGTTACAGATATGATATATAGACGTATATTTCTCATTTCCCATGTACACAGTTTCCTATGACTGTACAGAGTAAAAGCCTGATATTAACTAATTTCTGTCAGGAAATAACTCTTTAAGCTCTCAGAATTACACATGGCTTCTCTATCGTAGAACTGTTTGACAAGATATGAATTTTCTTAACTTCTCAAGTTTCTTTTTTTTTTAATGCAGGCTAGTTTGTGGACTTTTAAACTTTCTGAGAACCACCCTTTGAAAGGTTTTGTACCCTCTCTCTACCAAGTATTATTCGATAAATCATTCTCAACAACTATGTCAAATAAGCATATTAGTCTATGTGTTATATTTAAACAGGCCTATTAGACTGGCTGCATTTTGGCAGTGTGCCCAATTAAAGGTTGTCATAATGAATCTATCTAGAACAGGAATGAGCCCGGTCAGGTTTCAAATAAAATGTCTGTTTTTGTATAAGTAACCTCTGAGGAGACCCAGCACTGCAAATTGCATAACGTGATATAACAGTCACAGAAGCTCAGAAATTCAGGAAAATTAAGTGCAGCATAGTCTTCCAGCTATGTCATAAATTAATCAAAATGGTTTAGTGTCAGGTTTGGCTTTTAAATTCCAGTGAATAAGAAGACAGCTTATTTTCATAAGGATATCATGATGTGTATGTGTATTTTAAGTGAAATGTTATATGAATGGGTTACGCTTGTCCAACCAACTGCTCTTAATCCTTGACCATTTAAATGGAAAATCCATCTAAGCTGACTTTATTCCATGGAAGTCACTTTTCAGTGGGGGAGATTAGGAGCTGTCATTGTGACCGGCACACTCTTGCACTTGATACAGAGGACTGTTATTACGTCTGTCTGAATTTTGTCCTTTATTTTGTTCATTAGAGTGGCTATTTCGACCAGATTTCAAGCCCGGCTTTTATTGATTGTTCCAAACAGGGAGAGAATTCAACTATTTACAAGATAAGAATTGATTTCTAGCCCTCAGTCTAGAGACAGCTTCCTCCAGATTTGAACTCATTAAAGAAATCATGAGGGTACTCCTTAAGAAGTGTAATCGTTATTTGAAATTTGACCAAAAGCATTCTTATTTCATATTACTTTTTAAAATACATTTATTTTATTTGGTTTTCCCTAACCCATCTCTCTGGTTTAACAAACTGCTTGTTCTTATCAGTGTTTGTAAATGGGAGACTGGGAAGAACAGTTCTGACCATCGACCACGAGATGGCGCTATGTCTTTGCCATTCCAGAGGAGTGGCTTGGGCTCTAACCCACCCCTAAGCAAACGAGCCCATGCTTTTTCTTGTTAACCTGCCTGCAGGTGTCAAAATAATCCAGATTTCCACATGAGATCTGGGCTGATGTTACAAATAAGCAGATGAAAATTATCCTCTTATAATAGTTTTTACAGTGGTAAAGGGAACAGGAGAGGACTCCAAAAGAAATATTTAGGTCATATATTTCTACTGGAAGGTGCCAGTTAGGGACTGGGTTCAGTGAGGAATGCTTATGAATAGGCCTTGATATTTTGCCTGGGTGGCTGCCCTCCAGGCACTCATCTGGTCTGACAGATGGGGGATGAGGGGAAAAGGAATCAGTTTGTGTGCTGGCCCCTCCCCCACCATGCACCCTCTGTTCTAGTAGGACCTTCTATTGATATGCCTCAGAACCCCGAAGTCCCTGCTTTCATCAGGCCCTCTCCTCCCCTCCAGGCTGAGGAGGACGGGGCTGCTTTTTGTTGGAAGCCCAGACACCGTGGCTTGAAGACTGGTGTCATCACTGCCAACAGAGAGCACCCAGCCTGCCCACTCTTTCCCTTAATCCTTGGAGATGCAAACCTCAGTAAGGGAGCCTGGCAGGTTCAGCCCACAGCCTGGAGAAAATGGCCTGTTACTTGGGACAGGCCAGGGCCTCTTAGCTGTTCATCACAACCTCGAGTTCCAAAAAAGGTTTTTAAAAACTCTGGCCGTGGCAGGAAGACTTCTTCGTTGAATCTAATTACTAGCTTAAAATGCAACTGCCAGCCCAGAGACCCAGCTTCCATGAATTTCCCGGCCTGCTTATTAAGATGTCACTTAAGACAGCAAATAATTGTGGTAACTGGCATCAATTCTTAGAGGGCTTTGTGAGGATTATTATTCCAGAGACTTGTCTTTCCTGAAATGTTTTATTATGCCCATGTTCTGTCTCCATTTCTTGAGGTTATAATACCACATTCGAAGAGCGGTTTTGAAAGAAGACAGTTATAAAGGGGATTCTTAGGATCTTGCAATGGAATTTTTATTGTTGTTTTAGTCATAATTGCACGACTGACCCCATGTTCAATGCAATTAAGATCTGCTTGTGATGAAGAGCGCTGGGTATTACAGTCGTGATGTTTAATGTTGATGGTTTAGTCTTTCCTGAAAGTGGCAAATTTTTAGCGGTTCTTTTGTTTTCTCATCTTTATGTCTTTATGTTTAAAATTAATTAAGTCTTTAACTTTTCTAATAGGAATACTTGGACTCTTGGTTGCTGCCCTTTTTCCCCTATCTACTCTTACAATGGTGTATTCTATTTCATCCTTCTATATTTTATTTTTTTTTTAATTTTTTAATGTTTATTTTATTTTTGAGAGAGAAAGAACATGAGCAGAGGAGGGGCAGAGAGAAAGAAAGGCACAGAATCTGAAGCAGGCTCTAGGCTCTGAGCTGTCAGCACAGAGCCCGATGTAGGGCTCGAACTCATGAACTGTGAAATTATGACATGAGCCGAAGTCAGACACTTAACAAACTGAGCCACCCAGGCACTCCTAGCCTTCTATACTTTAATAAACCTAGAACGGTGTTTCTAGTACAGCCTGTTTCCTCAGACTTTGTTATTGAAAAGGCCACCACTTGGAGTACATCAAAAAGACTAGATTCTAAAGCGAGTTGTGCTCTGATGTGGGCAAGAACTGTTTTTATTTCAGTTTCTTCAAATCCACTAAAATAACATGAAGGTGACTGTGTGAATTATGATTATTAACAGATCAAATGTAATACAACTTGAATATATCATGGGGTCGCCCAGACGTTCATCTCGTCATGCGTGTCTAATGATGAGGAGAATATAGAACTCGTTGATCCTCTTGTGACTTAATTTTTATAATGTTTTTTGGAAAAAAAGACGACCTTGGAAGCTATGGTATTCTTCAATGCTTTTCCATGGTAAATGATAGTGACCTATGGTTCTTGGAGAGGACGTTTCTAAATTCCTTTCACTTGTATAATTTATGAACCACTTCAATGTGTAGCACTACATTTTTACTAGACTACGAAAACATTAAGAGGATTGTTTTGAAGAAGAATTGATACAGAAGAAAACAGGAAAACAAACAAAAGCACTCTGTGCATTGTTTTAAAGAAAGGTGGAAAAAGCTTGGCTCCCTTAGAATGTTTATATACCTGTAATCCTAAGAGATTTCATTTATTCAGTGTGTATTTATTAAGCAGCTTTTGCCTCAAGCATTGTACTAAACACAAACACTCAGAATAGGTTATTTCTGCTTTCTATAATTCCTATTCTAATCTTAGATGTAACATACGCAGGAATGATCTAACCATGGGAATTGAGGATGTAACAAATATTTAGACATGTGCCAAAGAAATTAAGGAAGAAAAAGATCAGCGGCCAGGGAGTCATTGTGTCAGATCTGGACTGCCTTTTCCAGGGTTTCTTGTTGAGCAAAATAAATAAAGCTGCTGTTGTTTGGGTTTTATATTTCTCTCAGAGCACATTCCCAACAGATTCAAGCTATTTTCCAGACTATTCAAACCTCAAGGTGAGCATGGTCTTCAGTTGTTGAAAATTGTTTTTAAAAGATCTTGTGAGTTGGGAGATGAAGACAGATAACTAGGAGTTAACGATGACCTCGTCCCAAGTGGGTTGGGATACTGGTGAAGGCTCCCAGAAACAGTGTTATGGGAGACAAAGCAAGAGGACCCAGGGACACAGACTATGCAGGATGGAAGGAATAGTGATGAGCAGTTCCAGTTTCCAGTGGGGTGATATGCCTTCGCCAGTTAAGGAGCTGCTAGGAAAACCTTCTTTGCCTTGGATGAAGGCCCCCCCACCCCTGCTCCTACACACCATCCCCATTCTTTTTGCTTCCTATTAGATTTCAGATGGCACTCTAACATCCAAATGTGGATGAGAGGAAGTAGAAGGAAGAAGTTCCAAAAAAATAGAAGAATCAATAGAAAAATGGAAAGAAAATCAGAGTTACAATTTGCCACATACATCAAATGAAGGAGCAGGCCTGTTTGCATAGCGTTCTTACATAGCAACTGATTGAGACCCCCAGTATGGGATTTGAAAAGCAGTTCTGTGTGTGCCTTAACCTTGGGAGTTTGGTGGGGAGGACTAAATACCCCTCTTCTTTTCCTTCCAACCCCTTAATGTTTCAATACCTATATTAAAATTGCTTGTACTCACTTAATTTTTATCGTTTTTAGTTTGAGAATGGAGAATATGCTATTTCCATACTTGCCCCCTTTACAATACACTGCATTAAAAATTTTTTTAATGTTTATTAATTTTTGAGAGAGAGAGAGACAGAGACAGAGAAACAGTGTGAGTGGGGTGGAAGGCAGAGAGAGGGGGAGACAGAGAATCTGACCCAGGCTCCAGGCTCTGAGCTGTTAGCACTACGAGATCATTACCTGAGCTGAAGTCAGATGTTTAACCAACTGAGCCACCAAGGCACCCCAATACAATACATTTTTAACAAATGTTCATTTTGTTTTGAGAGAGCACAAGTGAGAGGGGGACAGAGGATCTGAAGTGGGTTTTGCGCTGACAGCATTGAGCCTGCTGTGGGGCTTGAACTCACGAACCATGAGATCATGACCTGAGCTGAAGTCGGACATTCAACAGACTGAGCCACTCAGGTGCCCCATCAATACACTGCATTTAATAGTATTCTACAATTAGCTGCCGTATGCCGTATGCTTGTTATGGATAATAACAGCAGCCATAATAATAATAGAGAAGAGCTATTGGATTTGGCTAGGAAAAATGTGATTGATAAGCTGGTGAAGAGGGTAATTGGAGCAGTAAATAAATTGTAACTGGGAAAAAAAGAATAAGGTGCCAAGGAGTGAGGTGTGTGGGAGGAAAAAAGAACTTAGAACCATTCATTTGAACTTAGGTACAGAAATGATGACCTTAGACTCCTTCGTAGACCAAGGACAAAAGAGAAATAAACCCTGATCCAAAAAAGAAGTGACAGAGAGTCAGATGATTTTTTCAGTAAGAGATTTGGACATATTATAAGCCAGAAGGTATACTAGGGAAGAGATTCAAAATGTTGGCAGGGGAGCAAATGGTTAAAATAGAAGGAGGTGAACAGAATAGAAATTGAGCAAAGCAGCAAGTGTACCTTCCAAGGCACTGTTCTCTCCCTCTGACCCTACGCATCTCATGGCCCCTTCTACTGATCCCGCTACTTGGGCTGGTAACAATGTTGAAACGTTTTGCTTTCCCCCCCTACCCCAAATGGATGGGGCCTGATGAGGGAGTAAGCAGCATTAGCTCATGGTATTAGAGAGTTCTGAAGAACAGTAGTCTTGCTTTCCCCACCACAGAGGTCACCATCCGCATCCTCTTTCTTCTCCATGTTTTTCCATCAGCCCCGGCAGTGTGCATACCTCATGCCCTGGGTGTCAGGGACTTTGCAAAATTAACGTTGCTATTGGCCCCAGCACTTGAGCCAAAAAGGCAAAGAAAAACTAGGGCTTCTTTTATCCTGCTGCTTTACTCTTCCTTCCTCAACCTCCCATTCTATGCTGTCCACACAGACTTGCCTTATCCCCAAGTTTGCCAGTTTGTGTTCTGTTTACTTGCTGCCAAGTCTGCATTTTCTAGGATCCTCTTAGTAAGGGAATCATCCGATTAAAGTTCTTGACTCTAACAGGTGGGTGACACATGAGCTTAATCTTCTCAGGAGTTACTGGCTTCACCAAAAAATGACATTGCTACCTCTTCATAATGTCTACGTTCAGAATGCATAGAATGCTGGTAACCAGTTCGTCCTTTTAAAATAATAGTACCTATAAATTGTGAGGATTAAATTAAATAATACAAACATTTTGCTGCCTGGCATATAGGCAGGCACCATGTAACAAAAATTAGCTGTTATTACTTCTTTTATGTTGTTTATTTTTGGAGCAAGGGGGTTTTAGCCACTTTTATCCATCAAGGAATAAAATAATATAGTCTGCATACTTGAGTTCACCAGTTCTTCACCACTGGAGTGGGTCTGTCCTCCAGTAGTCTGTGTCGGTTTCTTTCTGTGGGACAGATAGCATTCAAGCCTTGCCTTTGGTGGTAGGGATCAAGACTGCCCCTGGGAGGGCCTTCTACCTGCCAGGCTGCATGATGCGAGGTGTGTTTACTCCTGATTTCATTCATCTTCCTGCCAACCTAAAACACAGGTCACCACAGCTTCATTTTAGAGGTAAGGAACCAGGGTCACGGAACTAAGTGACGCACTAGTAAGTAACAGGATTGGGAACAAACACACCTTGTCTGATTCCACGTCTCGCACTACTTCTAAGGACATGGTTGAAAGTTGAAAACATGGTTCTGAAGAAGTAATGATGTATCACACAGAGACATTTCTCCGAGTGGTGTTTACTTCGGCTTTATAGTTTCAAAACAGCTAGTACTTATTGTCTTTGTTTGATAGCTAAATCCATCACTGTAAAACAGTTTATGTACTGGCAAATGCCATGAACCGTAAGTCTTATTGGTAATGGGCATAAAGACATTAGCTTCACACTTGAAAACTTGTTTATCTTAATGTGCTTTTAAGCTCTATTTTCTCTGCTATAATGGAAGTCGTAGGTTCATTTGGTAAGATGTTTAACAAGTTGTTAGTTCGATGTCCATCTAGGGTGATTTTCTCCACATATTTCTCGTTTCATTCTTGGAAACTATGTTAGCTTATTCACATCGTCCCATAAAAAGTTAAAACCATGGTTTTGAGCTTTAGAAGGAAAAAAAACCCATTTCTATATCACTTCCCCCCCAGCACTTGAGCCAATTTTCTATTTTCTATTTAGGACAATTCAAATACATTTGTATATTTTAGGACACTAAACATAACCTGCCCTCGGTCAGAGTTTTGTAACAAAACTGGAAACTCAGGGATTTTTGCCATTCACCTGCAGTGTAGTTCGTTCGGTTACACTTTGTGTCAAGTGAGAGTTCACCAGATTTGCCTCCTCCTTCCAAATACCTGCTCCCAAGCCAACTGCTCCAAGATAAATTCATTTGTCTGGGAAATACATGAGCTATTCATTTAAGTAACTTAAGCAATAACGTAAGGTTATTTGTATTTTGAGGTGTGTGCATGTGCACATGTGTGCTTTATTATTTCTCTCATTATAAAAAAATGAATTCCTGAAGTTAGATTTCTGGGAAACTAAGCTCAGAGATACTAATGAAATAGATGTATTCAGGCTCAATTGTAGAAACTCAGCCATTGAAGCCAACCAGAGTAGATGGGCCACCTTGCAGATTCCCTGGTAAAATTTTAGGGAAAACAACCCAGTAGGGTAGGGATGCGGAATTCTGAAATATGGAAAAATATTTGCACGAGTGATTTAGAGATACTTTTGCTAAAAACTTACTACAAAACATAAGTGAATGTTTAGCTTCAGTTTCTTCAAAGGTCAACATCTCTCTAATTTCTCCCTTTAAAAAGTCTGCAGGTATCATTGAAATATTGGTTGGTATTCATATATTATAATAAATGTTAATTTTATTATAATAAATGTTAATTTTATTCTACCTTGAGAACTAATATCCCAAACCCCTAAAAGTTACACCAAAGGAAACAAGCTATTTGTTGGTCTGTAGCATCACTTGACTTAGGGGTAGCAAAGATGGGTTATTGTACACATCACTTGACTTTGAATGGTATACTATAGTAATTGTTTACTTGGGTTATGTATTGTACCTCTCATGCTTTCACTCTTCAGGGAAACAATGGAACAAAAGAATAGAGTACTGCTTCAGGGCACGGTTTCCAAATGAGTTATGTTGAAGTTAAAAATGAATCGGTTCTATGTATATAAAAATAATCACACATCTCTTTTTCCTCTTCTTCATGTGATCCTAGCAACAGAAACATAAGGTAAATAAAATAGAAGAGCTAATTAAGAAGGAGCAGTCACATGTCCTCCTTTAATGTACACTTTTTATTGTCCAGAAATAAACATGGTGGCCCATAGAAGTATATAATTTGCATGAGTTAGAAACAAAATTATTCTGTCTGATGCTGGACTTCTAGTCCTCACCTCTGCTGATCTTTTGCAACACTGAGAAACTTGTTCAAACTCTGAATTATTTAATCTGGAAAAAATCCTCATTGCGTCCCTCTGAAAATTCACCTATGTTGCTTGGTGTTCTTTAACTCGTCAGTGTTTTTTTTTTTTTTTTTTTTTTTTTTTTTTTTTTGACTGAAAGCATAGACAGTTTATCAAATGGTGTTTTGGAGTTTGAGAAAAGAAATTGATTTCCCACAGAGAGTAAAGTTTGGTCCAGAAATGAATTCAGCACATTGGCCTTTTAAAGGAAATGCTTGGCTGTATCCATTTGGGAATCTCCTTGAGCAATAAATTTGATGATTTAGGCATGTACCTTCCAGTGTGTCTACTGTGTTGGATGATGTTGAGTTATCTCTGATTAAGGGGAGCATGCTTCGTTATGCTAAGTTGCTTTCATCATTATTCATTTTTTAGCTGCTTTCATGTATTCTCCTGATATTCTCACATTAATAATAGGAGTCAACTTGGATTTTGCCAAATATTTTTGGAAGCTTCCTAAGAACATTCCTCTTTCACTTTTTCTCTGCCCCTTCTTTCCCTACTAAAGACTGTACAATATTACGTCCTTAGGAGGAAAAATGGACTCAAAACCTTTCATCTTGTTTTATCGAGGTAAGAGCAGAGATGTAAGGGGCTAGCCCTATATGTATCTAAAAACTAATTAAGTCATAGGAAGAATGCCATTTTACTCTGCTCTAGTCTTGTTCTTATAGTGTAATATGTAAGAGCATGGGGCTTGGATCTGGGAGGCATCAATATGAATCCTGACTCTGCCACTTGTTGACCTTATGTCTTTGGATATGTTATCAAATGTACTGACTCTACTTTCTCCATCTGTGAAATAGGAATAATAATACCCATATCATTGTTTGCTTTAAGAATTCATTGTGGAAAATATAGATGGAGCAATCAGTATTACCTGACATGTATTAATTTATGAAAGTGGATTTGCCTTCTTTTAAAATTTCACACATTAAATTGATACACTTTTTAAATAGACTATTTTAGAAGAAAATCATTCAGTATGACTTACCATGACCATCTTACTCAGGATTCTGATTGTAAGTGTTGTGTAATTTGCAGTGATTGTCATGATAAATGAAATAAGTAGGTTATAAATAAATAGATGAAATCCATTCACTTTCCAGACAAACTTGACGCTATGGAGGAAGAATGTTAGTGTTGATTCAGATAGAACTGGCTTAAGGTTTTGCTTCAAGATATTAAACCTTTGTGACCAAGAGAAATTTAATTAGTTTCCTTGGTTTCTTTAATGTAAGAGAACAAAAAAGATAAAGCTATATAAAACTAATCTGTTTTGAAGGCTATATATGTTAAATACTTAAACTAGTGTTTGGGACTTCATATAGAATTCAGTTAATGTCAGTGTTCTTTCAATACATCTGCTCAGTCTTCAACGGAGCCTGTATACAATCCTACAAATGATGATCCCTGAAATATTTTAATTATCTTTCAAGTTGGTCCCTTCATTGGACTTCATCTATTGCTTCCTAAGCCCATACGCCCACTGGAATGTTATTCTATCTCCTATCTCCATTCCCAATCTGAAGAGATTTTCTCATTTTTTGACTGCTGGTGATTTGTAAGACTTTGTAAGACTCCTAAGCCTCCTTACTTATCATCATATCATACATCATATCAGATGGGCCCATATGAACATCTAAAGATTGATTTGCCAGAAGTCTTCTATTGCTCAGCATGATGTGTTTGGGTTCATCCAGAAATTTATAAAGGAGGAGAATCTGTTGGCTATGATAATGCAAATGGTGTCCAAAGTCTGCAATCTGACTGCCCTGATGATAATTCTAGCAGAAGACTTGAGGGGCATCATCTGTTCAGACTTGTTTGTTTGCTCTAGAGTAAGCTTTTGAGAACATCCTCTGCTCATTTTTATCCACTATATAATGTAGCACTGGGGTAACGAACGTGATTGGGTTGATACTAGAATTGGGCATTACAATAGACAAAATGCCATAAGCATAATTATACTGAAGTCATTGCATAAGGTTCCCATGGATGAAGGAAAATAGAACCAAATCCACAGTGGAGCCACCAACATGAGCTGTGGACATGCCTTGAATCTTGTCACAGGGCTCTCTTCCAAAAAGAGATCAAGCTCAGCCTCATTTTGTTATTGAGAGTGACAGAATTATTGCCTCGGGTGGCATATAAACCCTGATTTTACTCTTTTAAAACAATTAAAAAGTCATCAAAAGACTTTAAGCATCAGTTGTAAGGATACATACTTACAGTACTCCTAGAAATACAATTTACCAGTTTAATTGATCTAATAAAGGTAAAAATGAAAACACACAGTAATTTCTTAGGATATGATTTTATAGTTCTCAGAATTTGTATTTGTAAAACAAACTTATCTTTTATCATTATACTTTTAAATAAATACAATAATTCTGTTTTGAATTAGCCCCAAAAAAAGATCTTCCAGTGTCACTTATATTTCATCTCTGTTAGATGTTTTACAGTTACTGGGTTTGATTCTTTTATAAATTATTATTAAAGTTATTATAATACTATTGACTATATTCCTTATGCTGTACATTACAGCCCCATGGCTTAATTTATTTTGTAATTGGAGGTTTGTACCTCTTAATTCTGTAGTTTGCCTGCCCCACTGCCAACCCCCCCCCCCACCCCGGTAACCAATGGTTTGTTTCTTACATCTGTGAGTCTGTGTCTGTTTTGCTTATTTGTTTTTTGATTTTTGTTTTTTTAGATTCCACATATAAGTGAAATCATATGGTATTTGTCTTTCTCTGACTTATTTCACTTAGCATAATACTCTCCAGGTCCATTCATGTTGTCATAAATGGCAAGGAAGGTTTCACTCTTTTTTTATGGCTGAGTAATGTTCCATTGGGTATATATATCCCACATCTTTATCAATTCATCCATTGATGGACACTTAGTTTGCCCCCATATGTTGACTATTATCAGTAGTGCTTCAATGAACATAGGTATGCATATATGTCTTTGAAGTGGTGTTTTTGTTTCTGATAAATACTCAGAAGTAGAATTGTTGGATTGTATAGTAGTTCTGTTTTTAATTTTTTTTTTTTTGTAATTGGCTGCATCAATTTAAATTCCCACCAAAAATGCAAAGTATAAGAAAGTGATCCTTGTAGCAAAAGTCTTTTGCATGTAGGTGCCCCATTTTCCAGCACCATTTATAAAAAAGATTGTCCTTTTCCCTGTTGTATATTCTTGCTTCCTTTGTCATAGATTAATTCTATCATATCTATATCTATATCTATATCTATATCTATATCTATATCTATATCTATATCTATATATGGATCTCTCTATATATATATGGATCTATTTCTCAGATCTCTATCTGTACCATTGATTTATGTGTCTGTTCTTGTGCCAATACTATACGGTTTTATTACTATACCATTGTAGTATAGTTTGAAATCAGGAAGTGTGATGCCTCCAACTTTGTTCTTCTTTCTCATGATTGCTTTGGCTCTTCAGGGTCTTTTGTGGTTCCATACAAATTTTAGAACTCTTTATTCTACTTGTGTGAAAAATGTCATGGGTATTTTGATGGTGATTGCATTGAGTCTGTAGATTGCTTTGGGTAATATGGACAATATTCAACAATATTAATTCTTCCAATTCATGAGTACAGCATATCTTTCCATTTATTTGTATTTACATTTATTTATTATTTATTTATTTATTTATTTATTTATTTATTTATTTATTTATTTACTGTAAGTTTTTAGAGCACAGGTCTTTCACCTCGTTGGTTAAATTTAGGGGCTTAACTCTTATGTTATCCTTGAGAGATCTGAGGCATGGAAGGGTCAGGAAATAGGGTTAAGCTCCCAGAGAGAAAAACAGATTGAGATCTGTCCATCAAGATCTCTCTGGCTCCAAAGCCTGTGCTCTCCCAATACCCCATGCTCTTCTGTGCTGTGAATTCATTCACATTTTCTGGAGCAAGTAAATACTAGCATTCTCTTCTGAAATTGTAAGTCTCGTGAGATTTAGTGTCAGGAGGCTTCTCTTCATAAAAGCCAAGTTCTCAAATTTTTACATGGAAACATCCCAGCATTAGGTTCATGATATCTCATTACTCACTAAGGATCACCTTTCACTGCAGAAGCCAAAAGTTGGAACCTCTGGCCAGGAAGGTGTCTGTAAGAGGCTGATATACGTTTTGTCCTTGACCCCTGTCTCCTTTGATTTGCCAGGTATACTATTCGATTTACTTTCTCAGAGCTGTACAGGTGATTGACATACGGCCAATTTTGTGGGGTGTCCTGGAGTGTCTTTCTGGCTGAATCCTGTATTGTCTTCTTTTTTCCTATCTCAATTTCCTTTCCTCCTTTCCCAAGCTGCTTTCCTTTATGAAGCTCTTTGTTTTCTTTCGATTTCATCAAGTTCAAATATTATATTTTCTAATTATTGTATGTTGTTCCTTTCATCTCCATGCTCCTGAAACAATGTGTAGACTTCTAGTCCTGCATTCACCATATGGTGTCACAACTATCTGTTTACCAGTGCCTCCTTTTAACCTGCTTTATGCATTCTTATATCCCCAGCTTATAGACACTAAAATTATATTTGTCTACTCTTTGTTAAGAATATGGGGGCGCCTGGGTGGCGCAGTCGGTTAAGCGTCCGACTTCAGCCAGGTCACGATCTCGCGGTCCGTGAGTTCGAGCCCCGCGTCAGGCTCTGGGCTGATGGCTCAGAGCCTGGAGCCTGTTTCCGATTCTGTGTCTCCCTCTCTCTCTGCCCCTCCCCCGTTCATGCTCTGTCTCACTCTGTCCCCAAAATAAAATAAAAAAAAAAAAAATTGAAAAAAAGAATATGAATTCCTTGAAAAAAGAAGCCATGTTTACTTATTTTGTGCCCTAACTTTTCCTTAGCTGGTGCTTGACTATCTTAGATAGTAATTTGGAGTTGATCCCCAAAGTATCTAGAAATCTCTTGAGCTGGATGAAATTAATCCTGGAGGAAGCAGAAGGAAGGGAAAGCAAGAAGGTGAGAGAAGGAGAGAGGAAAAAGGAAAGGAGAAGAGAAAAGGAAAAAAAGATTTCAAGAATATTGTCATAATAACAATAGTATCAATTATTGAGTTCTTGTTAGGTTATTGGTCCCATAGTGCACTTTACAATACAATAGCTCATTCAGTTCTCTCACTCACCATGTGAGATAAGTACTATTTTACAGGTGTAAAAACTAAGCCTTGAGTTCAGTAACTGACCTAAAATTACCCAGCTAGTGGCCAAACTGGGATTAGATAGTTCACTACCACTCTATTCAAGAATAACTAGTGTGGGGCTCCTGGGTGGCTCAGTGGATTAAGTAAGTGTCTGATTCTTGATTTTGGCTCAGGCCGTGATCTCACAGTCATGAGATTGAGTCCTGTGTGTGCGTGGAGCCTGCTTAAAATTCTCTCTCTGCCTGTCCCCCACTCCTCCCTCCCTCCCTCTCTCTCTCTCTCAAAAAAAAAAAAAAAGTAGTGTATGCCTAAATATGCAACACAATGTGGCCCTACATTATCTTCATATTGCAGGGTTCTCCCACAGCAGAGGCTAGGAAGTTAAACTTCTTCTTTTTTTTTTTTTTTTTTTTTTTTTTAAGAAGTTGAACTTGTTAATGCTGATGAGAAGTTGCATTCATAGCCTGGTGCTAGTCCTTTTAGCATGTCCTGATAACATGTGTTTCACAGGCTAACTTTTTATCTGGCTTCAAATCTGTGTGCTCTTTTCTGATGTTCATCCTTTTTGAAAATTTCTGTTCAGTCCATATATTTGTATAAGGAGTTTCAGGTCATTCTGAAACAATACAGAGTATGAAACTCTGTATTTGGTTTTGTTTTAGGGTAATATGAGATAGGATAAATAAATATTGTGTGATTTTGCCCCAGGAGGAAGAACTGTATGATGTCACGGGCATAGGTTTTGGAATCAGATAGCACCTGTGAACCAGCTGAATGCTGGTTTTGCAACTTGCTGTGTGTCTTTGGATAAATCAACGCGTTGGTGCCTCATTTATTAACTTTGTAAGGAGTATCAAAACTAAAAACGCGTAGCACGGTGTTCTACATCTAGTAGATGCTAAGTGGCAGCTGCTATTATTTACAATAAATAGAAATATAAAAGAATGTAACTTCTTTAAATATAATCTATAATTATCATTCAGGTTAGAAACAGGCCATGAGTTCCCAGGGGCAGAGTTCCTCCGTGTCCTCGGAAAGGATGCTACGAAATTGCTTGACCAAATGTAGAGAAGGGAGGTCCCTGACCCCTGGCAGCAGGACGGCGGGACACTGATGCCGGAAGATCAATCTCACGGAAGTATGGGGATTGCACCTGTGCCCCAGGAGCCCCATCATGAGACACATGGCAATCACCAAGAGTCTGGGCAGTCAGAACTCAGAGACAGTGTGTTACTTTGCTAAGCTGAGATTTGAAGAATTTTCTATTACTATGTCCCAGAGCTGTTTTAAGTGTTTCATAAATATTTTAATCCTTATTATGGTGCTATGAGATAGATGATATTATTATCCTGATGTATATTATCCTGAATGTTTCAATGTGCTCATTGAAACAAGCACAGAGAGGTTGAGTAACCTGACTGAGATCACACAGTAACTGGTGGAGTTAGGACTTTAAACCAGACAGGATGAAAAGAAAGAAAGAAAGAAAGAAAGAAAGAAAGAAAGAAAGAAAGAAAGAAAGAAAGAAAGAAAGAAAGAAAGAAGGAAGGAAGGAAGGAAGGAAGGAAGGAAGGAAGGAAGGAAGGAAGGAAGGAAGAAAAAAAAATAAACTAGACTGTATGAATTGTTTTCATTGCAGTAACAAATAACATATCATCATAACTTTTATTTCACCTGGATAAGTTATGTTTAGAGGATGAAAGTTGGAGGCAGAAGAAGTTGATTGTTGTTTAACTTTGTATCTTGTGGTCACAAACAGAACCTGATTTCTCCATCTATAGAATGGGAATGATAAAAATGGATGACCTTAACGGGAGAGTTAGGAGGATAACGTACTCAAAGGTGCTTTGTGAATTGTGACATGCTATATAAAGGAAAGTATTACTGCTTATAATTTAAGTTTATATTATTCCACCATGTGTGCTTGTGTATGTATGTTGCAAATTCAAATCTGCATTGTGCAAACATGTAGCAACAGTGTATAAGTTCCTTTTTTTTCTTTTTGAAATGTTTGTTACGTTTGCTTAAAGTTGGAAAAAAAAATCCTTGTGATAAAAATTCATATAAAATTCATGCCAGACAGACTTGATTGTGATGACTGAGAGAAACCACTTTGGTTTATTATGATGCATTACGTACATCATCATTAGAAACTTGTCTATTGTTCTGAATATGGCACATTTATGCATTTTATGTTATTGCTGGAATGTATAGTCTAATGCCTTTTCGTTATAGAATCAGTACCTATTACTCAGAGATATGCGAGCACTCATTTGAGACCTATTATAAATATTTAGACCATGGAACTGAAACCAAACTCTGTATCCTGATTTAGTAAATAGAACCCAACTTTATAAAGCTATAAGGAAGCCCTGATTAACTTAATTCTTGCATCTAAAAAATAATTACCTGAATTCAATTTAATTATCATAAGCCATTCTAATTAATAGTTTGGTGATCTTTAACAAAGCAAGTTTTAGGGGCACCTGGGTGGCTCAGTCAGTTAAGTGTCTCTCTCTTGAGTTCAGCTCAGGTCATGATCTCACAGTTTGTGAGATCGAGCCCCAGTTCTGGCTCTGTGCTGACAGCATGGATTCTCTCTTGGGATTTTCTCTTACCCTTTCTTTCTTCTCCACCGCCCCATCTCTCTTTCTCAAAATAAATAAATAAATAAATAAATAAATAAATAAATAAATAAATAAATAAATAAATAAATAAATAATTTTTTTTTTAAAGAAAGCAAATTGTAGCTTTCCTGTTGTAACTTTTTTTGGGTATGTGTTCTTATTGAGAGATATCTTTGTTCATTTAAATACATTTCCAATTGCTTTTTGCCAGATAATACTGACTTTCTGTCTCTGTTCCTTTCCCTTTGCACTATTTGAGTGACGATAATAATGGATAATTAGGTTTTTTTTGCTAGTTGATAATTTTGATGGGAACTACATGGGATGTCTGTCAGCTTTCATGTAGATGGTGGAAAAATTATAACTGAATTATCTCTGTGAACCTGTGTCAGTTTCTCTAGGCTGTGGATCCTAAATATGGAAATACCTTGACAGTGCAGGATATATGGAAGGACATACATTGGTTTCCACGTCTTATATTTTTGTATCTGTCTCTCTTTAAAGCAAACTCAGTTTTATAAAAATGCTACATTGCAGTCTCATCTCAGGCTTATAAAATAGGCCGTTCGGACACCTTTCTTCTCTTCCCCTTTCAGCCTCTTTTTCTAAACATAACTACAACCAGGTCATACCGGTCCTCAAGAATAGGTACATGTACTTTCCAGTTTGCCAGTGGTCCATTTTCTTCCTTTGTTCTTCCTTTCCCTTCTATTAAGGCATATATATTTTTAAAGATAAAATCATGACTTATAAAATAAACACATGAAAGATTTTATATACCTCATTAATTGAGAGGAACCTTAAGATATTACAACTTGGGGGCACCTGGGTGGCTCAGTCGGTTAAGCATCCAACTTTGGCTCAGGTCATGATCTCACAGCTTGTGAGTTCAAGCCCAGCGAGGGCTCTGTGCTGACAGCTCAGAGCCTGGAGCTTCTTCAGATTCTGGGTCTTTCTCTCTGCCCCTCCCCTGCTCATGCTCTGTCTCTCTCTCTCTGTCTGAAAAATAAATAAAAACATTAAAAAAAATTTTTTTTAATGTTACAGCTTGTTTAAAAGAGAACCCAAAGAATACACATATATAGGCAAGTAGAAATGCTGGGATGAATTTGTTAATAGATGCAAAACTAGTCAGTTTTCACTGGATAATAATCAATTGCATATTCACCCTTACCATTTGCATTTCTGTAGATAAGAATCATTTGCATTACTATCAGTTTTCTATAACTTACAGAGTTGAAAATAACTCCACAAACTGCTCAGGTAACCCAGAAGGGTGCATTGGACAGGACGTCCATAGTCTTCTTGCCCATCTTAAGTTCTTTCACAATTTCTCCTGACTGTTCCTTAAATATTAATCCAGTGCCGGGCCAGGCACTATGTAACAATGAACTATAGAAGTAAAACCTGCCACCATAGAGTTAAAAACCATTTAGAAACAAAGAAACAGAGAACCACAAATATATGATTACATATGTAATATATAACAATGAACTATAGAAGTAAGGCATTATGTAACAATGAACTATAGAAGTAAAACCTGTCACTGTATAGTTAAAAACCATTTAGAAACCAAGAAACAGAGAACCACAAATATATGATTACATATTGTGGCAAGTGCTATAAAAGGATGGTGAGAGGCAGCATGCAAAATTACAAGGGAAGTCTGAGGGAGCAATGTTGAAGCCATTTTTAGGATGAGCCAGAGCTGGCTGTGCAGAGACAAAAGGACAACATCCCAGCTTCACAGACTAGTTACATCTCTAGGCTCAGGTCTACACCCTGGAATACTATTTGATGGAGATATTATATATATACATATATATATATATATATATATATATAGACACACATATATATGTGTGTCTATATATATATATATAGAATTTAAATTTAAGCAGAGGCTTTTTAAAAAAAGTAAAGAAGTAGGCTCCTACTCTACATTTGAGAGAGAGAGAGAGAGAGAGAGAGAGAGAGAGAGAGAGAGAAAATGGGAGAAGGGCAGAGAGAGGGAGACACAGAATCCAAAACAGGCTCCAGGCTCTGAGCTGTCAGCACAGAGCCTGACACGGGGTTCGAACTCACAAACCATGGAGCCGTGACCTGAACCAAAGCTGTTCACTTAACTGACTGAGCCACCCAGCTGCCCTGATGGTCCCACATTTTTAAATACTCTTCAGTTCATCTTTTATTTCTTTTTCTCCAAAGCAGTGAAATGTTGATGTCACCCATATTTCTTTATTCGTAAAATATCTTATACTTTCTAATTACATAGCCTTTTTTTTCTTTTTTTTTTTTTTTAGAATTAACTTCTAGGTCAGCATTTATTCAAAAAAACTTCTGATCATGACCACCCACATGGTGAAAAACACATTGCTCCCTCTGCCCTCCATATGCAGCAACTAAAATAGTTATTTCACAAAGTAACACCCTTAATACCAGGGATATTCTCAGATATTTTCTATTTTGTTTTTCTTTCCTGTTATATTTCATTCTGAAGATGCCAGTCTCATGACCCACTAAATTGATTTCATAAGCCAAAAGGGCAGCCATTTAAAATTTGAAAAGAACTGTTCTAAAACAGAAGTTTTATTTATTTAGCTTCAGGATCTCTGTCATAAAATGTCTTATTAAAAGACAGCAAATGAAATGAAAACTCCTTTAGAATCCTATTCTGAACTTTGTCTTATGGTTCAAGGATTGAGAATCTTTTGATCCTTTTTCTGTGAAGGTGCAGTCTGGATTTCAAAACCAAACATTCAAGTCCACATCACAATTCTATACCCTGAGACCAAATATCTAAACTTGATGTTAAAAAGACTCCTGCTCCCTTTTAAGTTAGCTTAGTTTCCAAGTATTCTGTGTTTATTCAAATGCTTGTGCATTTGGACGTGCCCTTCTGGTCTCCGGTACCCTCTCTACCTGTCATTTCTCTGGATGGCTCCTACTCAATCCTTCACGTTCCAGCCAAGAAGACTTTCCCTGCAAGACTTGGGGCTCCCTTTCTGATGCTTTTTCTGCCCTATGATAATAGCTGTGGCCCTCAGGATCACCTTAATCTTGTATCCGAAATCTCAGTGGGCAAGTTGTCTTCCTGCTAAGAATCAAGTTACCTGAAGGTGAGAATCAAATCTGTCTTCTACTATCATGGGAGAGAAGGGTGGGATGAAGGCCTTTTGATCCATCCCTCACATGATTGAAGGGCTTTGAATGGTACCATCCTCAACGAGGAAGACACACTAGAAGAACTGAAAGATGCTCGTGTATCTGTAGATCTTTGTGTTTTTGCTGGGTCATATGGCCTATAGGGTGCTATAAAATAATTTTTCATGTCTTCTGTAAATTCCTACAAATAACACACTTGTATTGTGTCTTCACATTTTTAATTTACGAAATGTGAGGACTTAAAATGTACCACAGTTTTGGCATTATTCTTTTCTCATTTCTTCATTTTTGAAAATAGATGTGGGAGCTTAAAAAAAAAAGTGGGCTGTACTACTGTTCACCTCTCGATGGGGTAACTGTAGATATTATTGAGTAAATGAATGGATGATACACAGATCACATAAGTCCGATGTTGGGCAGGAAGTAAGGATTGGGGCAATAATTAAAAAATTGTTAATTTCACCCTTTTATGACTATATTTCTGTGAGCTGAGGGCATGATTTGACCTCCTGGACCAAGGTTTCTTGTGTGATGTGACTAAATTCCAATTGTGCCTAAGATTTTAAAATTAGTATAGATCATTTTTGGCAAATATACTTATGACTAGCTCATGTTGACAAAGAATCTTCATAGAAGTAGTATTTTACCTATCAGTTTTATCAAATAGCAGATTCATCCTGCTGGTCTTGGCAAAGAGTAGCTTGAAGTGTAATTTAGAAAGTTGTTACCATAATTACTTAGTATAATCTTGTCTTTGTAATTTTATATGGAATAGAAAATACATATGCAAAGTGATTTTAGTCTTTTCAAATATGTGTATAGATCAAAAGTACAAAAGTACACATTTTGGGGGGTGCCTGGGCGGCTCGGTCAGTTAAGTGTCCGACTTCAGTTCGGGTCATGATCTCGCGGTTTGTGAGTTCAAGCCCCTCATCAGGCTCTGTACTGACAGCTCAGAGCCTGGAGCCTGCTTCGGATTCTGTGTCTCCCTTTCTCTCTGCCCCTCCCCTGCTTATGCTCTCTCTCTGTATCTCAAAAATAAATAAAAACATTAAAAAAATTTTTTTAATAAAAAAATTAAATTTTTTTTATTTTCTATAATATGTAGTTGGAGTTTGAGTTGTCTTCCATCCAAAGGCAAGACAACTGAAATTATATTTTAATTTTGCCTTTTTAATAAAATTTGCAGCTGATGGTCCTAAATGCATGTTCCTTGCCCTTAGAGATGTTGTTATAATGGAATCTCCTATATTTATGCTAACAGGAGTTTAAAACATCAACTAAGCCTGACTTTAAATACTGCAGTATGTGACCATTTGCAAATGTTTTTAAAGGTAAGTGAGTGTTTGATATTTTGGCAGAAATTCTTATACACACATTCACCACACCAGAAATTCATTAATCTGTGTGACTTAAACAAAATAAACAGTAAGCTTGGTTCTTGCCCCGTTGCTCTCCTTGGAATCTATTTAATATCTTTTCCACCTAATTAGATGATCGACTGTTAGACTCCCTGAGCCAGTGACGTTCTTGTTCTCACTCCTTCGAACTTCAGGAAAAAACACATTTACAGTTTCATGATCTTGTTTTGTTGGCGCCCTCATGGTAAAGGACATTTTCAGGGACTGAATTCAAGTTGACATCTGTCAGACACAGGTGTTGCTGGCTGAGCAGTCTTTAAGTCGTAAACTGCCAGCGCCCTCTAGTGTTACTTTCCCCCAGCACTTGACCGCGCTGATGCTTCTGCTCTGAAGAGAAGACGCTTGCGGGAAAGGAGGCAGGATAGAACTCTTGGGTCCAGTGCAAAGCATATGAGTGTCTTTTTATTTTCTGCTGCTCCATATCTATAACTAGAAAGCGAGAATATTCTGTGTCTTCTTTTTTTTGAATTCTGATAAGCAAAACAGTCCTCACTATGTCTCTGAAGGAACTTAGGGATTTGTAAGATAGCACACCATGGTTGGAGGAAGTTGTACCTGAAAAAGGTGAAAGACTCTGGGCCTAAAGAAATTTAATTGTAATTTTAAAAATTTACTTAATACATTAGGTAATTTTCTTTAATTTTTTTTCAACGTTTATTTATTTTTGGGACAGAGAGAGACAGAGCATGAACGGGGAAGGGGCAGAGAGAGAGGGAGACACAGAATCGGAAACAGGCTCCAGGCTCTGAGCCATCAGCCCAGAGCCTGACGCGGGGCTCAAACTCACGGACCGCGAGATCGTGACCTGGCTGAAGTCGGACGCTCAACCGACTGTGCCACCCAGGAGCCCCCATTAGGTAATGTTTTAAGATACACAGTTAGCTCTTAGTGATTTATAGGCTAATTTTTCATGGTCAGATTACCATCCCCTATTTCCTTCTTCTCTAACAACCATATTTCTCTACTGTATTCATCAATCAGCCCAGAATCATATTTATGAAGTAGATTTAAACTTTTCCTTTTTTTAAGAGTTTTTTTTTTTTTTTTTGAGAGAGAGAGAGAGAGAGAGAGACACCAGGGAAGAGGGGAAGACCGAGAAAGAGAGAAACTTCTTTTTTTTTTTTTAAGTTTATTCTGAGAGAGAGGAAGCATGTGTGAGCAAGAGAGGGACAGAGAGACAGGAAGAGAGAGAGAATCCCACAGAGGTCCCATGGAGTCAGCACAGAGCCTGATGCAAGGCTCGAACTCAGGAACTGTGAGACCATGACCTGAACCCAAATCAGGAGTCCAACACATAACTGTGGAGGCACCCAGGTGTTCCAAAAGAGACAAAATCTTAAGCGGGCTCCATGCTCAGCGCAGCAGGGCTCGATCCCACAACCCTGGGATCATGACCTGAGCCGAAATCAAGAGGCGAATGTTCAACCAACTGAACCACCCAGGTACCACCCCCTTTTTAAAAAATTTTTATTTATGTGTTTTGACAGAAAGCATGCGAGCATGGGGGAGGGGCAGCAAGAGAGGGGGAGAAAATCCCATGCAGGCTCTGCACTGTCAGCATGGGGTCTGAATGTCCCATGACATTCCCATGAACCTTGAGATCATGACCTGAGCTGAAATCAAGAGTCGGACGTTTCACCAACTGAGTCACCCAGGCACTCCCCAAGTTTCCTTTTTTAAATGAAAAATCATGCTAAGTGTAGTTATACTACATATTCTCATAAAAGATATTCCAAAATCAAATATGATTTATTTTCAAATATCTTATTTGAAATTACTTCGGGTGTTTGTTATTAGGATGTGTAGCTTCTAATGTGCTCATAGCAATGACATCCTTTTGAACAATTCAGAGATTGTTTTTTGGATCTGTTCAAATATGGAACATCTTGATGGAACAAAATTTTGGTGATACCAAAATACACCTCATAGTCACTTTTGGACACCTGATGGCTGGTAACGCCAACTTTTAATATTATATACTTAATACATAATATTAAAATATTTATATATTTATATAAATATATAAATATTTCTTAAAGTACTTAATATTAAAATAAAAAATACACTAGAGCAGTTATGTGACATGACAATATACCCATAAATGAAGTGAATTACAGTCTTTTGCAGAAATGTATTTTGAATTTGTGCTATCCATGGCCATTTGGTTTGAAATCTTGCTTGCTATTAATAGTGGTTTGTGAAAGTTTTATTCCATAAAACCCCAGAAATATCAGTTTGTTTACTTTATTTGGTAAAGGACTTAAAAATATTTTTAAATATTTTAGAGAAAATGGTTTTACTAAATCAAAAGAAACTAAAAAGCAATACAACAAAAGTGGCATTCCATGAAATGTCATGAACCACTATAAAGGGGAAGATTTATGTATATGTAACCCTAAAACTAATTTTTAGAGACATTATTTTCTGACTATCGTGGATCAAGGGATAGTCTTGACTGAAAGATTTTAACAAACTGAGCAACATACTGCTGTTTTTGGTTTTCTTTATAATAACTCTGCATTGAAAAATTTGAAAGAAGAAAACTTAAATGCTTTTTGGGTATAAATATTGCTTCAAGAAATAGTGGAAGTTAAATATGAGATGGTGGCTTGCCTGATGAAATTAAAATATTGTTCTGTTTTCTACAAAAATAAAAAAAATTGTGACTCCATTAAGTAATTAAACATTAAATTTGAACATTAAAGTAATACTAAGGGGCCATTTTTAATTGGTTTTTCTTTAAGAATTTTATTGACAATTCTAGTAGTTATTGCCTCAAAAAACTTATCTAATTAAAATTAATGACAAAATATAAGAACTATGAGAGATCATCTAATTTAGCATTGTTGTCAATGTAAGAAAATCTATGTGAAAATCTTAACCATTATAACCATTATTTTACAAAACGAAAGCAAGGAAAATTAAATGTTATGGGCTAGACATACTATCCATGAATTATGTATGTGTTTATCTTATGATTTATCTAAGTATTGCTGGTCTATCAATCGAGCCCTGAGACATACACGGTGGTAACAAACATTAGCCATCTCTGATGGTCACTGGTTATCATTCATGAAAAACCCATAGCTCTACCCTCTTTCAATGTTATTGTCTTGGGGGTTTATTCATCAAGGTGGGAAGGTATAGTATTTTATTTAATGGTTTATTAGCTTGATTTATAACTTGTAACTATTGGGATTTGTAGTGTGAGAAGCCCCCATGTGTTCCCTTGTTCCTGCTCTTGCAGATGCTAGGGTTGACCTGCAGAGGGAGCTTCTGGGCACCACCCCAAGGCAAGGGCACCAGCAGCAGCTGTCCCCACTGAGAACTCTCATTTGTTCACATCAGTCAGGTCAGCTGCCTCAAGAGTGAGACACCGAAGGTCAGTTTTGTCAATTCGCTGTTATGTTCAGGGTTGTGAATCCTCTCCTTCCTGACTGAGTCATTCCTGGGAACAGAGTTAGGATCTCAGACTTTCATATACACTGGGAAAGACTCTGTGATAAAATCTGTGATAGCTCCTTTTATAACACCACTACTTCTGCTAAGACATCTTAGTTTATGTTTAAATAATTTTTTCCACACATTTCATAGGTAACTTGAACCAAGATATTTCTCTTTTTAATAAAACGATCCTCAATACAACTGCATTAAGAAAAATACTTGGCTTATGCTAAGTGAAAAAATGAGATCCAACATTTGTTGTTCCTTTTCAGGACTCTTACACACCCTCAGGTGTGTCCTGTTTTGGAGAACAAGGCTGACTTTAAGGTTGAAGCAATAGCATGAGGCGTAGTTATACAGTGTTTCATTTTAAGCAACTTGCAGGTATGGCTGGAAGTAGAAATTCTGCCAGCTTATAGCTGTTAATTGGACAGCTTTCATCAAGACTAATTTTTTTACACTCGCGTTGTACGCCTCCAAAAGAAACACATGTAAGAGTATTAACAAGAGAAGAATTTAGGCATGAGATACAAGGGGAGCCAACACCACCCCGTTTAGAAGGTTGGCGGCAACATCAAGCTCACTGACAGGTAAGCCCCTGAAGCGAAGACAGTGAAGGCAGGACGAGCCAGCACTTTCCCAGACCGATTTGAGCATGCAGCAAGAACAAGTTACTTATGGCCTCAGGTAGTAATCCTTCCTGACTTCCTTTTTTGTTTTTCTTTCAAGAAGACTAGCGTTTCATAATTCTCTTGCTTTTCCCTTTAGTCTTTTATCACTCTCTTCTATCCCACCCTTTTGATGAATAATGAATCCAGATATTAATATTTTTGTTAATTTCAATTTTTTATTCAAATTTTAGATTATGTGGTAGAGCATGGGAGTTCAGAGCAAGAATGCTGGAACCACACTGGTTTTGTTCACACTTGGCTTTATCCTCTATTAGCTGGGTGGCCAGATTTGGTCTCCACTTTCTCAAGTTTTTAAAAAAAATTTTTTTTTAATGTTTATTTATTTTTGAGACAGAGAGAGACAGAGCATGAACAGGAGAGTGGCAGAGAGAGAGGGAGACACAGAATCTGAAACAGGCTCCAGGCTCTGAGCTGTCATCACAGAGCCCGACGTGGGGCTCGAACTCACAGGCCTTGAGATCATGACCTGAGCCGAAGTCGGACGCTTAACCGACTGAGCCACCCAGGCGCCCCATTACTTTCTCAAGTTTAAAATGGGAGTACTATTAGTGCCACCTCATTAAGGTTGTTGAGAGTTGAGATAGGGCTTTAGGAAATCCCGTAGAAATCCAAGTAGAGAATAACAGACATTTGCTCTAGATAGGTGATTAAGGAAGGCTCTCTAGGGAAATGGCATTTAATCTGGACCTTAAAGAAAGAGAGAAGGGTCCAATTAGGACATCTGTCCTGAGAGGCATTCATGTCACACTGTTTTTTGTTGTTGTTGTTTCTTTTCCCAATTAGAAATACATTCATTGAGCTCCACGATAATGATAGCTATTAAGGTGCTTTCACATATTGTGTCTTTATACCACTTGTTCTTCATCACAGCCCTGTGAAGTTAGATGAGGAAACAGGCTCAGAGAAGTTCATTGTTTAGCTCATGTGTTGTTTCTAGGACATCACCATGGTTCTTCTTCCTGGGCGCTTCTCATGCAAATGCTTCTTGTAGCTCTGAGGGAATAGCACCACCCTCTTCTCCCCACCATCTCTTGCTCTAGAAATCTTAGGATCTTGGATTTCTTGCTTTCTAGAACATGAAAGCCTTGTTCTTTTCAAAAGACTTAGCTAGTTGATCTCCATTTCCCTACTTCTTACCACCATGTATCTCTAATGAGATGTGTGGACAGTCATAGACACGACTGAGGATGTCTAAAATGTAGTGTGGGTTCATATGCATTCACCTTTGGCTCTCTTGCCCCATCAGCTCTCCTGTTAATTACAAAAGTCATTTGCATCTGACCTTTTGGTCATTGTGCCCCGTGGATTTGGGCTTCACTAGAAAAAGTGGGATTTCCAGAAAAAATGTGGCTGATGGTTGAATTCTTCACCAGTGAAAAACTTCACTCACTTTTTAAAATAGTTGCTTGTTTCTTTGTTTGTTCTGGGGGAGGAGGGGAATCAGAGAGAGAGGGAGAGAGAGAATCCCAAGCAAGCTCTGGCTGTTAGCTCAGAGCCCAGTGTAGAGGTCGATCTCATGAACTGTGAGATCATGACATGAAACCCCTACTCTCCTAAATAGAATTGGCTAAACACTATTTGGTTTTTTTTTGTTGTTGTTGTTGTTTTGTGCATATGGACTCATGGTTATCAATACAAATATCGGCTATTGTATTGAATCAAATACAGTGAGGTTAGGAGTGCCTGGGTGGCTCAATCAGTTGAACGTCCGACTTCAGCTCAAGTCATTATCTCATGGTTCATGAGTTCGAGCTCCACACCAGGCTCTCTGCTGTCAGCACAGAGCCTGCCTCAGATCCTCTGTCCCCATCTCTCTCTGCCCCTCCCCCACTCATGCTCTCTCTCTAAAATAAATAAACATTAAAAAAAATGCGGTGATGCACCCAATACATAGCAAGTGCACAGTAAATGGCAGTTGGATTAATGATAGTCTCAAAGTTGGTTTATTTACATAAAGCTACTTTTCCTATATTTAATTGACCCATATTTCTATGATTTTTGTCCGTGTGTGCCCCATCTATGGAGACTGCCCTCTTGGGCCAGCAAAAGGAAAGGGAGAGCATTATACTCAGCAGGCTGAAGAGACCCCATCAGAATTCCTGTCAACTGACAAAGGGCGCTAGAGAGATGGAGCTTCTCCCTTTCTGAAATCATGGTCCAGAAAGCAATGCTGATAAAAGAACTCAGTTAAACAATTGCATTATTTATTATTATCATAGAATTGATCAGTGAGTGGGAAAAAGGAAAACTTTTTTTAAAGTTTGGAGTAGACTCATGCTGTCAGGCTTTAAAGTATGTTTTATATTTAATTTAAGTTTTCCAATTTCATTACATCATTTTTTATAGTATTTATTAACTTCTCAGACCTTCCTCTAAAGTCAAATACCTAGGGCATAAGTGACCACGCTTCTAATTGTTGCCTCATTTGCATATGTGCTTTCTTATTTTAATACTATTACCATAGGTGGGTGTGAGGTGCATGACTGATCACATGTCCACTATTGAACCCTGGATACAGTTGACAATCTTATAACCTACTTTTTTCATTTAATGATGTATGACATAAGACTAATACCATATAATTATTTTAATAAGCATATACCATTCTGTCATATTGGTGTTTTGTGATTTATTTTTCATTCTTTTTTTTGTTGAAATTTTCCCCAATATTTTACTATCACAAATACCTCATTATGAACATCTTCATGAATAAAGCCTTTTCTAAGTTTCCCATCATTTTAAAGTACATAAATCTGTTCCTATAAACTACTCACTTGCCGTTTCTTAAACTGCCCCGGGATAGGAAACCTGATAAATAAGCTTGTTAGAAGTAAACCTAAGGGGTACCTGGGTGGCCCAGTCAGTTAAGGGTCTGACTTTGGCTCAGATCATGATCTCACAGTTCGTGAGTTCAAGCCCCGCATCGGGCTCTGTGCTGACAGCTCAGAGCCTGGAGCCTGTTTCTGTGTGTCCCTCTTTTTCTCTGCCCCTCCTCCTCTCAAGCTCTGTGTCTCTCAAAAATAGTAAAATAAACATTAAAAATTTAAAAGACAAAGTAAACCTAAGTTAACAGTCAATAGGCTATGAAGAAATATGAAGTCCTCGGACACTGTGACATTTGATGTCACAAGAGCCTATTGTTTCCCATCCCCCCACCCCAACTCCCCAGCCCCAGGTCCCACCCCTGCTTCCATGATGGTCCAGGCGTTGAGTGTGTCTTAATAGATGCCTTCTCCCAAAATAAGGCACCAAATTTCTGGAGACCTGGCTGAAAAGCAAAGGACATTTTGTAGCTCTAATTGTTAATGTAGTTTGGAAGAAGCATAGACATAAAGTAAAACCTCATTCATGACAATCCCATTGAGTCATTATTTTTACATCATTATGCTAGGGAAAAACTTATGTTTTCCTAACAAGTTTCTCCGTAATGGAAATAAATAATGTGAGTAAGTCTTTTTAAAACTTGATGTTTACAAAAAATACATATTTATCCATTAGATATATCTTCATTAAAAACTTTCTACAAGGTAATTTCTTGTTAGCACAGGGTGAATTATTCTTTATATTTGAAAGCCATAAAATCACATTTTTCTAAAATATTAAAAAATGCTGAACCATGATCCATTCAGGTGATCCTCAATTATCTTAATTACTAAGTTTCTATAATACTAGCTCAGTAGAAATATTGCTTTGTTTAGAAACATTTTTAATAATGCTAAAGATGATTAATGAAGAAAAGACAAAAATTGAGTTTGGCTCCTGGGCAGTTGAAATGATTATTTTGCATAGTTTAGCTAAAATCCCTAGACACTTAGTTTGCTTTACTCTTGCCTAAGGTATATATGAAAATATATATTTGTGAATTGAAGGCATATATTTCAGTTATGTTTATGTCTGATCTCTCCTTTTCTCTTTGTAATTATATACTCATAATTATTTACTATGGGTGCTGATTTTACGGTAAAATTTATGTTTCAGGAATAAAGGTTTATGTTTGATAGGCACCCAGCTATGTTTTCTGTAGTTGTGCCTGCCTCTTATAAAGAGACTGGTAGTGGGGTCAAAGTAACAGCAGAAAGCTAAAGAGAATGTCTTTTTTTTTTTTTCCTGTGGTTGACCTACAAAATTATATCAGTTTCAGGTGGACAACATAATGATTTGACACACATTGGGAAATGATCACGACCGTAAATCTAGTCACCATCTGCCTCCATGCAAAGTTGTTACAATATCATTGTCTATATTCCCTGTGCTGCACATTATATATCCATGACCCATTTATTTTATAACTGGAAGTTCGTGCCTTTGGATCCCCTTCGCCTATTTCACCCATCCCCCATCCCACTCCCCTGTGGAACAACCAGTTTGTTGTCTATATTTATGAGTCTGTTACTGTTTTGTTCATCTTTTTATATTACACATATAATGAAATATATAGTATTTGTGTTTTTCTGTGTGATTTTTTTTTTTACTTAGCATGGTTGTTACTGTTTCTGTTTCCTCCAATTGCTCTTTGGTTCATCCTCCTCATGCTTTCTACCAGCTAAGGGTCTTCTCCATCTTTCCTAGATGGTTGCAATCATATCTTGATTAGTCTTTGGTTTCAAGAGGCTTCCGTCTATGTCTGGACATTTTTATTTCTATTCTTTCTTCTCAGGATTCTAACCATGTCTCTCCCCTGTTTGTTAAGTCTGCACCAGCCTTAGCATAGCATTTGAAACTCTTCTCATTCAGCCTTCACCATCTTTCCAGATTTATCTCCTCCTGCTCAGTTTATCCATAGGGTCAACTTAACCACCGGGTGTAATAGTGCAGTGCCAGGACCCAAGATGCTCTTAGGGGTTCATGAAAGTATTGTAATTTTAATGTATTTTAAAATTAGAAGGAAGAAGTGAATATAATGGTAATAACAGTCATGAATTCAGCCTGAATACATTTAGCTTTATACCAACACAGTTGTAAAATATCATTTTTAATATGGTTTTTAATGGAGGAATGGGCCCACAAATGCGAAGGGCCTAAGGCCACGGAAGTAATAATGCACCCCTGCTTGCATACATTAAATTCTGGCCCCATTAGATTTCTCATTGGTCCTCACACACCTTTCATGCTTCCTTGTTTTCATCACTGTTATTCTCTTTACCTAGAAGTCATATACAGATTTTAACCCATCCAGTTTTTCCTAAGAAAACGATACCCATACTTAAAAGCACAAAATAGCGGGGGCGCCTGAATGGCTCAGTCGGTTCAGCGTTCGGCTTGGGTTCAGGTCATGATGGCGTGGTTTGTGGGTTCGAGCCCCACGTCAGGCTCTGTGCTGACAGCTCGGAGCCTGGAGCCTGCTTTGGAATCTGTGTCTCCCTGTCTCTTTGCCCCTCCCCTGCTCACACTCAGTCTCTCTCTGTCTCTCAAAAATGAATAAGCATTTTTTAAAAAAGCACAAAATAGCTATTTTTCTCTCATTTTCCCTACCCCTCGTCTGTTTTATGCCTATCCTAAATCACAAATTTTACATTGTCATCCATTTTTAAACTCAGCAGTGATTTTTTGAATACCTACTATGTATCAGGCATTATACAAGAGGAGTCTAGGAGGAATCAAACCTCCAATTCTCAGTGGATTCTCATCTTAATGAGAGCGAATATATAGGAAAGCAATTAATTATTAGATGATCATATGATAACGCTGTAGTAGAGGTATGTTCAGGGTATCCTCCCATGTTGTGTGTAGATTGTAAACTCAATAGAGGTAAGCCTCTCTTACTCATTCATGTGGCAATGGTCTTTAACCTAGAAATAAGTTGTTCCAAGTTATTTGTAAGCCCATAGCTCACTTACACACTAGGCCCAACCCTATGCAAGGTGGCAGTCTATTCCATAAATGGGAAGCAACTGTGCCTGTATGTTTAAACCTCTGTGTCTTTTTCATGTAGGAGTTTATGCCTAAAATACTCTTTAGGTTCTTGGCTGCCTCTTAAAGACTTAGCTTGCGAGTGTCCTTGAAACCTTCCCTAACACCCCAGAGAGCACTGATCACTCTATCTCCTCCATTGCCACAGTATGTTTATATGGAATGGATTATATAATAAAATACATTATAATTGTTTCAGAATGAGGCAGTAAAAGGTGTGGTTGGTAACTCCTTGACAGTTCTGTGTCTTCTTTCGTTTTTAAATCATTTTAAATCACAGAGCCTGGCCTATAGAAGGGGATCAAGTCATGTTGATTAAGTAAGTTACTGAAAGAATAATGAAATCAGTTTTTGGAACTCAGAGCATATTTTTCCATTTTACCATAGAAGCATTGCGCAAGGAGTCAACTCTTCCAGTCCAGTTTACAAATGACTAAACAATAACACCACTGAAATAAAATCCAAAAGTCATGCTCCGCCTAAATACCATGGATTGGGTAACAATATATCCATGTAGAAGTTACTAAAAATATCAGTGAAGGATACAACAAATCCTTCTTTCTTAGAAAGAGGATGTTGTCTTCAGCTCTTGCTGCCTGGTGGAAATAGGAAAAAAAGTCTTCCAGACCTTAAGGTTTGATGATGGTCCATGTGTGGCTTGTATTCCAAACTCTAGAAAGGTTGGCTATAGGCACATGAATATAAACGGACCAAAAAACAGGGCCTTGAGGAAGGAGGAAATGGTAAGACTAGAGACTCCTTTATTTACAAAAAAAAAAAAAAAAAAAAAAAAAAAAAAAAATCCTGTCCCCAACCCTCACTCCCACTCTTGACCAATGCAAAACCCAGGTCCTCTTAGTCTGCTTGAATCTTTGTTCTTACATAAAGGCAAATTCTACTCCTTCTATTATCTCTTTTGGGAAACAGATGTAGTGTTGGAATTCAATAGTCCCATTTTTATTCTTCTGTTTCCCTTAAGCTTAAATCATTGGCTTTGAACAACAAGGGTTTGCTTCCTTACTGGGCTACTTCCTTGATCTTGGCATAATAAACAACCACCTTTGAGTATTTTTAGCCTTTTTTTTTTTTTTCGCAAATCTTAGCCATCCTTTTGTGTTTCCAGGTCCTTGTCTATTTAATACATTCATCCTTGATTATCTATCCCCCTTTCTGTCTTTGTAACGGGCCTTTTTGTGTTTAAATTTACCACTGCTCTGGGGTGCCTGGATGGCTCAGTCGGTTGAGCGTCCAACTTCAGCTCAGGTCATGATCTCACAGTCTGTGAGTTCGAGCCCTGCGTTGGGCTCTGTGCTGACAGCTCAGAGCCTGGAACTTGCTTCAGATTCTGTGTCTCCCTCTCTCTCTGCCCCTCCCTTGCTCACGCTCTGTCTCTCTCTGTCTCAAAAATAAATAAAAACATTTAAAAAATAAATTTACCACTGCCTCCCTACCAGTATGTAGTGGCTGACCTCATCACCAGAGAGACATCTTTCATGGCATACCTATTAGATGCCATTGCTTTACGGAGTGTTTTAAATGTACCATCTCATTTAATCCTCACTTCAAAGCACAAAAAAATTGTTACTTTCTTGGACAAATCTCAATTTTCCCTCCAAGCCTTCCCTAGTCCCTCATCTGCTTTTTGTATGTATATATGTATGTATATATGTGTATATGTATCTATTTATTTTTCTTGAATTATAATTGACATATAAATTATATTAGTTACAGGTGCATAACATGATTCATTGTTTGTATATATTATAAAACGATCACCACAATATGTCTAGTTATCCATCACCACACAGTTACAATTTTTTTTTCTTGTGATGAGAACTTTTAAGGCTCTCTAAGCAACTTTCAAATATACAGTATAGTATTATTCACTATAGTCACAAGGCTGTACATTATATCCCTAGGACTTATTTATTTTGTAACTGGGAGTTTGTACTTTTTGACCTCCCATCTGCTTTACATTCTTCTCAAGCTCTTACAATATTCTGCATTGTCATCTGCCTCTGTAATGTCTTCCAGATCTTAACACTTCATATGGTCTGAATCTCCATCTCTAGAGAAGTTGTTTATGGGCACACATGAATAGAAGGACCAGGACTAACTCCAGGGCTTTGGGAAGGAGTAGCTGATGGAGACCTGAGCCTCCATTTGGTTTACACCCCCATTTTTCTTCTCCATGCCAAGGGCAAATACTGTCACCCTTAATGAAACTTCCCAGAGATAGTGTTGTCTCTGTAGAGTTCAGAATAATAGTTGGAAGCTGACTGGGAGAGAAGTGGAGAAAGGGCCTCTTCTTGCAAAGAACAATGTAAGGAAAGATCTGGAAACCAGACAGATAATGGCATACTTAAGGAGCTGCCCTCACATGACAGGAACATAGAATCCAAAGAGGAAAATGGAGATGAATAGTGTCCTGGCACATAATGGGTGCTCAATATGTATGAATATATGGACATATGAGTGAGACTTAAGGGAGAGGATGTACCAAAAAATCCATCTTCCCTAAAATCTGGAGAGGAGTTATTGCAAGAGGGATCCACAGAGCCATATGTATATCACGTGTCATCTGTAGACTGGAAAGATAATATGGAATGTTTCAAACATATATTCACTACTTTTTTGTCAAACAGTATTTTGATTAGTTCATAAAACACAAATTCAAATAAAAGGATTACTGAACTTGTGGTAACCTTTTGTCATAAATTTTAGGCAATAGATGTTAAAATTATGTCTATTCTCCTGAAAGTGACTGGGAACATAGTTTGTACTAAATTAGAGTTGAAAGGCTGAAATTTACCAATCTGTTGAAGTAACTTCCTCCTAAACCTAGTTTGTTGAGAGGTTTTATGATGAAGAGGTTTTGAATTTTGTCAAGTGCCTTTTCTGCATCTGTTGAGATAATTGTGTGGTTTTTATCTTTCAATATGTTAATGTGGTATATCATACCAATTGATTTTTGTATTTTGATGAAATTCACTAATCCGGAATACACATTTATGTCTCATACTCTCCTTCTCTGAGACATTTTCCTAGTCTCCAACCAGGCACCATTTGTCAATTTTGTTTAACTGTTAGTGTACCACTTCCTTTCTTGGACCTTCTCACCAGACTGAGCAAAGCTTCCTTACACCAGACTTCCCAGCACCACCTCTGCCAGTCTTGATGTCTTTTTTATTTGTAACCCCAGGCAATTTTTCTGCTTTTCCTTCAGGAGAACTACTTGGAAATAACCACTTCCCACTCTGCCTGCTGTCTACTCCTCTATACCCTTTCATACCAAACCTTCCAAACATGTTCTGTATCACGATTTCCGTTTTTATCCATCCCTTCCTCCCTTAATCTCATTTTAGTCAGGCTTTCATCCTCACCATTCCACCAAAACTATCCTTGTCAAGGTCACCCACCGGTGGTTTCCACATTGTTACGCCTCATGGCCAATTGCATATTCTGTGACCTGGCAGTAGCATTTGACCTGTTGACCAATATCCTTCCTCCAAGGAATCCTTTTGAACTTGGCTTCCAGGACAACCATTCTCTTGGTTTTCTTTCTGCTTCCCTGGCTGTTCTTCCTAAGTTTCTTTTGCTTGTTCCTTCTCACATCCAGGTCTCAAAACTTGGATTATTTCTTTATCTACATGCGTCCTTTTGGGATCTCAGCCAGTCTCGTGGCTTTAGATATGATTAATACGCTGAAACACCTGCTCTGAACCTCTCCCCTAAATTCCAAACTGGTGTACCCACCTGCCTACCTGATAGCTCCACTTGGATAGCTACTGGGGAATATTTTCATCTCCTCTGGAAAGTTTTGGTTAGCACTAGAGTTTGGTAGACTAGAGGTGGATTATGACAGGTAAATTTTTATGGTATTTTATAATTCCCGAAAGACAAAGGTAGGGCGGTCATTACTATCACCATCTCTGTTTCTCATCCAAGGAAACTCTGCTAGGTTTCTCTTTGTCGCACAGAGAGCTTGTCAGTACTGAAATTAAAACAATAGCTTCAGACTGCAGAAACCATGTATTTACAGAATAAGATAGTAAGAACCTCCTTAGATCGCAGCGTGTGTGTGTGCGCGCACGCGCGCGCGTGCACACACACACACACACACACACACACACACACACACAGGTTCACTTACCCAGAGAGCACCTTTTTCTTTTACCCTGACTTCTTTCTTCTATATTTTAGCATAAGATAAAATTTCTTTTCTAGCATCAAGGTAATACTCATTCATGGTAGAGAAATTGGAAAATACAGAAATATGAAAAATAAGGTAACCTCTCACTCCATAAGTAAGAGGTAATAGCCGTAAATATGTTGGTGAATTTTGTCTTTATTTATAGGTCTGTATCATAAGATTGATTTAAATAAAATTAGGATCATGCTGTGAGTCTACATAGTTATGGTACTTTTCAAGAGAATTAAAAGATACCTTACTTACAGACTCATTCATTCATTCAATAAACTGGGGACCCATTGTATGCCAGGAACTTTTCTAGACACTGGGTTTGAATCAGTGAATAAAAAGATTTATTCTCTTCCCTCTGAAAGCCTACAAAATTGTGAGGCGAGACAGACAGCAAACAAAGAGATAAAACATTATGAGATGTGAACTGCTATAAAGAAAATGAACAAGGAACAATGAGAGAGGGAAAACAGCCCTTAAGAATCTCATGAGAAAGGATGATGTAAGAGAGAAGCCATCAATCCCTACAGGCTGGGAAGTAGCCCGTTATGGGACACATAGGGCAATAGCACTCCCAAAAGAGGGAGTAGCACAAGAGATTGAGAAAGGTCCATATGGCACTGGATGGCCAGTGACAGGAAGAGTGGTTTGCCATGGCATTTTATTCTACAATTTATGAGAAATCCTTGAAATCTGTTAAGAATGGAAATGAAATGCCCCCAATGAATGCTTTTAAAACTGTACTTGAGGGGCGCCTGGGTGGCACAGTCGGTTAAGCGTCCGACTTCAGCCAGGTCACGATCTCGCGGTCCGTGAGTTCGAGCCCCGCGTCAGGCTCTGGGCTGGTGGCTCGGAGCCTGGAGCCTGTTTCCGATTCTGTGTCTCCTTCTCTCTCTGCCCCTCCCCCGTTCATGCTCTGTCTCGCTCTGTCCCAAAAATAAATAAAAAACGTTGAAAAAAAATTAAAAAAAAAAAACTGTACTTGATGGTGACGGGCAGAAACGAGAAGACCCATTAATGGCACTAATGATTTGGAGCAGGCTGGTGGCAAGGTAGATGGAGAGAAATGGACAGATCTGAGAAATATCTCACAGGTGGAGAGGACACGACTTGCTGAAGTGTTGAAAGTGGAAGGTGTGTGAGAAAAAGGAAGGAAACAAAGATGACTCCTACATTTCTGGCAAGAGCACCTGGGTGTCTGGTGGGCTGGTGATGCCATTTACTGAACTGGGGAAATCTAGGAGAAAAACATGTTGGCAGGAGAAGGAGTGTGAGAGGGGGTGTAAGATGAATCAGGAGTTTAGTTTGAAACCTGTTAAATTTGAGATATTTGGAAGACATCCAAACAGAGATGTCAGAGAGGCAGTTGGATGGTAGCAGCTGAACATAGAAGTAGAAAAGGAGGAAACTGACATTTCTTGAGCATCTTCAAGTCTTAGATACTGTGTATATGTGGGTTAGTACTCCCCAGACATAAGTAAACCTATTTGATAGAGAAACTAAACATCGGTGTGCTCCTAAAATGTAAACAGTGTAAGTACAAGGCCAAGACTTGATTCCCACTTTGCCTGGCTTCAGTTTCCATGTACCAAGACTGACAGTCGTTCTCATTTGATTTAATGTTTAAGTGAGCTAGACTTGGCTGAATGGACATTCAATTAACCACACTTTAGTAGTATTTAAGAATATAGCGTTGCACTTACTCATTTAATACAGCGAAGTATAAAATGTTTGCCTGTACACAATTTAGAAATAGGTTTGCCCTCAGGCAATCCCACCATTGCCCCTTCCCAGTCTTCTATGAAAGGTGTCAGACATGTTGCCACAATAGCTCAAGTGCCAAATATTCCATGGAGCATATTTTTAAATAAATGTTTTATTTTTGCATAGTTTTAGATTCACGAAAACATTGCAAAGTTAGTAAAGAGTTTCCATATATCTCACACCTAAATTACCCTGTGGCCAACACATTATATTACTATGGGGTACATTTGCCATAAATAAGAAACCAATGTTAGTCCATTATTACTAATTAAATTCTTAACATTATTCAGATCTCCCAAGTTTTCCCCTAATACCTTTTATTGGTCTAGAATCCCATCCAGGATACTACATTATATTGAGTTATCATGTATCCTTAGGATGCTCTTGGCTCTGAGAGGTTCTCAGACTTTACTTGTTTTTCATGACCTTGACAGTATTTGGTACCTAGTCTGGTGTTTTGTGGAATTTCTGTAATTTGAGTGTGTCTGGTGATTTTTTCATGGCCAGGCTGATATTAGAGTTCATGGTAGGAAGAGCACAGAGGGGCGTGCCCTCCCCTTCACATCAGGTCAAGAGTACCTGCCATCAACAAGACATCACTTATGATGTTAACTTTGATCATTTGGCTGAGGTAGCACTTTCCATATTTCTTCACTGTAAAGTTAGTTACTACCTCCATCTCATGAGGCATATTTTAAATGTCATTGATTTCTTTCATGTGCCTCTAGAGTTCACATTGTGTACCTACACAGGTTTTAGTTCTAACAATTCATAGAATATTTAGTACTTGTGAGCACCAGGCAAGTACTAAGGGATTATCTTGAAACAACCCTGTGTGTAGTGTTAATATCTCCATTTTATTTGTGAGGGCAAAAAAACCTACACAAGCTGAGAGGTTGTGTAACTCACCTATAGTTGCACAGCTGTTGACTCCAGGCAGCATGATTCTATGCCCATCTTTCAAGGGTGGAGCTGACTCCCTGCTCTGCCTACTCTAGATCTCAGCCAAGATCAAGACAGAGCAGAAAGACCAAGATGAAGGCCCTGAAGACTTTGTCATCCTCCGTCTGGGAATTTCTCCCTGTCTTTGGGGTTTAGTTCTCTGTTCCCTTGCTTTTAGCATTTGTTGTTCACGATCACATTTCTTGAAACTAAGGAAGAATATGTTCGTGAGTGGGATGGTACTGTTGCCAGGTTTCTACTCTTGAAAAAGAAATCCAGAGTCTTTAACTTTGATCTTTTCAGATTCTAATGGAAATGGTTTTTTTGAAGCCCTCATAGTGATTGCTGCTTTTCTGTTTATGTTCTAAGTAATCAGCACCCTCACCCTAGATTAACCCGTGGTGTTTTGACATGGCCATTGACACACTCATGTGGCTGGCTACATCTGTACATGTCAGATTCCAGGACCAGGTTGAATATCTCTGAATGAAAAGGCTCTTACTGTTCGCATCAAATGCCATTTCATCCTTAGCCGTACTGAGACCTACTTCCCCTTCCTGTGATAATGATGGAAAATGTGTTTGTACTTTTCATCAAAGTTGGGGAGAAATTCCATCCAGTTGTTATTTTTAGGTTGCTCAAAGAGATAAGAAACTACAAGTCTGTCTCCTAAATTCAATATGTATTCATACAGCCAAGATTAGATCTATCAAGTTAATTTATTTCAGAAGCACAGAAATCAAATTAAAACTTTTGATATATTTTCAGGAGACTGTGAAGAAAAACGTACATATCATTCATATATATTTTGGAAAATGCAAAATGCAATACAAACAGTTCATATTCTTGACATTTCAGTGCAATTCAGTTGCCATAATGTAATTCATCTTTTATCTTAAAGAGTCATAAAAGGTATGGTTAATGAAAATTTTGCATTTATGTGCATCTATAATTACAAAAGTAATTGTTAAAAATTTTCATATTCACTCCAATGCGAGGGGCATTTCTTTCTTCTAGAGGCTGACATTTATCCTATAAATTTTAAAACTGCTTACTAAATGATTAGCAACATTTTTATGTCTCCAAATGAAAACAGACACAGATAATAAACAAATATCACTTTATGTTAACCTTTAATTTTTTACCCCTCAGGTATAAAAGAGGTCATGTATCATAACGTCCGTCCTCCATGGCAGACTATGAGCCCGTCAGTATGGGAGGTGGGCCACCCTGGAATTATATCCCTGGAATTAGTACCATTTACCTGTGTCGCCACATACCCAAGTGGAGTGATCTGACTTGGCATATCTGTTTGCTAGCTCAGGAGTGACAACGTGACAGTGGTGTTTAAAGACACTGTGTGCAGAAATGATTGATTTATTCCACATTGGCACTTTTAGATCCATCTGCATATCTGCATTTCTGTCCTTTTTTCTCACTGTTCTCATACTCTGTGCTGTTATTTACCTGAGCTGCTTTTGGCTTTCTGGGAGGGGTTTGGTGCTTTTGATATGAATGTTATGGATAAAACACTTTGAGCTCCATAGAGGAAAATCACTATCTAAATCTTATACATCTAAAATGTCCTCTTGTACAGAAACCTAATACAGACTGCCTCTGAGATACATATATCTGATATACTTCTATGTCATATAAATGAAAATGTGGGTATTTAGAAAAACTTAGGTAATCAACTGAATCTCTTTTTGTGTTGTACTCTTCTGCATTTGAAAAGATTTTGTGACCCCAATAAACTGTTCTATTCTATTTTACCTAGAGCTTGAATGCTTAATGATATACTGTTTCTTCCTTTATCAATTTTCAAACTTTGTATTTGAGGCATCTTTTGGTTAAGACAAAGCAAAATTAAATGTAATTTTTCTACTAAAAGTTATTATTGTTTTTATCATTTATTCCTTGAACCTTTCTAGGCCATGAGCCAGGTACACTAGAACATACCTGGGGAAGCAGGCAGAATTGGGGGGGAAGCGGGGGATGGGATTCAGCCATTGTTCACTCTGTATCGCCCTCTAGGGACCAAAAAAGGAGCTTCAATCACCTTCCCTAAAGAAATATTTCTCTGAAGAAAGCCACTTTTCATCTACAATTCGGATTTACATTCAGAGTTCTAGGAGACGTTGACTCTAGCCCTCCATGAGAATAACTGCTAACTGCTTTCTTACAGAAATCTTAAATGAGTAATTATTTTGATTGTGTGGAAATTCTCTGAGATGTTCAAGATTCTCACATATAATTTTTAAATGGGATAAATTAGAGTAAAAAAGAATTAGGACCCTGTCATTACTCTTACAATGATTCCATCTTCTATGGTTTGCAGTGAGTGACTATATGTATGTATGTATACATATATATATATATATATATATATATATATGTATATGTATATATATATACATATATAACTAAGTTATATATGTATATATAGGCAGCTCCTAGGGGCGCCTGGGTGGTTCAGTCGGTTAAGCATCCAACTTCAGCTCAGGTCAAGATCTCACGGTTTGTGGGTTCCTGAGTTCAAGCCCTGCGTTGGGCTCTGTGCTGATGGCTCAGAGCCTGGAGCCTGCTTCAGATTCTGTGTCTCCCTCTCACTCTCTGCCCTTCCTCCTCTCTTGCTCTGTCTCTGTCTCTCAAAAATAAATAAACGTTAATTTTTTTTTTTTAAATATAATGCAGCTCCTTTGGGAGGAGGACGTGTACAGTTTGAACCACGCCCCTTTGTGCCCAGCAGAATGTAGTGGAAGTAGCTGGGCTTTGGAGCTATACCTGGGTGCTCTAGCTGTTATTCAATCTCTCTGTCTTTTTTCATCTGTAAACTGGGGCTGGAGCGGGATCACCAAGAATGTTAGATAAGATTAGCACAGTGCTTGACTTGTAACAGGTACCAAAAACTTGATAATTCTCTTTCCCATCACCTCTCTAATATTATAGAAAGAAGGGAAGAGTAACAGAAGAATGATGATATACTCTCTAGTGAGGAGAAACCTTAATAATTGTCTTGAGATTGTGAGGGCTAGAAGTTTCCAGCAAGAAGCCAGTCTTTGGAGAAAGGTTGTGATTCCCTCAAGTGATAGAAACCATTTGTTACAAATAAATGGGGTGTATCAATATCATTTCCTGAAAACTTGTTTGTGTTCAAAACTGGTCAATACTATGAAGTAATTAAGGAATATTTTGGGGAAGGATTTTTTTTAATTGACTAAAACCTTAACACAATTCACTGTTTAATTATTTTTAATCTTTTTCATGTTTATTTTTGAGAGAGAGAGAGACAGAGAGAGACAGAGTGCAAGCAGGGGAGGGGCAGAGAGAGAGGGAGACACAGAATCCAAAGCAGCCTCCAGGCTCTAAGCTGTCAGCACAGAGCCCAAAGTGGGACTTGAGTCCATGAACCGAGATCATGACCTGAACCTAAGTCACGCTTAACCAACTGAGCCACCCAGGTGCCCCACTGTTTAATACTTGATAGAGATAACTTCAGATAAGAATAAACCTTAAGAGTCTAACGTAAAGGAGATATGGAAGAATATTCTTATGGAATTTAGGGAAACATTTAGAACATTGGTCATGAATTGGTAATAATGTTAGTGTTTTTTAAAATTTTTTTTATGGTTTTATTTTTGAGAGAGAGAGAGAGCACGCGCAGGGGAGAGGCAGAGAGAGAGGGAGACACAGAATCTGAAGCAGGTTCAGGTTCTGAGCTGTCAGTGCAGAGCCTGACATGGGACTAGAACCCAGAAACTGGGAGATCATAACCTGAGCCAAAGTCAGACGCTTAACTGACTAAGCCTCCCAGGCACACCAATAATGCTAGTGTTTTTTTAATAGACTAGTGTGTTCTCTAGAGGAGCTAAGCAATTAACGATTAAGTTGGTTAAGGCTGCCTTGAGCCCTAATGGAGTAAGTGGTGATCCCTATAGATTTTATACGATTACTATTACTAATACTATTTGGCAATCCCCATGGATTTTAAGAGGACTATGGCCTCTGTTTTCTACTATCTCCCCAACTTAGGTATAAGAGTTATTTGTATTAGAGAATCATGCCCAGAAGTTGTCTCCTTTTAGTGTACATTAGAAATGATCCAATACTAGTGAGCATTATTAAACTAATTTACAGTAAGGTGTTACTGCTGGTAAGGATTTTTCAAACTCACTTTCTTGTACAAAGGGAGATTGGGATTGTGGGTAGTGCAGAAGAGAAATAGATAGAGGGAGATAAAGACATCAAGATACCAAATTCAAAGTGGCTTGTAGAGAAACAAAATGGGCTCCGTGTAAACTTGTCTATTTGACTTGTAAAAATGTTGTAAATAATTTCTCTTTCTTATGCTTGACAAGGTACATACTAAATAATGTTTTTGTTGTCAGAGAACTTTATTGTTTTTACTGTGAGAGGAATGATTCATCTCAATACTTTTTGTAGTAGAAAATGGGATAAATGAGGAGAAGCCTTTATTCTATTATTTTTTAATGAAGGAGCATTTAAAATATGTTTTAAGGCATAAATTTTTATTTTCACCACTGTTTCCTTTGTGACCTATACAACAGTGTGTTGCATGACAACTTGTATAGTTAATGATATTGAAATAAGATGGCAAAGTAAATACAGTGATGAAGGATAGAGCGCAAATGTGGTGAATAAATATTGAGTGTTTTTTCACTCTGAGTTACTATTTAATGTTATAGGCAACACTTCAGTATCATGGGCATTTTTTCAAAGTTCAGTAAATGAGTATGAGTATACTCTCCCCCTAACCCTTTAGAGCCTGCGTCATTCATGCTTGTGCTTGCTAGAAAGTCTGTTCAGCTCGGCTGTGTTCAGGGGTGCTGGCTGACCTGCGGATGTGTGTTCATTAGGCTGTCCCACCTGATAGCCTCAGTTGGACTGGGGCCTTGAGCCAGACTGAATGTCCAGCATTTTGGGTGGCTAGAATGGGAAACCATTAGAGAATGATATTTCTAGTGACCAATAAACATGTTGCACATTTTCTTATAGCTTCTACATCTAAAGTATCACACAATAATAATTGATACAGTAATTTGGTCATTCACTCATTTATATATCCTGCAAACTTTCAGCCCTTTCTGTCTGTCAGGCTCTGTGATGCAGGATACAATTTAAACCCCTAAGGATTGAGGGTCAGGGCCATGAGCCTGGTCTTTGAACTCAGGCTGGCCTGGGTTAGAATCTTGGCTCCCTAACTAATGTGACTGGTGATAGGTTACTTACCTTCTCTGAGTTGACAAGTATCCCCATCTCTTTATTCATCGTCTTTTTCTTCACTACTGGCGCACAAGTCCTGTTTTCTGGCCTCTCCTAATTTCACCCCACCTATGCCCTTGGTCCCTTTTTTTTTAAGCTTCCTGTTGTGCTCCATCAATGATATCTCTTCTAGATTATATTAATCTTGCCCTTTGTGAGCAAAGTTTTCTTTTCACCCTATTAATATACCCATTTCAAGTTTTCTCTACCCTGAATAAGTTGGCATGCATTCCTTCTGTCTTGTAATTCACTCCAAATTGTATTCCTTCTGCTCAGTGCTTCTATACCCTCAATGATCAGCTCACTTCATTGCAGACTTGGCTTCCATTCCCATCATCTCCAACTTGAGGACCCTCTCAGAGATACCAGTGATCCCCCAATTAACACATCTGATTATCTTTTATCTGCTCTAACCAGTCTTATCTCTGAAGCAAAACACAGGGCTTCTTAAAATTTTCTCCTCCTTCAATCTCTATGGCACTCCATTAGCTTTGCCTTCACTGGGCCGCTATGATCATATGTACCCTGCACCATCTCCTCATCTTGCTACACAAATATAAGCATACTCCAAAATTCTCTCCTCAGACCTTTCCACATCTTCCTCTAAACTTAAGCCCATGTCCTCAACTATGA
Source organism: Felis catus (assembly GCF_018350175.1). Lineage (NCBI taxonomy): Eukaryota > Metazoa > Chordata > Mammalia > Carnivora > Felidae > Felis > Felis catus. The sequence continues at coordinate 43,118,535 of NC_058380.1, forward strand.
ATTCTGCATGGAAGAATTTCACATCAAGGCCCTCTGACCCATAGTCTATCCGTAGCTCCAGGCCTACACATTCCACGTCTTTCTGGGATTTTCTCCCACAACTATCTATCATGGGTTCATGTGCAGCATGCTTGCAATGAGACTCATCATATTCCAAAGGAAGACCACAGTCTTCCTAAGCTTCCTGAGCTTCTCATTGGCACCAATACTATCCTAATGAAGCAACCATGGATGCTTAGTGCAATCATGTTCCATCTCCAATGAGATGCCAGATGTATACATTCAGCCCCTGAGATGATTTTCTGTTTCTTCTGTCTGCCAGTTTTGATGCCATCCTGATTAAGGGTTCTAACACTTTTGCTAAATAACAGAACATAAATTTTCTTCCACATGCCAATTTATAGCTTCTTGAAAACACTGTGTTAAGAATTCAGAGGTTGCATTTGGGAAAGAGTGCCATGATCAGCCGGCAATATTTACCAGGGTTATAGAAGGGAGAATGACAGCCTCTCTGGCATAGACTATTCCAAGAGTTTCCTAATTTGTCTCTTCTCTTCTAGCCTCTCCTTCATTTCACTTCAGCTATGCACCATTATGATTATACTCCCTAATGCAATGCTGGCTCACCATTGTCTACCACATTAAGTAAAAACTCCCTGGCCCAGAGCCCAGTGTTCTCACATTCTTAGTCCCAACCTCCATCTACCCCACCAGCCTTTTGGCCCCTTTGCTGCAGCCAAACTCAGTTATTCATTCTTCCCCAAATATTCTCTACACTTCCCTGCCTCCTTCACTTTTTCAGAATATAGGATCCTTCCCTCTTTCCCCTCAGCCTTCAAGCACAAACTCATTTATCATTTTTTTTTCTTGAGACTTTGCCTGATTTTTCCACCTATATGGATTTTTTCTCATTTATGAATTCCTGTGGTACATTATAACTTTCTAATAGAAACAGACAGTGGTGATGAATTGGGGTGCTATATGAGAGTACGGACACCCAGGGAACTCGTCTGCTCCTTCCTACTGAGTCATGCCTTCCGTTCTCACTCATAGCTCAGCTCACTTGCCCTTCCCCTCCCACTTGACTGTCAGCCCATGGCCAGTAGGAACTGTACCTGTACCTCATTTTGCTTCCTTACAGTCTATGCATTGTCTTGCGTTGTTAATTGCATGATGACATTGGATTGAATGGTTATAACTCTTACAAAATAAGGCTGTGCATTGCTTTTCATTTGCATTTCATTTAGAAGTTCTGAAATAGAGCTTATATCTGGCAAAAAGCCTGACCATCCAGGTAGGAGTGAAAAGCTAAAGTCAGGTGGACACATGCATGGCAAGAATTGAATCAGGGAGTTCCTAACAGGGAAACAAACAGCCATAATCCATATGGAAAGCTAAAATCCAAAGCAACTTTAAGGGCATCTAGTACAGTACTGTCCAGTAGGAACAGAATGAAAGCCATATATGTAATTTAAAATTTTCTAGTTCACATGATTTTAAAAAGTATAAAGAAACTGGTGAAATCAATTATGATAGATTTTACTTAACCTAGTATATTAAAAATACCACTTTGACATTTAATCAGTATATAAAATTATTATGAGGTACTTTATATTCTTTTTGTCATGGTAAGTCTTAGAAATTTAGAGTGTATTTTATACTTTAGCACATCTTCGCTTGGGCTAGTCATATTTCAAGTGTTCCATAGCCCCATGTGGCTTCTGCCTACCTTATTGGGCACTGCAGGTCTAGGATATCACCTAAACAAAAAGGCACTATGTATTCATACAGAAACCAAAGTTCACAATTATGAGTCTCGGAATTATGGAGATGAAAAAATGGGTCAGGATATAACCAGCACCCCAGTTGGGAAATTGAGTGGGAGAAGTGAGTAGGGTCTCACAGGCTCAGCCTTGGTATTTGTGTAATGGTTTGTTCCAGAATTGGTATGGTGACTACATAAGCAGCTCATTCAAATTTTGAGAGCCAAGAAACAAAACCAACCCCAAGCACTGATTTTAAAGTCTCAGGCTCATGAGTGCTGCAGCACCTACCTTTTACTGGAAGGTTCAAGAGATTCAGTAGGTGACCATTTTAAGGGTTTGTGGGAACTTAGAACAAAGGATATTTACAAGGATACTTGGCTAATTATTGGGCTGGTTGGTTGAAATTTAAAGGAAGCATTGGGTGCCTGGGTGGCTCAGTCATGAGCCGATCTGACTTCTGCTCAGGTCATGATCTCATAGTTCAAGGGTTCGAGCCCCACGTGGGACTTTGTGCTGACAGCTCAGAGCCTGGAGCCTGCTTCAGATTCTGTGTCTCCCTCTCTCTCTGCCCCTCCTTCCACCCCCCTCTCTCTCACTGTCTAAAATAAATAAAAACATTAAAAAAGTAAAGGGAACATTTATGGGGTGCCTGACTGGCTCAGTGGGTAGAACATGTGACTAGTGATCTTGGGTCCCATGTTGGGTGTAGTTTTACTTAAAAAAAAAAAAAGGAGGCTTTATATTCGTGGTCGCCACTTATTTTGTTGCAGATACATATTTACATATGACTGTAAATGTGGGAAAAATCTCATTAAGGGAAGTGGAAAAACAAAACCTTCACTCTTGCTCATGAACTCATGAGCTCATCCCTTTCTCCCTTCTACCCCCTCCTCTGCAGGTGAATGGACAATGTAACCTTCATGAGAACAGACCATGTCTGTGTTGTTTTCTGTTGAGGCCCCAGGATCTAGAACAGTGTCCGGCACAAATCAGAGCAAAGCCTTTCTTTAAAAAATTATTATTTATTTTTATTTTTAATTTTTTTATCATTAAAGACACGAGATTAAAGAGCAAAGAATAGGGTCTGAAGTTCTTAGACTGTATTTGGAGTAGCAGCATCACTTGCCACTCTGAGATTTTAAACTTTAAATTGAGCATCTGCGAGCACGGGTTCATTTCTTTCTTATCCTTTGACATCATTTGGTCCCCACCTTAGAAATGCGAGTGTCACCATTTGTTTTGCCTACATAGAAATCTTCAAATCTTTTTAGCCAAATTAGCCGAGAATTTTGTTCCTAAGAGAATGGCAGGTTGCTGCTAGAATCATAAATTAAAATATAGTCCAATCCTCTGCCCCTCAGCTGGTTGTGGTGGATAAGTTACAGACACAGATTAGACACAGATTTTGCCCTTGGGGAAACTAAACAATCAGGACATTTATTTCTTTTTAATAACCATGTCACCCTAGAGCCATCTGGTGTATATTTAGAGTAATGTAATTTCTACTCTTGCTTGATGATACCAGTGTTATACAGCAAATATATTGCCATTTTGAAAAATAATTGGGTTAATTTCTGCATGTAATTCAACAGTGATTTAATCTTCCATTCTGTGTGAACCACAGTAAATTCTGAATTAGTTCCATTTTTAGGAAAGCAGTCACAAAAGCATACACTGAGAGGCCAATGTGTATAACTCTGTGGAAACTCAAAATAAGTTGTAAAATATGTTCATCTAGCACTAGTCTTAGGATACCCAAATGGAGGGAGATGAGAACATCAGATAGAAGAAAATTGGATAAGCAGGATACTAATAGTTATCATTTGTTATGTGCTTACCTATGCCAGGTATGCAGCACTGAAGACACCTTACCTGCGTCTTCTTATTTAATTTTTGTAATAGTGCTCCAAGGTATATGCATGTTATTTTCCTCTGTTTAAAGATAAGGAAATGAATCAGAAATTAAATTTCTTGCCTGTAGTTTGACAGCTGCAAGAAGATGTAACGGACACGCAAGCCATGGCCTTCCATTACTTTTCTATGTTTTAATACGTGAGTCCTAGTGGGAATACACACACCACCACCACCAATACCAACACCAACACCAGCACCACTGCTACCACCATGAACCACATCAAAATTAAATACCTCCAGGGGCACCTGGGTGGCTCAGTTGCTTAAGCATCCAACTTGATCTCATGGTTCGTGGGTTCAAGCCCTGCATGGGCCGTATGCTGACAGCTCAGAGCCTGGAGCCTGCTTCGGATTCTGTGTCTTCCTCTCTGTCTGCCCTTCCCCCACTCATATGCGCTCGCACTCTCTCTCTCTCTCAAAAATAAATAAACATTAAAAAATTATTTTAAAAAGATACCCTAACGAGGGGCGCCTGGGTGGCTCAGTCGGTTAGGCGGCCGACTTCGGCTCCGGTCATGATCTCACGGTCCCTGAGTTTGAGCCCCGCGTCGGGCTCTGTGCTGACCGCTCAGAGCCTGGAGCCTGTTTCAGATTCTGTGTCTCCCTCTCTCTCTGACCCTCCCCCGTTCATGCTTTGTCTCTCTCTGTCTCAAAAATAAATAAACATTTAAAAAAAATTAAAAAAAATAAAAAAGATACTCTAACGAGAATCATGATATAATAATGATCACGTTGGAAAGTGCTAAAATGAAAATTGAGCAAGTGAAGTTCAGGGTGTGATGGTTTTGACATCGTGGTGTGGGAAGGTCTGTCTGATAAGGTGACATCTAAGCGGAGACCTGGAGAGAGGGAAGGAAGCGTGAGGTTGCCGAGTGCCAGCTATGAGGAGGCCCGTGGGGTAGGAGTGAGGGAGCAGTGAGTGAAGGGTATGATAGAAGATAAAATAGGCACTTGTAAAAAGGGGCAGAACCCACAGGGCCTTGTAGGCTTGCTAAGAAATTGGGATTTTATACTAACAAAAGAAGGGGATGGAGTGTTTTGTGCAGAAGGGTGACTTAACCTGTCAGACCAGATAGCTATTTTTCTTTTCCGCGGACTGGGGAGGATATTCCAAAGCTGATTTTCTTTTAAGTGGATCATTTCAAAGTTTTCTCATTTGTACAGTGGCTAAGTGCATTTTGGCCACAAGTAAGAATTTCCCTTGGTTACGCTCTATTTTAATTGAGTATAAAACTTGAGGGGTGCAACTTTAAAAGTCTGTACGTGCCATAAATTCAGTATGCTCAAAAGTAGCAAACCTGAGCATTTACACTGCTCACTACAGATAGCAGTGTAACACGAAAGCTCTCATGGTAACAGCTGGGAGGGTGGGGCTAGTATGTACCCCACCTCTTCTTTCTGATAGCGGCATCAGGCAGTCAGAGACTCTGGGCCATACATTATGTAGTATATGAAAAGTTCGGCTACCCACATGTGCTACGCCAGACTACTACATTGGGACTACTAGGCCCAAGTGTATCCAACTGGTCCAGGAGCCTCAGGACAGTTTCCAAAACACTATCCTTTTTTTCTTTCTAAAGATCTTATTTTATTTTTTTAAGTTTACTGATTTATTTTGAGTGTGCAAGGCAGGGGCAGAGGGAGAGGGAGGGAGAGAATCCCAGCAGGCTCTGCCCAGTGTCAGCCCAATGCGGGGCTCAAACCTGCGAACCGTGAGATCATGACCTGAGCTAAAATCAAGAGTCTGACGCTTAACCAACTGAGCCACTCAGGCACCTCTCCAAGACAACTATTCTATGTCATATTCAAAATGCTAAATCTGAACATTAAGTAATGACCTGAGCATATGACAATGGTGACCTTTAGTATAAAAAGGACTTAATGGCAATTAAGCTCTTCAATCAAAGAAGAGGAGAGAAAAAATAGTAAAGCAGTAGGATGTAAATATCACAATCAGAAAGGTTTGGAGCCACTAGGGGACTTGGACTCTTTCAACTATTCCTCAGCTGCAGTAAAAATATCCTCCATTAGGGGGCCTCATAACCCTGCTTTGATCTTCGTGCCTTGTCACTATAAAGAGTGACATATTCATTCTCTTCGCTCTTTCTCCTTCAGTTGCTCTTTCCATATCTCCCTCTGTCTCATTGAAAAATGAATTAATTAAGAACATGTGTATGTATTTTTCCTACATGGCTGCATAATTCTCACCATTTGGGCGAAGAAAGCAAAGTACTATGTGACACAGGAAGGAAAAACATCAAGAATGTGTCATCTTTATGTACACAGTCTGAACACGTCTATCATCAGTTTCTGGATAGTTTCAGTGTGGATTGGGAAATAATAGACAATCACAAGGAACCTTGGATACTTTAAGGAATAGAGCTTTGATCCCCTGGAGAGGCCTGTTTGGTAGAGAGTCCAACTTTACCCCCTTCACTTCAGACACGGAACAAAGAAGCCAACTAACTGATTGTTTAATTAATCCTGAGGTAAGAAGAGTAAGTTGTAAGCAAAAAATAAAAAATAAAAATAGAAATTATGGAATATAGTCAGGATACTAAAAATATTCCCATTTGCTCAAATCATAAATGCAACATTCTAGACTTGCTGAGTAGAAATTAATGGCTTATAAGTGCATTTCTTAAACTGTCTGGTCCTCAGATTTGTACCTGAGTCTACAGAAAGGTACAATTTCTGTTTTTAAGAGTGTTTTGAATTTAATACAAAATCCTTCAAGCCTATAGAGTGATACAGAGGGACATTACAAAAATCAACGTGCCCATCCCTAAATTTAACAATTGTTAGCATTTTGTGATATTTACTTTAGGTGTTTTTTTTTTTAATAGGTCAAGATTTTAAGAAAAAAAAATAGGCTAGTTTGGCCTACTGCTAATGTTTCATGCCTAGTTAGAAGATTTTATATTTAGTGGAAATTCTTATGTGGTATTGCTAAAGCACTGTGAATCAAGAGTAATCAAATATGATATTTCTTGAAAACCCTAAGGATGCATAGCTCTCAAGGCTCCTCATGTTACCCTTAACCAAAAGCCAAAACCAAAATGCATGCTTCAGAAACTATTAGACTGAAATACTCTTTGGAAGGACTAACTCAGGGCAGAAAGGTTGGCCTGGACTCAGTGGCTGACGAGGATGTGATTCACGGTCAGGGATGGGATTCTCTCAGGGGCAGTTGCTGAGCTATTTGGAATCCCTGATCTATTTCCTGACGGAATCATGTATTGTGAGGCTTCTCAAAAATATATTCTTTTAACAAATAAAATGACATGCCTAAATGTATTTATATGAAATATTATCCAATCTTCTGTCCATTGTATAAAAGTACAAAATAATCACAAAGTGGAAAAATGTTAACATCTTAGCCTACGTAAATTATCATTCAGATTCTCAATGTCTGACAGCACAAATGTCCACTCTGTACTCCATTCAAGCCTAATAATGGGATGTGTGGGTAAACAGTTGAATGCCTGCCCTTGCCTCTCTCTTTAGGATGGACTGGAGGACACCTGTGAGGGTGCAGTTCTCTTGGGACCTCCAGGGACTAGGCAGATAGGGGCATGGTTGTTCCTGGTGCCCAGTGAGAGCCTATAGCAGAAAAGGTTGTCCTTTCCCAATACAGAGTAGAGACCCAGCCTGAGAAACTACCTTCTGAACCTTAGGAAGCCTTGGGATCTCCTCCCCTCAAGGAGTATCTGACCCTACCCAGTTTCTCCATGTGACTTGGGAGGGCCTGCTCCATGTTGTTAAGATGACTCCCATGGAAGGCAGATCCCGGGCCTGGTCCCAGGCCTGGCTAATGAAAAAGAGCTTCCTGTCCAGGGAGGCTGGGAAGTTGAGTGGCTGTTCTGCATGCTTCCCAGAGGGCTATCAGTTTGCAAATCGATTCACTGGCAGATAGTAGAAGCTACTTTTCTACCACCCTTGGCTGCTTTGCCACTGCTCAAGAGACTTTAAAAACCAAAATTGTGTGAGTGCTAACGGAACAGGAAACCCTCATCAGGAGAGAATGATGACAAGTAACTAACAAGAAGAGAAAGGTAATCTTGAGAGGGAACCCATGTAAACATCTTAGAATAGCTGGTCTCTGAAGTAGCACTGATGGGAGTAATATGAGAGCATCTTAACAAACAATGGCAGAGAACCATTAGGAAGATGGAATGAGGACACTATTAAATGAAACTGAAGTAGAGTTTTTAATTAAAAACAACCTGATGAGGAGAATGATTATTGCAGAGAACTGAATGTGTGATGTCGAAGACCAAGAGACAGATATACCCCAATAGGGAGTGAAGGCATAAAGGAAACAAAGGTCGGGAGAAAACAGATAGGAGACCTGGAGGACATATATAGGAGACATAGCATGCAGTAATAACAGCTCTGGATTCAAACACGGGGGATTGAAGGAGGAGTCGTCATAGTAGAAAAAAGAGTTTTCCTGAGCCGAAGACTATTCTGAGTCTCTAAACTAGAAAGGTTCATGAGACGTGAGAGAAGACATGCACTTTGGCACCTTCTGAAAATTTTCCGAACTCCAAGGAGGGTGACTAAAACTCTTACAATTGCCCAGAAAGAAATCACAGGCTACCAACAAGGGATGTGTTCCTACATGGTGGGAGATTTTCATAAGCACGTGTCCTTTTAAAACGGTTTAAATTGAACTCATTTTCTAGTAGAATATCAACTGGGGTTTTGTTTTGTTTGTAGGAAGGGACTGGATAACCTGATTTCAAGCCTCCCATAAAGGAAAAAGGGTGTGAGACGAGCCAAGAAGATGATGATAGAAGAACAGTGTGGGGAAACTTGCCTTACTGGACATTAAATGTTTCTACAAAGCTACTGAAAACCAAACAGAATAGAACTGGTGCAGACAGAGACATTAGTGCAACATAGTAAATGTCCAGAAATAGATGCAAACATATGTGAGAAATTACTTTTGACAAAGATGGAATTGCAGTTCAGTGGGAAAAGTTTAGTTCAGTTAGACAAAATTGGATAGCATTGCTGACATAATTGACTACCCAGCATAGGAGAAAACAAAGCTAAATGTCAGTCCATATTACAAAATGAATTCCAGATCAATTCATGGTATAAATGTAAAATATGAAATAATAAAAATATTAGGACAAAATTCCAAGCAAGACAGGAAACCATGAAGCCAAAAGAAAAAAAAAAAACATTAAGCTGTGTTACTTTTTAAAAATCGGATGTTAAAAGATACTATAAAAAGAAAAAAAAGGAAAAAATGAGAGACTGAGGAAAAAGTTTCAATGTGGATGAAAGACAAAAGGTTAATATTCCTAATATTAAAATAATTTCTAGAATTTTTCTAAAAACACATATAGCCCAGTAGAAAAAAATGGGCAAAGAATATGGAAGTGGAATCCAAATTTCCTGTAGGCATGCACATGCTCAACCTCACTAGTCATTAGAGAAAATGCAAATTACATTAAAAATGAGATGTATAAAAATCCATCACATTGACAAAGCTTAAAGAATAAAAGTACCCATTACTAGTAAGCATGTTAGGAAATGGGCAGTCTTACACATTGCTGGCTGGATGTTCGGTTGTTACCATTTTTGAAAGTTATTGTGCAATATCAAAAAATATAAAATATACATATGCTTTGACTTAGCCATCCAACTTCGGAGGATCTCTGAAAAGCAAACATCAGGAGGTAGAGATCAGATGCATGTTACAGTGCATTTGCCTCAGTGTCTTCCAGTGCTCTAAACTGGAAACCAAATCAGTTTCTGCCATCAGGGAGAGATTAGTTATGCCACATCCATACTAGAGAAGACTGTGCAGCTATTTAAAAAAATATATTTTATTGCTATCTGCCAACTTGGAGAGGTGTCCATGATGCAGTGATAAGCAAGAAGGCCAAGTTGCAGAATGATATGTACAGTACACTTCATTTTCAAAAGATGAGATTTTGCATATGTCTGTATGTGAGTGTGCATGTCTGGATGGGTATAGAGAAGGTACTGGAAGGACATTGAATGTTAATATTACCTTGGAATAAAAGGGACTCTGGGTGGATAGAGGTGTCTCACTTTCCTTTGTGCATTTTTTGATAATTACTGGTAACAATGACCATATATGAGGGGCACCTGGGTGGCTCAGTCGGTTGAGCATCCGACCTCGGCTCAGGTCATGATCTCACAGCTCGTGAGTTCCAGCCCCGCGTCGGGCTCTGTGCTGACAGCTTGGAGCCTGGAGCCTGCTTCGGATTCTGTGTCTCCCTCTCTCTCTCTGCCCCTAACCCACTCGCATTCTGTCTCTGTCTGTCTCAAAAATAAACATTTAAAAAAACTAAAAAAAAATACATAAACATGACCATATATGAGTTTACTAATAAATTCAGGAATTAAAGAAAATAAAACAAATTGTCCAATTTTATTAAAAAAAATACAAAAACTAGGCCTGTATCTTCTGAAATTAAAGCTAAGGCTCTCACTTTCTCCATTTCTAAAGGAACTATCATCTGTTTCTCTCTAAATCCCAAGAACAGAAGTGGCTTACCAAAAAAATAAGTATATTCTCAAAGATCTGCACCACTGTCTCTGGCTGCTCTGTGGTCAATCCAAAGAAAATGCCTGTTTCCAAAGACCATCAAGCCTTTCTCCAGTTCAAGTCTTCTCTACCTGGGTCCAGCTATTCAGGATTTTCGTTTTAACCAGATTATATGCTTTTGAAAACTCCTAGCTGAGGAGAGCGGTCCCAGAATTTCCACAGAGCTCTTCCCTTGAGTAACCATTCCACTAGAATCTCTCTCTTCAAACAGGGTGTTGGGGGAAGAATCATAGCTATAGTTCATAGGTGACAGAATGCAGCAAGCACTAGTATGCATAATGGTGCCCCTTTTTCTAGGTCCATGTTCATATACAACTTTTCAAACACACCACCATTCCCATTGTGGGTCCTTGGCAACTAAATTACCATGCTGACCCATCAGTGTAATTTTCCTCTGTAGACTCCATGTGGTGTCATTGCATTTGGGAGTCAGTATATCCCAGAGTGATTCAGAGCTTGAGCTCTGGAGTCAGACTCCCTAGGTTTGAATCTTAACCTCAGCTACCTCAATAGGCTCTGTGGCCTTAGACTCAGTTTTCTCCCCTGTAAAGTGGGGTAGATAATAATTCCTCTATCGGTCTGTTATGAGATACATTCTATAAAGCTTTTGAGGGATGGTATGTTGGTCGTCATCGTCGTTGTGGTCATTGTCATCATCGTCATCAACATCATCGTCATCATCTGAGGGCTACATTCATTGATAAGTAGTCAGCTTTTCTTTTACTGCAGCCAGATCTGTGGACCTGTGCTCAACACTGTGATTAATGGTCTTGCAATAAGAAGAAATTACAGGAGGAAGAGAAATGTGAGAGCAGCATTTTATAATGTATCGGCATGCCTCATTTTATAAATACAAACAAGTCATTTGAAAGAATGTTTTCCCTTTGTTACAAGAATGGAAAAGCTTGCTCCGCTCTTTAATACATTTAAACCCAATAGTAAGGGAGCTAAATGTATCGCATTATCCAGAGCAAGAATTAAATCAGTCAGCTCCCCTTATCCTGGCACCAGGGACCTAATTTTTGAAAACCAACTCACCTTTCTCTGCTAATCTATAGGTGTATATTGTTCCCATATTCCAAGTGTAACCTTACTGTATTTGCAAGTGACATTGCATTGATCTTCATTGCAATGGTAAAAATTGTTATTAAAAGGCTTGACTGAAAGTTCATATTTCTGACTTGTATTCATTTTTCCTTTTAATAGAACCTTACCCTGTTTGAAGTTTGGTTGGTTGGGAATTATAGTATCAACAAATGCAAACTTTTTGGTGTTTTGGTGTTGTGACCATCTACGGATAAAGATGAAAGGGTCTCACCCACTTGCGCATTTGTGGACTGTAATTGGACTGAATGAGCACTAGGGGGCGCTGCTACCTTCTTTACCCTGTGCCAGGCTTGTCTGCCAGAGTTGGCTCTCATCTCTAAGCTTGAAGCATGATGTGTGCATGCACGTACTTAGACAAAAAGAATGAGGCTTTCAGAGTAAAAACAGATGAAACTCTCAGCAGGTTTCACATGTCAGTACTTAATTTCTGCAGAGTCAGAAAGAAGGCTTTGTTTTTTAGGTTGTACTCCTGTGACTAACTACTTACGTTAACTTCTCCTAGAAAAGCTTTGAGCTTTTCTGTGAATCCCCAGTGCATTTAGCATTTCCTATGTAATAAGAAATAGGCCTTTTACATCACAGGATATGTATGAATAAAGGTGTGAAATATGAGCCAATCATAAATACCGTGGTTTCCTCTCTAAAGGAAATATCTATGTTTGCAAATCCAGAGACAGGTGAAAATGAGGACTTTGTCTTTTCATACTCTGTTATTAAATCTTATTTATTTGGATGCAATTCATCGTTCTGTCAAAATCCCTGCCTCATTCCTGCTCTCCAGCAGGCCGTTGGTAAGTGTTAGTAGCTACCCTATGTGCCAGAAGACCCGTGGAGTCTTTTCTATAATGAAACTGAGCAGGAGACATTATAATCTGTTTCCAAATGCACTCGTGGTGTTGTTTCTCAGATGACACTGACTGCTTCATCAAAGGGCCCTGTTTTTGATCTCTCATGTCTGGATGACTGTACCATCGTATTTGGCTGTTTTCCTCATTCCCTCTCCTAAAATGCGCTTCCAACCAAAGCATAATTTCTCTTGCTTTTATCATGAGGTTTCATTTCTTAAAATTTCCTTGGTGACACTACACTTCTCTGAGCATAGGGTACATCCTGCACCTCTGTGTTGAAGGTCCCATCCCCTTTCAGCCTTCCCCACCTTCCTTGATACCTCATAAGCATCCCCGAGATGATTTTTATTCTGGGACAAGGTCAAAGGGCAGCATGCAAGCCTGGAGGAGCGTGAGGAGTTCGAGAAAGATGGAAGTTGCTAGGTGGGCGGTGGGTTGGTTATAATAAGAAGGAGCAACGGGGACCCTTGAGATCATGACGGGATTGCTAGGAGTTCTCCAGAAGTGAATGCAGGAAAGAGCTGAGTGCAAGCAAGGTGTAATGAGCCCCGAGGTTGGTGTAGATCGATAGGTACTTGAGGAGGCTTCGAAAAGTTCACTACAGACGTTCTCTGTCTAAAACAGTATTCTAGAGGAGGGTGTTATAATGGGGGGAAAAGTGGGTAAAGAAATGAATAGAGAAAGACCAGAGAATCAATGCAGTAGAAGGAGAGGGACAGGGACGTTTAGAGCTAATTCTGGAAGCGACCAGCCTCAGGCAGTTTTACTCCTAGCCTCAGGATTCATTGCTTACACGTGTATCAGATGAGACAACAGTGTTGCCCAGCAACCATACTAATATACAGCCTGGGTGCTGTGATGGTGACATCCCCCTGTCAGCACTGCCTGTTCCCTGGGAACATTTTCTTTGATTCATTTTCCCAAGAAATTTCATTAAGGCATGTTCAAAGTAAGGCAGCTAAACCCCTCCTGACTTTTAGGCCTCTTCTGTTCTTACGCTTTATCCGCCAGAGAAGTTCCAGAGATAGCTGTACCTCTGCCCCAACCTCACTTACACATTTTATGAGATTGCATTTTTATTCATTAAAAAAATTATTTCTTAATGTCTTCAACTTATTTTGAAACACACACCCACAATATAAGCTTGGCTAATGGTTAGATAGATGATAGGTGTTAGGTGTAGCGATGTTCATAATGTAATTCTTACAACTTTTCTGAATGTTTGAAATTTTTCATAATAACATCTTCAAAAACCAATAAAAAGTCACTTCTTAATTCTTACATTTATCAAGAGCACCTTGCTATGGGTGAAAGGGGATCTGAAAAGATAAGGCAAAAGGCAAGGAATTACACACACACACACACACACACACACACACACACACACACAATCCAAACGACTCAATTCAAAATGGGCAATGTATTTGAATAGGCATTTGTCCAAAAATACACAACTGACCAATAAGCACGTGGAAAGATGCTCAACATCATTAGTCATTAAAGAAATGCAAATCAAAACCACAATGAGATATACCATTTCACACTCATTATGATGGCTATTATCCAAAAATAATAAATGACAATAATAAGAAGAAAAAATAAGAGGTTTGGTGAGGACATGGAGAAATTGGATAGATGATATATGTATAGATATATGTATTTTTTTGTCTAAGTATGTGCACGCACACGTCATGCTTTAAGCTTATATATACATGTATATATCTCATGTATAGATGATAGGAATGTAAAGTGCTGCGGCTACTATAAAAATTGGCTAGCAGGTTCTCACAAAGTTAGGCACAGACTTACCATAGGGTCCAACTCATCCCCTCCTAGTATATACCCAAAATAACTGAAATCAGGGATTCAAACAGATGTACACCCCTGTTTACAACAGCGATATTCACAACAGTCAAAAGGAGAAAACAAACCATGTATTCATCAACAGATGAATGGAAAAACAAAATATGCTATACGCATACAATGAATACTATTTGGGCATGAAAAGCAATAACTTTTTGATGCATGCTATCATATGGATGAATTTTGAAAACATTATGCTAACTAAAATAAGCCAGATGTGAAAGAACAAATATGAGTTTACTTATATGAGGTCTCTAGATTAGCCAAATTGAGAGAGAAAGAAAGTAGGATCAGGTTACTAGGGCTGGGGTCGGAGGAAAAGGGAATATTGTTTAATGGGCACAGAGTTTCAATTTGGGGTGATGGCTGTTTCTGGAAAGATGTAACAGTGATGGTTGCATAACACTAAATGAATGTACCTAATGTCACCACATTGTACCTTTAAAACTGGTTAAAATTGCACATTTCACGTTATGTGCATCTTACCACCACTTTTTTTTAGAAAAGGCAAGAGATCTTTCCCAAACAAAATGTATACCTAGGAAAAAACTGAATGAAAAGACAAGGCCATGTGCTATTATGCAAAATGAGGCAAGTGAGTAATTATCTGAAAGAAGGTAGAGAAAATAAGCTGGAGACGACAAAAGAACACTGTGGAGGAGGCGGGTTCTGTGCCAGATATCCAAGCACAAGAATGGGGTTGGAAAACAAGGGAGAGGTTGGCCGAATAAGCTTTTTATCAGCAGCTTTCCCAGTGTTCTTTGTTCTTCCCTTAATTCGGGCATCCTCGCCTCTTGCCATCTAAAGCAGAAGTCCTACCTGGCAAAGACAAAAACGTTTCATGTGTGGCCTGGATCTCCACACACCTTCCTTAGGACCTTGGACTCCCAGTGATCCTCCCCACATCATCAATCTCTCTCTGGTTCTTGCATTCTTCCAACAGCACATCCATGTGCTCAGACTGCTCTTTCAAGTAAACCCACAAAGCTTGCAAATCCTTCCTGGTTCTCTACCTACCTGGTTGTCTCTCCCATCTTTCTTCTCCCCTTCATAACCAGACGTCTTCGCTTGCCGTCTCCACTTCCTTAACTTTGTATGCAGCCCTTAAGCTCATCTAAACTGGTTTTTCCCCTGATTATTCAATGGAATTGCTATTGCCCAGGTCAGCAGAGACCTTCCCCTCACTCAGTCCAGTGAACACTCCTGAATCTTTATCCCAATGGCCAATAAGAGCCAACCCAATTGATGACTCCCTTCTTCAAATATCCTCTGTCCCTGGCTTGCAGGAAAGCTGCCTGTCTTTCACTCTGTCTTCATTGCTGGTTTTCTGTTTTCTACACATTTCTCCTGGCTCAATATCATGTTGTCTTCCCTCTACATTCACTTTGTAGGTAATTCATCCCCTCGTGGCTTAAAATAGCATCTATATGCCTACCAAAGCTGTAATCCCAGCCCAAACATTGCTTAAGACTATGAGGCTCAGGTGCTTGGGTGGCTCAGTCAGTTAAGCGTCTAACTTTGGCTCAGGTCATGATGTCACAGTTTTTGAGGTCAAGCCCCATTTCTGGCTCTGTGCTGACAGCTCAGAGCATGGAGTCTGCTTCAGATTCTGTGTCTCCCTCTCTCTCTGCACCTCCCCTGCTCATGCTGTCTCTCTCTCTTTCTCTCAAAAATAAATAAAACATTAAAAAAATTTTTTAAAAAGAATATGAGGCTTCAATAGGCAAACTGCCTACTGCTCATCTCTATTTAAATTCCTCAGGAAGTATCAAAAACTGAACATGCTCCTGGGATGCAGCGCACAAGGCTCTGAGTGAGCATAGCCCAACCCTCTCTGCCCAACCTTTGATTCACTGGGTTTCTACTACTGTATACTTTCTGATTCCCAGATATGCCAAACCCTAGTTTTCTCAGTAAATGGAGTCTACTAGCACCTAACCCATAGAGTTTTATAAGATGGAACAAAATGTGAAATGCTTGGGAAAATGGGAAATGTTGCCATTGTTATCATTAATTATTATTCATGCTGGTCTACTTGGGTAGAGAAAGGAAAGCAGACCAATGGTATCAAATCCATAATTACAGTTTTCTAGTTACTGAGAGAACAAGGTATCTTTTGGTGACTACTTGGCATTTTTAACTCTTCAAGGAGTTGGAAATAATCTGTTCATACTACCCCCTCTGGAAATCTTGGAAATCAGTTTTTAATCCATATTTTAAAATGGAGAAAATGGAGGCTGGCAGTTATCAAAGGAATCAGCCAATTCAGGGCAAATAGTCCCACTATTATGTATTGTTTAGCCTCGGGTAAAGCTTTAATTCCATTTCAGCTTTCCAGCTAGCAATGCTGGCATTGTGTAGACACCACCATAGTTGCTAAAAATGGTGACTGGCCAATTAAAGCCCCCTGCTGAGCCTTCCACCCACTGAATTAGATTCCTTACTCTTTCATGCAGGACAAAGCAAGAATGCTTCAAGGACCAAATCATTTGGCAGTCTTTGATGGCATGAGAAACAACTATTTGTATAGCAAAATATTTTCCAGAACTAGAAGCCCATAAAGATTATTGCCTTCTTTTTAGTACACAGAAATATTCTGCAAGCATGACTCTCTCAGCTTTCTGCACTGTGGCACCCAGAAGGAAGAAGACCCTGTCCTCCTCCTGTGTGGTGTTCTCTATTTTGTCACCATCTTGGGCTACCTGGGTCAAGGACCCTCCTCGGTGCCTGTTCACTCTGTGCCCATCCTCCTATTGACTGGGCTGACTGGTGGCCATCCCATTGTAAGGAGAGAACAAGTCCAACTTGGCGAGGCTGGCCCCTCCCTGCTGATGTCGGGGCCTTGGCATAGCTTTTGCTGCCAGTCTGGTTGCTTCCTTGTTGCCTTTGGAAGCCTGCACTTTTTCTGTGGCTTTTGTGGTCGTTTCCATCCGCCAGTGTGGTCCCTTTCAGAGGCACTAGCGTGCCAGACCAGCCTATTTGAATTGGTGCCAGGCCACTTACTGGGGAGGTGAGGCCAAATCCCATATATTTAAAGCTGTAATGCTTTGCCTGTCCACCTAGCTCCTGTCTCCTGAAGTCATTAGTTGTGGTTTTACTTTACTGTTAAAACACTCTTCTTTTTTTCCTTTCTCTCAGCTCTGGCTATTTTCAGCTCTATATATTTAGCAAGTTGTGTGTAGGTAGAGATTCTGCTGTTCTACTTAAATCTCTTTATTTTTTTCTGTGTGTGTGTGTGTGTGTGTGTGTGTGTGTGTGTGTGTGTGTCCTAAGGAAAGAGAATGTGTTTCCTATTAAATGGAGGAGGAGGGAGGGGGTGAAGATAGAGAGACCTGATGTTTGGCTAGAACAGAAAGTAAGAGCACAGTGGCAGGAGTAGGGAGAAGCCCACTTATATGACTACAGGACAGATGTCCTCCTGGTCTTACATTTCTTTGGGAAAATAGACCTTTGGTTGCTTGAGTGAGGCCCTTTGTGCTTCAATTTGCTTGGCATATTTTAAGATCCTCAGAAAGTCACGGGAATTTCTTTGCATCTTGCCATGTCTAAGGCTTTGCAGAGATCAAGCACGATTGTACAATGCAAGGCAGATAAGTAACAACAGTTCCATTCTGCAGCTGAATTAGGAGAGTTAAGTGATTTTCCTGACATCCCTCAGGAAGCTAAAGACACATCTAGGAACACAACATGTGATTTCTAGTCCCAGACCTTGCACCTCTGGCCACATTGCCCTGTCTCTATTTACTCTACAATTCTGCACATATGTTTTTCAAGTAAATATTTGATTCTGGGGAGATTTAGGGTAGAAAAATCTCCTAAGCTTCATCATTGAAAGGTACTGGATTCACTGTGCTTTAGACCAAAGTCTGCCATCTATCAATATGTAGCTGTAGTTTGAATAGCAGCTGTCCTCCAGGGGGCATATGCTGTGGTCCCAGGAGAACACATTTTTACCAAAAGCAAAAAAAGGGAGCCATGATAGCTGGCACACATATAAGATATGTTTCCTGGAGGTGCCCTAAATCAAGAAGGGAACACAGGGCATAAGAAAAATACCTTTCAAAAGCGATATAATAAAACAACTTGCCAGTGATGGGTAAATGTGAGTGTTCGTTGAAAAAACCATGGGTTAATGTATCTCTAACATCAAATCTATGAAACTCGTCCTCTGAAAACTGTGAATTTCCCATCTGGCTTGAAGGATGTGTTACAATATATATGATAATTTTAGATATGCCAGAATTTGTAAAAATTGAGAGTTAGACTAATGAGTTATATGATAATATTATTGAACAAACCATACAACTTCATTGTAGAGGGATTTTTCTAGAGTAAGGGTAAAAATCCTAAATAGTTTAAGATCCTGATAAGAAACATGACAGGTGTGAGGTTCCTCAAAAAATTAAAAATAGAACTACACTATGATCCAGCAATTGCACTACTAGGTATTTACCCAAGGGATACAGGTGTGCTGTTTCGAAGGGGCACAGGCACCCCAATGTTTATAGCAGCGCTATCAACAATAGCCAAAGTATGGAAAAAGCCCAAATGTCCATCGATGAATGAACGGATAAAGAAGATGTGGTATGTATGTATGATGTGTGTGTGTGTAATACTCCACAATAGAGTATTACTCAGCGATCAAAAAGAATGAAATCTTGGGGCGCCTGGGTGGCTCAGTCGGTTAAGCGTCCGACTTCAGCCCAGGTCACGATCTCATGGTCCGTGAGTTCGAGCCCCGCGTCGGGCTCTAGGCTGATGGCTCAGAGCCTGGAGCCTGCTTCCGATTCTGTGTCTCCCTCTCTCTCTGACCCTCGCCCGTTCATGCTCTGTCTCTGTCTCAAAAGTAAAATAAACGTTAAAAAAAAAATTAAAAAAAAAAAGAATGAAATCTTGCCATTTGCAACTATGTGGATGGAACTGGAGGATATTATGCTAAGTGAAATTAGTCAGAGAAAGACAAATATCATATGACTTCACTCATAGGAGGACTTAAAGATACAGAACAGATGAACATAAGGGAAGGAAAGCAAAAAGAATACAAAAACAGGGAGGGGGACAAAACATAAGAGACTCTTAAATATGGAGAACAAACAGGGTTCCTGGAGGGGTTGTGGGAGGGGGATGGGCTAAATGGGTGGATGGTTAAGAGGCATTAAGGAATCTACTCCTGAAGTCATTGTTGCACTATGCAAACTAACTTGGATGTAAATTAAAATTAAAAAAAAAGCACGATGAAAGTGGTGACTGGTGGGGCATAACAGAGCCATGAGCCATGTGTGAGGGAAGGGTGAGGGCTGTGGGGGAACTGGAGTACCTGTAATCCCTGGAAAGGGTGCAGTACCCACAGCTCTAACCAATGCTCCTCAGGCAGGATTACAGGAACAGTGTGGTCAGGCTGTCTGATTTTTTAAGAGAACATGGAAATCCTCATTTTTATGTAAATATCCCAATTTTTAAATGTTATAAACTAATTTTGAAAAATTTACAACCCTGTGTTAGCCAAAGAAAGCATATTCTACAAGACACATTCAATGCATAGGTTGCCAGTGGAATTTTTTTTTTTTTTAACTCTTAAAGGTGACGATTTATGCGATGAAATACAGGAGCTTTTAGGAGGAGTTAGGAGAGAATCTGAGAGCCAGGGAAGGCGTGGGGTGACTTAGTACAAGCCAGAGATTTGCATATGAGCCCTACAAAAGCAGTACATTGACTCATAAATAACAAATCTACCAAAAAAATATTTCAAATAGGAGAAGAAAGGTAACACAGGAGAGTACATCAGGGTATGTGAGCTCAAAAGACAAACTGGTCCTGGTTGGGTTGGGAAAGGAGTAGAGGGAGAGACCATGTGGAATATTTAGGTGACTATAGAGAGAGAATTTTCAACTTGTGCACACCTGGGATCTGCACTGAAAGAATGCTGTATTTGAGCAGGTTAAGAGCAAAAGTTGGAACTAGCAAGTGAAATGTAAGTAACAGCTTGTTACACATCTGATTAATGAGTTAGGCTGTGCCAGATAGTTAAATGAAGGAGACTGGGCACTGGTATGCACAGGACTTATAGCTCAGTGATTTCTGACATCAGTAAAGTTGTTTCACTATTATGATCTTTGAAGGTGTAGGTTATCTTTATATCACTACCCCTAGCATAGTCGTTGGCACATGAGAAGGTCAATAAGTAAATGATTGCCCAATATATTGGAAACCATAATCACATGATAGCATATGTTATACTAAAGGGAACACAGGTTAGTAATGACCCATTTGGTACCAAATTTAATGGCTACTTCTCCGTGCACGTGCTACTCAGAGGAGGAGTTTTAACATTATTCAATCTCCAATTATCCCGTCCTTGAATGTCTTAGTATCCCTCTTTCCTGATCTTACCTTGACCTTTCTGAGTTTTTTTCCCCTTTAATGTAAATTACTGGCTTATGCTGCTTCTTCCATGTGCTTCTTCAATGTTGGTGTTACCTGGAGTTGTAGTTTTCTTTCTAGACTGTTCTTGAGCAATCTTATCCACACTTACTGGGTCAGCTGAGCTCAAATTCCAACATATAATCTCCAGCTACCGTCATGGACTGAGTTGGTGTGCCCATCCCTTTACCCAATTCATCTTTTGAAGTCTTAACACTATGTGATTGTATTTGGAGATGGACCCTCTAAGGAAATAAAGTTAAATGAGGTCAGAAAGGTGAGTCCCTGATCTGATAAGATTAGTGTTCTTCTGAGAATCCAGAAAGCTTTATTCCTTTTTCTCTCCCTCCCTCCTCCCATCTCTGTCTCTCTGTCTGCCTGTCTCTCTCTGTGCACACCTGGAGGGAAGGCCATGTGAACCTTCCCTGTGATAGGGTGGCTGCTTACAAGTCAGAAAGAGACCCCTCACCAGGAACCAAATTTGCTAGTACCTTGATTATCGACCTCTAGGCTCCAGAACTAAGAGAAGATTAATGTCTATTGTTCAAGCCACCCAGGCTGTGGTGTTTGATTATGCCATCCTGAGCCCCCCCGCCTCAATATTTCAGGATCTCATCAAATTTTCCCTGAGATTTCTCTAAATTAATCTCTGTGATCCATTTCTCTACAAGGTTCTTCTTGTACCCTGCTTTAGCGTTACCATTCTGAAATGTCTCAAACATATACCAGTCCTCATTCAAACACTTGCATTTCTACCAAATTCTAAATTCCTTGGTGTAGTATAGGAAAACCTCAGCTGAAAAAGTATGTCATCCAGAAGAACTTGTTAGAGTAGGAGCTGATGTCCACAAAAGGATGGATGTGAAGGAGATGAAAAGCAAGGAGCACTGCCTAAAAAGTTCCCTTACCGAGGACTCTGAGGAAGCTGGACATTCCCCAGTTGTTAGCCACAAGGGGTGAGATGAAGGACATTAGAAAGTATGGCATTTGAGTGGCACAGGGATTTTCCACTTCTAATTTAATAACAATTTTTTAATTCTAATATTTTTTTTTAAATTTCAAATACGCAAAATTCCTTACTAACACTTCTTTTTTGAAAAAAATGTATTTTATAATGGTGAGAAACTTAACATGAGATCTACCCTCTTGACAGATATTTAAGTATACAATACACTATTGTTGACTGTATGACAATATGGTACAGTAGAGCTCTACAGCTTACTCATCTAACTTAACTGAAACTCTATGCCCCTTGATTAGCAACTCCTCATTTTGTTGTCTGCCAGCCCCTGAAAACCACTGTTCCGTTCTTTGATTCTCTGAATCTGACTATTTTAGATATCTCATGTCATTGAAATCGTGCAGTATTTATCTTTCCGTGACTTGCTTATTTCAGTTAGCATAATGTTCTTGAGGTTCATCGATGTTGTTGCATATTGCAGAATCTTCTTTTTTAAGGCTGAATAGTATTCCATTATATGTGTTCACCACATTGTCTTTACCCATTCATCCACTGATGGATATTTGACTTAACGTTTATCATAACTTATTTCCTTATGATTAGCAAACATCCATACCAAAATTGGCCTTGGCATACAAATGGTAGAAGTAAGTAAATTTTGAACTCTCTCTTTCTCTCTCTCTCTCTCTCACTCACACACACACACACACACACACACACACACGGATATATAGGGTATTGATTCATATTGGAGGCTCTGGATCTAGATTCAGACTCTAGGTTTAAGTTCTGGCTCTCCCACCTACTGTGTGACGTTGGGCAAGTGACTTTATTTTGCCAAACGTTTGCTTTTCTGTTAAATGGTTATAACAATAGTTTGTGACTTGCTTCACAAAGTTGTTGTAAGGGTTAAGTAAGGTAAAGTGTTTAGCATAGTGCCTGGCTAATAGTAAGTACTCAGCAAATGTTTCTGCTGGTATTAGTGGTAGCCATATTTTCTAAGGATATTTTTTACTTTAGAATTTTGGGGCTCAAGGAACTGAGTTTGAGAAACATTGACCTAGGCTCCAGACATGCTGGCTTCCTCTTGTTCCTTGAATATGGCAGCCACTTTCTTCCTCAGGGCCTTTTCCCTTGTTGTTCTTTTCTCCTGGAAGCTCTTCTGCCAGATATTTGCATTTCTTGCTCTCTTAATTCACCCAGGTCTTTAGTCAAGACTCACCTTCTCAGTGAGGCTTGCCCTAACCATCTCATCTGGATTTCAGTAACACCCCACCCAGTACCAAAGCTTTATATCCCTCTTGATGATTCATTCCTTCTTTGGAATACTTATGATTAGCACACTGTTTATTTTAGTTACTCATCCTTTGTCTCTTTCTTCCACTACATGAAGCTAGGGAGTTCTGTTTGTTCCCTAGTACTAATCAATTTTCAGTAAATTTTTATTAAATGACTGAATCAGTAAGCTATTATAAAATAGTCAACATAGTGCTTGCACTCCGTGAACATATGTTCATTTAACAATCTGCTAAGATAAAAGTGTTGACTATTTATTAAAAAACAAAAAGAATAGGGGCATCTGGGTGGTTCGGTTAGTTAAGCATCTGACTTCGGCTCAGGTCATGATCTCCTGGTCCATGAGTTTGAGCCCTGTGTTGGGGTCTGTACTGACAACTCAGAGCCTAGAAACTACTTTGGAATCTCTGTCTCCCTCTCTCTGCCCCTCCCCTGCTCGCACTGTCTCTCTCTCTCAAAAATAAATAAACATTAAAAAAAAGAATATATAAGCTATTATATTTATGTGAGCTTTGAGAAATTTTTGCAAAAATGCCTTATTAAAATAACCTAAAATAGAATGGTTTCACATACATGGTGTACAATTCTAAAAGGAAGGAGGACACTTAAGTGTTTAAAAAAATGAAATTATAGGAAAACTGTGTTAAACTACAAGTTATTATTGTAAGTTTTCAGATATGGCACAGGACCAACCATGCTATCTGAACCATAACCATCACCCAGAATGAAAACCCATGCTGTGAACGATAGACCTGGCGGTGGCCAGCAAGAACGCTAGGGAGCGTGCTATATTTTAGAGCGATATTTTTGACATTAAAGTGAAATAATTTACATTTAAAATAAAAAAATAATTAAAACTAAAAATAATAGACTAATTTCATCATTAAGAAAACATTCAGATAAAAAAAAAAAGATGGCCTGACTTACAGCATTATTCTTACTAGGCATTGATATCCCATATCCATATCCATAGTATGAGTATAAGCCAGGAACATAATTATAAGGAATGAAAGCCACTGCTCCAATTGTACACTTCTAATTGTCTTGTCTTCTGCCTAGAAAACATCACTTTCTCATTTTTATTTCTTTGCTAGCATAACTTTTTTCACCTAGGCAAATTATGGTGTGGTGAACAGGTTGTTATAGCAAAGGCATAGGTCTGGTCTAGGGGGCCATCACCTTAGTGAAGTCACCATGGATCAGAGTGGGGTTGTCAGTCCCAAAATAACTGGGTCGGGTAATCCAGAGTTGATTGTCATAAAACTGAATGTGATTTACTAGCCACATTGATTTAAATAGATATGAACATGGATATTCACTCATAATAAAGAATGATACTTTATGAGTTCCTGTTGCCATATAAACCGTCAAGGAACGGTCAGGCACTCTCTCTCTACGGGTTAGCTTTGGCAATATTAAAACTAGAAGTAGAAGTTTCGTTTGTTGAATTTTTATAAATATAAAGCCAGAACAGAAGAACCGAAAAAGCCAGGTGTCTTTAAGGGATCATCCTCAGGGAAGGTGACTTATATCCATCATCTTCACTGTAGTGATGGTCTCACTGCAGGGACCATGGTGATTAACCCTACTGGCCATGACTAAGTAAACATGACCAACCTCTGGCTCTTTGGAATTTTTCTACTCTATGCTTCACATCAGTGGTTCATTTTTTTCCCCTTCAGCCTTCTTCTGGACAAGTGAAATACAGTTTATTAGGCTTGAGTTTGCCACATTTCAGTCATACTCCAAGACCCTTGGATACTTGGATACGGCCCAAGCCCCTTGAGATACTGCTTCTGGGTCCTCACCGGTAGAATTGGATTGCTTCTCATCTTTTCAGTTCCTAACCTGCAGACACAGCACAGCAAGCATATTATACGTTTCAGGCCACAGTGTCCTGCCACTACTTTATTTAATCTGACTTCTATGTGCTTTCACTAAAGAATTGCAGTGGCATCTACCTGGCCTACCATGCAGGACCTTGTGACATCATTAGACTACTCTTCTCCCAAGTGCATTGGAGCTATTTTGTTTGAATCATGTCTGGGCTCCCAAGGCCAAGTTAGGTGCAGTGTCATTTGGGGACTATTTTCAGAGGCAATATAGTCAGTCATGCAGTGATTTCTTACCTCATAGTATGGGTATCAGCCAAACTCTGTTCCAGATGGTATTTAAAAGGTAACATTTTGAGCTTTTATCTTTTATAGTTCTTACAGGTGAAAGAGCTGGTAAACAGAAGACCCGAGTCTTGCAAGTGGCCAAATTGAATTCAGATTAGTTCATACTCAGAAATTTATCAGAAACACATTTTTCTTGCCACCAGAAGAGAGGACAAATGGCAGGAAATGTAAAATTTGTGCATTACCATGCTTCAGCGCATGGCTTACAGAAATGAACCTGTCATTGTATTCAAGTCCACAGGAGTTCTTAGTTAAGAGGCAAGCACTCTAGGAGAGCTAAAGAAAAGAACAGACAAAACTCAATCTATAAATGTTCTAGATGTAAAGAACTCAATTCTTAAACCATCTTTATGAGTATGTTTTCTTTAATTTTAAGTTTAGAGAAGTAGTCGGAAACTAAGTTATGAATTATAAGCACTTTTGCCTTTCTCAGATTATTCAGATTTCTTTTAAAAAGAGGCCTTAATCTTAGAAAAGTAAGAGTCCAGAAGCCAAGATGTTTTCTTGTGATGGCTTTGATACATGCATTCCTCTTTGAATGAAAGATTCCTTAGAAGTCTTCCTACTCTGAGTTTCAGTTTCTCATCATCTTATACCTCTGTCAACATAAACTCTGCAAACACCTAATCTTTAGACATTTATATCTACCAGAGTATCTGGGGGGCTCAGTCGGTTAAGCATCAGGCTCTTGATTTCAGCTCAGATCATGATCTCATGGTTGTGGGATCGAGCCCCATGTCAGGCTCTGCACTGACAGCACGGAGCCTGCTTGGGATTGTCTCTGTCCCTCTCTTTCTGCCCCTCCCCTGCTCATTCTCTCTCATCCTCTCTTTCTGTCTCTCAAAATAAATAACTTAAAACAAAAAATAATTCATAACATTTAGATCTACCAATTTCTAAGTTGTATTTTGCAAAATAAATATGTAGATTTAAATTTTTAAGTATTGGTCTGAGAACTGAAATTTATTTAAACAAGAAAGATATTTTTATTATATTTTTTAAAAAGCCAATAAGATATGAACCTTGCATTGGTATAACTTGCCACATCAGATTTTGTGTCTTTTAGCATAATCTTTGAAAGTGAATATTGTGCTAAATATTTGGAATGAAATTTTATAGATGCTTCGGTCACTGTGTTTATTTCGACATCTCTTGTGTCCTGTCATCCCCACTCATGAGTTCAGGATTAGAGTCACTGGTACCTGTATTGATTATAAGCACATCACATCATTATTTGTGAACAAAAAACCTCCTTTTGGTGTATACTTGTCCCAAGATCACTGATTTTTCCCCCTTTTGCCAGTTTCTTTCTGCTTTGATTTAATTAATCAGTTTTAAAACACAAAATCATGGCAGCTCTACAAAAATACACATCTGATGAGATTTCAGAATTATTCTTTTATGGCATTTGGTAAGATATTAGTCATTTAAAAACATTTAGGGGAAGAAAGAGGAGAAGACATTGACAAAACCATGACACATGGGTGAAGCATTCTTGTCCTCTCTGGGCTGACAATGCCTCCATTCATTTCTCTAGGCTCTGGGGAATATGTTCTTCCTTTCTTCTAGCAGTGTGGGTTGGCCAGAGAGAAAGAGGAAGAGAGAAAGGCAGGAGAGTCTCTGTAAATCATCACATACCTTTGCAGCTGACAGACCAGCTCGTTGTCAGTGTGTATTTTAAAAGGAGAAAAGCTGCGGGGCACCTGGGTGGCGCAGTCCGTTAAGCGTCCGACTTCAGCCAGGTCACGATCTCGCGGTCCATGAGTTCAAGTCCCGCATCGGGCTCTGGGCTGATGGCTCAGAGCCTGGAGCCTGTTTCCGATTCTGTGTCTCCCTCTCTCTCTGCCCCTCCCCCGTTCATGCTCTGTCTCTCTCTGTCCCAAAAATAAATAAACGTTGAAAAAAAAATTTTAAAAGGAGGAAAGCTGAAATAGGTTCCTTCTAAATAGCACATTGTGATTCCTTTCATAGTAAGATCTTTTCTCTACTCTTGACATTGGAAAGCAAGGCAATTGGGTGACAGTTCACTGGGTATTTTCTTATGTTCTTTTTCTGCTGTAGTATATTAAATTGAATATCAAGGTCCTTCAAAAATGAACCTATATCCTTCAATAAGCTCAACTTTCAGTAGCATTTAAAAGTTCAGGGGCTTCTGGGTGGCTTAGTTGGTTATGCGTCTGACTTCGGCTCAGGTCATGATTTCATGGTTTGTGAGTTGGAGCCCCAAGTCAGGCTCTGTTCTGATAGCTCAGAGCCTGGAGCCTGCTTCAGATTCTGTGTCTCCCTCTCTCTCTCCCTGTCCCTCCCCTCCCCTCCCCTACCCATGCTCTGTCTCTCTCTCAAAAATAATAAATAAACATTAAAATAAATAAATAAATAAAACTTCAAAGGACCCTACGGCAAGAAGATTGTCCACCTACAAAATGGTATTTCCTACAGTTCTGAGTTTCTGTATACAGCATTGTATATATCATAGTCTGTCTATATTGTCACACAGATACAGGAGAGAAGGAAAACCAGCTGTGTGTTAAAATGTTTTTGGTCAACATTTGTGTAACAATGATAAATAATACCTTCTCATGCTATGGAAATATTCTATAGAATGAGGTAACGTGAAGTGATATCACACCAAGTAAAATTGTTGGACTTTTATAGTTATTTATATAAATATCATCTCTCTAGCTATATTATAAATTCCTTGATAAAGGGGTCAATTCACTATTGTATACTTCAAAAACCTCAGTATAAGATGTCTATGTCATAAGTGCTCAATAAACAGGTACTAAACAAAGGAATAACACTGTAGGATCCTTCTCCATGTATTTCTTGAGACCTTCTCTATAGGTTCTGCAAATAAACTTGAAACTTAGAGTTCGATGAAAGTAGATAAAACATCAAATAAAAATACCTGACAATTAAATACCAGAAAAACCAAAACCAAAACCAAAACAAAACACAACCAAAAAAAAAAAAAAACCACGAAAGGAAGAATATATAATAGTTTCCTTTTTTTTTTTTTTTTTTTAAATTTTTTTTTTTCAACGTTTATTTATTTTTAGGACAGAGAGAGACAGAGCATGAACGGGCGAGGGGCAGAGAGAGAGAGAGACACAGAATCGGAAACAGGCTCCAGGCTCTGAGCCATCAGCCCAGAGCCCGACGCGGGGCTCGAACTCACGGACCGCGAGATCGTGACCTGGCTGAAGTCGGACGCTTAACCGACTGCGCCACCCAGGCGCCCCATTTCCTTTTTTTTTTTTAACATTTATTTATTTTTGAGACAGAGAGAGAACATGAACAGGGGAGGGTCAGAGAAAGAGGCAGACACAGAATCCGAAACAGGCTCCAGGCTCTGAGCTGTCAGCACAGAGCCCGACGCAGGGCTCGAACCCACAGACCGCGAGATCATGACCTAAGCCGAAGTTGGACGACCAACCGACTGAGCCACCCAGGCACCCCTATATAATAGTTTTCTAAGAACAGGTAACATGTTCTCATTATTGATAAACCTGGCAATAATTTTCCTTTAAAACATAGAAACAGAGCACAATCATCTTGGTCAGTAATTGGTTTTGCAAAAATGTCTCTCTTCATTTTATAACTGACCTACTTGAAAACGTGGTGAACCATAAAGGGCCATTTCCTTGGAAAAGAGTATGGACAAGCCCCCTGCAGTTTTGTTTGGGTGCCGTTCAAAGCCAAACCCTAAACCTTTCCCAGAACTTGAAACAAATGGTAAGTGCTACCACAAACCAAAGTGGGAACCTCTGAGGAGAGATGGTTTCCGCTTCATTTTTTTAAGTTTATTTGTGTATCCCTACTGCTTATTTAGATGTATCCTACTTTCTCATGGATGTGCTACTTGCTCTTCACAGTGAATGTCAGGGACCAGGATTTTGGGACAGCAACTTTGGGAGATTTATATTCTGGTGCTGCTGTGCTAGACTGCTTCCCATAAGAGGCCAAAAGGACTTCCAACTGGAATACTAACATCCATAAACACAGAATTATCTTATTATCCTTTCCTAGAGCCAGGAAGCCTTTGTTGGGGAACTTAATCTCTGATAAGGTCTTTATAGGATGGTAATTGAATGGAATGAACACCAGCTGAGAAATGTTAGTATTAATCTAAGAATGATGGACTCCTAGGTAAGCCTTATTAATATTTCTATTACAAGCCAGTTGATGTTTTGCCTTATTGGGCCTTTTAATAAGAAAATGTAAATTGTTTTAGACATAATGACCTAAAATACATGCATTGTTTAGAAGTGTGGTAGGGACAAGTAGCTGAGCATCGGAGTTTGGTGCTTCCCTTCCACAATGTTGAGTTGTCAAAGGGAAGTAACTGTCCAGCAAGGGACCACATTTTCCAGCCTCCTGTATCTGATTAGAACACTGACTGGTTAGTGAAAGGAAATATGAGGGGAAGTGATGCATGTCCTTCTGGGAAGTGCTGAAAAGGCAGATGTATCTTCCCTGTTTTTCTGAATGAGGAGATCTCCTAGACTCTAGAAAGGGTGTGACCACAAGATGGAAGGACCCTGAGTTTCACAATGACTCTGTGGTAGGGAAGTGAAAGGGCCCCCCCAACTGGGAACATGTGTAGTAGTCTGTTTCATGAACAAGACATAAGTGTTTATTGTGTTTATGGAATTTGGGGAGTTTTATCTCTTCAGGACCTAGCATCTCTTTAACAAATACAGGAGGTAAATAAAAATGTACCAAACAGAGGTCATTGTAAAATGGCAGATTTGTTCCTATTCCCTCTTTATGCTCAAAGTTTAACATTTATATAAGTACAGGCATGTTTTGAAAATCATATTAAAACTGCAGGATTTATAGATGGAGAAAGCACCTCCACTCCCTGAATGCTGACCCATTCCTATCTGCCTCTTCCCAGAAAATGGTTTTCCTGGTCATCATTAAGGCCATTCTGGATGCTCATATCTCCTTCATCTACCTGTCCTTTTCCTACCCGTTTTCCCACCCAGTTTCCATCTCCTCCATGAAGCTTTCCCTTATCACTAAAGGGATCACTTATGTTTTTGAGCTCAAAGAAATTAAAATCTTACAAATTCGTGTAGTAACTCATATGCTGCTTAGTGAGAATACTCGCATTATTATATGATTTTTAATGAGCAAAGGTGTCATTTGTCTAAATTGTAAGGTAATGGAGGAACAAAGAAATTTTCTTTAAGGAAATGGAATTAGGACCCAGGAAATAGACACCCTTATCCTTTTGTCTATACCAAGATGATTACGGGGGGGGGGGGGGAGAGTTTCCAAGACATATACCTAACTGTAATATTGACATCCATAGTGGGATACTTTTAATGCTATATACAGATGGAATATAGCAGCCACTGATCCTTTTACTTTCCCACAAAAATTAAGATGTTTATCAATAACCAAAGAAGTGGAAAATTGGTCAGAAGTAATGCAGGCATCTTTACTAATTTTGCCTTTGCAGATCCTCTGGTTTTAGTCATCTTCCAAATTTAAGAATGTATTTTTAGCTGATTTAGTACTTGGCATCATTCTTATGCTACCAGTGACAGTGTCACTGGCAGTACGATTAGGATTGCAGGTTTTATGTGTTGAGCCCACCTGAAAGTTGAAACCAGATTCATTCTACCCATGGTGCCAGCCATGTGGTAAACTCCATCCAGTTCCTGGGATGGTACCTAGATTTCAACGGACAAAATGTAATATGAAGTCTCCATAGGCTGTTACCCAATTCTGAGTGATCAGTCCTCCAGAGTTGAGTATCAAATGTCCACATCTTAATCATTGTCAACTGTGCAGAAAGGCCCTTAGAGATTTTTATATGCACTAAATTCAGGAAATTCTCAGGTATGCTTCTCTTAACAATGTAAGTCATGCCCCTTGTGTGCACACAAATCATAATTTGAAAGATCTGTTTGACATTAAGGCTTATATAATTTGGAGGGTGAGTCCAAGATGAAGCCATGGAAGAGAAACTATGAATGGAGAGTTTCAGGTATCTTACACTTGCGTTGCAAAAGTAAGGACTATGAATTCTCTTGCATACAGTTTAGTCCAATTAGTCCAAGTAGCTATGGAAAAGCTTGAATCATTAACCCAATCTCTGGACATGGTTTATTTGAGGCATTGTTAAAAATAGCACATGACATCTAGTGTTCTTTCCTCTCACACATTATGCTTTAGATTAACATATGGTAATAATGCTGCATTGTTTGGTTGGCCAATTCTTCATCTAGCATGAAATACAGAGTACAAAAGCACACATGTACAAACTGAGCTAATATTTCTTTCCTTGAAATAAGTAACAGTTATTCATCTAGATTCTTCTCAATTACAGAAATTGATGATATCTTCATGGAAGGAAATCGTTTTCAAAGAATTCTGCAGTGTTTGAATTATTTATTAAGACAACAGAATGGGTGAAATGAAAAGAAAGCTTGTACTTGATGCAAAAAAACAACTATTATACCAATGTAGGGAAAAAAAAAGTCTGAAAAATTTCAGCACCAAGGTTAATTTTTATTATATAATGAGTGCATAAAAACAGAGTTTGGAAAGGATGCAATTTTCAGCCACTTTTCTAGTATAATTCTGCAATAACAACAGAAACCAAAATGAGTTGAATTGTTGCAAAGGAAGGAGACTATCATAAAAGATAGTAAGTAGATTTACCTGTCATTTATTATATCATCCTGTTTGCAGCGCTACATTTGAGATTGTGTCAGCACTTCCATTATAAGCCTGTACATAGAGGAATTTGGAATTTGGCCAATAAAAGATCATTCTGGACCAGAAGTTGGCACAGAAAGTTTCCTCCCATGAGCAAAAGTTGTTTTCATTATTTCTTCTTCATTGCCGTCTTCTTTTTTTTTTCCCCCTCCCTTTACAAAATTCCATAAAACTTCATCTGGTTGCTTTTAAACTTGGATATCTGAAGTAAAAGTTAAGCATACGAGAGCCAACCCAGTGGTTTGAAGACAATGCATCTTTTGTCCATCTGGGCAGAATTTGTATTTGATATTTTATATGAAGGAACCAATACTTTTCAGTTGGGAGTATTTAGAGAAAGAGTAAAACCTAATTTCAAAAGATCTCTTAGTCATTGTCTCTAATAATGAAGTTAGAAGCAGTGAAATGAGGGTGGGTGAAAGGTTATTCACTTATTCCCATTATGATGCACATTGTAGTCAATGATAAAAGCTAATGATGCACTCTAGCATCATTTCATCCCCATTTAGTTTACAGTTTTTATTGATGTACAGTTTACATACAACAAAATGGACCCATTTGAAGTACGTGCTTCTATGAGCGTTGGTAAATGCATGTAGTCTTCCAAATACCACCAATCCCAATCAAGTTTCAGAACAATTTCTTCACCATAAAAAGGTCTCTCGTTTCATTGGCAGTTGTCTCCCACCCCCGGTGCAACCCTAACCCTAAGCAGCTACTGATCTTCTTTCTGTCTCTACAGATTTGCCTTTTATGGAATTTTAAGACAGTAGAACCATATAGTATGTGGCTTCTTGTGCCTCTGTCTGACTTCTTTCACATAGCATGATATTTCTGATGGCTATCCGTGTTCTTGTATGTATCACTAGTCCATTCCTTTTTATTGCCAAGTAGTATTCCATTGCATGAGTGTACAAGAATTTGTGGATCCATTTATAAATCATGGGCACTTGAAACTGTTTCCAGTTTGTTACTATTCCTAATAAAACTTCTGCACTTGCTTATATACAAGTCTTTATGCGGGTGTGTTTTCATTTCTCTTGTGTAAATACATAGTAGTAGGATTGTTGGGTCTTATGACCCACAGATTTTGATTTGATGTTTTATTTTCTGTCAACTGAATGTATTTTGTTATTTATTCTTTCACCCATGGGTTATTTTGAATGGTGAGATTAAGTGGAAATTTCTTAAATTTACTTCTGTCATTGATTTCTAATTCTGTCGTTGAAATTATTTTCAACTCTTTTAAATATGTTCAAGCTTGTTTTATGTCATAGTATATGGTCTGCACTGGTGAATGTGTCATGTGCCTTTGAAAAGAATATTTATTTATTAGTACCTGGAGTTTTCTATAGATGTCAATTAGGTCAGGTGATTTATGGAGTTTTAAAATTTTCTGTAGTTGTCCTTTCTTTCTTCTTGCTCTAATAATTACTTACAGATAATTTAAATCTTCAACTATAATTATTGACTTGTCTGTTTTTGTTTTCAATTCTGATTTTGGTTTCAGTTGCTTTGGCACTCTTTTTAGGGACACAGGTACATATACATTTATAATTGGTATATCTTTGTTTGGCTCTTTTATCTTTATAAAATATTCCTTTTTCTCTAGCAGTATTTTTGTATTAATGCCAATTTTGTATGATATTAATATAGCTTCTTCAGCTATCTTGCACTTACCATTTACATGGTATATTTTTCTATCCTCTTACTTAAAACATATCTTTTTATATTTTTATAGTGCATCTGTTTTAGACAATATAGGTGCTTAAACCTTGGGGTTTTTTTGTTTTGTTTTGTTTTGTTTCTTAGATCTTGCTTTTTAAAAGTCTAGCTTGACAATTCCTACTTTTTGGTTGGAGTATTTAGTCAATTTCCATTTTAATGTTGTTATTGGTATGATTAGAGTTAAGAATGACATTTTCCTATTCTTTTTGTCCCTCTGTTAATCCTTTACATCATTGTTTTATGTTAAACAAAAGTTTTGAGTATGCTTTTTTAACTGTATTTCTTTGATTTAGTTTATATGATTGCTCTAGGGATTACAGTTAACAGCCTTTACTTATAATCTGCTTGTGGTTAACTGCCTTCTGTTAAAATATAGGAACTATTTATCAACATAGCTCTTTCACTCACTGTGTGTTATTTGTTATTTTTTACACCTATATAAATAATAAGCCCCCAAAACAGTGTTACAATTATTAGTTGAAACAGAAACATATCTTTTAAAGTAATTGAAAGAAGCAAATATTACACACACACACACACACACACACACACACACACACACACACACACACATTTCTGGTGCTCTTTGTTCTTACTGGTGAATCTAAGTTACAATCTATTGTCATTTCCTTCCATTTTGAGATCTCACTTCAACATTTCTTGTAGTATAGGTCTGCTAGTGACAAATTCTCTTATCTCAAAATGTTTATACTTCACGTTCCTCTTGCTAGAATAGATTCAGTGGATATAGAATTCCTGATTGACAGTTATTTTTAAGCACTTGGAATATATAATACCAGTGTCTTTTGGCCTTTTGTATCTGATAAAGACTGAGCTTTTAGTTATGTCTTTGTTTCTTGTATATGATATGTTGTTCTTTTGGGTTTTTTTTAAGAACGATTACATAATTTTTGCTGTCAGCATTTCAACTGAGATATCAGACTGAGTTTTTCTTTGATATTTCCTCCTTGGAGTCTATTGAGCATCTTAGTTAATATTAATTAACTTAATTACTTAATATGAATTAACTTCATATGAGTTAACTTAATTCATTAACTTAATATTAAGTTAGTATTTTATATTGAGTTTGATAAGTTTGGGAAATTTTCTCTTCAAATATTTTTTCTGCCCCTTTTTGTATCTCTTCTCCTTTCGAAATTCCTATGACATGCATGTTGAAACAACTCAGGTCTATGTTCATTTTCCTTTAATATTTTTCTTTGTGTTCTTTAAGTTGAATAGTTAGATATTGTTCTATCTTCAAGTTTACGGATTCTTATTTCTTCTTAAATCTGTTGTTGAGCCCTTTTAGGTTCAGGTTAATGATTTATGGTTGCTATTAGATTATTTTTATAATTTCTACTTTCTTGGCATTATCTGTCTTTACTTACAAATAGTATATTTTTTCTTTAATTCTTTGAGGACATGTTTCATTACATCCTTTTTTTTTAAATTTTTTTTCAACGTTTTTTATTTATTTTTGGGACAGAGAGAGACAGAGCATGAACGGGGGAGGGGCAGAGAGAGAGGGAGACACAGAATCGGAAACAGGCTCCAGGCTCCGAGCCATCAGCCCAGAGCCCGACGCGGGGCTCGAACTCACGGACCGCGAGATCGTGACCTGGCTGAAGTCAGACGCTTAACCGACTGCACCACCCAGGCGCCCCATTTCATTACATCCTTGAACATGTTTGTAATAGCTGCTTTAAAGTTTTTGCTCCATCCAACATATGGGACAACTTGGAGTCTGTTTCTGTTGAATATATATCTTTTAATTAGTATGATCTCTGTGTTTTCTTTGAATACCTAGTAATTTTTGGTTGAAATGTGGACATTGTAGATAATATGCTGCAGGATTTTGAATTCTGTTTTGTATTAGGATGGTTGTGGTGGTGGTTTTGCTTTGCTTTGTAGGTAAGTAATTTTCCTGTATTGAAATATGTCTGAAATGAAGTTCTTTTCTCTCATAATATGCAGCAGCTGCTCTCTCTGTTCAATTTTTTTCCTGCTTTTTCTTTTCTAGTGTGACTTTCTGAGCATCTTCCTGGCATCAGTGTAATTTAATTGCCAGCCAACCAATAATTGGGGATAGAGCACACTCATGCCATCAAGTCAGTAAAGTTTCCATTCTTGTTATTAATCTGTGTGTGGGTTGAGAACACACTCAATGGCACAACATATTCTTATGTGTCCCCAGGCTTTTAATTTTTGTCAGGCACATAAAGGTTAGCACTCAGCCAGGCATACATGAAGAGTTTATTATTACAGCACTTCTATAACTCTCTCACTACTAAAATCTTCTCTCCCTTAAATTTCTAGCTGCTCTGCCATTTCCCCCAAATCAAGTTCATCTTCAATTGATAAAGCTGTGGATTTTTGCCCCCCAAGCTTGAAGGGGATGGGAACACTCTCAAATAAGAAGGCTATAAATTTACCGTTCTTAATCAAATACAGTAGCAGTGTTTCATGAATAAATATTTATCAAATTGTTGCCAGGTTTGACTATTTCCAGTCCCTAAAATGGTTGTTTTGAATAGTTTTGAATAATTTTGAATTTATACTTATTTTTCAATGGAAGAAATTGCTCAGATTCTTTGAAATGCCCATTCCCAGAGGCCAGACTTAGATCTATTTTACAACGTGAAGTAAATTAAAGTAAGTTATCCTTTTCTCGATATTGTTAGATAATCATTAGACAAAAAATAAATAAAAATACCTAATGTGGATGAGAACATGGGTAAATACCATTGTACGTGATTTTGACAAGCTTCAATCTGTGAATATGTTTTGACCTAGCTATTCTACTCTTCTACTTCCAGGAACCATCCTATAGAATAATTCAAAATGTGACCAAAATTACAACTATAGATATACTCATTGAAGCAGTATTTATAACAGTGGAAAATGGGAAGGAAACCAAATGCCCAACAATGGGGTTTCAGTGTATTTATGAAGTGAAATGCCATGCTGCCAGTATAAGTAATGGTATAGGGTCGTGGATGTGTGTTGATTACTGTATGAGCAAAGCTGAACACAAAGCAATACAGCAATATAGTCCCACCACTCCCCTACTTTTTAAAGTTTGTGGGACCAAGGAAACTGGAACAAATGGAAGAGAACTATAGGGCTGAGACTCAGAAGCAGGGCTTGGGCTGCCATAGATGAACCAGCCTGGGTCAGGCCAGTCTCAGGCACTGAAACATCACCTAAGTCAGGCACTGGTCTTTGATAAAGCAAGATCTGGATTTAGATGATTAATTGCTAAATAAAGGTGTGGGTGTGCCCCCCAAGAACCATTAATTAAAATATTTAAACCAAATTCAGATCCTGGGCAGGGCTACTGAAGGTGGAACAGCAAGATAATCAGCAGAGGTCTGGTCCCATTTTCCATCTTGGGGGTAGAATTCTCTGAAAGAAGTAGGGTATATAGATAGCAGTGTGATCAAATGGTAAGCAAAACTGTTAATACAAAACAAGAGTAGCAGGCAAGTTCGCAGTCTTAGGGATTCAAGGCAAGTTATGGTTGTTGAGGAATTGGAGGTGTTAGGATCAGAGTAGAACCAGCTGGGAAAAGAAAAAAAAAAAAAAAGCCTATTTACTGAGGGATTACTAAGTGCCACAAGTTCCCTCCTAACTTATCTCTTAGCAACTCTGTAAAGAAGGTGAGATCTTCCGACTTCACATTCTTCTTCAAACATGGCACAACTATGTGCCAAGTGCTTTCTTTAGGGATGAGCCAAAAGTCACAGAGCCAGGAAGTTATACTGCCTGGAATAGAATTCAGTCTTTCTGAAGGACCAGTTTTCCCCATTTCTTCATTCTGCAAAAAGATAAAAACAGGAAATAACTATCCCATGGATTCTTATATGGATGCAAAGGGCATCCAGAAATGGACTGGATCACACTTGCAGTGGATAAGTTCACAGCACTCTATGGTCAGAGGGCAGGCATGTTATTATAGTCATGTTATCACCGCATCCATAAAGGATGTCTACAGTTTCTATCCTTGGAATCACTCCTTTGAGTTAGGATATGGCAGGTGGTGCCCAGATATGTTAATAGGGAAAATATATCAGTAAGAATGGAATAAACTGTAAGTAACAAAATGCCAGATGGCTAGGGTTCTGTACAACAAAAAGGAAGAGAGAGATGGCTATTGTTTAGATCAGGTTTGGCAATTTCTTTTCTGTAAACAGCCAGAAAGTAGATATTCTTGGCTTTACAGGCCATATGATACAGTGTCCCACACAACTATTCATCCCTGCCTTTGTAATGGGAAAGCAACCATAAGCAGTTTACAAATAGGTGTTCCAATAAACCTTTATTCAAAAAGAAAAAGAGGGGTGCCTGGGTGGTTCAGTGCGTTAAGTGTCTGACTCTTGATATTGGCTCAGGTCATGATTTCACAGTTGATCAGTTCAAGCCCCAATATTGGGCTCTGCACTGACAGTGTGGAACCTGCTTGGGATTCTTTCTCTTTCCCTCCCTCCCTCCCTCTCTCTCTCCTTTCTGCCCCTTCCCCACTCTGTGCACACATGTTATCACTCAGAATAAATAAATAAACTTAAAATTAAAAGTTAACTAGCTAATACATTCTCTGAGAAAAACAAAAAAAGAGAGAAAGAAAAAAAGCCACAATCTGGATTGGGCCCATAGGTTATAGTTGGTAATCTCCTCTTCTAGAAGATATATAGTATCTACCACAGTGAAGGCAGATGTATTTAAATAACATGAGGCTTGTTAACTTGTAAAACCATGGTAATCGACTAGATAGGCAACCATCATTTTAAAAACAAGGTTTCCTGGGCCACGCCAGTGTAGTGGGGGTCCTGGTGACAAGGAGACCCCAGATGCCTGGTTCGGAGAAGAATACTGAAAGGCATACATAAAGACCTCTGTGGTTAAGAAGATGAACTCTGATGACCTCACAGTTATTCTCAGACTGTGAGAGAGTGGGCAAATGAAGAATCATGGGGAAAATCAGATACTGAGAACCTCATGTGATATTCAGGGTTTTTTTTTTCTCCTTTGCAGGATTGCAATATGGGCTCTGGCCCATACAGGAAGGAAAATAAACGTCTGCTTAACTAGTTATTGTCGAGATGCATTCCCTTCTGTCCAGAGAGTGTCCTTAGTTCTAGACACTGCATGAATTACTTACGTAGACTATACAACTGAAGGATTTGCAAGTACTAAATAAGGAATATGGTGTTTCTAATCGGCCAAAAGTGGGTTGGGGGTAGAGTGGAGGAGGAGGTGATATATTGTAATAGCCATATTAAACTGTACTAAACTTGAAATAACGGGGAAAATATTTCCTTAAAGCTAATAGGAAAAATCAGTTACCAGACTCGGAACCATGAATCTAAGTTGTCATCCAGCTGCATGGGCTTACTGGGAGAGTTCCTGCACCGAGGTTTTCATTATAAAACACAGAGGCATTATTGGGGATAAATGAACCAATATGAATGAAATACCTGTAATTGCCAACCTGAAATTTCACGCCAAAAATCATCTGAATCCCAGGTTGATGTGGAGTGGTTTTTCTTAAGTTCAAAAAGAATCCACTTTATTCGTGGATTGGGATACTTAGCAGGAGTATGTTTATAAGCTTGGGTTCTTCAGGTTCTCTCTAATATTGGAAACAGAAGGAAAGGGAAGTTCTTCCTTGAATTATTTTCCCTGAATCTACTTATTGTGGTCTTTTGTTTAATGTGCTAAAGGTAATAGTAATAGTGCCCAGCCTTGTGGGTGAGGACAGCCAAGATCCTGCCAGGCCCTGGTGGCCAGACTGGGAGTATCTGACCAGGGTGGGTACTTTGTCTTATTCATCTGCCCAGGTGGGTTGCCTTTCTTCTCCACATTTACACAACGGAGACATGTGGTCCAGAGGTGGCACTGCCTAGCGGCAACTACTGGAAGGCTGGGCCCATCTTGGACTTACTGGTAAGGGAGAACACAGTGGGAGTGTTTGGGGCCTTTCTAGTGAAATCTCCCAGGCATCAGCAGGGTACAGAGGGCAATCTGAGCTGAGCACTGCACCCCCTTCTTCCCTATCCCAAGAGCAGAAGTTTGCAGAATGAAGTCACATGACAAATAAGAGCCAATGGAATACTAATAATAGAAGGACGCTGGCTAAGCACACGTTTTATGGGAATTCCCACTGTTTGTAAGAGGAGGAGTAAAGCCTGCCATCTTGCTTCTCACTTGTTTGTAGTAGACTTCTGTGTCCTGTTACGCTCTCTCCTCCCCCTTTCTCCTTCTTCTACCTTCTCTCTCTCTCCCTCCCTCTTACCAGTACCAAGATTTGCTGAGATCACAGATTTGGCTGACTCCCTTCCACACCTCCTCTCATGCTCTTGTTCCCCTTGCTATGTGGGTATCCCTGCTCCTGTGTCAATGAGGCTTTTTAAATGTTATAGTCACAGTAAGAATGGGTCATACATGCAGCTTTACCGTCCAGAGGTGATGAGTTCATTCACTGTGGCAAGGAGGCCACATGTCAGTAAGTCATTAGCCTTATTGAGGGGTCCCAGAATAAGGAGCCCCAAATTGCCAGAGTACGGAAAGAGCAAACTGGATGGCATTAAAATAGAATTCGGAGATGAACACTTTGACCTGCAACTATTGTTCTTAGTCACTTTTGTGTCTTCGCCCCTTTTGAAAATTGCATTAATTTCATCTTCTCTCTGCATATGCATATACATAACATCTTCCAAGAAGTTTTAAAAAGTGCATGTACATCCTTCAAACTCACTCATGGATCTGAGATTAATTCTTGAGTGAAATGAATCGGTAATGATTTAAACACAATATACTAAGGGGCGCCTGGGTGGCGCAGTCGGTTAAGCGTCCGACTTCAGCCAGGTCACGATCTCGCGGTCCGTGAGTTCGAGCCCCGCGTCGGGCTCTGGGCTGATGGCTCGGAGCCTGGAGCCTGTTTCCGATTCTGTGTCTCCCTCTCTCTCTGCCCCTCCCCCGTTCATGCTCTGTCTCTCTCTGTCCCAAAAATAAATAAATGTTGAAAAAAAAATAAACACAATATACTAAGCAACAGCAAAATTGCTATAGATTTTTTTAATATCGTAACAAAATGGAGAAAATATAATTTACCATGAGGAGATCTGTCCCTTGCCACCTTAGTTAAGTGATCCAAGTTAGCATCACTAGTAGCAGTCCACCCTGGCATAATGCATCTCCTGATAATAACGCAACATGAAGTTCAATTCATAGTTGGTGAAGTATCCTGACATATTTAAACACCTCTTTGAACCTAACTTCTAATTGACAGAAAATTTGGGAAATTAAAAAAAACAGGTTAAATGATATTTATTTCGAGGAAACAACGAGACACATTCAAAATGTGAAACATTCCGAAAGGCAACTAGTTTGGTGTTTTGAGATGGTCAAGATCTTTAAAAACCAAACAAACAAAACAGCTGTGAAGACCATTCTGGATTAAAAGAAACTCTATGAACATAACAATCAAATGTAAAATATGAACCTTGATTGTATTCTGGTTCAAATGAACAAGCTATAAAAGAGGTTTTTGGATAATAATTAACAAAAATTTAATATGAGCTGGATGTTAGATGATATTGGGGAGTTACTGTGATTTTTCTCAGGTGTGGTAATGGTATTTAATTTACAAGTATATATATAAAACATATATATATATATATGGATGTATCTAAATACAAAGTATATATAATAAAATCTTAATGTTACACTGTATCGTTCTTTCCCATTTTTCTATATGTTTGAAATCTACAAAATAAAAATAGAAAAAATGAGTTAATGAATTAAAGTTTAACTTTAAAAATTTTTTTTAATGTTTATTTTTGAGAGAGAGAGAGACAGAGAACAAGCAGGGGAGGAGCAGAGAGAGAGGGAGACACAGAATCCGAAACAGGCTCCAGGC
Organism: Felis catus; assembly: GCF_018350175.1. Taxonomy (NCBI): domain Eukaryota; kingdom Metazoa; phylum Chordata; class Mammalia; order Carnivora; family Felidae; genus Felis; species Felis catus. The sequence continues at coordinate 43,159,866 of NC_058380.1, forward strand.
TCTGAACTGTCAGCACAGAGCCCGACACAGGGCCCAAACCCACAAATTGCAAGATCTTGACCTGAGCCGAAGTCGGACGCTTAACTGACTGACCCCCCGGGCGCCCGGTAAACTTTTTTATTGTTTAAATATCGCATAAAAAGTTGTGTTCTTAGTCAAGCATTTTATCAACTTCAAACTTTTTGCTGGACAGCCTGGCTCTGAGTAATTCACAGAGCCAAGACTGAGCATTTTGTAATAGGTCATCACTGACCAAGAAATCGCAGCGATGCTCTTTGTTTCTCTCATTCAAAGTAGAAGTAAATGTGATTAAGGATCTGTACTTTTAACTAAAAATGCAGCATTGCTTTGGGAGACTTTGTATCTCCGAGGCTTAAATAATGCTTTCTGGCAAACACTGAAGTTGAATACTTTTTAAAAGAAAACATACCAGAATGGCCACTGGCCACATCTCTACCACTACCACCAGGTTTCTCTGATGTAATAAAAGGATATACAAAAAAGTTAAGGAAATGTTATCACCTGAGATCATATTTTCCAACTGGAATTCATTGAGAACTAACAAAGTTGGACTTAACAGAGTCATGATTTGCCGGCATCCCCAAGTCTAATTAAGTCAGTCCATATTATCTCATGTCCCACCCGGTGCAGTGCTATGTAATGCCACAGATTACTGGGGATTGCCAAGGACTTACTGCACGGTATTAAATTGTATAGATAATGGCTTTTGGCATTTTCGTTAGAAGGGACTGGTTTCAATATGCAGTCAGGCAACATCGTTTTACTCTCAATGCTTAGTTCATCACCAGCTTTTTTCTTTTTCCTTTTTCTTTTTTTTAAGTCCTGAAAATAGCTTACCAAAGATTTGTCATTTCCTGCGTAGAGAAAGTTCTGGAGTATTTGTGTTTTTATAAATATCAGATGTGTAATCTCAGACATGAACTTATTATAACTAGCCCCAAGGCATCGTGAGCTGCAAGTTGCCACACGAAAATTAAAGGGGTCAAATTCAAAAGGGATGTGTGTCAAAAGGCTCTGGAAAATGGCATGAGCTTAATAAGCATCCCTCAGATGAACCTGTGATTGCCGCGGAAGCTGCCATCTGTCTTTTGCTGTTGGTTAGCCTTCTAAATGCCTTTTATAGCCCCCCAGTAGTGCATAGGGTCCCCTGAGCTCAATTGGAAGAAAAATATATTAAGTTGGCTCCTGTTAAGTAAAGGGGAAGGGAGAGAAGTGTTTAAATGACTTACTATCTCTTGGGCTCTATTTGCTGTGCTAAAAAATACCGTACCTAGTATTTCAGAAATGGGAACTGTTTGAACCTCAGGAAAAGTCTTTTGGGGGTCATTTGGTATCCTTCTGGAGCAAGGGACTTGATGCTATTGTTTTATTGGTAGCATTTATCATTCAGTCCCACTTCCTATTTTACCTTTTTCTTTAACAGGGTTTGATAAAGTAGCATCATAAAAACAGACCTGCAGGTTTGAATTAGCCTCCATTCAGCTAAGCCATTGTTTCTCAATTGGGGTCTGCTACTAGGGGGCTCAGGTTCTCTGTGCCAGGATGCACTCTCAGGGGAGCCAGGAGAGGGGACTTAAAGTGGGATGAGGGTGACGAAAAAGTCAACTCCTGAGAGGCTAGAATCAAGGTAAGGGCGTGGAATTCAGCAATTCTCACAGGGAACGAGAAACCAAATACTAAAAATGCCAAAAGACCAGTGTGGTGTAAAAATAAAGAAATGTGGTCCATGAGTCCTCGAGAGAAAGATTCTTCTTTCTTCATTGAAAGTGATACCAGAAAGCAAAATCAAACAACGAAAAGGATCTAAAATGTCCAAAATCAAAGGAGTGGGGAGCTGCTCTGAATCCAGCGGCAGTAACTGTGGGGCGCAAGGCACTCGATTTTGACGCAGACGACCAGGGTCAGTCAGCTTGGACTACTTGACTATAGAGTCACCAAGACTGGGTATGGTATGTGTGTGTAGCTAACTAACTTTTATTAAGTGCTTACTGGGTACAGGCCCTCAGCAGGTACTTTGTGGTCATTTAAACATTTACTCTTCAAAATCACCCAATGAAGCAAGCACTCTAAGGATTCTCATTTTCCAAATATAAAAAACAACACTAGGGGTAAACAGTTTGCTCAGGCACATAATTAGCTTCAGCTGAAGACAATAGTCACAGCTGGCTTTCTGCCAGGCAACATGTATACTCACCTTGTTTAGTCTGTGACATAAGAACCATTATTATCACCATTTTACAGATGGGGAAACTGAGGCTTGGGAGAGTTAGGTAAGTTTCACAGGATCCTGCAGCTAGTAAGCGTGAGTGCCAGCTTTCAAACACAGGAAGTCTGACTGCAGTGCTTGGCCTCTGAGCTGCCACTCTTCCGCCGATCTAGGTAGTTTTTGCTGTATAAATTTAAGTTTCTTCTCTCTCGATGTCTATCTGTATCTTCTCCATTTGTAGAGAAAATGACTTCGTAAAAAGCATTTGATACATATAAAATTCGACTTTAAAGGAATGCCATAAAACAACTATTATCCATTGGAATGTGTTGCTGTGTAGATAAAGGCATTAATAGTCCTTGTTATTGCTTAGTACTGCATTCCAGAATGCCAAGAAGGATCTCGGGAACAGAGCACAAGAAAATGGCTTGATCCGGAGTCCTGCCATGTTCTCTCTGGGGAAGGCAATCATGGGACCATTGTACACTACTATTTTCAAATCTGGAAATCTCAGCTTGCATCAAAACTGGCTGCAAAGCTGAGGCTGCCAAACCTGGGTGACTGAGCAGGGCCCAGGTGTGAGAATCTTCAGGGGGGCAGATGACTGGGAGCTGCAAAAAACGGGTCCACAGATCCAGAGCTAGGACAATAAAGGCCAGAGAAGAACAGCAATCTGGAACCCAGGAAATGAGAACACCAAAGCACACTGTCTGCTGAAACTTGAAAATGCTGGAGAAATGGGGACAATCCTCAAGTATTCCAGAGAACTTGGGATCGTAATTCGATCAGTCTTCTCATTAGCAACGTTACAAACTAGAAGGCAGTGGAACGATGCTTTCAAAATTCTGAGTGAAAATGATTTCTAAGGAAGCTGTTTGTGGATACTCACGACACACATGTGAGATCCAGTGAGTAGATGACCCAGTAGGGGAGAAAAGCAAAGGAAATTTTTAAGATGAGGCAAAGAGAAATACTGGGCTGGCAGCTGGATAGCAAGCCTAGACCATTCAGCCCAGCAGAGCCGAACTGTGCAAGCAGGAAGTATACAAAATGTAAACAAAGGGTTATCTGACAGTTTGGGGTTGTGGAAAAAATAGTATTGAGAGACATTAAAAAAATTTTTGTTTTAACATTGATTTATTTTTGAGAGAGCAGGAGCAGGGGAGGGGCAGAGAGAGAGGGAGACACAGAATCCGAAACAGGCTCCGGGCCCTGAGCTGTCAGCACAGAGCCCGATGTGGGGCTTGAACTCGTGAACCGTGAGATCATGATCTGAGCCAAAGTCAGACGTTTAACCGACTGAGCCACCCACGCACTCTGATATTGAGAGACATGTTATAGATGTTTAGGATGAATTAGGTGTAGGTTACAACATTTTTTTAATAAAAAACTAGACAATTATTTCAGTGGAGTTGAAAAGTAATAGAAGAAAAACTAATCAGTCACTAACTCCATAGTAATAATAATGAAGTATGGAATATGGATTTCATAAAAAATTAATCCAAGGTGTCTTTAACTATAAGATGCTTCTTTATCTCATATACCAGTAAGAAAGAAAAAAAATATGAGACACATTCATTATAAAGTGATTTATTAAGTGATTATAAAGTGATTTTAATATGATTTAAATCCTTTGCTTAAGGCTGACAAGAGTTAACTCCATGCAAAACAGTCTAATAACCATTTACTCATGCTGTCTTTAAATGTCTTTATGTAAGTTTCTTACTAACAATTAATGATGGCATAGATTTGTAGGTGTTTTTAAAATCCTGTGCTTGGAAGGTTTATAATGAGAAATGTTCTTTGAAACAAGGCAATTTAATTTTTTTTAATGTTTATTTATTTTAAGAGAGAGCATGAGAGAGAGAGAGAGAGAGAGAGAGAGTGTGTGTGTGTGCACAGGAACAGGGAGAGGCAGAGAGAGGGAGAGAGAGAATCCCAAGTAGGCTCCACACGGTCAGTGCAGAGCCAGACATGGGGCTTGATCTCACAAACCTTGAACATGAACTGACCCAAAATTAAGAGTAGGATGCTTACCTGACTGAGCGACCCAGGTGCCCAAGGCAATTTAATTTTTAACATTAAGGTCTTACCAAATGTTTGTATTTTGGTTCTCACTTTTGTAGCTGAGTATGGGTTGTGTATATTAAGGAGAGAGATCCCCATTAATGAGATGTCTTGGGCATGAAGTTATCTGAATATTACTCCCATAAAAGAAAGTTCAGTTAATAAGGGTGATTTAATACATAAGAACAGATACATAAAAACTCACACTTTTGTCTTTTTCCATTCATTCATCAAATATCCTCCACAATCAAAAAGGCTAGTGTATGGCAAGTGTCTAGGATGGTTTGGGTAGTCAATAAGCACTTAAGATGCTGAGAGACAGGGGGACATTTAAAGGAATTAAGAAACGATCAAGGAATATTCATCTGTAAAGTAAAAACCTGAAGATAAAAAGTGTGCTAATTTCTTCTTTTGAGAGAGTTGTCGGGTTTCCCACCTCAAGTTGAATTACTACCTTAAAGACTTTTCTCCACACTTTCTCTTCTCTCAGGAAGCAGAGCTTCTTTGGCCTCCAGCCTCCTCTGGGGAATGATATCAGCCTTCTTTCCATCATTCCAAACCCCCCCCCCCCCATGGTATGCTCAGTTTGGGATACTCCACTGGGAACTGGGAACATTGGCTGTCCCTTTTTGCCACACACACAGCAGTCATCATTCCACTCAGCTCAGCCCCGAGGCCCAAGGCAGGCTTCTTCATTGACCGTGAAGGTCAACAGAGTCACCGTGAGTAGGTTTCATGTTTAAGCACCTCTCTGTACTTCCTGACATATCCAGATGAGGGCGCAAGGGAGCCCTAAGGGAAAGAGCAGAAAGAGTTGTCCAAGAGAGGAAGAGAGAGCTCAAGAGAGGCAGTTCTGTTGGTGTGAAATGGCTGACATTGCTGAAACCAAAGAGAATAAAGAATGGTCCTGTCTAATGAGGAGAATGATGACGTTTTTATGACCATTAATGGATTTAGCAGCAAGATTTCACTTTTTTCACAATCATGGAGTCCGTTTGCAGTCTTGACCTGGGCTTGGAATAGCCTGCTGTCCTCTCCCACCCCCTGCCAAGATGCTTTCCTTTCATCCCAGGGCCTTTCAGTTCTTCCTTCCCCTGCCAGGCCTTCTAGGTTAGACCCGCGGGGATGACAGCTCCCTCCCCACAGGTCTCTACCCATTTGGACAGTTACATTGCTCCACACCAATAAAATGCATTTAACCTTGGCCTGTGGGGGATGTAAATCTTTCAGGTTCTATTTATGTATCAGTTTAATATTTTTATTTCCCTGTCTAGATATCCTCTATGTGTCTGTCATTGTTGTAAGACAGTGGCTTTTAAGCTTTTTTTTGTTTTCTGTTATACAACACTTTGTTCGAACTTGTTCTCACATGGAACCCAGTGTGTTTGTAAAGCAACATGGATGTGGAGAATCTTTGAGGTGATGGCAGGAAGAAGGGGTCCGGGTGTTGGCCCACTTCGTTCTCTCCCACCCCTAGTTCCAGCAGGCCCAAGGGGCCTCAAGGGGCAGAGTTTCATCAAAGCTATCTTTTTAGAAAAGAAAATGTTGTGGCCCCTGAATGCTGCAAAGGTCTGTTTTATTTCCTCTGTGCTATACCCAGAGGGCTGTTTGTTATGTGATAGTAAAATAGTGAAACCTCAACTGAAATTTGGAATCAATAATCCTCCCCAAGCGTACAGGCTCCAGTTTATCTTATACTATTAGTGAAGCAAAGGATTGCCTCAGAAACCCACTATTAAAACAAAACAAAACAAAACAAAACAAAACAAAACAAAACATAGACTGTTTACCTACATGAGAGAAAAAACTATTTATAAACACATTGGGTGGTGCTAATTTGGACAAGCTTGGTAACACAACTTTTGTGTGTCTGTGTGTGTGTGGGCAGGGGAACTCTTTAGTATGCTAATTATAGATCTTTTTTTTTTTTCCCCTAAGGAATGATTCCAAAAAAGTCTTATCTGTGTTACTTGTTTGGATTTTAGGAATATTCTGTAATTTATATTTGCTTTAATTCAAAATGACTCTCTCATGAGTCTAAATTTTAAAGTTTCACTATAAATTACCTTTATAAAAGAAAGATTGAGCAAATTGTTTTTCTTTTATGCCTCATAAATTATATACTTAAAAAGTATAATCCTCCGGAATGATACGGTTTTATTACTCTCTTTTCCTTTGAGAACTAGTGGAATCATGTTCATATGTTTACCAATCCAGAGTATCAAATTGGTGAGGTAACTAGTATGGTTGCTATCACAGTGCCTGGAAATAGTAGATGCTTTCCAAGTGGTAGTTCTTGGCCTTCCCTTCACTTCAGACCTAACCCAGCTCCGCCATGTTTATCTTGTATTACCTGTACCCTCACTGTTTCCCGAGATCTGAATTGCTGAATGTCACAGCCAGTTAAGAATTGGCCTGAAGTCCTGGAAAGATCACAGACCATAGAATCCTAATGGGATCCCATGCTGGAATGATTCACTGAATTGATTGTATTAACAAAGTCAATCCCTGCCCCGGAGATCCTCATAGTAAAGTAGGGGAGATTGAAAGGTGAATACTTACAACACAGCATTATGGGGGCTGCCATAAAGAACTTCCTCTGGCCACATGGGGCTATAACTGTGACCTAATGGCCAGGGAGGCATTTGCCAAGTGTATGGGTGAGCACAGTACATCCCAGGGACAGAACATTATGTGGAAGGGCACAGAAAATTACAGACTGTTTAAATACCTATTGCCTGCTGTCCTGGACGCCAAGGATAAAACAGTGATTAAAACCAAGACCCAGCTCCCATGAAACTCACATCCTAGTAAAATGAGAGAATGTGTGGTGTTTAGGTAATGGCCCACGGTTTCGTGTAAATGAGGGGAAGTGGTGAAGACGACGGTGGTGATACAGGGTTCCATCTGAAGGAACTTGAAAGACAAATTTAGGAATATGAACTTCAGTCTATAAGGTAGTTCCAGGGGTTGTTGACCAGTTTAACCTCTGGAGGGCAGGATTGATTATGACTTCCTGTGGACAAAATTGAAACCATATGTTGTGTCTAAAAGTTCAACGGTGTTCATCTTGGCATTTGCTTGAGCCAACGTCCATGAGCTGATTAAATGTCTTCTGTTTGGTATGCATGAAAATGCCACACCATTGCTTGTGAGAAGATTTAAAGAGGAGAAGAATTAAAGTGAGAGCAGGAGTCATAGGAAAAGGCTACAAAGATGTGGCCTTGTGCACTGGCCTTGGACTTGAACCCGAATTCCTGTTGCCTGCCAGTGGCTTGAAGTGTGCACATGGCTTCACCTGAGGTAGCCAGATGGATAACAGCAAACACTGTGCCAAGATGTTCCCACTGGGTACTTTAAACTTTCCTGGAGCAAAACAAGGCTTCTGTGCACAGCCTGAAAATGTGTAATTTGGGAACACATTTTTTACCCTTAGTTTGAAAGGAGGAATCAAATCTGTTGACTCTTGCTACTCCCACTCCTGCACTGCAGCCACTGTCTTAAAGTTTCTTCAAGGTGTCCCACGTACAGCTTTATGGAAGGATGATTGATTTCTTTTTTTTTTTTTTAATGGCAGTCACTCTCATTGCTTAGTAGTTAGTCAAGTTAGTGGAAAGAGTGTTTTTAATGATATTTAAATGAGTGATATGCTGCTTCTGGCCACCACACACCAAAGCATGCCTTTCTGTTCTTTAGAGTACCAGTAAAGGGCACTGATTCATTCACACTGCCTTTGACCAAAGGCCTGGATTGAGAGTATAATCTGTAGCAGCAGATAGTAAAGAAACTGGTTTTATGCAGATTAACCCCATGACTTTGACCTGACCCAGTCAAGGGTAAAAAATGTATTCCCAAATTACACATTTTCAGCTCTCTAACCAGTAGTTCTCAAATTTTTGGTGTATCCGAATCCTATGAACTTCTTATAAATAATTTTTTAAGTTTATTATTTATAATTATTAAGTTTATTATTGTTAAGTCTATTTATTTTGAGAGACAGCGAGCATGTGTGTGTGTGTGAGTGGGGGAGGGGCAGAGAGAGAGGGAGAGAAACCCTCTCAGCGCAGAGCCTGACATGGGGCTTGAACTCAGAGACCCTGAGATCATGATCTGAGCCGAGATCAAGAGTCGGGAGCTTAACTGAGCCATCCAAGTGCTCCTGCTAAGAACTTTTTGAAACACTGATTCCTGGGCTACACTCCCAGAACTTCTAATTCAGTGGGTCTGACACGAGGCCCAAGAATTTACATTTTTAGCAAGCTCTCAGGCAATGCTGATGCACCCCCTGGACAACACTTTGGAAACCATTCATCTTGTATCCCAAATTAACCTGACCATCTGAAACAAATTTTTAAGGGAGATGCCCTCAGATGTTGAGTCTTTGACCACTCCCCAGCCCTGCATCAAGTGCCCAGGTGATTCCAGTCATCAGGGAATTTTGGAAAGGCTGTTAACTCACCCCAGTTGAATTACATGATAATTATGTCTAACAATTTAGTTTTGCAATCATTTAGAGCAATGGTTCTCAACTTTGGATGAATCTTAGAATCGCTCGGTGGGCTTTTTAAAGTACTGGGTCATACTCCCAGAAATTCTGATTCAACTGGTCAAATTAAGCCCAGGCACCTGTGTTTTTAAAAGCTCCCCAAGTATTTTCTATGTGTAGCCAAGGTTTGGCTGAAAGCTTGTTAGAAGGCCTTTAGCCCCTTCTTTACCTGACTAAATCTCTGCCTGAGGAAGCCCTCCCTTACACCTCCATCCCCAGGAGGGGTGAAGCACTTCTCTGCAGAACTGACAATTCTGTCAAAACATTTGGCACAATGCTTGCAATCATTGGGAACTTCCCACTTTCTCCTGTGAGAAGGTAAACTTCTTGAGGACAGACGGTAGGTCTGAATTTTCTAGGAAACCCAGTCCTTAGAGAAGAGCATTAGATCAGCTTCTGAAGAACGAGTAAAACTGTTTTGTTTTCTGTGATTCCTACTGCAGTAGAGCAGAGGGCAGACTTGGCTTGGACATTTACCAGCCACAGACATTGGAAATATTATTTAGCCTTGACTAAGGGCCTCTGTTTCTTTCTCTGTCAAATGGACATCTCATGGGGTAGTTGTGAGGTTTTGATGGGATTGATGTAAAGCACATTTCACAATGCAAAGCATATAGTAAGTGATCCAGTCAGTGTTAGCTATTTTTATGTTCCGTTCTGTTTATGTTTTAACTCAAGCTGACTTGCAACCCCAGTTCCCTGGCCAAACAGGGCTGCTGGCTTGGCTTTGCAACCTATCAGCTCTTCCTGCGCTTCTCAGTTCAAGTGCCACTGGGCTGCACAGCTCTCAGGTGTCACAGCTCTCCTGGTCAGATGGGTGGAGCTGTGATGCAGCACTTTGCTTGGGAGTGGACAAATCCTGCTCTAGAGCCAATAAAACTCTTCATTTGAGGATCCAGATCAGGCCTTCTACCAAAGTCCCTGGTCAGAATGCATCCTTGACTTGGTTCTGCAGATGAGTGAAGCTGCTGGTTGGGATTTACTACTTAGGCACTGCAGGTATGAACTCCATCTGCCAAGATCCAGATGATGGTTGTTGCAAACTCCCCCATCCCTTCTCCATCCTAGCCAGATTCTCAGTGGTTCAGCCCTGTGTGTTCCGCTGTAATCCTTGTGTAGTCGGAGCAGAATAGAGACTCCCACAAAGCAACCCCGTTTTGAGGGGATGCTAGTTTTCTCCTCTTGGGTTCTCTTTTCCCACTGGAGGAAATGGTGGCTCAAGGGTGACCTCTCTGAGTGGTGTGCTGTCCAAGGGGAGGGGCAACACGGTCAACCTATAACCACTCCTCTTAAGCTTCTAATGCAGTCTGTCTGGGTCTCTGAGCTGTGCTCCAGCCTCACCCACCCCTTATGTTTTAGGATTCTCTAAGTGATGGCTTATTTTTGAATACTCATTATTTGTTCTTGTGAAGGGGAGCAAAGTCAGGAATGACATATGTTGCCATCTTGATGACATCACTCCTTGTCCCAATTTTTTTGAGGCCAGCATAGCCCTAGTATCAAAACCTGAAAAAAAGTTATAAGAAAAGGGAATTACAAATAAATATGTCTCATAAACAGTTATGTAAAATTCCTTGACAATGTATTACCATAACAAATCTAATAATGTATAAAAAATTAATGCAATATTAGGAGGGAAATTTATCATAGGAGTGCCATTTAAATTTATTATAGGAGTGTCTATTGTAGGTTAGACATTTAAAATCATTCAATGTAATACACCACAATAACAGAATAAAAAAGAAAAATTATATAATCAACTCATAAAGAGTATTGGACAAAACACAATACCCATTCATGATAAAAACTTCCAGAAAATTGGAAAGAGAAGGATACTTCCTTAATCTGATAAAGGGCATCTATAAGAAACTGAGAATTAACATCATTGTTAATCGTGAAATATTAATTTTTGTCCTCCTTAGATGAGGAACAAATCAAGGATGTGTTCGCCTCTATGTACACTATTTTACTATATAATCTATTCATTACAACAAAACAAGGGGGGAGACATAAAAATTGGAAAGGAAGAAGGAAAGTTCTCTTTATTCACAGGCAGCATAGATGTTTATCCTAAAGAATCTATAAAACACTACAAAATAACTCATAAGTGAATTCAGCAATGTCACAGGATACAAATTCAATATACAAAAAGTCAATTGTATTTATATAGACTGGTAACAAACAATTGACAATTGAAATCTAAAAAATACTTTTTTATGTAGCATTAAATATATGAAGTGCATAAAGGATACATAACAAACCAGTGTAAAATCTATGCACTGAAAACCACACACATTGCTCAGAGAAATCGAATAAAGCCTAAATAAGTGAAAAGATATGCCATGTCCATGGATTAGAAGGTTCAATATTGATAAAGATGCCAACTTTCTCCAAGCTGATTTATAGATTCAGTGCCGTTCCATTTGAAATTGCAGCATGCCTCTTTGTAGATATTGACAAATTCATTCTGAAGTTTATACAAAAATGCAAAGAGCCCTAAAGAGCCAAAAGAATTTTGAAAGAGCAGAGAAAAATTAATAGGCCTCAAATGACGTGGTTTCAAGACTTAGATTAACACCACAATAATAAATTATGGTATTGATATAAAGATAGACAAACAGGTGAATGAAACAGAATTGGAACCAGAAATAGACCCACCATATACTGATTTCTGATAAAATTGCCAATGCAATGCAATGGGAAAAGGAAAGTCTTTTTAACAGGTATGCTGGAACACCTGGATAAGTACAGGGGCAAAAATAAACCTCAATAGCTACCTCACAATACATACAAAATTAATTCAAAACGGATAATAGATTTAACTTTAAAAGCTTAAAGGCTGAAAGCATAAAGCTTCTAGTAACACCATAGGAGAAAGTCTTGACTATCTTTATTGCCTGGAATAGGCAAAGATTTTTTTAGACCCACTAACACAAACAGTATTAAATGTAAAAAGAAATAATAAACTATACCTTATCAAAATTTAGAATTTATCCTCATCAAAAGACATAGTTAAGAAAATGTTAAAGCATGACACATACTAGGAGGAAATACTTGCAATACATATCTGTCAAAAACCTTGTATCTAGAACATCTAGAGAACTCCCACAAATCAATAATAAAGAGGCAACTCAATGTTTTTGAAATGGGCAACAAGACTTGAAAAGACACTTGCCAGAGGAAGATATACAGATGGCCAATAAACACACACAGTTCTCAACATCATTATTTTTGAGGAAAATACAAATTGCAATCATAATAAAATATACTACACACTTAGGAGAAAAGATAAAATTAAAGACTTTGACAACACCAAGAGCTGACAAGAATGCAGAGCAACTAGAATCATCCTTTGATGGTGACTCTGAATCAGTATAACCACTTTGGAAAAGGTAATGGTTTCTTGTAAAATCAAATATACCTATAGTGTGACCAAGCAATTCTACTTCTGCATGTTTACCCAAGAGAAATGAAAATGCTCATACCACTTTGTTTAAGCTTACCTAATACTGGAGTCACCCCCCAAAGTCCATCAACAGTAGAATTGATAACTAAATTCTGATATATTTATACTTTGCAATAGTACTTGCCATTAAAAAAAAAAAAAACTCATGGTACATACAACAAGATGGACAAATCTCAAGCATTATGTTGAGTGAAAGAGTTCAGACACAAAATAGTATCTCCTATCTTTGCAAGAATAATCAAATATTATCTACAGTAATAGAAATCAGAACTGTGGTAAACTCTGAGGGGAGGGTTTAACTGGAAAGAGGCACTGGGGAATCTTCTGAGGTGATAGAAATGTTTCAATTGTGTTGACAGTTATATGGCTATATTCTTTTTATTGAAAGTCATCCTTTTTTATCAAAATTCATTGTGTACAAAACATGCATCCATTTTTTTTCTAGACGTAATTTGTTACCTCAAAAAAAAAAAAAAAAAAGAAACAGGGGCAACAATTTGAGACTGGTCACTAAATAAGTTTTAAAAAGGTCATAATGTCTTTGAATTTTATGGACTCTAATAAAATATGTTGTATTATATATTGGATATTTAATATAAATAAGGCATCTTATATATTAATCAAAAGTTGATTTAGAAACATTCAAGTGTTAGCACATTCCTTCTGAGTAATGTATATTCACACATTGGCCCTGCATGGTTCCACTCATCCCTTCTGCCTTGGTAAATGAAGGCTGTTGAATCTGGTTTGCAGATCAGAGCTCCACTTTCCATATACTTGACCTCTTTATGGTAGTTGATTATTTCCCAGAATGCATTTTCCTAATGTGAAACTTTTATGTGAGAATGTCTCTAATATAGGGCTACCTGCCATTATTTAAGTGAAATATGACCTGTTGCTTGCAGTCAGATTTCAATGTAAAGTTAACCTTGAACAAAAAATTGAGACCAGTTAAAGTTGTTTTTTTTTTTTTTTTTTTTTTTTTCCGAAAGCCCTATTTTTGCCAATACCAAGGGGGGAGAAAAAGAGCCAACAAAATTATATACTTAAGATCTGTTTAGCAAACAAAGAATGGTTATTTGGTTTGGAGTTGAGAGAAAACTTAGTAAAAACTGAGAAAAGCTTCAAATTACTGATCCTCACTTTTATTGAGTTTCATAGTAGGTCATTTTTAATTACATGCCACTTCTTTCTAAACAGCAGTGACGCTCCTGTTTCTGTAATAACTGACTGGGCAAAAACCTTTGCTCTTCTGGAATTGCATTTTACAAAATCAACCGAAACATAAATAGAGTCAGACTTAGGGGTGTTTGGCATGATGTCATAGGGTGGTTGTGTTATTCTTGACTTAAATGACCTGTTCCAAAGAATGAAATGAAGAGACCTGTTAATGACCCCATGTAGAGTCAGACCTATGGGCATACTTTCTCTTTTTATTTGGGGGATTTAGAAACTGACCTGCCAACTGAAAGCAGGGGATTTTTAAGGGGTCTTTCCTCAGCAGAACTGAAAGTCAATCATCACATGCAAGCCTTTCTCCCCCTTTATGGTAGGTAATGATATGTCAAAGATTGTCTTCTCATTTATTGATGCACGCACTAAGAAGCAGAGCAGCAGTGGGGGGTTCTAAAGCCACAGAATAAGGCAGAGATAGACAACAATTACACTTCAGGTCCCCAGTTCTTCCTTCGGTATTTTAATGTTCATTTTTTTAGGCAAATAGATCCTAATCTGTTGATATGAGTGCCTTTGGGCTAATGTTAAAACCATTATAAAAAGTCCTGACTTTAAGATTAAAAGATAAGGGGAAAGAGGTACATTTTGAGTTCAAATAACTCAAAAGCAATCCAATTAGGTAAATATGTGTTAGAAAGAAATATTACTTGCTTACAGATCTAGCCAAGTTGGCTTCTCGTTCATTCATTCAACAAATATTTTTAGCATGGCTTTAGATTGTGGGAGCTTAAAGATATTTAAGGTGACTTTCCTATTTTAAAGTAATTTACAATTTAGATATAAGGGCAAGATATGTGCACTGGAAAACTTGAATTAAATAATGGTACAAGACTCAACCACATCTCTAAAAGAGGTGTTACAAATCAATAAATGTGCAAAATATCATCATTAAGATGATCATGCAAAATTGAATATCCAGGAAAAATTAAAATTTGTTGTTAAGAAGTGCTTGCCTGGGTGTCAACGTAGCCAGTGAACCCATGTGTTAGTTTTCACTTCTGTGGAGAGCACAGGTATGCCCTCAGTTATAATGAGATACACTTCTTGCTGAGAATGTGGATGTTTAAAACAATAGAACTACCTGTTATAACTGATCACAATTGGGTTGTAATCAGTGATTTTCCTATTTGTCTCTCTTTCTCTACTCTGTGACCCTAAGGACACTAATTGTGACCAATATTGTATTGTTACCAATAAACGACATTTATTAAGCTCTTACTGTATGCCAGGTGTCATTTTAAATTTCAAGAATTTTTCATATAGTAATTCATTTAGTTCTCATAATAACCCAATAATGTAGGTATTATCCCCATGTTTACAGATGAGGGAACGGAAGCATGGAGAACTTGAGAAGCATACCCAGGAGGTATTTGTGGCAGATGTGGGATATGAAAATAGGCAATCTGGCTCTACAGCCCCTGTATTAATTTCTGTACCATACCACCGTATCTGGTATCCTTGGTACTTACAATAATGGTAGATATGTGATCACTGGTTAGATCAACACACGGATGATGTGTTGTGATTTTTGTAATTGCATATTTTCTGGAAAGGTATGTCAGCAGTAATGCAAACATTAATGTCAGCAACTCCAGAAAGGGTCATTTGAGCCTGAAGGATACAGAACACAGAGGTGTCCCCCCAAAATGGCAGTGTGTGCCCATCCATGGATACCTTAGGCTTTCAGTCCCTCCTCTGTTCCCTCCTACAGCCTACATTTTAGCATGGATGATTGTCTAGTCAAAGCTCTTTGAAATGAATGGAAACCCCTCAAGCTTGCTCAAGTATTAAATGTATTAAGAGAAATCCCATGGGTGCAAAGGAAAGAAAATGTACTGGGAGTAGAGGAGAGACACATTCCCAGGGAAGCAGTCCCCTGAAATATATCTGCTACAAGTATGTAGGGCTTATACTTTTAAGTTTTATGTAGTAACTGTCATTTAAGGATTTCTTTATTTTTCCCTCATAGGAAGTTAAATAGTAGTTAAAACGAAGGCAGTGCTTGCTAGGAATTTACCCAAGGGATACAGAAGTGCTGATGCATAGGGGCACTTGTACCCCAGTGTTTATAGCAGCACTTTCAACAATAGCCAAATTATGGAAAGAGCCTAAATGTCCATCAACAGATGAATGGAGCAAGAAGATGTGGTTTATACAGATGAACATAAGCAAAGGGAAACAAAAATAATATCAAAACAGGGAGGTGGACAAAACAGAAGAGACTCATAAATATGGAGAACAAACTGAGGGTTGCTGGAGGGGTTGTGGGAGGGGGGATGGGTTAAATGGGTAAGGGGCATTAAGGGATCTACTCCTGAAGTCATTGTTTCATTATATGCTAACTAATTTGGATGTGAATTTTTAAAAATAAAAAATAAAATTAAAAAAAAAGATGTGGTTTATATATACAATGGAATACTACTTGGCAATGAGAAAGAATGAAATCTGGCCATTTGCAGCAACATGGATGGAACCGGAGGGTATTATGCTAAGTGAAATGAGGCAGTCAGAGAAAGACAGATACCATATGTTTTCACTCATATGTAGATCCTGAGAAACTTAACAAAAGACCGGGGAGAGAGGAAGGGGGCAAAAAAAAAAGTTACAGAGAGGCAAGGAGGCAAACCATAAGAGACTTGTAAGTACTGAGAACAATCTGAAGGTTGATGGGGGGTGGGGGAGAGGGGAAAGTGGGTGTCGGGCATTGAGGAGGGCACTGGGTTGGGATGAGCACTGGGTGTTGTATGGAAACCAATTTGACAATAAATTACACTTAAAAAGAAAATGAAGGCAGTGTTTGAAACCACTCACTGAAATAGGCAGTGGCCTGTCTTTATCAGCAGTACCCACCAGTCATATGGCCTAAGGGTTCTGGCTCAAACCAAACCTTTGTGCCTTTCCTTCGAATAGGTTGTCCATTTATTAATTTTCTTGTTTCTCTATACATGTATTCATTTGGAAACTTTACTGTCTTTTGCTTCCTGTTTGCCACTACTGGCACAGAGAAGTAGGTACGCTGTGGTGAGCCCAAAGGCCCAAGCCACGACTTCTCAGAGTTTACAGTTTGATTGTGTCAGTATATAAACATACGTCTCCGTGCACTTGACTGCGAAGTCCTGTTTCCTCATCTGTGTAACAGGGTTAAAAAACTAGCCTGGCCTTTCTCACAGGATGAAATGAGGCTTAATGTACACGAAATCCTCTTTCGAAGTGTAAAAACTTAATTCCGAATGCTGTTGTTTGGTCAGTTAACAGAAACATGATGATGGTAGCCGGAGCAGTTGACTGTTACATGGCTTTTAGGAGGCAGTCTGGTATGGGGCAAAGAGAGTGGCTTTCAGAGGCTGACGTCTGAGTTCCATTTCAGACATCACCATATACTAGCCTTGTCTTCTTGGGCAACTTATGTAACCTCCTGGGGCCTCATTTGTTTTTTTCATCTCTAAGAAGAAGCCAATCATGCCTGCCTTTGCAGAGTATTTTTGAGACTCAAGGTTTGTAAACCACTTGACTCAATTCAGTCTTAATAAATGTTGGCTGATATTTTCAGGATCCTGAGCTATTCAGGAATCAGGAATTACGGCTTTTAGCTTTCCTGGATATCCCCCTTCTACCTCCCTCTCTTCCCTGTGATCCTGCTACTCCCTGCATCCACTTAGCCATTTCCTGGCCTTCCAGTCACCACCTGTAGCCTGTAGTCCAGATGTTCCCTCCCAGTTAACATTCCACAGTCCACGGTAGCCTTCTTGGTTTATCAGTGAAAACCAATGTCTCTCATACCATCTTCCTTGGGGTCCTGCTGTCTGTGTGGGTGCTGGAAGCCTAGTGTATCATCCCAGTAATGAATCCTTTTGTTTCATTTGTGGAGTACCAAGTGTGTGCCAAGTATTTTATCCCTACAATACTCCTGCAAGGCAAATACTTTTTTCCCCCATTTTACACATAGGTGGAATATTATCCCCATATCATACAGTAGGAAGTGGTGAAACAGAGATCTGAACTCTTGCCACTGAATCCAATATCTAGTGACTCACAAAGACAAGGTAAATTTCACTTGTAAAAAAATACAACCCTTAGGAGTAGCAGTAAGTAAGCAAACTGTTAGGGACTGTATCTTAAATATGTAGCTATCTCTGGGGTGCCTGGGTGGCTCAGTCAGTTAAGCGTCTGACTTCAGCTCAGGTCATGATCTCACAGTCTGTGAGTTCAAGCCCCGCGCCAGGCTCTGTGCTGACAGCTCAGAGCCTGGAGACTACTTCAGATTCTGTGTCTCCCTCTCTCTCTGCCCCTCCCCTGCTCATGCTCTGTCTCTCTCTGTCTAAAAAATAAATAAAAACCTTAAAAATTTATTAAGCAAATTCGTAAAATCAATGATTAATATTTATCAGACACCAACTGCATTCCACTGACTACGTGCTCAGCACACAGAGATGGATAAGCATGATCTTGCCCAAAGATGCTTATGTAAATGATGAAGAAGATGTAAGGAGAATAGACAGATGGTCATGAACACAAGGAAGAAATCATTAGTTCAGTCTAGATAGAGGGCACATTTTTCATGTTGGTTTTAGTGGAGCATGTTAACAGGAAGAGAGAGGAGAGGTCCACAAAAGATAAATAGCATGAGAAGCTGACAAAAGTATTAGAATATAGGAGGTATTTGAAAAGACTACAACAAGGCTAGATAGAACAGGATAGAGCAAAATATTCATGGAGAGAAATGAGAAATGAGCCTAAGGGAAGTATGCTGGGATGAGGCAAGATGGCAGAAATGTCTTTGATGCTATACTAAAGCATCTAAACATGGGCCTATAATCAGTGGGCAGCCACAAAAAGTCTATGTTCTCAAATAATGACTCTGGTGATGTATATGTTAACTAACCTCATCATGGTAATCATTTCACAATTACACAAATATCACGTCATCACGTTGTACAACTTAAGCTTACACAGTATTACGTGTCAATTATATCTCACTAAGAATGAAAAAGATAAAAATAAAACAATTACTCTGTGTGTCATTTAACCTCGTTGTGTTGGCTTATGGTTTCTTAGATGCCACACAACAAATCATGTCTTTCTCCTGGATCTTTCATAGGTAAAAGCTTGGTATAACCCAATCTGAATGAACAATAGGACTTAGTCCTGAAACATGGCTTGGGGTTTTAATGTTCTACACATGGTGATAAAGAATGTGCACCCCCAAGGACCCATAGACAATATGAATGAAATATTAAGGTTCCTATGCTAACTTTATCTATGATGTAGAAATTGAACTGTCCATTAAAGAAGTTTTAGGGGGGAAAAAAACAAGAAAGCCACACTTGCCACAAAAAAACCCACATTTTCTCCCCCCACTGCCATTTCTTCTACCATGGGTTCTATTTTAAACTATAACTTTACTAAATCAGACACTAGTGTTTTAGAAGCTAAGCATCAGTAGCTCTGGCATGGCTCAGAATCTTCCTCAATCCAGCAATGGAACTAAAATGAAAATAGAATTATGGAAAGGGCAGATGCAGTATCTTATATCACTTTTATTACATTATATTTTAGCAGCTGAGACAGGAGGGGAGAATATTATAGAATCAGCTTGCTGCAGTCTCGCCTATAATTATATTTTTCCTTGATAAGGCGTTGGCAAGGAGCCCACAAAAATATTGATGCGAAACTTGATCTCCTAGTGCTGTGGAATTTCTCCAGGCCCAGGATTGAGACTGAGAGGTTTTGGAAGTGTTTGGCAGCTATAGTAAATTCAGGAGCTGGAGGCAAGGAACAATTCCTCTAGCACAAGCCCAAAGTCAATATATTATATAACTACGAAAGGCACACTCCACGCTGTACTTTTATGCCCTTGACTGGATTTCATCCAGCCCATGTATCCTATATAGGTGTAAACATGCACTTCAAACAATATTTGGGGAGGACGGGGGGAGCCCTATAAAGTTTTCATGGCCTTATATTTAGGGATGAGTGTGTTACTTGTAGAGATGTTGATTCTTTAGTTCTCCAAAAACAAGTGGCAGTAAAAACTGGGTGCCCCACCCACACATGCTATCGCATAATTTGAGTTTCGCTCTCCCTTGCCGTCATTTTTATAAGCATCAGTCCAACTTTTCTTTTTCAAAAAAAAATTCGTTGCAGTATAAACATACAGCATGAGTGGAGTTTGCGGAGGACTACACACACATTTGTAAGTAAAATTATTTTCAATTAGAGCCTCTGCAGCTATTCCCACTGACGAAGCTAAAAGGCATTTTATGCCCTGGCCCGTTGGAAGACCTGAGTTCAGGGTGACTATCAGGAGGCTGCTGGCAGAGTGAAAAGAACAGAAGCTTAGGAACCAGACATACCTGAATGTAAGGTCCCAACTCTGGCACTTAGCTGCATGAGCTGGTGAGTATCTGAGTCTCTTTCATTATCTGTGAGGATGGGGTGAATAAAATGGGGTTATGGACATGAATCGCCCATAGTTGGCACCTAGCAGGGGCTCAAGATTCCATTCTTTTCTCCTATCTTCCCTGCTCTTTCCCACCTCAGAATATAATGATCTGTGCACGAGTGAACAGAATGCCAGGAAACTCACCTCACAAATTATCTAATGAGAGCTCTGGTTACTAAGGTTGTTAAATGGCTTCAAGTGTGAGTTTTTACATTTCACCATCTATTTATACCATACCGCTTTTGTAAAAATGATTTGAGACAGCTTTTCAAAGAAGATAAATGTACTAAGCTTGATAAAATGGTAATAGAAAAAGATAAGGAAACAGGGACCAACCCTTCTAACCCAGTTGCTGTAACGGAGGAGAATATTGGCTAGGGAAATCCTTGGAAATTTCAATCACATGTAGCTTCCATTATAAGAAAAAAAGGAAAGATGGCAATTCATCAGAGGAGACAGTTTTGCTTGGTATTGAAAAACTTTCTGATTTGGGTAATTTTATTAGGACTATTTGGAGGCACTACCGATTTTAACATGACAGGTGATATTCTTAATTTGTACTCTTGAGACCCTGGTTAGTATAGTTAGGCCTGGCCAAGGCAGTAGGATGTATGAGATTCCATGCAGATCCTTGGATAGAGGCCCAAACTCTTAAGAATCAACTCACTTTAGGGGCGCCTGGGTGGCTCAGTCGGTTGAGCGTCCGACTTTGGCCCAGGTCATGATCTCATGGTCTGTGAGTTTGAGCCCCGCGTTGGGCTCTGTGCTGTCAGCTCAGAGCCTGGAACCTGTTTCAGATTCTGTGTCTCCTTCTCTCTCTCTCCCTCCCCCACTTGTGCTTTGTCTCTCTCTGTCTCTCAAAAATAAATATAAATGTGAAAAAAATTAAAAACAAAACAAAACAAAACAAAAGAATCAACTCGCTTTATAACCAGCTTAGGTCGAGTGGAGATTTCTTAGGCTCTGAGGTGAAACCAACCCAGGGTCAGACTGTGCTCTGCTACCTACATCCCTTGAAGCCTTGGGCAAGTTTGCTTAAGCTCTCAAACCATTGTAAAAGAGAAGTAACTAACACTCTACTTTTTAGGGTGTTAGTAACCATTTAATGAAATAAAATGTTTTCGAATGGGAAGGGATTATGCCTAAATGGTCTCACCCAGAAATGCCCTGACATTCACCTTCTTAGAACAGCACCAGTGTGTGCTGTAAACCCCTGACTCAGTTTCCATGCATTCTTCTGTTGGAGATCCCTCATAAGAGATGCTTATGAGCTACCATCTCCTTAAATGTCTATGCACATGCACACACATGTGTTCAGCAACCCCCCCCCCCGACAGGTTTAGTCCTTGTATCTTACTTCATAATCATGAAAAAATGATTTATACCTTGCATGTTTTAAAGTGCTGCCGTTTCTACTTTAATCCTGAAATTATACCCTACTTCATTGGCTAGTTTGTCAATTTGAAGTTCTCAGTCCTAATAGTGGTGCCATCCTGTCAGTGTGTTGTTTGTTTTTTCAACATTTGACATACTTACACATCACTTTCTAAACACACCAATTCACCTAGCTAATTTCTGCATTTCTTCCAAATTCACATGGTAGGCAGAATAATCTTTAACAAATAGAGTCTGTTATCAATTTAGGTCATGAGACTGAGGGTTGGGAAAACCTAGACATTCAATAGAATTATCTCACTTCTCTGTTTTATTTAGTTTTTTAATTTATTCTTATTTGTTTTATTTGTATTTAAAGCTACTACTGCTAAGTGTTTTCCTCTCCAATTCTTTATTTAGAATATTTTCTACTGTTCCATTAGCCAAGACAAATCTTTGTGCACATAACCATCTATAGTTCTTAAATAATTATTTTTATATAATATATAATAAAAGCTTTTGATGATTTAGATCCCTTAATAACCTGAGGATTGTATAACACATTGTGAAAACATATCAGTATCTCAGAGTAATAACAAGGGGTGGTTGCCATAATGGCCCTGTGGAAAAAGAAATATTCTTCTTAATCTGTGGGGCTCTGGTTCTAATGGGAAAGGAGCCACATGTTTGCATATTTGTTTTTTTGTGCTGAACATATTCCTAAAGTTGTTAAGACAGGCTACTGCAACATAGTAAAAATATTCTAATTTGCAACTAATTTTGCCCTGGTTCTGTGTTTACTGACAACCTACTGGGAATTGAAACTGGGAAGGCAGTATTTCCTAATCTGCATAAGTGGAGTTGCCCCACATTGTAATCTACATAGGAGTGTTGTGTGGGTTTGGTTACTGTACCCAAATTTTCTGAGGATAAGTGACACCGTAATAAAGATAACAGATTCTGGACCTCTCCTAGGCACTTCACACATTGTAAGCCCAGTGCAAAACAACCTATTATTCCCTGTCACTATTAAATAACCTCATACTTTCTCATTTTAGAACCAACTATTCCAAAAATAAGCTTTCAAAAATGAAAATCCAAACTATGTGTGCTATACCTATATGAAGTGGTATTAAAAATATGTTAATGCTGTTAGGCTTGCAAAGTATTTGGAGATCTGCCATATTTTAAAGGCTTTTTTTTTTTTTAAGTGCCTTCAGACTTTCATAGAGTAACAAGATAGTTGAAGATTTGAAGGTTTGCCTAATTGAATTTGGGAAGTTATAGAATTTTTTCCACAAAGAGAAAAGAAAATTCTGGTCCCCCGATGTTAGCATCTGTGGGAATGACTAAATTGACTACAGATCTGTAGTCTATGGTGGAGACTGACTAATCTAGTGTTAGTGGAGGGGATCTGAAGCAAGTCTCTACAGCTCAGTCTCAAATGAGTAAACAAGTTCAGGTATTTTTGCATCATGCATACATAGCATGATTAACTGGAATTTAACAATTTATCTAAACCTGGTATCAAAACTCATGCCATAGACTTTAAATAAAGTCTGGTGAAATGCCTAAAGAGTTCACATTCCAGATAGCTACACCTAGGAAAGAACTTAGAGTTGCCTTTGGAGAGGTATTGTTTTGTTTTGTCTGTACAACAGGCTGTAACAAATTTTAAGCAGCTTATAAGGATTATCATGATCTTGAAACATTTTGCTGTTAGGAGGAAGTGACAATTTCACATTTTTTTTTTTATCACGGGCAACAGTTTTTCTACCTAAAGGACCAAGCCTTGTGCACATGAATAAATCTAAGCTGAAATGGAAAAAAAAATGGTGTAAATATTTGAAGTTACTCAAAGTTACTTAGATATTTCTTTTTTTTTTTAAGTGTAATAAAATTGCTCTAGAATTGTCAGAGAAAACAGTACCGTATTTAAGAAATGATCTGCAGGGCTAAATATTTAAAAGCAGAACCATGTGGTTTATATAAAATTCTGCAGATGGCTATATAGTCTTTTACGTTGTAGAATTTTTAATTTTTAATGTAGCCTGAGATCTAGTTTTACAGATAGGTGAAGTGATTTGACCAGACTTGCAAGTTAATGCAAATATTGGACTAGATGTTAGATTTCTATCTTTGTCTATTCATAAATGAATAAAAGGCTGTATTTGTAGAGATGCCCATTTTGTCAGGAATGCGTAGGAGCGGCAGAAGCCCTAATAATGAGACCACCACCACTTACGTAAATGTCACTGTGCGCCAGATGCTATTCAAAGCCCTTTATTTTTATGAAGTCGTGAGTTAATGCAGGAGTTATTGTCCCCATTATCTCTCCTTTATTACTGTCCTCATTTTACAGATGAGGAAATTGAGGCATGGTGAGATTTTATAGTTAACCCAAGGTCACACTGCTAGAAAGTGGTAAAATCAGGATTTAGACCAAGCCAAGCAAATTCTAGAGTCTGCTGCATGCTTAACCACCACACTATGAACCAAAGTTTAGACCCTTGGTTTTACTCCTTAGCCAAACTCCTTCCCGGTGAAATGAGAAGGTGGACTCCACTGGAGCTGGGTTCTAGAAGCTCTGATAAGCATGGGGGTGGGTAAGCCTGTGGTGGTTTTAGGAGTTGGGCAAAGATGAGGGCATGAGACGGAAGATTCTCCATGATACGGAGGTGCAGTGGTGAAAAACGTGCAATTGTGCAGTCATTTTTGCTATAAATGCCTGGCTGACTACCTTGACAGCGCCCTCAGTGCTACCTAGTCACTCTTCTATTTTCTCTAGTTGTTTTTCTCTCCCTGGCAGTGAATACTTTGTTCTTTTTCCGGTCTCTTCAAACCACCGACCCCAACTTGTCCGTCTCACTTTCTTCATGGAGAAAGTACCCA
Organism: Felis catus; assembly: GCF_018350175.1. Lineage (NCBI taxonomy): Eukaryota > Metazoa > Chordata > Mammalia > Carnivora > Felidae > Felis > Felis catus. The sequence goes on from NC_058380.1 coordinate 43,184,116, forward strand.
TCAACCAGAGAATCCCTTGGTCTCTCACCACCAAATCACACATTTCCTGCATGAGATCTACCTCTAGCTCTTTTCCTGCATCAGTGGACCCCTCCTGTCAGCACCTGGCTTTCTACTTCCCCTCAGGCTGCTCCTCCTCTCTGCCTTCTCAGAGACTTCTTGTAACAGATTATCTGCTTCTTCTTCTATCTTCCATCTCTATTTCTTGCTCCTTCCCACCAGCATGTAAAGATAGTTTAAGTCTCTGTCATCATCTGAAAAACCATCTCTCCTTTCACTTCAGGTTCATCTCCATCTTCTGCCTTACATTTCTCCTCTACAATCAAGCATCTTCAGAGAATTGTCCTACCTACTGTCTCTACACCCCCCCCCCCACACACACACACCACTTCTGGTACATCATCAACACCTTCCAGTCTGGATCCTCTACCTCCCACATTACTGAAATCCTCTGAGCTAGGTCTGCAGTGCCCTCCTGGTTGATAAACCCCGTGGACACTTCAGTGCTGATGTGACTTATCTTCCTTTCATGTTGTGGATCATGTATAGAGTCAGCAGCAGGAATTTTAGGCTTCTTCAACACCACCGATTTCCTGCTTTTATTCTGGCTTTATTCTGGCTTTCTGGTGGCTTTTTTCTCATCTTGTTGGCAGGTACCTTTGTCCTTCCCTATTTCCGGAACACCAAAGTTGCTCAGATTTTGTCTTAGGGTACTTTCTCTTCTCACTGTGAACACTCTCTTAGAGTCAGTTTTATCAAGGCTTTCATTGTTTTCTATGTGCTTATTATTTTTGAATCTATGTCTTTAATTTGGATATGGATCCTAAATTACAAATCTAAGTGTATGTCCAACTCTCTCATAGTTCTAGGTATGTTCTCAACTTACACATCCCAAACTGGACTCATAATCTTCTCTGACCTCTTAAAGCCCTCTTCCTCTTCCTGTGTTTTTTTCCCAAGTATTCACCCAAATTTATCAAGTCTACTTGCCTGTCTCTCAAATCTGTTCACTTTTTCTTTATACTGACTGCCTCTGCTACCCCCCACCAGGTTCCCGCCTTATCTCAAATATCTGCCTATTATTGTCTTCTAACCAGTCCGCTGTGCTTAGTTCTGAAGCCAGAATGATCTGTCTGAAATACAGAAATCACCATTCCAGTTCCTATTTCAAACACTTCAGCAGCTCCACATTGTACCCTGAATGAAACTTGGATTCCTTACCTGATTTCATCACACTTTTGAATTCTTGTATGATAGCACTTGTCACACTGTATTGTAACTGCTGGCCTCAGGCTTGAATAAATGATTTATAAGCATTTAATAAATACTTAGTTGGATAGCATAAATAACATTTTATATCTCCTCTGATTATTTTAAATTTTTTTTAACGTTTATTTATTTTTGAGACAGAGAGAGACAGAGCATGAACGGGGGAGGGTCAGAGAGAGGGAGACACAGAATCTGAAACATGAGACGTCTGAGCTGTCAGCACAGAGCCTGACACGGGGCTCGAACTCACGGACCGTGAAATCATGACCTGAGCCAAAGTTGGCCACTTAACCAACTGAGCCACCCAGGCGCCTCTGCTCTGATTATTTTAGAAATTAAGTCAGTTAAACCTGTCATCTGCCACCTAAAAACCCAAAATCCATTGTAGATTTGCAGAACTTCACACTGTAGCTCAGTGGACCTTAATGAATAATTGTTTCCCCACTGCTTGTATAGCTATAGAACAAAATATACCAAAGACAGAGAGGGAGAAAGAGCTGAACTAAGTGTGACTGAAAGCAAAGTATTATGTCAAATGAAAAAATACCTATGGCCATGAGGGAATTATTTAGGGAAAGTATACACTTTGTTGATGTTCATTTTGGTTCAGTTAATATTTATTGAGCATAAGACCATATGATGTTGCCTCCTCTTGGTGCTGAACTTTTTAGTGTGAAATACATATTGTATGACAAAATAATGAATTAACTAAAATCCCATGCTGCCAAGTTTCCCTCTTACTGCTAAGTCCAATTTTGTTCCCATTCCCTGCAATCCTACGTAAGTCTTCTCACCCTAGTATCTATTCCAAGGGCTAGCCTCCAATGCAAAGAAGAGAAAAGCCACAGGCACACTGAAATGACAATCTAATTATAACTTGGGAAAATCAGGATTCTTTTTCCAAATCTTCCTTTAAGCAAGTTTTATAACTGTTTAGACAGTGTGTAGATCATTCCCTTTAATTCCTATCTCATGACACAGTTTAGTACGTTTCAGAAACTGTTTATAAACATCATATCGAATGGTGATATTCATTAGGGCTATGAAAATGGTAAGTAAGAGAAGAGTAAGACAAAAGGGACCAAGAGGAGGGTACGTTAGTTTTTGGAGTTCACCTCATTTTAGCTGCATCTCTCTGATTTAGATATTTATACTAGAAAATACCATCACTTTTCACTTAGTAAATTATGTATTATGGTATATATACTATAAAGTATATATACTTTAAGCTTTCAGGCTTTACCCTTTCACCTTCTAAACTTTAACAAAGCTTCCTATGGTTCAGTAAGTTATTTTATGGAGTGAACAGGTGGAAAATGTGGCCAGTCCTGCCTATCCACCCCTTTTACTAAGTGGTTTTGCAATGTTTGGAGTTGATGACTTTGAAAATGTGTGCGCTTATTTTCTTTTCTGAACCTTCGTTTGTTTTAAGTTAAAATACTTAAGATCTTCTCAATCCTTTGACAATCAGAAATTCCAGAACTGAGAAAAACAGAGCTTGAGAGAAGGGGCTGCTTTGTTAGCATTTTCTGCCCCCAGCACTGTATTCAGTATCAACTGAGGATCATGTCTCTCCCTCTCCGGAGTTTTTGAAAGGAACTGGACTCAAGGAACATTTTGTTCTAAGATTCTGGTCTCTTTACTTCTCCTGACCAACAAGCCCTAGCATACCAATACTTACTATAATATGGCCACTGGAGCACAGATAATAAGCTATACTTTGAGCGTAATAGAAGTCAGAGCACAATTCTCACTGGTCTGAACAACATTTCTCATTCTTTTCAGATGGTGTTTCTGCTTTAATATGTACATCAGTTGGGCAGATGGTTTTGCAGGTCTTTTTAGTTCTCTTTTAGGAAAGCTTCCTCCGTCTAGATGTCTTAAGAAGTTTCTCTCCCAAACTCAATCCTAAGCCTTACTTCATTGCTTACCTTCTCTTTTTCTCCCTCTCTCCTTTGCATGTTAATATCTAAAACTGAGGTTTCCCGTTCCTCGAAATGAACCCCAGCAGTGATCAATGAAGTGAGTATCAATTACAAGCACTCATCCAGCAGGAGCCAGTTTGGCTTACAATCAACCTTCCTTGGTAAACCAAGAGAATGTATAATCCTGATTGATTACTCCCAGAGAACGTATTTGTGTCATTGGTAGTGCAATTGAAGTAAAAAGTTCTTCATTCTAAATCCTCACTTGGATTTTACCTTCTCACATATCGATGCCACAGGTAAACAGTTTGGGTAAAGAATGAAGAAATGAAAGCTTATTTCAAAGCTTTGTTGAATTGGTAATGATTAGGTAACACCATCAGAGGGCCCATAAGCTTCTTAGAATTTGTCTTGGAAGGTGTAATAAACTACTATGTATTTGATCTAGGCCAGGATCCCTGTGCATTTAGAATTGAAAAAATTTCCATTTACTGAGTCCTTGACTCCAATGCAGGTACTCCAAGCTAAATCTATCACAAAAACAGCTTTACCTTTAAATAATGTGACAGGTGTGTTGGCTTGCTTGGGAAAAAAAGGTTCATGATCCTCTGTATGGAAGGCCTCTGCTGAGGTCCAACAGAATGCCTCTTGCCGGGGTCTAACTTTATTTTTTTATCTTTAAGTACAGAGTACTAAATTATCAAGTTCTCCCCAGAATCACTTCATCTATTTCAAGGAACAACATTGAACAATTCTTAAAGCATGTCCATGAAATCTAGAATCTACTTTCCTTGACATGAGAGTAGAAAATGTCTTAACTCAGGATTTTCCCCCTACATAGTGATTTTTTTTCTTCAAATAAAATATCTTTGGCTCTAATGATTTATTTTCCATTTGTTCCCTGCATCCTTCTCATAATAGTTTTTTAGATCCTCAAAGAAGTAATCTAACTTCTCTTGACTTTTGCTGTTTTGCAACATTTTGATTATTTATATGACATCTTCTGGATCATATCTGTATGTGTCTGTTAAATTTGGAACCTGTTAAGGAGATGATGAGCCTGTGAGATTCACAAATAGGTTTTATTGATGGTAATGATAGAATAAATTGACATTTCACATGGAGAGGACCAGTCCTGGGTACTTGGGATGACGAGGAATGGGGAGTTGTCGAACCCCAGGTTTCCCTTTGGCAAATAACACTGATACAGCCGTACCACGTAACACCCTAGGGAGGGCATAGGTAGAGTAAGACTAGGTAAATGAGCAACAGTGAGGTAGAGATAGGAACAACGTCAATAGCACCAGGTGCCGAGTCTGACCACACCACATACTTGAAGACCAATGTTTAACACTTGATCTTAGTTCAGAGCCTCGGGGTTCAAAAGGCAGCTCAGCAGGGGGAGTTTGGAAGCTCTCTTGTCATCCTCTAGATAGTTTTTCTGTAGGGCCTCTTTTGAGGTCCTGGTGGACATGCCTCCACTAAGCTCAAAGGCATGGTCCTGGCTCCTTGACAGACATGATGAGAGTGGCCAGGTGACTCAGACCTTCCTCTCCTGTCCCTGGGGGTTAGTCTGCTCATCCAGAGGCAGTGCTATACTTTCCTCACATATGGCTTCACCCTGACCTAGTTTTCTATATGGATCCAGGTTCCTGTCATGCATGTTCACGGGTCAGACAGCGTATTGACCACTGCCTAAATAAGGAGGACACACAAGCTAATGAATGCGCATCTCAGAAACGTGGGGAGCTGCTTCCATAGCAGCCACCATTCGGCTCTTCATTGCAGGTGCCATTGTCACTACATAGAACCATGAGAGGCAGTGTTGGCCCCTTTCAATAAACCTTGGGGCAGGTGAGACCACAAATCACTGATGAGGAAAGAAGCAAGGATAGCCAGCCAAATACTACATGTACAGCAAAAAATACAAGACAAGACAAGTCAGGGGCTTCAACCACTCGATGACAGTCGGCCTGGCCCTCTCACTTTGCTCCTCTTGTAGCTTTCTTCCCATTCCTGGACCCACCCAGCTTCCAAACCATATGGATCTCCCCTTTGGCTCTTTTGTGTGTGTGTGTGCAAGACAGAGCACGAGGGGGGGAGGGGCAGAGAGAGAGGGGACAGAAGATCCAAAGCGTGGTCTCCACATACTGACAGCAGCAAGCCCGGGGCAGGGCTCAAACTCACAAACCGTGAGATCATGACCTGAGCCAATGTCGAACACTCAACCAACCGAGCCACCAAGGCACTCCTCCTCTTTGGCTCTTTAAGACTACAAACCCACTAGCCCTAGGAAGTTCTTATTTATTTGATCTAATTTAACAAATACATTTGTAGTTGTTTCACTCCCATGTGCCACACCAGTCTAACTATTTTACAAATATCAACTTCTTCATTTAAGAGGTGACTCTATTGTTACCCCACTTTATAAATAAGTTTGTCCTTACTTGTGGTTCTTCATGTTTCTGGACACTGCATTTGGCCAGCCCACTGGGGTCCCAGTGTGGCCAGAGTCAGCATTATCAGTACCCTGTCGTTGGCTTCCTCAGAGCGGAGTGGGACAGTGATAATTGTGTGGCATCAGAAGAACGTGAGCTTTTGGAGCTGAGCAGTTTGGGTTTCATCCCCCTTCGGCCACTTACTAGCTGAGTGACTGCAGGCCTGTTATAGTTGTCTCATCTATAAAACGGGAATCATATCCATCTTGGAGGGTTATGGAAGGGGGATTAGAAATCACATAGGGAAAACCTATGTGCTGGAACAGGTGCTGGAACAGATAGCATCTAAGAAATGATAGCTACTGTTATTCTTTCTGATTTTTTAAAAGTATAGATGTTGTTGTGTTTCATTAAATTGCACCCAGGAGAAACTTGAGAAGTGAAAGTGACCTGAGGTTTTTACTATTTTCTTTTCTTTTTTCTTCTCTTCTCGTCTCTTCTCGTCTCTTCTCTCTTGTTTTGTTTTTCTTCTTTCTTTCTTTCTTTCTTTCTTTCTTTCTTTCTTTCTTTCTTTCTTTCTCTCTCTCTTTCTTCTTTCTTTCTTTCTTTCTTTCTTTCTTTCTTTCTTTCTTTCTTTCTTTCTTTCTTTCTTTCTTTCTTTCTTTCTTTCTTTCTTTCTGATGAAAGTATACCAAGACAGCTTTAGATTTTCTTAAGTTATCTGGCTATTGAATGAGATAACTGGGAAAGAACTGAGGCTACCTGATTCCTCCTACCTGAGTCTTTAACCACTTACCACCCTCTGCTACTGCCCGTGTGCTGGAGGGGTTCAGCCTGATGTTGGCAAAACCTGACACTAGAGATTGTCTGTCAGAACAGGGACATTCGTTTATTCATTTTCCAGTAGAAGCAGCTCCTCATCTCAGATCTCTCCCTTCAGGTTTCTAGAATAAGAAATCTATTGTTCAGAGGCAAACACACAAAGCCCCTGCTGCAGCAGCCTGCTTACAGCCTCAGTGGTTTCTTGACTCAATTCTTCCAAGCTTCGCAGAAGGTCATTTGTTTAAAACAGAAACACACCCCAGTCTCTCTTTGTCCCATTTGTGTAAGTGGTCACTCTTCTAGGGAATGTAGGGCACATTTGATAGGACATATTACGTTAGCTTACATCACATTTGTTCTCTCCTGATAATTTAGAGATTGAAAGTTGCTTCTTAGAGACAAGAAAATATTCCTGGGTGTGGGGCTGAAGTTGGACTATTTGATGTGTCTGGTAGCAGGAATTTGACCGTGGTAATATTGTTACCATATGGATGAATGCGTAACTATTGAAAACTGGGATGAGAATTTCAGGGCGTTTTACTGGGACCACCAAGATGATGAATGACATATTTGATTCTAAGGCACTAAAGTGAAGAAGAGTTTCACATTTTAAATTGGAGTATCATGTCAAAATGAAAATCTTATTATAAATAAAAGTACATATCTCTATCTCTATTTATCTGTCTATCTATCTGTCTAGGAACAAAACCTCTTTAGCTCTGGGAAGGATCTATAGGACATCAACATAGTTAGAATGTTTCAGAATTATTTAAAAAAACAATGAATCAGCATAGCTGTCACCATCATTTATTCCTCTCTTCCTCTCTAATGTAGCAGTGTTCTTTTCCCCCTCGAAATGAAAATTGGTTGGCCCTGCCTTGAAATATTGAACTATCTGGGGGTTTTCAGGCCTTTTTGCTCATGATATTTATCACAGGGGCCAGCGATTGGTGAGCTGGACCCACCATACTCTGAGTAACTTTTTGTTTCAAACCCTGCTTTGTTTTAAGCTAGGTGTTGAATGCAGCATCAGAGGTAAGCAAGCAGACATTCAGAGGCAGATGTGGGCACATTCCCAAAAGTTCAGTGCCAAGGGCCTTGTGTTTCTTAACAGAGGTGACCTGGAAAGACTCCAAAAACAAGATGAAAAATACAAAGTTGAATTTAGTTAAGGGGAAGGAGAAAGGAAAGCATTGAAAGCTTGAATCCCGTTAACTTGAAAAGTTGAGTTCTGGCCTTTTAAAAGCTTCCTTCTAAAACAGACCTGTGTTAGTTTAATCTCTGGCCAATTGTAGATTTAAATTGAGCTTCTCACACATATTAATCTTTTTAGGAGTGAAAATGGCCATTGTTGCTAATAGGGAACTGATTTAGTAGTTTCTGTTCATAATGGACTTTTACTTACTTGGATGGTTAAAACAGAGACCACGGTTATTATTTTATTAATGGGTCCCTAGCCGAGCAGCCTGGGAGTGGAACACAGTGACTAGGGCCAGCACACGAAGTCCGTCAGACCTGAAAGCAACTCCCAGCACCGCCACTTGGGAACTTTGGGTGTAATATCACTAGCTAAACCTCACCACCGTCATCTATCAAATGGGAATGTTTTTGTGACATTTAAGGGAGCAAATGGATGTCAGGTATAATGCTTGCAATATAGTAAATAGATTCTGTATGTCATGGACACATGTCTTTAGAAAGATCTGGAAGTGCTATCAAGCCCAACTGGTTACTTGACATGAAAACACTGAGATAAAGTAGGATGCCCTCCCCGTATCATGGGGCCTGTAAGTTGCAGAGCCAAGGTAAGAATCCAGGTCTTTGTCTTCATACTGTTGAAGCCACTCTGTATAAATACATAAGAACACTTTAAATTAATTCCTCTAAAATAATTATTTTATAGCTACAAAAATACAATGTTATCACCGCATATATAACAGTTCTGTAAAATACTAACCATCTTATTTTGTTTGTTTTGAGAGAGAGAGAATATGAATGAGTGGGGGAGGGGCAGAGAGAGAGAGAGAGAGAGAGAGAGAGAGAGAGAGAGAATCATAAGCAGGCACCAGCACCCATCGTGGAGCTCGACAGAGGGCTCGATCCCACAACCACGAGCTCCCGACCTGAGATGAAATTAAGAGTTGGAAGCTTAACTGACTGAGCCACCCAGATGTCCCAATAAAATAATAATCTTATGAAGCATATCTTGTTTGCCATTCTACTAAATCCTTACATATATTATCTCATATAATCCTCATAATGACCTTGTGTGGTAAGTACTACTATACCACATGTCTTTCACAATTAAGGAAAGCTAAGGACTGAATTTAAATAATTTGCCAAAGTCCTACATTTACCAGTGGCAGAGACAGAGTTTGAATGCAGGAGTCAGCCCTCTTCACCACCACAAGGATTGCACTTCAATAATTGTCCTGATTAAATGAGACACACATGGATAGTTATTGCCCTTGTCTCCATAGGCCACTTGAAACAAGAGATCACATCTCAAAGAGCAGTAAACTTGGACAGCCACATCTTGTTCATCACAGTTGGTGGATTTATTTAAACGACCGCCCAGAGTATACGGGTAACTATAGCTTATATTCGTAAGGAAAACCGTGACTTCAGGTGTCAGAAGCTCTGTATTCAAATCCTGTCTCTGTGTCTTTCTGGAAGGCTAAACTTGTGTCCGTACCCTTCCTGAGCTTCTGTTACCTAGTTTGTTAAGTGAGAATGAGGATCCTCTAGGTATTATTGCCTGAATTTAATAAGGTGTAGATGCAGTTACTGGGTGTGTAGGAGGCCCCAGATAACACCTCTGCCTTGGTGGAAAGTGCAGGTAGTGCAGATAACTATTTGATACATGTTTCTCATTCTTTCTACCAGCTTTAGAAAATTACACGTCGATGGGGTGCCTGGGTGACTCAGTCAGTTAACTGTCTGACTTTGGCTCAGGTCATGATCTCACAGTTTGTGGATTTGAGCCCTCCGTTGGGCTCTGAGCTGACAGCTCAGAGCTTGGAACCAGCTTTGGATTCTGTCTCCCTCTCTCTCTGCCCCTCCCATGCTCTCACTCTGACTCTCTCTCTCTCTCTCTCTCTCTCTCCCTCAAAAATAAATAAAAGTTAAAAAAGAAAGAAAATTACACCTCGCAACATATTTACCCATTTCCTTCAGGTTGGACTACATTAATGGTAAAATTCAGTTATTTCTGGGGCACAGGCCCTATTCACAGAACTGCAGATACACAGAACTGCAGCCACTCACTGAGCTGATGTGAGAAGTAGAATTACTGCCCAGAATCTCCTTGGTGCATTTGGCTTTCAGAGGAACGCTGCATCCAAATTTAGTCTGAGAGAAGCTTTCTCACTTTCTTGGAGCCTGGACTTCTGTAGACAAAAAAGTACAACGTGGGTGTTACCCTGCAGGAACCTGGGCCCCAGCACAACCAGAAATGGAAAATACCCCCAAAGAGTTGGAAGAGGGGGAAGCACATTTCGAAAAGCGTTTTAACTAGTGTGGCAAATGATCCGTCACACACACTCCTCTCCTAGTTTGTTTTGATCCATCCCCACCTGGTCCCCAGGTGTGTCAGAACCACAAAATGCCCTTCGTGCTGCTGCTGTGGACCAGACTTGTGCAGGGGAAGCCCGGCTGTGCACCTCGAACAATGGCTTTATTCTTTCAGGTGCCTGAAGAGAGAGGTCTGAGTGCAGCAGGAGCTCTGTTGTAAGCGGCAAGGAGAGAAGGGAGGCAAGAAGAATGAAAGAGAAGAAAGAAATGGTGTACTTTGGGGAATTCAGTTCCCCTGGAAAAAAATCAGAAAGTGGGAAGAAATCCCACTGGGAAAATGTGAAGCCAACCCTTCCCTCTTAGCTCCCGAACCTGCACCCTGCACCTGAAAGAAATGTCAAGGTGAATTGGCTGCATATTGAAAAAGGAGAGGAGCAGAGAGAAAACTTTTGTCTTCGAAAACCCAAGGGTTGAAGTCTAAAAATACAAGACAGTTGCCAGAACGGAAAGTTGGGATTCCATCTTCCACATCTGGATTTGGAAGAATAAAGAAAGCTCTGGAGAGTTTGTTTTGGCATTAATTATCTCACATTGGAAACCATCATAACAAGATGGTAAATCCTGGAATTTCCACGTTTCCTTCACCTGAAGAGGGTGTATGTGTTGCTTTGGCCAGACAGAGACCTCACGTTATTAGAGACACGAGTGAATTGGAAAGAACAGTTTTCCACCTCATTCTTTTATGGAATTGGCAGGAAAACTTTACTAGTCTCAAGGCAAAATGTAGTCTGTGATATTCTCAAAATTTTCTGTGAGGAGAAAGGTGGCGAGAACTTCATAGAATTTTGTCTGAGAAGAATTGGCAGAGTACCACACACTATATATATATACATATATACATGTATATATATATATGTATATGTGTATATATATTCCATTTACATATATGGAATATGTATATTTATGTAAAATTATTTTTCTTATATGTGACTTTTAGCAATGGAGAAACAAATTGTATCTCATATCCATGGGACGGGGCTTGTTAGTCCATTTGTAAGCTCATTGCCTTGAAATAACTAAAATTGTAAAAAGACATTAAATAAAAAGCAGCCTGCCTAAACACAGATTTTCTGGTTTGAAACAAATGCCTTGCATCTAGATTAATAAGGTGACGCAAGACACTACATCATCTGGCAGAAGAAGATTTAAAGCAGGTCAGGTTCCTTGGGAGAAGAGAAAAATAACTTTCAAGATGAAAGACCAAAAAAAAAAATATGTGTGTGGTCCAAACCCTTTTTTTTTTTAAACAATTTGCCAAAGGTGTTTAAACTGCATGGTGATAGTTTTCTTAAAGTTTTAATGATTGACTTGCAAGGCATGATTAGTCATATCTCCGACCATATGAGGAACGCATAAATAAGGACTTTTCTCTATTATTAGTGTTTGATTCTAAGAGTATTGGGAAATGTGATGAGAGGAAGTGCACTTAATAATGCCTGTTCTCAAGCAGGGGCATGGGGGTGTTGGCATGTAATAGCACATTATACTTTTAAAATATAATTATAAATACTTAGTTAAGTTTAGACCAAAAGGTGGGGGGGAAGTCTGACTAGAACAGGTCAGACCTCCCAGAAAGCTTAAACTTGACCTTCTTCCTTGTCTGCTTCTTCTAGTTCTAGACTTGCAATGGGTCTACTGGATAAGACTTACTTAACCTGTGGCTCCATCAAATCTTCTTAAAAGGACTATTTGCTATATTTATTGTCACTTAAAAACATGTGCAATATTCTTCCTGAACCATATTATTTGAAGCAGCCAATGTAGTATAAGGGTAATTTTGTCACAAGAAAATTAGATTTTTTTAAAGAAAGAAATTTATATGTCTTTTGTATTTCTTTTGGTAGTTAGGGGCCAATTGTTCAATTATAAACACTGTACTTGAAGCTACTTTGAGAGCTGTGAGACATAATAGATGGGATTTTTGTCCTAGCACCAATATAGCTGGTAGGATTTAACAACATTCTTTTATTATTATTATGGTAAGAACACTTAACATAAGATCTATCCTCATAAGAAATTTTTAAGTGTATAATACAGTATTATTGACTAAAGGTACAATGTTGTACAACAGAGCTCTAAAACATATACATGTTGCTTAACTGAAATCTTTATGCCCATTACTCCTCATTTCCCCCTCTCCCAGCCCCTGTAAATCACCCTTCTACTCTTTGATTCTATGAATTTGGCCAATTTGGGAACTGCAAATAACTAGAATCATGCAATACTTGCCTTTCTGTAACTGGTTTATTTCATTTCTCATCATGTCCTCAAGTTTCATCCATGTTGTTTTATATTGCAGAATTTCTTTTTTTTTTAAGACTGAATAGCAAATATTTCAACTTAAGTATATGCCACATTTTCTTCATTCAGTCATCACTAGACATTTAGGTTGTTTACTTGTCTTGGCTATTGTGAATAGTACTACAGTAAATATGGGAAGCGTTAATGTCTCTTTAAGATCTTGATTTCAATTCTTTTGGGTAAATACCCAGAAGTGGGATTGCTGGACCTTATGGCAGTTTTTTTTTTTTTTGAGAAACATTTATTCTGTTTTCCATAGTAATTGTGCCATTTTCCATTCCCACCAATAATGTACAAGTGTTCAAATTTCCCAACATCCTTGTCAACGACTTGACTTTTTTTTTCAATAGCCATCCTGACAGGTGTGAGGTGATTTCTCATTGTGGTTTCAATTTGCATTTCTTTTTTTAAAAAAATGTTTATTTATTTCGAGAGAGAGGCAGAGAGCATGAGCATGAGCAGGGGAGGGGCAGAGAGAGAGAGAGAGAGAGAGAGAGAGAGAGAGAGAGAGAGAGAGAATTCCAAGCAGGCTCTATGCTGCCAGCCAGAGAGAGAGAGAGAGAGAGAGAGAGAGAGAGAGAGAGAGAGAGAATTCCAAGCAGGCTCATGCTGCCAGCTCAGAGCCTGATGTGAGGCTTGATCCCAATAACCATGAGATCATGACCTGAGCTGAAATCAAGAGTCAGACACTTAACCAACTGAGCCACCCAGGTGCCCCTCAATTTTCATTTCTGATGATTAGTGACCATGAGCACTTTTTCATATACTTTTTAGCCATTTTTATGTCTTTTTTGAAGAAATGTCTATTCTTGCCAATTTTTAAATCAGATTTTTAGTTTTTTGTTACTGAGTTGTAGGAATTCCTTATGTATTTTGGAGATTAAAATACATTTTGTAAAATATTATAAAATAAAATATTTACTAAATATTAATCCTTATCCGATATATGGTTTACAAATATTTCACCATTCCGTAAGTTGTCCTCACACCCTGCTGATTGTTTCCCATGCTGTGCAGAAGCTTTTTAGTTCGATGTGGTCCCACTTGTCTATTTTTGCTTTCATTGTGTGTGCCTTTGTCAATATATCTATGAAATCATTGCCAAGATCAATGCCATGAAGTTTTCCCTCTATGTTATCTTCTAGAAGTTTTATAGTTTTAGGGCTTATGTTTAGGGGTTTAATCCATTTTGAGTTGATTTTTGCACATGGTGTAAGAAAGGAGTCTGATTTCATTCTTTTGCGTATAGCTATCCAGTTTTCCCAGAACCATTTGTTAAACTAACCTTATAAATAATAATTTTTAATGCAAGGGGATTAAACTCCCCTATCAAAAGCCATAGAGAGGCTGAAAAAAAGTCAAGGCCCAATGAACTTTTTCTCTTTAATTCAAGTTCACAAATATATAAAATATGGTTGGGGTGCCTGGATGGCTCAGTCGGTTAAGCATCCAACTCTTGATTTCAGCTCTGGTCATAATTCCACAGTTGGCGATTTTGGGCCCCACATCAGGCTCTGCTCTGGCAATGTGGAGCCTGCTTGGGGTTCTCTCTGCCCATTCCGCACCCTCTCTCTCTTTGTCTCTCAAAATAAATAAGGAAACTTATGAGATTTGTCATCTATTCTGATTTTAAAATACAGTTCTATCCTCTATAATGCTATCTTTATTGCATCTTTGGATAGGGAAACAAAGAGCATACTATAGAGATTGATGCCAACAGCTATCTCTTTCAATCTTGTAAAAAGTGTTTGGAAGAAGAGATGCACATTGAACTTTACGAGACTGCAGATTTTACTAATCATGTGGGAGAAATGGTTCAAAAGGTAAATAGATAAAGATTTTGAAATGACTTATAAGTACTCATAAAGACAATGTTCTATTTCTTCCTTCTGTCGAAATCACAGATCCATATCCAGAGAACATGTGCCAAGTCAGGTGATTCCTCATCCATACTTCCCTTAACCTACTATTGTTCTGGTTACATGTATATTAATTACTCTTACAGGGTCTGCCTGCCCTCTGGAGTGCCAATTTTTTCAGGTTAGGGATTATGTTTAAATTTTCTTTATATACCAATACTCAAGATAACTTTATGTGTTCATGTCCCTTTGTCTTTGTACTTTGTTAATGTATTATTGTATTGCCAGCCATACCTAAAAAAATGTACTATTCTATATGAAGCAGTTTCAATGTATTCCCAATTGGAAACCATCAAAAGTTATTTTATTGTTGATTAGTAATCAATACACAGGATACAAAAAATAAAAGTTACAAAACGATACACAGGAAAAAAAATACCCCATCCCCTGGTCACTTAACTTCCCTAGCAATCTGCAACCTCTGCTGAATATCTTATTTCTTATGAATATTTCTCAGAGATATTTCATTTGCATACAAACAAATACATATATTTGGTAGGCTGAGACCAAGTCCACCATAGGCCCTTAATGCTATGAGAAATAAAATACAGCAGGCAGAAATTCCTTATATGGTAGTGGCACAGACCCTTGAGTATGAGGGTGATGTATCTCCCAGGCACTCACAGAAAAACATGTCCTCCATTCTGGGTACCTCTGACATAGTGATAGCTCATTTCATATGGCCACCCTTGACCACAGAATATCACACATGCCCATGTAAGGGAACAAGGAGTCACCAAGGAACTCAATTCCTTTATATCCTTCCCTCATGTACATTTGTAGTGCTTCCTTATCACCGAGGTGAAAATAGCATTAGTAGTAATGTGGTTAATACTTACATAACACTTGCTATGTGCTGGACAGGATTCTAAGTATATACTTTTTAAGACATTCAAACTAAAGTAAAAATCAAACTTAAACCTGGACTCAAGTACTCTTTCTCTTTAGTTACCAAAGCTGGAGCAGACCTGAATGCCTAACATAGGTTGCTATGAGGAGTTTACCCCCAAGTAAACATGATTGATAGTTTTACACAAGTTTTTGGTAAGTTCATGGACATCCATAATTGTTTACAGAGGATAGGGGGATGTTTCTTGGCTCAGTCTACCAAATTAGGTTAGGATGAAAATGGGCAAGCATGTCATCTTAAAGCTGGCATGTAGCCGATTTGGGTTCAAATATTTCATGGGTTGGGGTTAGGGGAGAGGAAAAAATGGGTGATGGGCATCAAGGAGGGCACTTGGGATGAGCACTGGGTGTTGTGTGTAAGCAATGAATCATGGGAATCTACCCCCAAAACCAAGAGTACACTGTATACACTGTATGTTACCCAACTTCACAGTAAATTATATAAGAAAATAAATATAAAATTTCACATTATTAAATGAAAAAACAAATATTTCACGGGTTAAATTTAGCTAGTAAGGATGCCTATAAAATTCTACATTTCTCCACCAGGGGGCAATGGAGAGTCATAGTAATAGCTTCTATTTTCACAGGTTACAGGCATAAACTCAGTGGTTACCATCTGTGTGTGTGTGTGTGTGTGTGTGTGTGTGTGTGTGTGTAATAGTCAATATCCTTGTCTCCCAAAATAAGAATAGCCTTATTATTTGTCCATATTATAAAACTAATATATGTCTATTGCAGAAAAACTTAGAAGATGCAGTCAAATATAAATATTGAAAAACAGTCATAATCTAACCTCACAAGGATGTTTGGTGTATATACTTCCAGACTTTTTTCTATACATGTATATACGTATAAATATTGTTTTTCTTCTTTTGCTAAAATAGGATCATATTCTACATACTTTTCCTTCCATAATACATCATGTATATCTGTTCTATGTACATAAATATACACATTACGTTTTAAAATAGTTGTATCATATTCCCTTGTATGGATATACCATAATTTAATCATCTACTGATATATTTTAGATATAAATGTCTTGATAAGATGAATAAATATTAGTACACACATCTTTCTCTGTATCTCTGGTTAAGACGTTAGGTCCTTCAACAACTAGGTTGTTAGGTCCTACAACCACGTATTCTATAAGTAAATTTATATCTTCATATGGAGGGATAGTTAAGGAACTTTGATGCTATGTTAAATGATCATTTCTTTTTATTTTAAATAAGAATCCATTCCTGCTGACACAGTGAGATTACTGATGTGATATTCAAGATTTCATTATTCCTCCATTTTTGAAGAGATGCGAGCACAAAGAGGAGGCAATACACATGTAGAAGGTGAAGGTGGTGTGTATCTAATTGAATATGAATTACATACAGATATTTAGAGCAGGAAAAGAGACAAAACGCTTTGATATTGCTCCGATCTCCATGCTGGACTCCACAGAGCTCCAGGAAGACCAGGTTTGGAAATGCCTGGTTTGGAGGCCAGGCCCTGAAGACCCTTATTGATGAAGTCCTTCAATCCTGCTCTTTTCACCTCTTTGGCACTGCTTTCCTTTTTGTGAGATGGTAGAACTTTGCCAACCTTTTCGGGCAGTGTCATAAGAAAATGAACCAAACACATTGTTTAAAGATCCTTGATCGTCTAGAAGCAATGTTTTAATGATAGAAAGGTATAATGTAAAGTGTATGTATATAAATATATATTTTAAATTTTTATAAAAATTCTAAAATAGGTTCACCCCATGACTTACCGTGTCTTAATATGTATATGGAAGAGTACCAGTACAACATTAAGCTGGCTCCAGAATTAGAGATGGTACCTGCAAGCATCTGGGTTGTCATTCCGTAGCAAGAGAGATCACTAAAATTATAAACCCCTTTTCAAATATTAATGAGAGTATGTTTCCAAAGGTATTTTGATATATTGTTAGAGTTAGGGAAGGACACTGATAAGAAATACAATACCCCAAACTGCATGTTCCTTTAGACCAGTCTATGAATACTCCCACCAAAAGGCATGTGTTCCTGAACTTATTCAATAAATCTTCGAGTTTCTGCTGTCAGTTCACCTTGTAGCACCAGGCTTTAAAAGGGTTGTTTGGATTAAGCTGAATTTTTTGTTTTAATTCACTTAACTATGCTAAGTAATGATTCCTACTTTAAAAATTCTGTTATCTCTACCCTAAAGTTTCCTGCATCTACTCAGTGCAGAGTTCCCCTTACAAAAAAACTTCTGCACTTCATTTTGCACTACTCTCCAGAAGGTGTTAAAATGAATCAATAAAGTTGACACATATCAGGACTAGGCTGTAGGGAATAAGCTCCATCATCAGAAGGATAAGGTAGCAAGAGGGTATCTAAGTGAATGAAGAATTTAGTACAAAGCTACTAATTGGCCTCACAGAGAAAGAAAGATCTGTGGTCCATTAATTCATGTTCCAGAAAACATAAAATTTTCACATACTGTACATGTTGCAGACATCTGTGCTGAGATCTACTCTGAGTTTAAAAATCTATCACTCCCAGCACAACTCACCCTAGTGATTTCTACATCAATTTTTTGGTAATGTTTGCATGTAGGTCTTTGAATACCTATTAAACAAAATTATCCAAGCTGAGAGAACTTAAATTTGTTATTGACCCCATCTCTCAAGCCTACATACATATCAACCTTATCAGGACATTTTCACTCTTATTTGCTAAAAGTTCCTAGGTGTCTGAAATGTGTGAGGGAATGTTTTTTAATAGAAAAGGCTAGAGAATATATGCCTTAATCAAAAACCTCCTTTGGAGGCTTTTAACTGAATACATGAATAGGGCCACCCAGAGTTGTTTTTTTTTTTCCAATTAATTCAGAAGAACCCTGTTGAAAAAATGAAAGTTTTGATTAAGAACTTTAATTAAAAATATTCTGATATTACCAACAATTGGTAATCCCTTTGGTAGAAGCATTATTAACATTCCATTTTACTTCAACAGAAAATTGAAGAAAAAAAAAAAAGGACTGCGTTCCCATGGCTCATAGCTTCCCAGAGGGCTAGGAGTTCTAGATCAGTGTTTTATTAACCAGAGAATGCTTCAAATGTTTCTTAGAATTCTTTGGGGGAAATCTTGTAACCAGAGATTAGCTTTAAGTGTTCCTGTGACATTGGTGGATTTTTTCACTATTTCAAGTTTCCATAAGGATAACATTTCAGAATCTGAATCTAATTCCTTTCTTCATGTGAATTTTATTCCTTAGTTATGTATTTGTTCCTAAGTGTAGTCAAATATAATGCCAAACGCTCAGTAGTCTAAGTATTGCCAGCTACAAGATAGGAAATGTATTTTATTTGTTTTTCCATAACCTAGAATAACAAAACATGAAAATTAAGAGTTGTCATTACAATCTTGCAACCTTCATCTCTAAAGTTAATATTCTAGTAAAATAATACTGCTGTCATTTAGATACTAAACCATCCCCACAGCACATCCCCTTCCCTCACAACAGATTAGACTCCAAAAGAGAGTATGTTTTACTTCTAAAGCTCCCTCTCACCCTGTTTTCTAAGGAAGCTATGCCGAATAGTGAATGAGAGCATTAGGCTTTGGACTAAATGGACCTAAACAGTTCAAATCTCGGCCCTTCCATTTACTGAACATATGACATTGGTCATATGACCTTGGTTAAATCAGTTCATCAGTTTTCCCATCTATAGAGTGAGAATACCAAGAACACAGTTAGGGAAATGTATAGGTACATTACAGCGCCTGGCATAAGAAACACTGAATGAATGCTAGTTAACCTCAGAACTGTTTTCCCCACATACTGAATACAATATAGAAGAAATGATAGTTGAGTTCACTGGTTTTTCTGTTCCTTGTTCCCTCCATGAGATAATTAGGGCACTTAAGAACTTTTTTCTTTTTTTGGCAATTTTTATAGAGATTAAATTCACAAAACAAAAAACTCACCATCTTAAATTGTAAAATTCAGTGGTTTTTATATATTTGCAATGTTGCGTAACCATCACCACTAACTAATTCCAGAACATTTTCATTATCCCAAAAAGAAACCCCATAACCATTTAGCAATTCCTCCCCTCCCCCAAACCCATGGCAACCAGTAATCTACTTTCTGTGTCTGTGGCTTTGCCTGTTTTAGACATTTCATGTAAATGGAATCAGAAAATATGTAGCCTTTTCCATCTGGCTTTTTTCATTTAGTGTAATAATTTTAAGTATCATGATAGCGTGTATCAGTACTTTATTCTTTTTGATGCCTGAATAATATTCCCATGTATGCATATGCCACACTTTTCCAATCATCATTTGGTGAACATTTGAGTTGTTTTGTTTCCATGTCTTTACCTATTATGAATAATGCGGCCATGAGCATTACTGCACAAGTTTTGTGTGAAACATGTTTTAAATTGGGACCATTTAACAATTTGTTTCCCAGTATCATAGGCTGGGTAGTAGAGATTATTGTAATTATCTAAAACAGACATTCAACATCACAGGGATTTATTAAATTTCTGAGAATAAGAAAGTTTGATCCTTTCTCCCGTTTTAGAGTATTATCACAAGCAGATATGTGGTCATGCTATTAATCAATGAACTTTGGTTGATTTCAACTCAATCATGATTCCATTTTTTAAATAATTATATACAATTATATATCATCCATACAAACACATATACAAGTGCCCACTGAACTGTAGTGACTAGTACAAATTAAGGCTCATCCTGAGGTGAGATGTTAAGGAGTTTTGTATGTTAGGATATACCCTTTCTTCCATCTGGGCCTTTCTGATTCCTTCATCCCTCATCTTTTCTATTCCTGTGCACCCAAAATCAGATGCTGTTCTAAGAATGTTTGGCTTCCCATATCTTTAATGAAGTTGTGTGATTAAATCATTCGCTGCTGTCGTATGACTCAACATGCTTTTTTTTTTTCCACCAAAGATAGAACAAAGAATAAGGACAATGTCTAACACAGAAGATAGTTCCAATGATGACATTTTACTTCCAGGAACATACTTGAATCAGGGCCTTTGCTTACTGTTCACAGCTCTTCAGTAGTGAGGTAACCGTATATATGGTTTTCTTATGCACCAAAATTATGCCAAAATTGTGTTTTTAGGTCTTTTCCATCTTTTCTATACCTTTAGCAATTTTGATCATGTATGATACAGATTAAGCACAACGTACACTATTTGTAACCTTTCTGAGAGGGATCTTCATTAAAGTTGTTGGCATTATACCAAAAGTTCCCACCTAGCAGGGTTAATATTCTTCACTTAATATTCTTCTCACACATAGACACACACACACACACACACACACACACACACGCACACACACACACACCCTGCCACCCTGCATTGACACCTGGGCTCAAGGCTCAAGCCTTGTGGTGTAACCTTGAAAAAGTTAATTCAATGCTCTCAGCCTGTTTCCTCAGCTCTAAAGCCCTCATCATAATAATATAAATCCTCCGGATTTATCGTGAGGGTTAGAGATTCAAGCATCAAGCAAAGTTTCTAGCACTTTATTAGTGCTCAATAAATAGTAACTTCCATTATTACTGTTACTTTCAGGGAGGGAAAGCCAGAATGTGGTTTCCTAGGCCCTCCCTGTCAATGGATGGCTCATGTGTCTGCTGCAGCTTGCATAGATATACTCTGTTCTCCCCATCTCCAAAGCAGCTGCCTTTGTCTGCTCATTTTCCTCCATAGCTTTAGCTCTAGACTGAACTGAGTTGAATTTAAAGCAGAGTTGAAACAACAGTAACGGATGATCTAGGAGCTGCTCAAAAACACAAGGATCCAATTTCAGAAGTCCTGTCATAGTTTCTAAGTACTGAGCTGTAGGAAGTCAGATACTGGCACTCCAGTTTAGTTCTGCCATTTCTTAGATGGAAGAGTCTGAGCAGGATTCTTAAACTCACTGATGTTCAGTTCCCTCTTCTATAAGGTGAAACTGATGGCATTGGCACTAACGACTTCATCCGGAATACATAGGTAAGACATTCTATATTAATGATGAGCCAAGGGAGACAACTAGAAAGTAGTGGAAAGATTTTAATTATTCCAGTGACTGGGGAGAGGGCACTCTTGGCAACTTTAAGGTGTAGCAACAAAGACACTCAATACCTGGCAATATGGGACAGCCCCTTACAACAGAAAACTGTCTTATCTAAAATGCCAATAGTAGGGGCGCCTGGGTGGCTCAGTCGGTTAAGTGGCCGACTTCGGCTCAGGTCATGATCTTGGGGTCCGTGAGCCCGAGCCCCGCATCGGGCTCTGTGCTGACAGCTCAGAGCCTGGAGCCTGTTTCAGATTCTGTGTCTCCCTCTCTCTGACCCTCCCCTGTTCATGCTCTGTCTCTCTCTGTCTCAAAAATAAGTAAACGTTAAAAAAAATTAAAAAAAAAATAAAATTCCAATAGCGTTGCTGTTGAGAGACAGTGCACCTTATAAATGTGTTTTGAAAAATCTAGTATCGAGCACGAAAAAGTCACACTAATGCCGACTGATAAATAAGTGGATTTGAGTGGCAGGTGACAGTTTTCCCTTCCTGTGTTCTGTGACTATCAAATCTTGGGCATAATCCTAAACTTTGCATTTTCCCTTGGAAAAACGGACAAGAAAATATCTTTTTTTTAGTGTCCCATATTCTACTTTCTGTGCCACCAGATAAATGAGTAAATTTGAATTCTGAGTAAATCTTAGGAGTTAATTACTGCTAAGGACCTTATCTCAGAAAAATACTAATTGGAGTCATAAAATGAGGCTTCTTAAATGGGTTTTGAGTTTCATAAAATACAAGATGGTATTGTTTTTTGCCTGAATTTGGGTGCCTACTCACATCATACTCTCGACAGGTTTACATCTTATGGCAGTATGTGAATGGCATGAGAAAAAACAAAATCATCTGTAATGTATCTAGGGTTATTTTCCAATATGTGTTTTTCTGTTTTAAGGAATATTAAAGTCACATTGTAGAAAATTTGGAAAATAGAGAAAAGAGCAGAAAGATCATCTGTAATCATTCTACTCCCAAAATAACCACTATTAAAATGTTGGTATATTTTCTTTTAATGTTTTCTTACTTGATATTTTCTCAACTTTTCACTAAGAAGTTTTTTTCACTGAACATTACATCTAATATTCACACGACTCCTTTTGAAATTAGAAGTTCGTTTTTGATAAATGTCTGTGGCTGTAGGCTTTGGGGTGGGGATATTGTAGATTCTTCCATTTAAGTGACTTTGAACTTAACGATGTGTTGCTCCTTGAAGCAAAAAATAAGGGAAATTTAATTCTGCAGCATCTAGAGTTGTTTGTGTTTCACTCCAAAGCCACTGCTTTTTTTCCAATTTTTAATCCCCTAGAGTACTTCAAGGAGTGTAACTCTGAAACGCAACATCAAGCTAATTTAGTTTTCGTGCAGAGAAAGATTCTAGTGCTGGATTTAGATACTTTTGTGAGCAAATAAAAGCTCCAGAGACTTTGTAGTTTGGTGAATAAAGGATTGGCCTCCAACCAAACCCAACTAGATGATTTTGGTGGTCTCAGCTGCATTTCCAGCAAGTTTTAGCCTGCATTACAAATTCATTATGCACAATTATGAGCAATTTGGCACAATTTCCTATCCCTGCTTAGGAGAGGCCCTCTGTTTGGGGCTGACCAGGAGAATAAAATACTTGTGCCCAGAGGAGCAGTTCTCTTTGGTCAAGGTTGTGTTACATATAGAAAGAGATGAAGAACAAGTATCATCCAACACAAAGAATCTAGGAATAAGGGGGTATTGTTGGTCATCTGTACTTACCATTTGAAATTCCTTATCCTAAGAGTCTTTATTCAAACAGAAAATGTTGATCATTCCAACCCTGATGGGCACTGATTCTCTCCAAGCTATAATTGGCACATAAGAGTTAAGATTCATGAAATTTTTCTACTCCCCTAACACCGGAACACGGGGAAGGATGCAAAATCAGTTTAGAAGCTAGTTGGGAAAAGAGTTCACAGATTTGATGAGGTGCCTAATAAGTTGGAACAGATAGATTATGAATCTCTAGAAATCTCAAATATTTTTAGTATTGCAGTAATGCACAATAATTGTTTGATTGAACATAGGCCAACTCAGGAAATGAAACTTCAAGCAATTAACTTTTCTTTCCATAGAAAAAGAAGTCCACTTCTCTTACATTCCATATATTCAACTTGGATTTGTTTTAATTATTTGGAGAGAAGTATGCTGAATAGCAAAATGTTTCTTGCTTTTTATTCTCATTCTTAAGGAGTTGGCATTTTACTGGCAAGTTCACTATGTGTAAGAGTAAATAATTAGACTTCTAAACAAATCATCATAATCTGCAATCAGAGATTGGGCTGTGAGAGTCCATCATTACTTAGTTCTGGGAGGCAAGGTAAAGCCAGCCTGTGAGTTGTGCTATTGATAAATAAATTGATATTTCCTTCTCTGAATGAATCCTGCATCAGTGGCTAAATTAACCAAAATCCTGGGCCTAGTGTTTGTTGGTAGTTGGCCATAACCTTAAATAGCCCTCTTGTTATTGCATTATCAGTAATTAAAACTTAAATATATGAAACCCAACAAACTATTGATTAACATGAGCAAATAAATACAGCCATGTAGCCAGAGGAAAATAACCCAAATAAGCATGATGTTGATATTTCAACTTTTACTCTACAAAACTCTAGAATGCATATTAAACGCGTTGCCTCAACGCGTCTCAACGTAAGACTCAAGCTAGCTAGGGGTGCATCGGTTGATAACAGAATTTCCTCTCTAGCCTCACACCTGAAAGTGTTATTGGAGACAAAGCAACTAATGATGGGAATATCCAAAGGCAGTTGGCTGAGTGGGAGCTCTAGCCATCTTTCCCAGGAAAGTCAGCACCCTTCCTGTCTCAATGAGGTGTTGACTGAGGAACAGACACCACTCCCACCAGCTCACTCGTCAGGCATCCTGCCACAAATTGTTGGCAATAGCTACTATGTTTCTTCTGAGGTCTCTCCTAAGTAAACGATCATAAAATGCAGTTGTGCAAGCAATCCAACTTCTTATTAGCCTGTTATAAGCTGACCAACACATACAGGAATTAATTAATTCTTTGGGAGACAGCATAGAAAGAACCGAGTCTTAGAAATCAAATTGACATTCAGTTTTGATTTGCCTCTTTCAGACTGTGTGACTTAAAATGAAATTACCTAAGTTTTGTGGTTTAGTTTATTTGTAAAATAAGAATAGATAATTCCTCATGTTTAGTAAGGAATGCTTATGAACTTGGCACACAGCTGCAGCTATCATACATGATCTTTAAAATCTTGCTATGATACTTGTGGTGAATCTGTGTGATAGGTAAGGCAAATCATAACAAAGTCATTCTGATTAATGCTTGCGGAAGGAGAAAATCAGGGCTGACGGTCCCTCCTTTCTAACATGTTACACCTCCAAGTAATACCTAGCTCCATTGTTCAAGGACAAATGAGAAAGGAAAATTAAAGAAGGAATAAGTGAAGAAAATGTAAAAGACAAAATAAAGGAGAACAGAGATGTTCTCTGGAAGCTACAGACAGAGGAGAAACAATTAAAACCACTGAAAATAGAATTGTAGTTTCTAGCAACACAGTAGTCTAGACATCCTAGATGCAGAACACTTAAAGATTCTCAGGTATTAAAATCATGTTTTTTAAAGTATATTTGAGCTGGAATGTAAAGACATTCTTAGAGGCTAAAACTGAAGAGAAAGTGTGAATCCAGCGAGGAAAGCATGGGTTGGAGCCATCTGCCAAGTCCTAAGGGTCATATATTTACTGGAACAAGAGACCATGCCTAAGAGCCAGACAAGAGCAGGAGTTGGGAGTAGAGACTCTGACACAAATCCAGGAAACCCCCAGCCACCCAAATGGCAGTACCTTCAGTACAAAAAGTCACTTGGCAGAGGGATACATTAATTCTTCTTGTCTTTACATTGACTCTGAATAAAATGGGGGGAGAGAATTATTTCTACTGTGAGAGAGAGAAATGTCTACTCACAAACACAAGCATGGCATCCCAGATAAGGCTCAGGTAACAATTTGGGTTAAGGTGGGTCCTTGCAAATAACGCCCCAGGAGTGGAAACCAACCTAAACTCTCTCAAACAATAAGGTTTAATCTCTGACCTCAAAGAATTCCCAGAGAGAATATTCTAAGGAATATGAGTTTACAGTCAAAACTCACTGAACCCTGATATGATTTCATGATGTTTAATAAGTAAAAACAATAAACTATGTAAACAGACCCTTAAAGCCTACAGAGATTGGAATTACCAGATATAGAATAACATGTCCATATTCCATGACCCAGATATACTCTAGATTGGCACTGGCATGTGTCTCCAGGATATATGCAAAAGAATATTAATAGCAGCAATTTTGTTAATATCTCCAAACTGGAATCAACCTATCTTTTCCATCAACAATAGACTAAATAAGTGAAGTGTGATATATGTCTTCAATGAAATACTTAGAGCTCCTAAAAATTAATGAATTATAGTTATGCTTGTCAATATGCAACCAACAGTGTGGCAAAAAAAGAAGTCATAGAAAACTGTATCAAGTGTGTTTTTATTAATATAAACTTCAAAAACAGAAGATTATTTAGGAATGCATTCAGACGTATATTTATAAAATGGATTAACAAAAAATGCAGTATAGTGGAAGAAAATCTTGGAGAAGCCTGTAAACCTGAGTGGAGGGACAGAGGTGTTCAATTTTTAAACTGTATTAAAATCATATATGCAGGGGGCGCCTGGGTGGCGCAGTCGGTTAAGCGTCCGACTTCAGCCAGGTCACGATCTCACGGTCCGTGAGTTCGAGCCCCGCGTCAGGCTCTGGGCTGATGGCTCGGAGCCTGGAGCCTGTTTCCGATTCTGTGTCTCCCTCTCTCTCTGCCCCTCCCCTGTTCATGCTCTGTCTCTCTCTGTCCCAAAAATAAATAAAAAAAAGTTGAAAAAAAATTAAAAAAATAAATAAATAAAATCATATATGCACATTCTATATATTCTTTGGATGCATGGTAATTTTATAATAAGCAAATGCAAATAGCAATTAGAAGAAGGAGGAGAAACAAAATTTAGGCTGAATTAGAGGAAGAATTTGAGAGTCTTAAAGTGGAAAATGGAAATCAGAGGAGATTTGCAGTATTGCTATGCATTTTGAGTGTAAGTTCCCTTTGGCATTTTCTTTTTCTTTTTTTAATGTGTATATATTTTGAAAGACAGAGACAGAGCTGGGGAGGGGCAGAGAGAGAGACAGAATCTGAAGCAGGATCTAGGCTCCAAGTTGTCAGCGCAGAGCTGGACACAGGGCTTGAACTCACAAACCACGAGATCATGACCTGAGCCAAAGTTGGACGCTTAACTGACAGAGCCACCCAGGCACCCCTCTCTTTGGCATTTTCTTAAAAGATAGTAATAATGATGTAACCTACTTTTTACTTAGTTTTGGATGCCAGGGTGAAGTTTCTTTTAGTGCAACCAATCAATAATAAGACAGTTCAAAATTATATGGATTAGAGTCTTCCTTTGTTGTCTTTGTTTGAATAGGGCTTTTCATGGTAGAAAAAAAGTGAACCTCCATCAGCTTCTTATATATACAGGACTGAAGTCATCACTGTGCTCCCCCATTTCATCATGTTCCCTTTGAAAATCCATTTGTGTTGTCTTTCCTTGTTAGTCCTATGTACTAAATCTCACTTATATGTACATTCTGAGATCATCATGTACTATTTCTTCATTCTTGAGACATGCATATTTTTCATACTATAACTTCAGAAAGTTGGTGGCATTGCATAATTAACATAATTAAAATTAATTGTGATATACTACTTTCTCCTCCAAAAAACCCTCCAGAAAACGTGTGATTAAATTGGTGTGTCTTTAACCATTTAGAGCGGAAAAGATAGGAAAATCAATAATTAACTCTGTTCCTTTTGTCTGATTCAAGTGTAGACAAATGCATTTCCCTTTCCTAGATTTTTTGAGTATTAATATGGTAACATTTCCTCTTATAAGCAGTCCTTGTTTTTGGCATTTTCCTCTTTAACCTTCTGTTTATTCTACTCAGAGAATCCAAATCTGTTCACCTACTGATGCAATGTGCTCATTTAAAGGTTTCTACCAAGTCCGAACTGACAAAGGCAACAAAAAAAAAAGGGGGGGGGGGTGGTATACTAGTAGAGTTATAAACATATGAATATAGGATTTTGTTTAAAAGAGACAGATCTGGGGTGGGGTGCCTGGGTGGCTCAGTCTGTTAAGCATCTGACTCTTGATTTTGGCTCAGGTCATGATCTCATATTCATGGGATTGAGTCCTATGTTGGGCTCCATGCTGAACATGGAGCCTGTTTGAGATTCTCTCTCTCTCCTTCTCTCTCTACCCCTCCCCTTCTCATGTGCTCGTTCCTTCTAAATAAATAAATAAATAAATAAATAAATAAATAAATAAACAAACAAACAAACAAACTTTAAAAAAATAAAAGAGAGATCTAATATATAGTCTCCAGGAAGGCATGAAGTTCAAGCTTATTCATTTATAATGAACCATAATGATTTAGTTACTGGAATGAGAGTATTTTTGGAAAAGTGAATCTTTCGGATAATAGAAGATGTGACTTTTTTCAGAGAAATAACATTTCATAATGGAAAGAAATGGAACTTGCCATGAAAAAAACTACCTGGGTTGAACCTGTAGGGTTATCATTTACTCGCCCTGAAATTCTGGGAAAGCTGTAGTATCTGAATCTGTTTCTAAAATCTAATAATAAACATTATTGTAAAACATTAATAATTTAATGAACAGCTACAGTGTAGCAGCCACTGTTGTTCTGTGCACTTTTTATATAATAACTCTTCATCCTCAAAATAACCCTACCAGTTAGGTACAGTTATTAGCCCCAGTTTGAACAGAAGCAGAAACTGAGGCACAAAGAGAGTACATAACTTTCATAGACACAGAGTTGCACGTTTAGTGTCAAAGCCATATGTTGAATCCAGGCGATGGATGGATGGATGGGTGGATGAATGGATGGGTGGGCAGACAAGTGGGCATAGATATGAACACGATGCATAAAATATATTGCATGCATTTCTGCCTCATAGATATAAAACATCAGTTAATTTTTCATTGACAGGACTATCACCACGACCATTCTACTTACACAATGTTAGATCCCAGTGATGCCGTCAGGGGTAGTAAAATGAGGACCTCCTGGCTGGTTCCATGCTTTCTGCTGTGGTATTGAAGTATATGTCATAGCAAAGGGAAAGGCGCGTGGAACTCGTATCTGTTGCACGAGCACAGCATTATCTGGCAGTGGCACCATTTTTGTCCATTTTTTATTTAGGCAGATTTTATCATCACCATTTTATACAAAAGGAAATTGAAACCCACAAAGGCTCAGAGATTTGTCCGGTGTCTCACAACTCTTAAGGGGGCAGAGGCAGGATTGGCTGCAGTACAGAATTGGCTGCCTTCCAAGGTTTTTGCACTCTTTATGCCCACCTATGTGCTGCCTTCTGTGGTTGGTCAGGCCTGTGGATACACTGAGAAATCCTGGATGACAAATGTGTTTGATTCAATTAAAGATCAGTATATAAGCCTGTGCTGTGATCATTTCAGCAACAGGTATCATAAAATTTAGTACAGATATGATAAATTGTAAACATTGAGTAGGATAAAAAAAAAATTACCAATGAGACCTTAGGATATTACTATTTGGTCTAAGATTTTGCAGGGAAAGCACAAAGCAATACTTCACTAATGGCTCAAACTGATAGGTATTCTTTGTACATTGCCTAACTTTGTTTATACTCCAAACAAAAAATCCCACTTTGGAGTTACTGGTCTTCAGTTGGAATGACAATGAAAGGATTGGGAACTGTAATGTTATAGAACAATTCAGAAACTGATCAATTAACAACTGTGTTCATATAGAAAAGGAATTTGCTAAATTTAGTATTGTTTTAAGGGAGAGTTCACATTTTAGGAAAAAATCATGTTTTGTTCACTAGGTAAGTAAGTTTGGGCTCTTGAATCAGACTGCAATGGTTTTAACTCTAGACTCTACCACTTACTTCCCTTGAGATCTTGAGCAAGGTAAGTAACTATACTTTTTCATCTGTAAAATGAATATAGGAGTGGTATCTATCGCCATAGGATTGTTGTATTAAATGATGCAGGTCATATAAAGCAGTTAGCATGGTGCCTTACACATGCTAAGGGTTCAACAAATAAAAGCAGTTCATATTCATATTGATAAGGCTAATGACAGAAACTACAATAATCATCATTTTATTGATCATTACTACATATATAAGTGATAGTTCCCTCTCATGGGTTTTGTGTGTATGTATTTCCTACATAAAATGTGTTTATAGAATATCTTTATTTTAAAGAAAGTACAACATTTTCACATTGAATTCAGCAATGTCAGTATGATGTAGGCACAGTAATTGGATGTAG
The DNA here is from genome assembly GCF_018350175.1 of Felis catus. Lineage (NCBI taxonomy): Eukaryota > Metazoa > Chordata > Mammalia > Carnivora > Felidae > Felis > Felis catus. The sequence goes on from NC_058380.1 coordinate 43,213,808, forward strand.
ATGGAGACAAAGGATACTGTTCTCGCCTTTATTTTTTTAAGGTGGATAAATTTAGGTATAGGAATCTCAATTGATTATGTCAAATCATCAAATTAGCATAGGAGTTGAGGGAAATATTTAGAATGTAAATATTCTAGATAGAGCCATTTTAATAGATGTTGGCATATGTTCTATTTGGTACAAAATGCTACATTGAAAACCATTGCTTAAGACACTAAATGCTTTTTATAGGAATTCTTGGTTGACTTTTATGTCTGATTCTTTTCTAACTTATTATACTTGTGTAACAACTAACCAAAATTGAGAAAATAATTCCTTGCTTTAAGCAATACGTGTCTCAGAATAAGGTCCTTGGCTTTGCAGCGCTCATAGATTTTTGATTCATGTTCTTATGCCTTATGTGTATATGCATTATCCATTCTGACCTTGTTCAAAGATCTTGATTTAGGTTTGCTTTTTGATATAAAACTCAGCATAGCTATCATGCATTCCATCATTAGAATAATACTTTATGATTATACACCAAATGTCTTTCTCCAACAGTTGGTATTTTAATAAGGGTGGAGTGCATCTGAAACTTATATCACATTGCAAACTGCATATATTGCCAAACCTTAAAAACACATTAGGCACAAGTGGGAGGTTTTTCCTTTTAATGGAATCTGATATTATCTGAGTTGTTACTCTTAGGTTTACGGGGTATTTTTATTTGCTTTATAAATACATGTTTGCTAAAGTGTAATAGTTTTATTGTTGTGATAGGTTTTTGTAGTTCTTTGAACATACACTGTTAAACATGAAAGGATAGTAAAATTACATTAAACAAGGTTTTAGAATCATGAAATACACAACACTATAAAATTTATCGACATTTTTTTTGTATGAAGTCCTGAATTTTAGAAAATATATTTCACAATCACTAATAAATGTGGGCATTAGAATGTGAGGAAGTAAATCACTCTAGTTTAGAATATCTCTCTCTGGAGCCAGATGCAGTTTTGATGAAACCCAGAACTTGAAGAGTGGATATGTTGTATAAATAAAACTGAGTTCCTTCCCTAAAAGGGCTCTGGGCTCTGTTCTGATGTTAGATTTCTGAATGTACATGACCCATTCTCACCATTAGACACCACAGTGGGTGGGTCTGAGTTTCCAGGTAATTGTAAGATAGGCAAAATTGTTTATTCAATCCAGATAACGGGAATTTTCATCGATGTAAAAAGAGGCCTGGACAAGAAAGCAACTTGAAAGTCAGCAAGGAATCCTTTGCTTGTACTTCCCCAGTGACTGATTTAGAGAGCTAAAGCTGGGCTCATGGAAGTAGCAAAATACAATTTGTTTTCAATGCAGTGTCTAAAACAAGAGGGAGGGCACAAGAAAATAATCTGGAAACTGACTGAGAGATGACAGCCCTCAGGACTAAGTAGTGGCAGCAAGGAAACCACTAAGTGTAATCACCAAGGTTTAGAGGAAGAGAGAAGAGGCATAGGGAAGGGCACTAATGGATAACTGGAGGAGTAAGGAGCATGCCATAGCTCGTGCTCCTTTGGACTAGTAACATTGCACATGAGAATGGCCGTGGCAGCTTACAAAACCCTTTGAAATAAGTATCTCATGTGATTGCCATGATCACCTTATGAGAAGTAGAGCAGGAGGAATCTGTATTTTATAGCTGAGAAAAAAAAATAAACTGAGAGAGAAAGAGGAGATACCAACTGACCCATGGTCTTAGTAGTGGACTTGAATGGAAGTCTTTAGATCCCGAGTTCAGGACCCTTACGCTACCACGCATCCAAATTCAAGATTTCACAAGTCTCATTTTCCTATATTTAATGTGTGTTCACCAACACTATAAAAATCCATTCTAAGCTCTATCATCAAGGTCTTTTGGTTTGCCTCTTAATTGAGGGCTTGCTCCCATCTATTATAGATATAATACAATATTGAAGAGTTTGGTTACATGTGGGTCTCTCTAAAATATATGCTTTCTGTACACACAACCACTTCCTGATTCCAGATTGAAATATGGGACAAATCATAATAAAATCATACCCATAGAAAAAAATAACAATGGGACAAAGCAACAAACTATGGAACCATCTCGCTTATTATTCATAATGCTCGGGCCAGGGGCACATCATAAATAAGATCCTGCCCTGGACGTGTTGGAGCTTTTAGGTATACGGTGGACCTGGCAGTCAGAAAAGGCCTGAAGAAGGCTTTGTCACTGCAAAAGAAGATTCTTTGTCTTCTGGAACTTGCGGCTTGACTTCTAAACTTATAGGATTAAATTGGATTATTTCTAGAATATCTTCCCATCCAACTCAAGGATCCCATTACTCTTAGTTGAGCCTCGGCCTCCCAGTTCCCAAAAGTAGGATCATTAATCATGTGTCACAAAATGACTTCTGAATTAACTGTCTCAGCTGCCATTTACTGAGAATTTACTCTAGGCTAAGCACCAGCCAAAGAGCTTTCCATTTTCTGTGGGTGCTGGAATTCGACCTACTATATACATGCAAGGAATATGTAGCATCATTTTGTAAAATTATTTCACTTTGGTAATAAGTCCCTCACTCTGCTGGATGGATAGTGGGGAAACTTGTACTTGCCTTAAAATATCCTAGCCATCCTCTTTCAGCTTACAACCGTTCTTTTAGATATTCTGTCCTCCTTTTCTTCTCAAAATAATATCTACATTCAGGGTGTTTAGCTCTGCCTTTGGGGGGCAAGCAGAAGGGTCAGAAATCTTCAAGCTTATTCTTGGGCTTCCATTGTCTTCTGTAAAAATCTTCTGTTAGTCACCTCAGCATTGCCAACAGGGGAGCTTCTAGAGCCAAGGGAGAATTTGGAGGTCTAAATTCAGCATTCTTCCTAACGCCACACCATACCAAGGTGTGCATGAACACCTAGCCATGAATTCTATCCCTGTGCTCATGAAATGAGGTGGACAAGATATCTCTTAGCATCCTAAAGGCTGCTTGGGATACTGCTGCCAGCATCATGGCACGCAATCTGCAATGAGCCCCCTGAGTGACTACAGCATGACTCTACTCTGAGGAAAAGCACCTTCTTTCTTCCCTCTTTCTAAGAGAGGTGGGAGCAGGCAGTAAAGATTGCTTCTGTTTACTCCTACCTGCTACATCTGCAGTATCTGTGTAAGGCCAGAAATTAAAGGGGAAGGTACCTGCTTTTAGTTCTGCCTTTACCCCACGGAAGAAGTCTTTAACCAAATTAAAATGCAAGGAATGTTATTTGAGGACTGAAGGAAATACTGTATGTGAAGCTCAGGTGTCTGGCACATAGTAAACACTCAATAAATGGTAACTATTTTGAGCTGGTTTTTTTCAAAAGTATAATGAGAGTGAAAAAGTAGAGACCTTGAATAAAGAAATCTTTCAAGAATCTTGGCAATATAGCCAGTGAGGGATATAGGATTGAGGGGTTTTTTTTAAGATTTTACTTGTTGGTTTTGTTCTTATTTTAAAGATGGGAAGATAGAGCTTGATTGAAGCCACGTCTCACACAATTTTCTCATTTTGTATCACAATAAAAGAAACACACCCAAACAGAAAAATTTGTCTTTACCAACATCTTTTCTATGATGCTAAAACACATTGAAATCAATCTCCCAGCACCATTCCATTTCTTATTCCCTTGCCTCTACAGAACAAACCTCTCTCCTACTTTACCTTCCCTACTAAGACTTTTTCTCCCTCTTTCTACTGCCCCCTTTACCCCACCCTAGTTCTTTATTATGTGCATTACCTTCAACTCTTATTCATTAGGTCCTTCCTTCCTCTTCCTCTCTAGTCATGTCATATTAACAATGACATGTTAATGTCATTAACCAAAATAATTGTTAACATGGCTGACGGAAACCATATTAACAATTCTTTTTTCCATCACAAAGGCTAATAGGATAAACACAAGAGTGGAGGTAAAAAGAATTGATGTATCAGGGTCCTTGAAAAGGATGGGATTGAGAGTCCAGGTGAAGGAATGAACTTTGGATCATAGGACACTTGATTTCTCTAAGACTAGAGAGACATGTGATGTAAGTGGGGTGGCAGATGGTCATAAGAGGATCAAAAACTTGAGAGAGGTCCTGACCAATGCCGTTAGTTTTTTTGTTTGTTTGTTGTGTGTGTGTGTGTGTGTGTGTGTGTGTGTGTGTGTGTGTGTGTGTGTGAAAAAGACATAGGCTCATCTTCTGGGAGTAAGGATGGTAGTCCCTGGGATGAGGGGCTGGATGGGGATGAGCTGAAAAACAGGGGTAGTAGCATGGAAGAGGAAGCTGATGAGACTGCTGAGGAATCTATGGGCTGCCTTGAAAATTCAAGAACAGGAAAAGGGAAAAATTGATTTCATAAGGGATGAGAAGATAAAAACATAGAAAATGATATATATGGGATAAAGGCAAGGAATGAAATAAACTGTGTCATGGAACAACAAACAAAAGGTGCAGTTACTACAAGGCAGTGTAAATGTGAATGAGGACATTAGGAAATGGGCAGCATGGCCCATATTTGTGTTCTTGGACCATTTCCTTTACTCCATCATTCCACTGGGGATTACGTGCTTTCATTAAAGTCCCCCTTCCTGTTTCTCCATTCCGCAGGCATAAAGAAATCAGGCACATACAGAATGGGACAGCAAAGTTTGGGGTACCCAGGGGCTGTTAAGAAATATTGACTACTGTCTTACTTTCTCATTTTTCTCGTTCTTTATTTTAATCTGCTCTCTCTCTTTTCCCTTGTATGTTTTTCTTTCTTTATCCATTATATGTGTCTGAAGATTTCTCACTCTTTATTTCTAACAGCTTTTTCTACATTTATTGATTCCCTGGGCTGCTCTTTTTACTTGAATTTGTCAGTATAGGAATTCAGAAAGAAGAATACGGGGTAAGAAAGATGACAAAAGAGAAAATTATAACAAATAGACTAACTGAGAAATTGGAAGTTTCAGAGTAAATACACAATTTATAAAAGAGAAGGTGCCTAATAATTGAGAGAGAAGCAAAATGAATAGAAAAAAATGAGAGAAAAGTAGAAATAAAAAACATTGAGGAAATAAGGGAATGAGAAATTTAAGGAATATGTATAGTTTAAATGGATACTAAAAAAGCAAATTTAGGTTTTATATGCCTTCATCCCACCCCCCACCAATAGCTCTAAGAGCTATTTTTGAGTTATAAATAATTTTTTACTTGTTGACTTTACTCTTCTGGTCATCCCTTCTGGGAAAAGAGCATAAAAAGTTGCTACTTTTTACATTAGGCAAAGAACGGTTTAATGAAAAACTTGGGGGAGGAAGAAAGTGCACATTTTCATGAATAAAATTCCAAATGACTCAGTCAATCTGCAGAGTTCACATTTTATATATTAGCGCTTCATTTTTTTAAAAAAAGAATTCTCATGTTTTTCTCATTAAGGCTGAATTCACCTCCGTTTCTATCCATCCTATTTTCCTCACTTAATACCGTGCTTCAGGTGAACACATAGCCCAAACAAATGCAGCATGAGCTGTTACAGAATGGAGTGAGAGGGGTTGCCCATTGCCACCAAGGAGAAACCTTTGTTCTGAAACAGCTAGAAACATCCCCATCGGACTTGATGGGAAACTCATGTGGACAGCACGTGGTTCCTGCTGGTTTAGATCCTTTGTCCCACAAGGTGTGCTAGCATATTTAAGTATTTATTTGGTTTTCTCTTGTGTTCTCTAGGCCACTCAGTTCTCCTCCTGGCTGAAATCATGCAACTGGAATGCATTTGAATGGGTGGAAATAATCTGAGTGAAATGATAATGTTCATATGTTTGACTCAAATAATGAAAGCTTACACTAAGTTTAAAGTGGTTAGACTCTCTGGTGGTAGGCCTGCAGGCCAGCAACTGACCCAAGGCAAGTTAGACCTCCTTCACGTAAGTGGTTTTAATATGTGAAAAGGATGGGGAAGGCATTTAGGCTAAGTAATAAATTATTAATTTGGTTTGTCCATTTATCTCTTCCCTCAGGCTTAAAGATGTGTTTCTGTTGTGAAGAAATAATAGGTCTTTGTATCTGGTTTTATTATTTTTTTTAGGCACAATAGTGGTGTTAATAATAGGTAGCAATTATTGAGTACTTACTTTATGCTAGGTCCTGTTTTGAATATTTTACGTTTAGTTCTATTAGCCCTATTTTATAAATTAAAAAGCTGGAACTTGGACAAGTTAAGGTTCTTGCTCAAGGTCACATGCCTGTTTGGAGTAGAGCCATATTTGAATCTAGGACATTCTGATTCCTCTACTTCATGAAAGTGGGAGGGCAGGGCTGAAGAAAGAATATTCCTCGCTTCCACAAAGAGTGAGAGGTTTCCTTTAATGAAATGTATGCAGAAATCTGGAATTTATACTTGATGAAGGGCTACAATGTCACTGGCTCTATAAGGAAGAAGGGAAAGAAATTGAGCCCATTTTAAAAACTGCATATCACTGAGAGCTTATTTGGAGCAGGGAGGAGAGAATTGGATTTTGACTTGCTTCCCATTCTCCTGGTGAAGTATTTTACCATAATCAGTAAGGATCATTTTAAAGACAGCCAAAGGATGAAAGAAAAAAAAATCAATGTTTGCACCTTTTATTTAAAATGTAGGGGTTTTAGTTGTTTCCTTTTCCCCTTCCATAGCCTGTAAAATACTTTCTAGACAGCTCAATGAAATATTTTCCTGTACTGTATCTTGGCTCCTTCCTGAGGGCTTCTGCTTTTTCAATGACTGCTGGCGTACAAAGGCGATAAACCAGATTCATGCGATGATTGCGTAGGTTTCTTAGCCTGCCGCTAGAGAAATTTGACAGGTGACAGGTAGTTTTTGCAATTCCTTGCAAAGGGGCTTGGAAAATGACTGGCTTTTAAAACTAAGACCTTTCTGTGATTATGCATGTGTTTTCAAGGCTGGCAAGAGTAGCTCAAATACAGAGATCTGTTGTCTTTAGAAAGCTCTTGAAGAAGATACCTTCCTGCCGTGAACTCCAGTGATGCTCATGTTACCAGTTGCTAAACATACTGCCACATATCTCAGTCTTCCCACATGTGACTTTCTAATTCAGAATTGCTCGGAAATTTTAATTTTGCCAGAATCCTGGTGGGAGAGATGATTCCAAAACTCATTTCTAAATTTAGCTACTTTCCCTTTCAACTGTTCTAAGATGACTTTTTTCCTTTTGTTTAATAGCAAGAACTGCTTTAGATCGGGAAGAGCAGGAGGAATGTTTGTTTTGGAGAACCTCTACAGGCACATGGAATCTTAGAACACAGAGAGGAAAGAAATATCAGTATCTCCAAAGAAACAAAGGAGCCATAAAACCCAGAGTGTGTTTAGGGATACGTTAACGGCAGGAAGGAGACCAGTGCTCCAGGACATATCCTGAATATGTGTGAGATTGGATTATGAACAACATCACAGTGTACTTCTTGTGGTTTCCTTGAAATTACCTCCCAGTCCTGCGCAACACCCAGTGGGAAGAGATCCCCACTAACAAAGGTCTAAGTTCTGATGAACCATGCTCATGGTAACACAGCTCTGCTAGGCTGGCTGTCTTTATAGGGTAGATTTCCAAAGGACACGTTGATGCCAAATAGAAGGATAGCAGATACACAGAGGGAGATGTGAAAACTGCAATAAGGCTGCACTGGAAATAGAATATCAAAGAATAGAGCATAGCTGAGGGTGAATACAGAATAATAATGCTGTGCTCTATCCTTACACATTTCCTTAAATGAGGTAGGAAGGGACAGCTAGAGAAGGGTCCATTTAAGGGACAGCTAGAGAAGATTCCATTTCTGAGCTCACCCCCCGTGAAAAGTTGTCCCCGTGGAAAGTTGCTTAAATACAGAGAGGTGAGCTTTCTTCCTATTAATACCTATATTACAAAGTTGTGGAGTTTTTCTCTGTGTGTGAGCATTAAATAACTTATGTGAAGTTAAAAATACAATGGATATTTTTAAATACTAAAAATGTTGCGTTTCTTCCATACTCTCTACCCATTGTCTCTCTTTCACTCAGCAAGGAACTTTCTGTACGAATTAATCTTGGCTATAGCGAGAGTGCTGGGGAGGGCTGATGAGAGGGCATAACCACACCAGAACAGACTTCTTTTACTTTGACTACATGTTGAAGGCCTTGAAATTCTGAGTTTCTCTTGCAAGAGCTAGGCCCAGGAGAGAGAAGTGTTTCTCTGACCTTGCAGCCATCAGCTGGCTGCAGAGATCAGTCGAGCCAGCCTTGGCCGGAACTGACCAGCTGACCTAGAAAATTATCAGAAAACTGTAGAACGTGATAGCTATTTTTAAGTCACTAAGTGTTAGGATCATTTGTCCCTGAGCAATAGTAACAAATCTGAGACTTCTGGAACTGTGGAACTGCCCTGATTGACCCACTGGACGAAGGTTGAATCTTGAATTAATGAAATACTCGCCCCAGAAAGACTGTTTTAAACAGAATGACACTGCCTCAACCGGGAGAGACACATGTAAAGTAGTTGTTGTTCCCAACAAGAGAGAGCTTGAAGGCTTCTCTGATGTGGCTGAGTTCAGGTATGGAGCAGTAAAGAAAGCTGCATTCCTGTACTGCTGAATATTGTCCAAAGTAAATTTAAAACGGTGCTCCTCAAACTTTAGTGTGCGTAGAAATTATCTGGGGTCTAGCTAAATGCAGATGCTGATTTGGTAGAGCTTGGTCTCTAGGTCATGGTTCAGGTTTTGCATTTCTAACATAGGTGATGTGGGTACTGCTGCTCTGCGGCCCACACTTGGAGTAGTAAGGCCTTATGCTACCAAATGATTGGTACCTGATCATGGTAGATGATTCTTCACCAGTGCTGGCTCCTTCGTCTTTCATTGTCTTCATCTCATTCACAGTTTGTCAGAAAGTCTTGCAGGAAGAGTTTTGACTCCCAAAATGTCCTCAAGTCCATGAGGTGTGAGTTAACCTCCACCACTGGGACATATTCCTTCCTTCACCCCCTGTAGTCTCATGAGCACATCTTTCATCCACTGAACTCTTTGGATCTCTGTTGTCCTTCTGGTCAAACCCAATAGGATTATTTTTTCCAGTTCTCCCTTTTCTTGATATTTCTGCTCCATTTATCCCTATCGGCTACTTGTTTACTCTTAAAACGTTCTCCATCATTCTCTGGATTCCGCTTACTCATCTCCTGGATGTGCACTCGACTCTTCATCTTCTCTACCACCGCCCAATCCCTTCCTACACTCCTTGAAACCATTTTACAGAGAACCGCCTCTGTGTACCTCTTCCACATCTGTGCTTTAGGCCCTGATCTCCCAATTTTTTTTTTTTGTCTACTCACTAATAAACATTTACTAAATTCCTCCTATTGTACCACACTTACTGGGAATACAGACATAAATCCTGCCCTTTAGGAGCACATAGTCAAATGGAGATAGGCTGCGGGCAGAATTTGGAATGGCAGGGCATTTAAGTGATGCTATTGTGGAGAAACTGGGCTATTTTTCTCTTTTACCCACTGTAGAAAATATGACCCAACAACTTTTCCACCTAAATCCTTCCTCAGAATTGACCTCTTGCCTGCATTTCTTGGACAAAATTCCCCGAGCCTCTGGCTTTATTATCTATCCAGATTCCCACATTCCCCTCCAAGATGTTAGTGTTGCCAGATATCAATTGAGGGTAAAGAGGGTATGACTCATTCTATGGTGAAATGAATCAAGTGTCTCCTCTGTAAGTAATGAGAAATGTACCTCTTATGAATTTAAAAGGTTTTGCTTTACTTTTATGTTACTCCTTGAATTTACTTTGAATAATTAGTTACAATGCTTTTTGAAAAAATGTTGTGTTGATTTACCTTTAATTTGAACAATATGTAATAACAAAAATAAAGCTTCTTTCCAGCCCTTCCTTTTACAATACACCTTACAGACAAGAGTCCCCAAAGCTTTTAGTAATGTTAGCTGTACAATGAATGTCAAGTTTTAATTTCAGCTTTGAAAAGAATAATTATCCACCTTTAAACTTTTAGTCCTCTTTTCAAAAAGCACAAAATTAATTTTTAAATTCTCGATACACAGTGAATTGTGGTTTTCCTTACTCCAGTAGTATTTGGCTGACATTTCACTGTATGCTTGTCACATTTATAGTCCCAAACTAGCAACACATGGTGCAGGAAGGGAGTTATAGGCAATTGGTGGCAGGATTTGTTTTAAATGATGTGAGAATGTCGGTTACTCATTCTTGTTTCTCAAGTAGCTTTCTCCCACCTGCATCCTCTCTATTCCAAGCTAGAATGATAATAATAATTTTATGGCAGCACATAAATGCCAGTGAAGTCAAAGAATGTGTAATAAAAGAAGTATCCGAAAACCATCAATTCATAATATCTGTGCTTAACTACTATTTTTTCAAAAAGAAATCAGTGAAAAAATTATTAGTTGAGTTCAGACTGCTTTCTTTTGTTGTTGTTGTTGTTGTAGGAATAGTCTTAGAATTCGTTGTCTAAGAGAGTTGTTTGATAAAGAGCGCTGAAAAATACTATTTTAAACAAAGTTGAAAATATACTGTTGGTTTATGGGAAATGATCACTAGTTCTACCATTGCAAAATAATGGCAACAAAATTACAAATTGCTGAGTGTTGAACCTTCGATTTGATATGGTTCAGCTTTTTAGCCCTCCATGATTTCTTAACCATGATGGTTAGTGGTGAGGTAATTACTGGAGCCAGGCATAATTAGGGACTATATCACATTAAAGGCACTGGGATACTGGGGTTTAGATGATTTCTCTGTTCCAAGGTAGCAGTGTGCCTCCCCACCAATCATGCAAATTTAAAAATATTTCTCCCCTTTCAGGAAATCTTTAGATTTTCCTGATTTAATAAGAGACTTTTCCTTCCTTTCCTTTTCCTTCCTTCTCCAACATTGTCTAAAATCGCCTTTATTTCTTATAGGCTTAGCCCATAATCTGATCCAATTCAACATTTCTTCTTCACTTTGTGACATTTTACTTTGTTGTTTTTTTTTTATTTTTTTTTTTACTTAAAAAAAATTTTTTTAACGTTTATTTATTTTTGGGACAGAGAGAGACAGAGCATGAACAGGGGAGGGGCAGAGAGAGAGGGAGACACAGAATCGGAAACAGGCTCCAGGCTCTGAGCCATCAGCCCAGAGCCTGATGCGGGGCTCGAACTCACGGACCGCGAGATCGTGACCTGAACCGAAGTCGGACGCTTAACTGACTGAGCCACCCAGGCGCCCCAGTGACATTTTACTTTGAATTCTAGTCTATCTACATGCATTTTATCTCCTTTTATATTTTTCTTTTAAGATTTTAGGCCTCTTTAAACTGACTTCACAGGATTTCTTTGCGATTTCACATTTCTTCTCAGCAATCTTTCTCACTTGTTCTTGAGTATGATGAGCTGAATATCCTTAAAATAATGTTTTTAGTATTCATTTTCCTTTCTTTTAAGCCCAAAATTCCTTCCATTGCATAGTTACTCAAATTTCTATGCTTCCATGGACAAAAACCAAGGTCTCCAAAAGAGAAATTTTGTCAGCACACATCCAAGGTGTTAATAATGATGTGGAAGGCATATATTTATTGATGTGGAAAGGATGTTCGGGGAATATCATAGATGAAGAAATGCCTTTCTGAAATCAACATTTACAGCAGGTTCCATTTTTATGCATTTACTATAACATGTTAAATATTTTATATTTTGAGTGTAACATATAGAAAGAAAACCCTGCAAGGATAGACTTCAACATAAAAATAATTGTGAAATATTTTAAACATATAAAATGAATAGATAAAACATAATATAAATGAATGAATTACATAATGGCTACACACTTATGTGCCCACTTTCAGGTTTCTTCAGATTTACTTTTTCACCATATTTACTGGACACGTATTATAAAAGCTATATAGCAGGGTGCCTGGGTGGCTCAGTCGCTTAAGCGTTGACTCTTGGTTTTGACTCAAGTCATGATCTTGCAGTTTCTTGAGTTCAAGCCCTGTGTCCGGCTTTTCACTGGCAATGCAGAGCCTGCTTGGGATCCTCTCTCTCTGCCCCTCTTCCACTATCTCTGTCTCTCGCAAAATAAATAAATGAACTTTAAAAAAAAGATAGGAATGATATCATTGAAATTGCCTGTACAGACTTCTTGTATCTTGTTTTCTTCCTTCCTCACCTGGGTTATTATGTGTTGATCATTCTCATGCATTGTTTCAAAATTATTACCCAACTTACAGGCATCTATAGGTCATATGTAGTATTACACATGTATCACTTAGTACATAACATTCACAACTTGCTTTTTTTCTCTTAAAATCATATTTTTGAGATTCATCCATGTTGACACATATTATTCTAGTCCATGTATTTTCATTGCCGTATAATATTCTAATGTATGAATATATATTAATGATGTATCAATTCTCCCCTTGATAAGAATTTGATTTGTTTTCAGTATTTTGTTGGTTATACTTCATATATGTTTTATATTATCTTTTTATTATTGATTTTGGATTTAATAGCATTATGACCAGAGAATATTACCTATATGATAATGATTCTCTAAATTTTTTTTACTCTTAATCCGTGGTCGTTTTTGTGATGGTTTAATGTAGATTTGAAAGTATCTATACAGTCTAGAAGGTGGGTACAGGAGTTTGAATTGGTTTTTCGTATTTCATCTCTTCTTATATTTTTGTTTGATCTGTCTCTTAGTGATATGTTTTAAAAATTTTCCCCCCAAATTTTTATTTTTTCTTATAATAGAGTTTTTTGCTCTGTGGATTTTGAATCTCTGTTATTAGCCTCATAACCACTGAGAACTTCTCTAATTTTCTTAAGGACTTGTGCCTTTTCTCATACGTAATGATCTTCTTCATTCCCATTAATCCTCTTTGTTTTAAGTTTAATTTCTCTAACATTTAACATAAGTAAGCCTGTTTTATTTTGGTTAACACTTGCCTACTAGTGTTTCATCTCTACACTTTCAACTTTTTATGCTCCTGAGTTTCGCATATGTTTCTTATAAACATATATTGCGCTTTTACTGAATTTAATAATTTTGTCTATTTAATAAATAAGTCTAGTCTTTACATTTATTTTTATTAATGAATTATTTGTATCTATTTGTACATTATTAATTTGAGCTTTATATTTCACAGATTTTTTTCTCTGCTCTTTCTTCTCTCCTTTTTTTTTTTTTTGTCTTCCTTTCTAGCCTTTTCTTTTCCTATGTTTTCATTATTCTCTTGTTGCCCTCCTGTATTAGGTTGGAAGTTAAATATTCTGTCTCAATTTTTGTTGCATAATGTTAAATGTTAGCACCTATATTTGATTTTAATCAGTTTACAATTAATATTTCTACATTTTTACAAGCAACACAAATAATTTAGATTTTTTTTTTACCTGAATCACCTCCACTTCTGCTTCGTTTTGATTTGTTTTATTTTTAAAGAAATAGAACAGAGTTTCAAATTCTTTGCTTAATTACTGAAGTATACAGGCCTCTTCCAGGCTATATGTTGGCCATCTCAGTAACTTATTCCAAGAATTGCTTTCTATGTAGCTTCTAGAAGAAGCAAACTAATTAGCATACATAATCTAATATAAATCCAATCACCAAATTAAAATTTGTATTGAGCGTCATGTATATTTCCAGGATTGTACCAAGCGTATGGAGGTAAATAAGGAAGCCCTGACCTGGTTTCTCTTCTATCTCATCAAACTAGCTCTCCTACCTTCTAATTGCTGAAATCATTTTAGCCACACTTAGTTCAGCCAATTGAATTGTAGTTCTTACTAGGAATTTGAGATCCACAATTCTTATGGCTCGATCTGTGTCTTAGATTCTAAGTCCGGGAGGTGCATGTGCAATATATAGGGAGAAGACGTTGACAAACCCATTCAGATAAAAAAATATTTCAAAGTATACATTTTCATCAGTATATTAACTTCTGAACACAGGAGTTAATTTTTAGTGAGTACTTTGCAAATACAGGTATAGATGAACACCAAAGTATTATTAGGATAAAAAATAAATGCCCTAAGAAAAATAATTGAAATTATGATCTTCTATTAAACAGTTTATAGGAGCGTATGTTTAGAGACAGATATAGCTTAAGACTCCCACAGACAGGCACAAAGTGCTTCTTCACAGCAATAATTCTGATATTCCATTCATGTGTAGTTTGCATTGTTCTAGAAAGGGATTTTGAAAAGAACATAAAGGAATATGTGCGGTGAGATAAAACAAATGATATATAAGTAGGTAATGAAACTTGGGTAAGTTAAAAATTAAAATATTTAATTTCAGCCAGAATTTAGCAAAATATTTGCCATGAACACTGTGTATTATTTATTGGAGGTAGGATACAAATGTGGCTCTAGACTTCCTAGCAGCTAAGGCAGATGGGGGGGGGGGGGGATCATCATATGATTCATAATGTCTATGAGATTTTTTTTAGATTGCTCAGGATAAACATACCATTTCTGGCCCAGAGACTAGAAAGTAATTTTTCCCCTGGGTAATCATGAAACACTGAAATGTAGGGCACAATAATCTCCACAACTAGCACAGTAAATTCTATGATGAGATGCACAGGGGTTTTCCGTGTAGACAAGTGGCTTCATAAATCAACAAAGGCAGTCTGCAGTATTGAGTTCTAAAGTGGTCTGAATTTGCTGGACTATCCTTCAGGCACCCTCAGCATGTCTCTCGGTTAGCCTTTGCTTACGTACAGCACAGAAGTGCACATGAGATTCTTTACCCCATGGTAAGCATCTGGAGCACAGCTATAGTCCTCTCTGTTAGTGATAGCGTAGAACCACACACTGGGACAATCGACTGCACTGGATCTGGCCAACATCGTCCCGGAAGTGTTGAAAACTCCCAACCAGAACACCTAAGGAGAAGTCTTCTTCCCTTCCCCATGGAGGAAAACCAAGATACCTGTGTTCGGGACCAAGGTTTCCTTCATCAGGATGCAAGTTGGAGCTCACTCTAGCACACAGCTAAAAATAGCTAAAAACCTCAAAACATTCGCAGTGAATCACCCACAGAACTTTAACCTTTACTAATGTAAGTAAGCCTGTCTAAGAGAACTCTCCAAGATAAACAGGGTTGCGTAATGTGTGCTGAGATAACTAGAGGTGTTAATTTGTTTATGGTTGTTAACTATAGGCTAGATGTTGGGGTCATCTAGTGAAAATGATTGCTTTGGCTGTAAAATGAGTAATCTACATGAGCCCTTCTTCCTGGCAGTCATGAGTGAGCTGGGTCTCTTGCCGATCCACACCATTTCTAATTAATGACAGCAAAACCATGCCCCGTAGATGAGGACCTCATTTCTTTTATTGGATCTGAAACTACAGTGGGCTCTTTTGATATTTAGACTCACTTTTCTAAATACTTTTTCTGTCAAAGCTCTAATATTTAAAAATCTGCTTTCTTTTTTTTTTAAATATAATTTATGGTCAGGTTGGTACAGTTGTATACACTGTAACATACAGTGTATACAGTGTGCTCTTTGTTTTGGGGGTAGATTCCCATGATTTATTGCTTACATATACCACCCAGTGCTCATCCCAACAAGTGTCCTCCTCAGTGCCCATCACCCATTTTCCCCTCCCCCTCCAAAAACCCTCAGTTTGTTCTCTGTACTTAAGAGTCTCTTATGGTTTGTCTCCCTCCCTCTGTTTGTAACTATCTTTTCCCCTCCCCTTTTCCCACAGTCTTCTGTTAAGAGTCTTAAGTTCCACATATGAGTGAAAACACCTGATATCGGTCTTTCTCTGACTGACTTACTTAGCATAATACCCTCCAATTCCATCCACGTTGCTGCAAATGGCAGGATTTCATTCTTTCTCATTGCCAAGTAGTATTCCATTCTGCTTTCTTTGCCCTTTCGGATTTTAAAAACCTTTCCAGTGTAATTCTTATTAGCAGAGAAGATTTTTTTTTATTGAGAATAACATTCTTTTTACCAGTTTGCTAAATGTTGTTAATTATCTTTACTTACCCTAGAATTCTTTTGTTAAAATTATTAGTACTGAGCAAGATGTTACAGAGCCAAGTCGGTCATTTTTTTTTTTCAGCAGAGAGCCTTCATGTGGTTTTCTTAACTCCCTACGAGAAATTATTCCTGCTCATTATTTTTGCAAATATTCAGTTTACACTTGGATGAACAAAATGGTATATTGGGGGACTTATACCAATATATTTCTTTCTTTCCCATATTACTATTATGACTAATGAAACTTTAATTGAATTACCTTCACCAGACAAATAGAAAGCACTTCATTGTGTGTAGGCTGGAACTGGCCGCTGAAAACTTTATAATACCAGTTTTACTAGAAGCTTTGACTTGATGGCTCTTCTTTAGAGAGGTATACCCTCTCTTTGAGAAAGTAGTTTAAAATTCCAGCTCTATTTTTCTTTAGCAAAAGTAGAACTGTTTTCTTGGAAATATTTCATTTCCTTCCCAAACTTCAATACTAACAAGATTTTACTCAAATTTCCAAAAAGAAAAGTCATCTTTGGATGGCTTGACTGAGAATATTTGGAAATTTCTGGCAAGACCGTCGTATTAAAAAGTCAGATATAAATAATTGAAATATGGGCTTCTCTGGCCATCATATTCATTGGCTCAGAAATTACATGCTTAATCCTTCATGCCTCTTCCAAAATCAATGTTTAGGAGTACATTTCTGTCTTAAAAAACAATTTTCTTTAGTTCTTACAAAGAACCACTAATTAGAAAGGAAGTATGGTTCAGCAAAAAAGACAGTGACTAAAGACTCAGACGATTTGGGTGTAAGTCCTAGATCAGCTACGTCTTAGCTTACTTTGGACAAGGCCCCTAAACTCCTAGTCTCAGTTCCTTTATCTGTTAAAAATAGAACTAGTCATACTGGTCCCACTACCTTGCAGTGTTGTTATGGGGATCAAAATAATATAACGTGTGTGAAAACATTTACACATATTGCTATGAGGAGTATATAGTTTGTCAGGGGGCAATCACTAAGCCCAGTTTTGTGGTACAAAGAAAAAAAAACAAACAAACTATGGATAGACTGTTTAAAAAACCTTCTCTTAGAGAAGGTCTGCAAGTTAGCATGCAACAATGGCATCCT
Source organism: Felis catus (assembly GCF_018350175.1). Lineage (NCBI taxonomy): Eukaryota > Metazoa > Chordata > Mammalia > Carnivora > Felidae > Felis > Felis catus. Next base: position 43,230,972 of record NC_058380.1, read on the forward strand.
AACACCTGCTCTCAAGCCAACATCACTTTGATGTGGTCAGGCGTGCCCTGCAAAAACTACTCATTTCACTTTCCTTGATGTTGCTCGATGTGCTGACAACAGTTTTCTATGCTGATAGCCTTTATCTGCATCTCTGCTATGCACTGGTTTTGAAACTTCTGTCATTGGCCCCTGTATTTTGAGCCTACTTGTGTTTACATGTCAAAACAGTTACAATGTAAAGTAAAAAAAAAAAAAAAAAAAAAAAAAGTAGGCTAATTGAATTAAACCATCAGGTAACTTGAAGAATGATGCAAAACAATTTATTTTTGCATTTTTTCCTTTATTTTTTATTATTTTTTAATGTTTATTTTTGAGACAGAGAGAGACAGAGTGTGAGCAGGAGAGGAGCAGAGAGAGGGAGACACAGAATCGGAAGCAGGCTCCAGGCTCTGAGCTGTCAGCACAGAGCCCCATGCAGGGCTCCAACTCAAAGGGTGAGCTCATGACCTGAGCCTAAATCGGATGCTCAACTGACTGAACTACTCAGGTGCCCCCACATTTTTTACTTTAAAGGATACTGTCTGCAAGAAATAAATCAATCCTCTTAATTATGGGTCAAAATGAGAAACATTAGCCTTCTTTCCTGTGTGTGTGTGTGTGTGTGTGTGTGTGTGTGTGTGTGTGTGTGTTTTGCTTTGTTTTATTTTACACCTATCTGCACCTTGGTGCCTAACTCCTTCCTTTTTCCAATAGCAAACCACTTCCAATATTTTTTTCCAATAGAAAGAAAAACCTTAGGGGCACCTGGGTGGCTCAGTCGGTTAAGCATCCAACTTGGGCTCAGGTCATGATCTCACGGTTCATGAGTTCGAGCCCCGTTTCGGGCTCTATGCTGACAGCTCAGAACCTGCTTCTGATTCTGTGTCTCCCTCTCTCTCTCTGCCTCTCCCCAGATTGGTCGGTCTCTCTCTCTCTCTCTCTCTCTCTCTCTCTCTCTCTCTCTCTCTCAAAAATAACTAAATGTTTAAAAAAAAAGAAAAAAAAAACTTTGTCTCTGCCAGTCTTCGTTTACATCTGGGCTGGTTCACATGCTACTCAAGGCAAAAGATGGTTTATCTACATTTGGCTACTCGATTTAAGACAGTTTTTACTGAGCACTTGTCACAGTGATGCTAGCATGATGCTATATGCAAGGGACACATATGTTCCCTCTTAGAGTGCTTCTAGTGTACTTGTAGAAATGCTGCTGGATGAAGGGGTGCCAGGATGGCTCATTCGATTAAGCGTCTGACTCTTGATTTCAGCTCAGGTCATGATCTCAAAGCTGTGAGCATCATGCGCTGCTCTAACTTATGGAGTCTGCTTGGGATTCTCTCTCTCTCTCCCTCTATCTCTGCCCCTCCCCTGCTGATGCATTAGCTCCCTCCCTCCCTCCCTCCCTCCCTCTCTCTCTCTCAAAGTAAATAAACATTAAAAAATAAATAAATAAAGAAATGCTGCTGGATGAACTAGGGAGACCCCAGCCCTGAGGCCTCAACCCAGCAGGAACCAAATGAGTCACCAAAGGTTCTTGTTCTTGTTATGAGAAGGACTTCAAGGACAGACACACAGCACAGTGGATGAGTAACACAAGCAGGAAAATTTATTAAAACAAAAAGTATACTCTCGAGGTATGAGAGCTGGTGGGAGAGAGAGAGAGAGAGAAAGAGAGAGAGAGAGAAATTTGTTATAAACGATTCTGCTTTAAACTTACATGGAAAGTCCATCTTACATTCTCAAGTTACAGAGACAACAGGCTAAAATAATGGCCTTGAGTGTAGATATAAGAAAGTTGATTAGAAATTCAACATGACTTTAATTATTCATGCCGTATCTCCAGATTACATTCCTCGGTAATGCGAACCAACCCAGAAAATGCTTCGCAAATCTCCATTTTAGACAGCATGAGACAATATGAGAACAGCAGGTCTGAAGCAAAGAAGGCATTCTTCACATTACACTATTAAATGGAACACTTAATCAGCATTTTTGCCAAAAGAGAACTTCCTATTATGTTAAGTTATAAAGAGGGCTGTGGGAAAAAATATCTGCAAATCGAAAGGATGTGGCCCTGTGTCTGTTGACTGTGGTTGTTTCATAAAGTGGAACTAAGTCAGCATTTGTCAGAAAGTAACTCACAGACTTTTGAAAAGTTGGTCTTAGGTAATTTGGCTTATCACTTAGTCTAAGGTTTGATATGCCAACTTGGTAAAGTATATTTCTCATGGTGGGTCTGTCAGGTAGTTCCCTCTTGGTCCCTCATCACTCCTGCTTTAGTCGTAAGCCATTTCCAGGTGTGTGAGATTATTTCAGCATTCCTGCATTATGTCATGGAAAAGCAACAATAAGATTTGTAAACTGTATTTCAAAATAGTACAGTCAGGAAGTCAGAGTGAATTCACTTAGGTTTAAAAACACGAAGTATATATTCAACCAGTGGTGGCTTTAAATCCTCCCTTTTCCATTAGAGGTAAAGAAAGGAAAAACATGAATATTGCTTGTTGCTATGCCAGATCTTGACCTCAGGTGGGTAGCATTCTGGATGGAATTAAATTCCTGTGCTTTATTCAGAATCTCATCCACTGAGGAATAAGATTTTTCAGTAATAGGATTGGTGGATTATATCTATTCCTCTTCAAAAAAAGACTTTGGAATTTGCCCTTTAAGTGACATGACGGAAACTGCCCCATTTTTTGGACAGGGCTGTTATTTGCAAAGATAAATAAGTGGACAGTTGGAGAGGCAGTGCAGAATCATTTCTGGAGTTTCTGGGGAAGCTCTAGAAAAAATTACATCCTGAATTGAATTCACCCAGATCTGTACTTCTGAACTGCAAGTGAGCAAACAGCTCTGAGCCTATGTATCTAGAATTGAACAAGGGAGGGGAATATAGTGTAACTATTCTTTTTTTTTTAACGTTTATTTATTTTTGAAGGAGAGAGAGACAGAGCGTGAGCGGGAGAGAGAGAAGGGCAGAGAGGGAGACACAGAATCTGAAGCAGGCTCCAGGCTCTGAGCCGTCAGCACAGAGCCTGACACGGGACCCGAACTGTGAGATCATGACCTGAGCTGAAGTCAGACACTTAACTGACTGAGCCACCCAGGCGCCCAAGTTTAACTATTCTTGATTCAGCTTGGTTTAAGTGGGACACTTTAGGTTTTTTTAGTGATTGTGACTATTGAATGAATAGTATGCTAGAAACTACACTAACATTTACAGATGCTCCATTTCTCTGTAGAGATCATATATACACGAAAGAGGAAATGCAAGATCCCAATATACTGTCTTCTGCTCTCCAGATGTCTCTGAAATGACTTCCTTTTATGCTGGCCAGTCTCTAGAAGGAAACCTTTGATGCTAATCAGCATTTGAATCAGACCTCTGAGGTTGACAGTTTCCAAGGCTGAACCTTGCTTCTGAGACAGACTTTCCTAGGTCATCTACCATAGCCCATGAGGCAGGCAGGACTGTCTTTTATCCTAAAAGCACTCCTGTTCTTCTCCTTAAGCTGCTGGCCTGCTTCTCAGGTGCTTCTGTCCTTTCACAGTCCGAGGCCGGGCTAGGACAGTTGGTTCTCATGGCTGAGAAATTTAACTCAACATGGAAGAGGTCAGAAGGTTGACTGAGTCCTGTTATGTTACACAAAATTAGATTCTGGCTTTGTTATTTCTCCTTGAAGTTTGTTATTACTCCTTGAACCCAAGTCCCTTATGCTGCAGTTGTTAATTTTGTGTTAATATTGGTCAGTGCAAATAGAATGCACGCCTTTACTTAAAAATTGTGCTGCCTATGCAAAAATAAACCTTTTTTTGTGCTGTGATGATCTCCATTAACAAAGTTTAATCACTCTCTCACATTTTTCAAACCCTCCTTTGGTTCGCTTTGTTGTTTTCAAACTGTAGGCATCAGAACTCAGCACATTCCTAAAGAGGGGTCCTACAAAATGCATGTATTGGTTCTATATGTACTGTGCCTATTTGTATATCAATATTGATCTAGCTCTTGTACTTTCTAACAGAATCCCTGTCAATAATTTTTATTCTCCATGCCACATCATCCACTGCGAGCCTGGGATCTCTGAGTTTTCAACCCATATGCACAAATTAAACATTATCACTGGGTTCAAGTTTATTTAGATTTCTTATCCAATATTTATTTCCTCTCTCTCCCCACGCTCTTTCTCTTATTCATGAATGGTGTTCTTGACTGATTTCCCAGAGGTCTATGAAGTTAAGTTATGAACTTAGCCTGAGTTGCAAGCGCCTTGATTCCTTTCTCGTGTGATATTATCGTCCCAAAAGGAAGCCCTGCCTGTTGGTATCACTATTTCCAGGAGAAAGTGGCAAATTCTATGAGCTTAATAAGTATCCTATTTCTTGAGCTCCTGATGCCTTGATGAAAGATACAGCATTATTTTACATGCACCCCAAAAAGCAAAAGGGTCAAGAAAAGGAGTTTAATAATAATGTAGTCTCATAATCTAGGAGAATCTAATAACATAAGAGACCTTATTGCACGTGAGAGCTGTGTCCTTACTATATGAGTAAACAAAAAGATAAGCAACTCAAAAGAATCACCATGTAGGAAAGGACAGCCAGAAACCTTACATTTCTCAATATTAACACTGAGTGGAGGAAGAAAAATAAGAGTCTTGCCTGATTATTTGAACTAAAACACAGCACAAACACGGGTTTGCCGTCTGAATTCACAAAAGTGATTGTATGTCATTATTGAATTTATAAGACCTATCCCAATTTCCGAGCTGTTGAAGTGTTTTTTAAAAAGCTTCTTTTAGGATTAATAAAAGGAATTTAAATTGTTTAGAGGTTGTTGTTGTTGTTTAGAGATTTTCCTGTATTTTCTTAACTTCTGAAAGATTTGGATAAGCATCTATACTTCATTGTTCTACTCCAAACTGGATTTCCAGATGTCTTAAGGTCATTTATCATTGTATAAACCTCTCTGGGTTCAACTTGATGTTTTCTCCCAGCCTCCATAAAGATGGAATATTTTAGAGGCTAATGTCCATAATGAGGTGTGTACATCTGAAAGACCCCTAGAGCAATGCAATATTGTCTTGGTCAGGGCAGTGTACATCAAGATGCAATTGTCAGATGTAAAATGACACTGAAAATATATTCAATATAACAGCTGGCTTTATGGTATTCATTTTCAACACTCTATTTCCATCAGATACACAACAGACTATCATCTTACTAATTTTATCAAATTAAGTGGGATCAGCCTCCTCATTCACATTGAACGGTTGACTCTCAAGAAATACCCTGATGCTTCATGTGACATATGTGCAGTTGAATTACTTTAACTGACCCATATGTCCTCCCATGTATCAGAAAAAAAATAATGCCATTATGACAAAATAGGAGATCCTATTGCATTAAAATAACTTAAAATGTTCCTCTTTATACTACGAACAACCTGGAAATTTTTGTATCCATCAGATACTAGATGTATGCAGATTTTCCTCTACTTTGATCTAGATCAGGTTTTTCTATTCTAGAACATTAGTCTAAGGATTGGTGTTAATTAAATTTGGAAAATTCTGCACACTTTGATCCCTGCTTTCAAAGTCACAACACACAATTGAGTATTAAATGCTGTGAGAAGCCCTATGGTAAGGAAGTCTAGTTAACTTTTCACAATCATTTTACCATGAAACCATGTATTTCACATAAAACATATTCTCACTTTGCATTACATAGTTTGAGCTGCTGATCCAGATCATAGCTATTCATTTTGACCTTATTAGCAATGATTAGAGACAGATAGGAGACAGATCAGGTGGGACTTTATGGGCTGTTTTAATGGAAAGCCACAGATGGGTTTTCTGTAAGGAGAGAGAGAATCTAATTTGATATGCCTCATTTATTCATTCTTTCAAGAATATTTAATGAGTGTCTATTATATACCAGGTATTGTATTAGATGCTAAAGAATGAGACTTGAATGGTAGAATAGATGGCAAAACATAAACTGATAAGATGATGGTCATCCCCCGGCTCAGAAGCTTAAGACAATATGTTGGAGAAATGTCATGGAAGGGAAATTTCAATTCAACAAACATCCACTGTAGTACCACTTAGGTGCTGGATAGTTGTTCTCAGCTGGAGTTACAAAGGTGGATCTAGTATATTCCAACCTATAAGTTCATGAGTAGAGCCACATCATTTGGTGTCAAGTGTCAGAAACATTTGTAGAGCAAGAACTGAAGAAAGCAGAACAGTCTTGTCTTTGCCCTGAGAGAAGTCATAAACTTAAGGATTGAGAGAGACTGTAAATTTCTCTAGTAATTGGTGTAATATTTTTAACTTCCCATTTTAGAATATACTATGCTATATAGCTTTAAAAAAATAATGTATTTTATTATCAAAGATTATAACAAAGCATAAAAAAAGAAAATTTAAATAAGCCATAGCCATGAAATTGGCTTGCTCCATGACAGAGACCAAGGTCTCCTGGGGTTGTCTTGGAAGGATTCCTAGTTTGGGTTCCAGTGCACATAGGTTCTTACAATAAGCTCCCTTATTACAGGAAGTGACTTGGGGAAGGGTCCCTGTTCTTGCAATAACCGCAAATAACAACAACCCAAATAATCTCATTAGATGCACTGTAGTACTATAAATTAGTGGTCATCAATAAGAATGCTTAAAAAAAGAAGCATATCTGAAGTAAAAAGTATAAATAAAATAAGAATGGTTTACTTGTTTTTTTTTTAAGCTACTGGAACTTAAGATGCTATCTTCCACTATGATCTTGTACTTAAGTCTAATCCTAGCAGCTTCCTCCTTTCAAAGCTTTTAAGCTACATTTTTCTATGATACAGAAATAAAATTTGTATTAATTATGGATATACTTATATAGGAATTTTCCCCAAATGTGTGGGCTATATATTCTTTATTCCATTATATTTCAACAAGTTGGTAATGTCATTTTTATAGCAAGCATAGAAACAGAATTCCATCTTTCTTCCAGTATGGTTAATCAAAACAGTTTTTGCTGGAATTTTTAAAAAGCTTCTTTTAACTTCAATTCTTAGTATTAGTAATGGCACATAGGCTTTTAGGATTGTTGTCAAATTTAGAAAAACTTTATCAAGTTTCTTTCATAATGTGCTCTTACAGAATACTTGCTGTTTATAGTACTACTATAGGTTTGTGGTCTCCAGACATAGATTCTGTTTTTTTGTACTTCCCCTAAAAATGTATGATGTATTTCTAATTGTATGTAGAACATATTTCTAACAGGAATGAATTTCCATTTTGACTTGGTGTCAATGAAAACCAAATCCTCAGCTTAAAATTTTTATGTGTCTAATGAATGGAAGAATTTTCCATAGACTAGCTTCTGGTTCCATACATTCCAAACCTTGTTTCTACTCATTATCCACATACTTCTGGTGTTAAGTGCCCCTTACATTAGAGTAAATCCCAATGGGACCTCTGGCCATGCACTTCTGTGTCATGACACTGAGTAAGTTAATAGAGTGAGTAGTTTAAGGATGCCTGGAAACCATTCAGTACCAGGACAGCTAGTAATAAGCGAACAGTAAACAACATAAATACACCTCATTAAGTACAAACTAAATCTACTTCAATTTCAATTCCCCTTAGCTGGATCTCAAAAATGCTCTTGATCACTCCAGTGAAACCTGACCAGAGAGAAAGTATAATGAAAAAGAAATTGAAGTGGAAAGAGACAGCAAGCTTAACCAACTATGGTTTAAATATTTTATTCCTGCAATGTTTTGTAAAACTGATGCTCATATGAATGCATTGGTAGAGCCCCTCCTAGGGTCTTGGAAGGGCTTTTGCAGTTGACAATTCTGAAACTTGAGTTTCAATAGCTTTTTACCTCTGAGTTTTTTTTTTTTCTCTTGCTTCCAACTGACTTAGGCTCTTTCTATACCATTTTCTATCACTTGCTTTCCTCTTGCTCAGTTTCTGTGGACTCCCACGGAGTCCAGTTCTACCTGCAGATTTCTTTCACTGAAGCCTTTGTGCCTTCATGTCTCACGTTTTACTTCTTTTTTCTACAGAAGTGGTCACTTTGGGTTTAGGTACCAATGCCTAGAATAGTTGCCTATGATAGGACTAGGAGAGACTGGGGGACAGTATCACAGGCTCCGAATAGGACTGCCCCAAGGCATCACCCCGTTCTAACATTAGGAAAGTAGGAAAGTGAGTCCAGGAACTAGGTCAGCCGGGTGATGATATCTGCCACTCTTGGTTAGTATTGGAAAGAGCACATTTAAAGGAATACCACCTCTTGATAACTATGTTTCCCACTGTCTTTTCATCACAATGAATCCTTTTCATCACAATAGTGATATACTACCTTTAAAATGCTTATAAACACACCACTTTGGGAAAATGTGTTCAGTGAGAGGAAACTGCTTCTCTGACGTCAGCTGTGCTTCTGACAGCTTTCCTTTAATGAGAGGCATGGAAAGATCATTCTCACATACAGGGGCTTAGGGGCAAGCAAAACCCATGACTGGCGTTTCTAGTGCAAGTAAATATTTAAATACCTGTGTGTATGGAATGTAGGCCTCCTCCATTTTCAGAATTGGTTATATGACAGTGTAAGCAGTATGATTGTTAGCTGGTGATATGTAAGTTTATTTTCTTCTCACTCTCTCATCCCCATGTGGATTGTGTCCCAAATCCTTGCCTACACCCAGATCTTCCTCCCCTGAGCTCCCCATGCACCTATCCAGAAGACTCATTCGTCTAAAACCATGCTTATTCCAAATCTGCTTTTGCTCCATTATTTATTTTCACAGTGCATGCACACTACCCAAGACAAGGAAGAAGCACTTTAAACTTGACTTGTGCCTTGCCCTTCTTATTTAATTGGTCCATAAAATGTATCAATTCTGAGTATCTCCCAAGCCCATTTACTTCTCTTCATCTCACTGCCGTTGTCACTAACCTGGCCTTCATCATTTCAGGATAAAATAAGGCATCAGCTCTCTAAATGGCCACTCTAGCACCCATTTTACCTCCTTCATTTCTGGTCTCAATCTTTTTAAATCACTACCTAAATCATCGCTCTGCATCATTAATCTCTTCTTGTCCTTCCTCTGCTTAGAATTTCTCAACGTGAAATCAAATGTTTTAGTTATCCCTAGGATACCTTTCAGCCCTTAGTTACCAACATTCTCCAGCCATTCTTAATACCATTCAGTCCATTAAACACACTAAGCTCTTTCTTGTTCCTAGGTCTTTGCATCTTTTGGATATCCCCTCCAGAAATACCTCTTTGTCCTCCATTCCTCAGCTCAGGTGCCACCCCTTCCAGAAAGCCTACCCTGACATCTGTCCCCACCCATCAGCCTGAATTAGAGATTCCCAACCTACCCTATGCTTATGTGTAACCATGGCTAGCATGGGGCTATAATCACCCAGCAGAATTTTTATTGCTTTTGTCAGTACTAAGTAGACGTTTACTGACACTAAAGTTTCTCTACTTCATGTATAGTCTACTTGATGTACAATCCTCATGAAATGTTTGATTGATTGAGACTGATTGATTTCATTAATTTATAATTTACAGGGGAGGAAGCTGGGACTTTGTGAGATCAATGAACTTGACCAACATGATACAGTTAAGTGGCAAAGCTGTGATTTTAGCCCGAGTTGATCTAGTAGATTCCAAAGCTAATGCTGCTAAGTTCAGCCTAACTGCTGCCCATTCATCACACTTTCTTGTAACAATCTTAAAAAGTAAATTTTATTATAGAGCAGTTTATTTTCAGAGAAATTTTAGATTCAGAGCAAAATTGAGGGGAAGGCACAGAGATTTCCCATATACTCTCTGCCCCCACATGTGCATAACTCCCCCATTATCAACATTTCCCACCAGAGTGATACATTTGTTACAACAGATAAGCCTTCATTGACACATCATCATCACCTAAGTTCCACAGTTTACATTAGGGGTCACTCTTGGTTTTGTACATTCTGTGGGTTTGGACAAGTGTCTAATGACATCTATTCACCAACATATTATCATAGAGAATAGTGTTACTCTCCTAAAAAATTCTCTGTGCTCTACCTACTCAATCCTCCCACTCCCTAATGCTGGTAAACACTAATCTTTTTACTGTCTCTATAGCTTTACCTTTTCCAGAATGTCGTATAGTTGTAATCGTATAGTAGGTAACTTTTTTAAATCAAATTCTTTAACTTAGTCAAATGTATTTACATTTCACCATGGCTTTTCAAGGCTTGATAGCTCATTTCTTTTAGTAAGGAATAATATTTCATTGTTTTGATGTACCACAGTCTATCCGTTTACTTACTAGGGACATCTTGGTTGGTTCCAAATTTTGATAATTGTGAATAAAGGTCCTAACAAATCTGTGCACAGATTTCTGTGTGCTTATAAGTTTTCAACTTCTTTGGGTAAATACCAAAGAGCATGGTTGCTGGATTGTATGGTAAGACTATGTTTAGTTTTGTAAGAACATACCAAATTGTTTTCCAAAGTGGCTGTACCTTTTGTATAGCTACCAGCTGTAAATAATAGTTTATATTATTCCACATCCTCACTAGTATTTGGTGTTGTCAGCATTAGGGACTGTGGCCATTCCAATAGCTGTGTAGTGGTACCTCATTGGGTTTTTTTTAATTTGTATTTCCCTTAATGACCTATGATATGGAGCATCTTTTCATATGCTTAATTGCCATCTGTAGATCTTCTTTAGTGAGATGTCTGCTAAGGTCTTAGACCTATTTGTAGTTATTCATTTTCTTATTTTTGAGCTTCAAGAGTTCTTTATACAGTTTGTATAAAAATCCTTCATCAGATATGACTTTTGCAAATATTTTCTCCCAGTACATGGGTTGTCTTTTCATTCTCTTGACAGTATCTTTTACAGAGCAGAATTTTTTAATTTTAATGAAGTCCAGCTTATCAATTCTTTCTTTCTTTGGTCTCATATCTAAAAAGTCATCACTAAACCCAAGGTCATCTAAATTTTCTCCTCCATTAACTTCTAGAAATTTAATAGTTTTGTGTTTTACATAAAGGGCTGCAATTCACTTTGAGTTAATTTTTGTGAAGGATGTAAGGTCTATTCTAGATTCATTTTTTTCTTTCTTTTTTGCATGTGGATGTCCAGTTGCTCCAATAGCATTTGTTAAAAAAAAAAAAAGGAAAAGACATATTTTCTCCATTGTATTGTCTTTGCTCCTTTGTCAAAGATCAGTTGACTGTACTTATGTGGATCTATTTCTGAGTTCTTTGTTCTGTTTCATTGATCTATTCTTTCAACCGTACTACACTGATTTTCTGACATACAGCTGACCTATATTTTCATTCTCTCTGAAGAAGTTCTTTACAAATACCTTCAATATTTGTCTGAGAGGGTCTTTACTTCTTTTCACTTGTGAAGCATAATTTTGCAGGGTACAGGATTCTAGTTAGTGCCATTTTCTCTCAACACTTTAAATATTTCACATCACTCTCTTGTTTGCATGGTCTGCAGAGAAGTCTAATACAATTTTTACCTTTGCTCCTTTATAAATGTTTTTTTTCCTCTGGATTCTTTCAGGATTTTTCCTTTATCTTTGATTTTGTGCAATATAAATATAATATGCCTAGGTGTTGATTTTTATATTTATCCTGCCTGGTGTTCTCTGAGTTTCCTGAATCTGTGGTTTGGTACCTGATATTAATTTGGGGAAGTTCTAAGTCACAACGGCTTCAAATATTGTTTCTCTTCCTTTTTCTTCTTCTTCTTATGGTATTCCCATTATACATGTGTTACATCCTTTGTAGCTTTCCAACAGTTAATAGATATTCTATTCTGAGGTTTTTTTTTTTTCTGTTTTTGTTTCCCCCTATGCTTTTCAGTTTTGGAAGTTGTTACTGAGATATCTACATCCTCAAGTCCAAAGATACTTTTCTCATCTGTGTCCAATCCAGTGCTAAGCCCATCCAAGGCATTCTTTATTTCTGTTATAGTGTATTTGATCTCCAGCATTTCTTGTTATTCTTTCATAGAATTTCCATTGCTTTCATTGCCCATGTATTCTTGCATGCTATCTACTTTATCTATTATAGATCCTAGCATACTAATCATAGTTGTTTTAATTCATGGTCTGATCATTCCAACATCCTTACCATATCTGGTCTGGCTCTGATACTTGCTCTGTCTCTTCAAACTGTGTTATTACCTTTGAGTATGCCTTGTAATTTTTTGTTGGAAGGTAGATATGATTTACTTGGTACAAGGGACTACAGTATATAGGTGTTTAGTAATGTAGTATTAAGATGTAAGGGAGAGGAAGCATTCAATAGTCTTATGATGAGCTCTCAGTCTTTTAGTAAGTTTGTACCTCTGGACTATAAATTTCACAAGCACTTCTTAGTTCTCCCCTGCTTCATTGGACAGGATGCTAGAGGAGGCTGGAGTTGGGTATTGCCCTTCCTAAAGGTCAGGTAGGCTCTGATAAAACCCCAGCAGGTTTAGCTCTCATTAAATAGTTTCTCCCGAAGGCAGACCTCAGTCAGAAGAACAGAATACTCTGGTGTATTTCAAAATACTGTTAATTACAGTTTAGGTTTCCCCATCCTGTCACTGGTTTGCATGGAGGTTTCTGCTCATGGATTTCTGTCCCAGTGAGTTGTGACTCCCTGTATCTACTTGTCTGTCTCGCCAACTTGGCAGACAGCAGTTTGTCCTATGACTACACTTCTCTTATGGATCTAAGAACAGTTGTTGATTTTTACTCTCTTCAGCTTTTTTATTTGTTAGGCTAGAATGGCAACTTACAAACCCAAAATTAATTTTGTCTAGCTCCTCAAGGAAAGAGAGTGTGCCTAATTTCTTTGCCTCAGCAGTGCCTAACACGTTAGAAGCTCTCACTAAAAATGTGTTTAGTGCCTGAGTGGTGAAAAAATAAATTAATGAAATAAAGACTTTAGCCTTCTAATGACATTGATTTATTGGACATAGAGATCTATAGTAGGTGCATTTCATCTCTTCTTACCATACCGTCCCCTTCATCTCAGACACCTGTTTCCTCATCAACTGACACAATCTTTTCCCAGACTTGCTTCAGACATTTTACTTTATTTACCGGAAGTTTAAGAACACTTCTTCTGTTACTCAAAACAATCTTAATTAATATTTTATTATGCTTTTTACATGTGTTAACATTGAATGTTTTTTCTTTGGGTCAGAGGTGGTTGTAATATATGAGCCTTTCATGTAAAAATAAACTTTCAAGGAATTTCTCAAATGCAGTTCCACATGAAAAGGTCTATAGAAAGGAATAAAGATGAGGTTATGGCCTTCTGTTCCATCATTTTATGGCCTATAATAAAATAATGCCATATAATTTTCATAGGTGTGAGGTTATTTATTCTGTCTTTTCTCATAGAAACTTCTTTCAAGGATACTACTCTGTTCCTAGTTTTTCTAAATCTGAATCAACTATAATTTTGAGTATCTGACACGAGTTTATAGTTAAGTTGTTATTTTATAGAAACTTTTTATCTATTTGCCCCATTCCTTATTTTTTAATCGCTATAATTAACTCTTGAATACTTCAAAGTCTTTTTCCTTTTTTCGTCAAACAATGAGGTATAATCATGGCAACTAACAGTTGTGAAGGATTTTATGAGTATCTGAATCTAAGAAGCACCATTCTCCCATAGCTCAAATAATGCAGATTTAATGTTTTCTGGCTGCTTTGAACCCACAGGAATGCACATTTAAATCATATCCTGGGTTTGTTTACCAAGTTCCTATCAGCCTCTGAGGAGGTGCCCTGTTAATCTTGATCTCTTTCCGAATGGCCAGATGATGAATTCACCCAGACTTTCCTTTTCAGCTACATGTCTCTCAAGCCACCTAAGAGTCTTTCAACAAATAGCCTGAATATCTTAATCACTTTTTCTCCTCTGGTCACCTCGCCTGTCAGAACCCTGGCATTGTGCCTAGTGAAGGAAAAGACAGTAAATTTTCTTGAAAGCTCATCAGCAGTATTTCCATTGGATTTCTAGGTGCCACCACTGAGAGAGTTGCAAAGTCTCCCATTACAGAAGGTAAACAACCTAGGTGTTTTCAGCATTCCCGACTCCCTTGATCGGAAAACCATTACTCACCCCTTTTTCCAGATTGTTTCCCATTGCTCCACATCCCCCACTCCCCATTTCCTTTGATTCATTTCTCTTCTTCTCTCCCTTTGGCCCCTGGATTTAGTCTTCCATCATGTCTGGCTGGCAACTTTCTTAACTAGACCTTCCGGGATTCTGCTTCTTTATTTACAGAGCTCAACTTCCCCGCTGGCCCCAACGACCTCTAATGTTTGCTTCTCTCCGGCCTCATGATGTCAGGTTTAAGGCTCAATTTTCATGGTTCCATCTTTTTCTTACGATACAATACAGTTCTAACTATATTCAAACAGCAACATAAAACAAATCATTTTTTTTTTCTGAAGGCAAAGAACCATTTGACTTTCCAATCACATCAACTGCAGCAAACTCCTTCTATTCCCTACCCTTCAGCATCTATTCTATACCTTCCACAGACTTCTGTATTTTCTCCATTTGCTTAGGTGGTAACTCAGTTGTCTCCCAACCCTGAAGCTCATGAGAAGATGGCAGTGGGAGATGAAAAAGATCACACAGGAAAATCAGGCAGCAGATGGCATGGGCACTTTTCCAAACCTCTGTGAACATCTACAGTTTAAATTCCAGAATTAACTGCCTACACATTTGGCCTTGGGCCACCCCGTATGCTGGGATTGCAGATTCCAGTCAGACCAAGCAAAAGCTGAGGTGAGAGTAGAAGATCCTTCTCAGATGAAGTGAAAGGGTGATGCCACCCTTTTGTTCCCTTTGGAGGGAAGAAAGGAGAAAACTTGGAAAAATTAAAAACTGAGAAAAAAGATACATGTGGCTCAATTTTATGTAAAAGTAACATAATGGTATCAGTTACTTTGAAGATCATTTCTAGCAGTGACTACAATTTTACAAACAGTGTACATGTTCAGATAAACGACTCAGTAAAGGGAGTGACAGAGAGAAAGGCAAAATACACTCATATCAATTAATGTAATTTTGTGGGTATTCCTCCTCGCTTGACAATTTCATGGCCTTGAATAGCTTGGTTTGGCTGTATTTCTTTTTGAAAAACAACAACTTTTGGAAAATGTTTCTGCTTTCTTTAAAGGAGACACTTTACAGAGAAGAGAACTTACAGAGAAGTTACCCAACTAATTTATCATAAATATCTTCAAACCAGATCATTTAGCTCTTTTTGGGAATATTAAATTTTGAAGAAATTATATATCCATTATCAAATTGACAAGAAATGCAGATTGAAAATAATCCAACCATGTTTTAGATACTCCCTGACAAATACATCTTTTTCTTTCCCAACTCATGAAGGCTTAAGTCTAAAGTACAATCCCATTTTCATTTTTTTTTTAATTTTTTTTTCAACGTTTATTTATTTTTGGGACAGAGAGAGACAGAGCATGAACCGGGGAGGGGCAGAGAGAGAGGGAGACACAGAATCGGAAACAGGCTCCAGGCTCTGAGCCATCAGCCCAGAGCCTGACGCGGGGCTCGAACTCACGAACCGCAAGATCATGACCTGGCTGAAGTCGGACGCTTAACCGACTGCGCCACCCAGGCGCCCCCCCCATTTTCATTTTTAAGAGCATAATAAAAAGAGAAATCATGCAGCTTTGGATGAAGAATACCCTGTTCAAAGAACTTTCTCACCAAAGTAAAAATAAAATGGCATGCCTCATTGTTATTAGGAACGTTTTCTTCTTCAATGGAAAACTACTCATCTGTTACTATTAATTAATAGCCTTTAACTGATTCAGATAATCAATGTTGTTAAAATTAGTATCAGATGTATTCTACTCAAACTATTTAATTGCATTTTTCCCCAATACAGTGCCTAGATCCCTAGACATAGAGTGAAGGTTTGGGTTCATGTCCTTAATTGGCCATTTAATAACTGTGTACTCATGGGAATGTTTTGCTTTTCATCATTTGTAAAATAGGAGTCATAACAGCCTTAAGGAGGCTAGTGAGGAGTAAATTTGAGAATGAATGTGAAAAATGGTTTAAAACAGCAATGAAAGATTTCTTTATTCATCCAACAAACATAGTTATTGAGTTCAGGTACTGAGACTACAAAGGTAGAAATTGAAATCCATCTCTATGGCACTTTGACACCCAGAAGAGGCCACATCCAAACAGTTAAACAGGACGATAATTGCTTTAATTAAAGTGTTGGGGTGCCTGGGTGGCTCAGTCGGTTAAGCGTCCGACTTCACCTCAGATCGTGATCTCACAGTTCGTGGGTCCGAACCCCACGTTGGGCTCTGTGCTGACAGCTCAGAGCCTGGAGCCTGTTTCCGATTCTGTGTCTCCCTCTCTCTCTTCCCCTCACCTGTTCACACTCTCTGTCTCAAAAATAAATAAACATTAAAAAAATTTTTTAAGTGTATACAAAGTACAGGAAGGTCAGAGGAAGAAACTCAAACCTGCCTGAGTAAGTGGAGAAGAGTTTCACAGAGGAGACAAGTACTTGGCTAACTTGAAGGATGAATAAAATTGTGTCAAGTGGACAGTGAGAATTGATCAGGGAGAAGAAAGAGAATGTGTGCAGACACAAAAGCATGAGAGAACATGGCACAGTTATAATCCAGAGCTCCGGGAAAAGAGCTAAGCCAGAAGGATAGATAGAGCAATTCGCATTATATAGGAAACATTTGAATTCAGGATAGGGTGAGAGGAGATGAGAACTAAGGGTGGTTTCAGAGGGATTAAAGGTGAAAAACTCATGAAGGAGAATGAGAAGTAGCCACCCAGAAGTAGATGGAAAACCAGAGGAAAGTAATGTTTTAGAAGTTAATGCAGGAAAGAATTTTAGGAAAAAGGAGTGGCAACAGTGTCAAATGCAGCTAAGAGATCAAGAAAGAAAAACACTGAAATATATCCACTGGACTAAAAACCCAGAGACCCTTAATAACCTTAAGTGAGGATCAAGAAGGAGATGTGGAAACATTATTGTAAAGTCTTGAGGTGCGAATAGGAAGTCAGGAAGTGAAAATAGTATTTGCTCCCCTGTGGCTGAGAAGAAAAGAGGATAACAGAGGAGAATAATCAAGGGCGTTCAGGGTGTTAGGGAATGGTGACTATCTCCAGCACCTGGGTCATGAAGAGAGGGAACTGTAACTAGGGAAGACAAAACTATTGTAGAGAACATTTCAATTCATATAGAAAAGACCGGAATATATTTTTATGTTTTACACATATATATCACATATATGTACATAATTAAGAAAATGATGAATTTCTATAACGTCTTGGGGGTTTTATCAATTAAATTGTGAATATACTTATCACACAATATGGCTGAAAAATAAATTCTAGAAACATCAGTAAATTTTTGTAAGTTAAAACTGGAACAGATAGCTATACATCCTTTCATTTAAGAAATACATTGAGTATCTACTGTGTGCCAGTCACCGCACTAGGTCCTGGTGATACAGTGTGGGCAAGGTAACCAGGTTCCCTGCCATGCTCAAACTTAGAGTGTAATGGGAGAGAAAGACACCAAAAAAAAAAAAAAAACAATTATTGAAACAAAATTTATTCAGTTCTTTCCTAGATATGTAACCTCATATTTCCATCTTTCAACTTTTGAATATCCAACCATCCATAAAGCTTTTAAATTTTATTCCAACAGCCATGTATTAGGCATCAAATGTTGTCAGGCAATTGGCTAGTCATAAGAAGAGACAAGAATTTGGAAGACATACATCCTGCCATCACGCAGCTTATAACTAATTGTGAAAACTGAATCTTTCAAGAGTAAAATATAATAAGGGATCTCATATAAGTTTAAATGAGTGATAAAAGACTTTTTGCATGACTACTATGGGCTTGCTATGATACACACAAGATACACATTTTTAATTGTTCTTTCAGTTAATTAGGATCACACGAAGTTACAACTATAAGAGATCCTAATGATCAGGTAATCTATAAATTTATTTTACAGATAAGGAAACTATGAGCCAGAGAAATGAGGGTTTTGCCTAAGATTCCACAAATCTAATTTTAAAAATCAAAATTCTAGGGCCTCCTGGGTGGCTCAGTTGGTTGTGTCTGACTTCCGCTCAGGTCATGATCTCAGGGTTGGTGAGTTTAAGCCCCACAAGGGGGCTCTGTGCTGACAGCGCAGAGCCTGCTTCAGATCCTTGTCTCCCTCTCTCTCTTCCCCTCCCCCACTCTCTCTCAAAAACAAATATTTAAAAATTTTGAAAGTCTAAACAAATACTTCCATTTGCATGTTATGCAGCCATTAAAAACTCATCTGTAGATTCATGTTTAATGAAACAGGAAGGTATTTATAATACAGGGTTACAAATCTATTACCAATTTTCTGCAACATGCCAGTTTAAACACGTTTTTTTCCTGTACTCTCAGTCCCTGAGGTAGCCAATTTTAAGGTTTTCAAAGTAGAAAGAGACAACATATACATATAAACAATGAGAATTCCTTTCTTTCTTTCCAATTCCTGTATGTTGCTTCTTTTACTCTTTTCAAATTTTATTGGCTAGTATGTACATTATAATAAAGCACTGATGGTATCCTTGTCTTCCTTCTGAGTTTAAATGCAATAGTTTTAATATGTCAATAATGAGTTTGATGGCTAAGGTAACTTTTTATAGCTGTTCTTTATTACACTAGACAGTTTTCCTTCTAATCGTTAAAGTTCCTTCTATGTAGTTGAAGTATTTTATTATGAATAGCTATTGAATTTATTAAATGATTATTCCTGGATGTAATGAGATATCTGAATCTTTTCATCTATTCATGCGCTAAATTACATCGGTAGATTTTCCAAAGTTGATCAAAGCTTATACTTTTTTAATCAGTTCAACTTGATTATAATATTCTTTTAAAATTTGTGGATTTATTATAAGAAGTATCAAATATCACTAAAAGAAAAGAACATCCTAATGTTATCATCATTTAGCTTCAACAATTATGAACATTTTGCTATGCTTGCTTAATTTATTCCTCTCTCAACCCCAATTTGTTTTTTTAGGGTGGATTATTTAAAAATAAATCTCGGACATAATGTCATTTTGCCCACAGATATTTCAGTGTGCATCACTAACTACTAAGGTATTATTATCCTATTATTGTACCCAACAGAATTCATGGGAATTATTTTATAATCTAATGGCTGTTTTATATTCATATTGTCAGGAGAGTCTCAAAAGTATCTTTTTACATTATCGTGTTCCCCTCCAAATTATTAAACAAGATCCATACATTTTATGAATTTTATATCATGATTATGTCTCTTAAGTCTTCTCTGTCCTATAACAGTTCCCCCCAGACACACACTCCCTTTGTTTCATGGCATAGATTTGTTGGAGAATTTGGGTCATTTGTCCTAGAATGTTCTATCCTACAATTTCTGAATTTGGCTCACTGTTTCTTTGTGGTGTTATTTCACTGACTTTTCTAGCCTCCACTTTTCCTGTTAACTGAAATTCAGATCTAGAAGCACTATTGAATTTAGGTTCAATATTTTAGGCAGGAATACTTCATAGGTGGTGCTGTGTCCTATCACATCACATTGTGAAGTACAAAATATCTGATTATCTCACACTTAGTGATGATATGATTGATCACTGGACTCAGGAGGGGTCAGCCCAATTCCTCCATTGTAAAGTTCCCATCATCATTTACCTAATGGTTTCAACACCCATTCATGATTATTTCCCACATGTATGATCTCATTTAGAGTTTCAAAATCATGATGATCTAATATGTCGTTCATTTTGCCTTTGTTAACTAAATTCTTTTTCATAGAACTTTCTGTCATCAACATTTAAGGTACAATAGAATATACTTCACACAGAAAATTCACGATAAATGTTCATTTCTTCCCTTTATTCATTTTCAAGCTATGAGTTTTTGTTTTAGCAACCATAATTGGTGGCCATTGAGGTATTTTTGTTTTTGTTTTGGTGGTTTTAGTGTTACTATGGTCTCCTGGATTTTATATTTTTGAGGTGTTTCAAACCAATATAGTTATTTTTTTTGTTCTCAAATCATTCCATATTATGCCAGTGGGAGCCCCTTCACATTTTATCCTCTGCCCTTTGACATGATTCCATTAATCTTTAAAAGTCTTTTTATTTTCTGACACAACAAGATTTCCCAGGCTAAGCTTATTTATTTACTTCATAAGGCATGAAATTACCTATTTCTCCAAGAAGCTTGGTTTCTCTTATTAGGTAATATTTGTTAATATTTTAATGTGATTTTTGCATCTATATTCAAGAATGAAATTGGTATTTTACATACACACACACACACACACACAGTGCCTTCTCTGTGATTTTGTTGTGATGTAGAAGTCTTAGAGAAAATTAAGAAGTGATTTTTTTTTTCTATACTGTGAAGGAATTTCAATGATAGTGGAATTATCCATTGTTTAAGTGTTTAGTAGATTTACCTTGTGAACCTTCTGAGGATGGTGATTTCTTCATGAAAACATGTTTATTTACTAATTCTATTTCTTTAATAATTATTTTACCACCACCTCAACTGTGATTTAAACAAAAAAAGTTATTTTTAATATATTACATACCATTTTTAGATGTTTTCTGTTGGGAGAGTTATCTCAGCACATCTGGTACAATATATCAACTCATGATTTTTTTTTAAGTGAGGTAGAGATGGAAGAAAAAGTTTCAATTACCCCAGAGCCTAACTCTTCATTCCCTTTTATTGTTGAATTGTTGTGGCTTCAAAGTATTGGTTGTAAAGTCTCTTTCCTCACACAACTTCCCGTCCCATTTTTCTTGGTTTCCATCATGGCAGAATTATTCAAGACATGTTTATGGGATTTCCAACAGAGCTTTAAAATAGAAGATTGGCCACAGTATGATATCCTGACTAAATTTTTTTTATTTCTTTTTACTGATTTTTTAAATGGCACAATTCTATCTAAACTTACTAACTCTTTTATAAAATTATAGAATCTGAATTGTTGGCACATTACAGCACGTAGCAAAAAAAGCAAAAGGAGTTGCCAGTTGAGCAAGGAGCAGTGAGATGTTTGGTACAGTTGGTATTTTTAATTGGTTCTACAAAAGATATTTTCTCAGCAGTTGACTATTCAAATATGACTGCAATAAAGTCTCTGAAGCTCGTACCATAAAATTCTGTCACTTCATCAATTTTAAATTCTAATTCTTCAAAAGAGGTTTATGCCTCAAAGAAACTAAATCTGAGATGCCACATAAAATATCCTGATTAATGCATCTATCAACATCTGGCATATACAGAATGTTCTCCCTATTGATTGGTTCTAAAAAGTTACTGTCGTGGAAACATAAACTTTCAATAAAATGAAAATATCTTCATTATATTCAGATAATGGATTTTTTTCACAACATAAACAGCTTCTATTAATCATTTTTTAAAGAGGAATAGGACTTCCATTTCTACAAAGATAGGATAACAGAAGCCAAGTTACTCTTATGCTTGAAACAACCCCAAACAAACCAAACATATGAAACAGGAGTTTGCAAGACAGAGAAGGGCAGTGGCCTCTCAGTAATGGTAAACAAAGTAAGCTCTACATCTACTTCAACTTACCTCCTCGAGAGAGTTTCTAGGCTGTGTGCAGGCAATAGGAACGTGGGCAAAACCTGCCAAGTTCCCTGAGTTGAGAAGATGATGTCTGAACTGGGAAGACCAAGATTTAGTTCACAGGACAGAGTACCAAGTGAAGAAAACTCTGCATAGAGAAAGAACTCCAGAGACCTACAGAGAACCCCCTCTGAGTGTCCAGCAAAGTAATGATCAGTGCCTACATGTGAAAAAACT
This sequence comes from Felis catus, assembly GCF_018350175.1. NCBI lineage: Eukaryota > Metazoa > Chordata > Mammalia > Carnivora > Felidae > Felis > Felis catus. The sequence goes on from NC_058380.1 coordinate 43,252,914, forward strand.
ACTCACTGGAAGGAAAAGAATTCCCTGAAAGGATTAGAGAGAATACCTGGCACTCACACAGAGTGGGAAATTATGCCTATTCCCACAAGGCAGACTGGAAAAACCTCAGAATTTGCTGGCCTTGGGTAGAGTGCTAGAAGTCTTACCTCGGTAATAGGCAATTATTAGCCTTAGTCTAAGCACAGCTCTGGTTCTGAATAACAAATTTTAAAAGCAAGACTCATAAGGGTCAAACAGATTCCAAATAACTCAACCTAGAACAAAGTTCAGGAATGTTTACATAAATAGGGGCACCAGGTGACTCAGTAGGTTAAGCGTCTGATTTTTTATTTTAGTCAGGTCATGATCTCACAGTTCATGAAATGGAGCCCCACATAGGGCTCTGTGCTGATAGCAAGGAGCCTGCTTAGGATTTGCTCTCTCCCTCTTTCTCTCCCCTCCCCCAACTACATTATTTTTGTCTCTCTCTCTGTCTCTCAAAATAAGTAAATAAACTTAATTTAAAAAAAATTTTTTTAACGTTTATTTATTTTTGAGACAAAGAGAGAGCATGAACGGGGGAGGGTCAGAGAGAGGGAGACACAGAATCTGAGACAGGCTCCAGGCTCCAAGCTGTCAGCACAGAGCCCGACGTGGGGCTCAAACTCACGGACCGCGAGATCCTGACCTGAGCTGAAGTCGGCTGCTTAACCAACTGAGCCACCCAGGCGCCCCTAAATAAACTTAAAAAAAAAAGAATGCTTACATAAATATAAAAATTTCCAGTACTCAACAAGGTGAAAGTCACAATGTCTGGCATCCAACCAAAAACTGAGCAGCTGTAGAAAGAAGGAAATACAACCCATAAAAAAAAGGAGCAAAATCAATCAAAACCAACCCAGAATCAACAGATGTTAGCATTAGCAGACAAACATATTAAAAGTTTTTATAATTGTATTTCATGTGTTCAAAAAATGAAGTAGAGACATGGAAGATAAAAAGAACCAAGTCAGATGTCTAAAGATAAAAAAAATGTAATATCCAAGATAAAAGATCCCTTGGATGGGATTAGTAACAAATGAGATATTGCAGAAGAAAAAAATCAGTCAACTTAAAGGTACACTAATAGAAAGATCCAAAATGAAATACAGAGAGATATAGAATTTTAAAATTAAAAAGACAAAGCAGGAGTTGGTAAGAAATAACTTTAAGTGGCCTAACATACATGGAATTTAAATTCTTGATAACAAGATGGGGTGAAGAGGAAATGCAATTTGAAGAAATAATAACTAGAAATTATTCAAATTTGAGTAGAAAAAAACCATATATCCAAGAATCTCAACAAACTGTGAGCATAAATAACGTGCTACACCGAGTCACATAGTAATCAAATTATTTACCCTATGACCCAGCAATAACACTACTAGGAATTTATCCAAAGGACCCAGGAGTGCCAATTCATAGGGGCACATGTGTCCCAATGTTTACAGCAGCACTTTCAACAATAGCCAAATTATGGAAAGAGCCTAAATGTCCATCAACTGATGAATGGATAAAGAAGATGTGGTTTATATATACAATGGAATACTACTTGGCAATGAGAAAGAATGAAATCTGGCCATTTGCAGCAACGTGAATGGAACTGGAAGGTATTACGCTGAGTGAACTAAGTCAGAGAAGAACAGATATATGTTTTCACTCATACGTGGATCTTGAGAAACAGAAGACCATGGGAGAAGGGAAGGGGGAAGAATTAGTTACAAACAGAGAGGGAGGAAGGCAAACCATAAGTGACTCTTAAATACAGAGAACAAACTGAGGATTGATGGGGTGGGGGCATGGGGGAGAGGAGAAAACAGGTGATGGGCATTAGGGAGGGAACCTGTTGGGATGAGCGCTGGGTGTTGTATGTAAGTGATGAACCAGGGGAATCTCCCCCAAAAACCAAGAGCGCACTTTACACACTGTATGTTAGCCAGTTTGACAATAAATTATATTTTAAAAAATCGGAGTTAAACAGAAAATCCTAAGTGCAGCCATAAAATGATGTTTGGACAGAAAAACAAAGGTAAAAAACGTAGCAGATTTTCTCATCAGAAGCAATATATACAAGAAGACAATGGACAAATATATTTTAAGTACTGACAATGTGTCAATCATGATGTCCATACCCAGTAGAGTATTTTTCACAAATGTATGTGAAGAAAAGCTTTTTCAGATACGAAAGCTGAAATAATTCATTACGGGTAAACCCACACTACAGAATATGTTAAAAGAAATCAAGAAAAATAAAAACTATACCAGATGGAAATAGGAAACTGCACAAAGGAATTAAGAGTAGTAGAAATGGTAACTACATGAATAAATATGAAATACTTTATCTTATTTAAATACTACAGAGGATAATTGACTAAACAAAAACATTGTAATGTGAGGGTTGTAACAGGAAAATATAAAATATATGTCAACGATAGCACAAAATTCAGGAAAAGAGAAATGAGAGTATATTATAGTAAGGTTCCTATACTATTTGGGTACTAGTATGATACCACTTAACTATGAAAAGTTAAAGATGTATATTATAAACCCTAAAACAACCACTAAAATAAACAAAGAATTATATTAGCCAACAAAGAAGATGAGAAAGAATTATGAAAAATAATCAGAAAGGAGACAAAAAAATAAAAAAGAAGAACAAATGAGGTAAACATCAAATTAATAACAAGAGTATAGAAATAAAGCTAACCATAATCATATTAGAGACTTAAACATACCACTTAAAAGTAGAGATTGTCAAATTGGATGAAAAAGCATGACCCACCCATATGCTGTTTACAAGAGGTACAATTTAAATAGAAAGAAACAAATATGCGTAAGGTAGAGGAATAGAAAAAGATACACTATGTTAACACTAAGCAAAAGGAAGCTAGAGTGGATATATTAATATCAGATAAAATAGATTTCATAGTAAGAAATACTACCAGGAATAAATAATGTCATTTCTTAATGATAAAGATGTAAATTTATTAGGAGAACATAACAATCCTATAGTGCACCTAGTTAAAAAAGATCTCCAAAATGCATGAAGCAAAAGCTAGATAAAACTATAGGAAAAAATAGGCAAATCTAAAATTATGGTCAGAAATTTAAGTATCCCTTACCTCAATAATTGATAGAACCAGGAGAACAGAAAATCAGCAAGACATAGAAGACGTGAAAAATATAATCAACTAATTTGACCTAACTGACATTTCTAGAATATTCCATCAGAATACACATTCTTTTCAGGAGTAAGTGGAATAATTACCAACATAGACCATATTCGGGGCCACAGAACAATTCTCAATAAATGTAAAGAAGATTCAAGTCACACAAAGTATGTTTCTGAATTAGCATGTGATTAAAATAGAAACAAATAACAAAAGGATATTCGTAGCATCCTCAAAATGTTTGAAAATGAAATATCCATTGCTAAGTAAGCCATGGGTCAAAGAGGAAATCAAGGGAAATTACAGAGTATTTTGAACCGAGGGAAAGCAAAAACATAACATAATAAAATTTGTTGGATGATGCTAGACATTAATTGGGAAGAGAAATTGATAGCACAGCATTCATATGTTACAAAACGAGAAAGGTCTTAAATCAATGACCTCAGCTTTCACTTTAAGCTAGGAAAGTAAGACTAAATGAGACCTAAAACAAGCAGAGGACAGGAAATAAGATCAGAGCAGAAATTAATTTAAAGATAAAAACAATAGAGACAAATCAATAAAAATGAAAGGTGGTTCTTTAAAAGATAATGAAATGGATAAACATTGGACAATATTAACAAAAATAAAGAGAGAAGGGTTAAATTACCATATCATAATATTAAAGGGGATATTACTACATACTGCACAAAAATTAGAAGGATAAAGGAATACTAAAAACAACTTTGCTCCTCTAAATTCAACAACAATGGACAATTCCTAGAAAACCCCAAACAAAACTCAGCCAACATGAAATAGATAACCTGAATAATCCTAAAACTATTAAAGAAATGGAATTTGTAGTTAAAATACTGTCAAAAAGGAATTTCCAGGCCCAGATGGTTTACCTGGAATTTTCTACCAAGCATTTGAAGAAGAAGGAAAACAACAACAACAACAACAACAACAACAACAACAAGAAAATCACACCAATTCAATTTTATACACTCCCTTCCAGTAGATAGAAAAGAAGAGAAAACTTTCTGATTCATTTCATGAAGCCAGAATGAACCTGCTACCATAACCAGATAAAGATAGTAAGATAGAAAGAACCCTAGAGAACACAAAATCTTCATCAATCACCAAATCAAACTCAACAATATAGAAAAAGAATAACACAACACAACCAACTACAGCTTATCCTAGAAATGCAAGGTTGTTTCAGTATTTTTTTTAAATTGGCTTTAAGAAAGAATACCTTAATAGTTCAAAGAAGAAAGAATATAAATTGATGCAGAAAAAAACACTTAACAAAATTCAACATCAATCTCTCAGCAAACCTGATAAAGGACATCAACAACAACAAAACCTACAGGAAATACCATACTTAATGTGAAAGGCTGAATGTTTTCTCTCCAACATTGGGAAAAAGATAAGAGCATCCATTCTCACCACTCTTATTCAGTATTATACTGGCAGTCCTAGCCAGTGTGATAAAGAAAGAAAAATAAATTTTAAAAAGCATGTATGATAGAAAGGAAGTAACAATACTATCTCTATTTGCAGAATACATAATTTTAATCATCTGTGTAGAAAATGCCAAAGAACTTACCAAAAAACTTCCAAAAGTTTGAGTTTAGCAAGATCACAGGTTACAAGAAAAGCACACAAAATTCAATAGTAATTCTGTATACTAGCCATGTAAATTAGAAATTGAAATGAAAAACCAGTAATATTTTAATAGAGATAAGATGGGAGAAAATGAAATAAGGCTAAATCTAACAAAAATGTACAGCACCGTTTTGCCAAAAACTAAAAAATTGTTGATGAAAGAGATCAAGACCTAAATAGGTAGAGAGACAGAGCTTGTTCACAGAAGGGAATACTTAACATTAGTAAAGATGTTAATTCTCCCCAAATTGATCTATAGGTTTTATGCAATTTCAGTCCTAATCCAAGGAACATTTCTTTTGTTTTCTAATGTTTATTTATTTTTGACAGAGAGTGTGGGCACTAGGGAGGGGCAAAGAGAGGAGGAGACAGAGGATTCAAGATGGTCTGTGCACTGAGAGCGGAGAGCCTGAAGTGGGGCTTGAACTCATGAACTGTGATATCATGAACCGAAGTTGGACACTTAACCCACTCAACAGACTGAGCCACACAGGCACCCCAAGATTTCTTGAGTATAGGGACAAGATGACTCTAAAATGTGCATGGAAAGGTAAAGGAATTAGAACAGCTAAGACAACTTGAAAAGAAGAATTACATTACCTGGTTTTAATACTTACTATAAAGCTGCAGTAATCAAGACAGTATGGTATTGGCAAAGAGAAGGACACATACATCAATGGAACAGAATGCAAAGTCCAAAATTATACCTAAACAAATAGGGCCAATTGATTTTTGACAAAATTGCAAAGCAATTCATTGAAGAAAGAATAATCTTCTTGACATATTCTGTTGAAAAAAATTGGACACATATTAAAAAACAACCCTTAACCTAAACCTTATGCCCTACATAAAAACTAACTCAAAAATGGATCATATATCTCAGTGTAAAGTGTAAACTATAAAACTTTCAGAAGAAAACAGGAGAAAATTCTTGTGACCTACAATTAGGCAAAGAGTTCTTAGGATACCAAAAGCGTAATCTATTAAAAATAAAGAATAATAATCTTTATCAAAGATTAAAATGTGTTGCTTTTATAGTCTCAATAGGACTGCTGAGTGTTTACTCAAGAAATAAAAACTTATGTTTGCACAAAAACCTATACAAGAATACTTACAACAGCTCTGTTCATGATTACCCCAAATTGCCTAAGATACCTTCAACAGAGGAATGGGTAAACAGACCAGTACATCTGTACCATGGAATATTAATCAGAAGTAAAAAGAAACAAACTGTTGGTTCATGTAACAACTCTGATGGATATCAAAGGCATTATGCTGAGTTAAGGAAGTCGATTTCAAAAAGTTACAACTGTAAGATCCCGTTTACTTGACATTCTTAAAAAACAAGGAGGGTAAGCAGAGGTTGACGAAAAGTTCCAGATCAGGAACTGGAACTTTAATAGCAGAGGTGAAAGCTGAAACCTTACAGAAAGATGAGAACCTAGAGAAGGAAATGCGCAGAAAGAGGTCACTCATTGAATTCCTTCCCTGGCCCCCTCTCCTCATCCTCAGCCACCTTTCCATTGGGCTGGGTGGGAAACATCGCTATCGCTATTTTATTTATTTTATTTAGCTATGTTTAGTATTATGAGTACAGGTTGCCCTTTTATAACACAGAAAGTGCAAGAAATGTGTAGTCCTGGGTTTGAATCTTGGCACTATTACTTAGTATCTGTGTGATATTGGACAACTTAATCTTTCAGAGCTGCTCTTCTCACCTTTAAGAGTAGAATAATGATAACTTATAAGAATTTCACAGTAGTATAAATGAAGTGTGTAATAAGATGGGTGTTTTATAAATGGTAGCTATTAAAAGTATTGCACAGTTGCTTAAATGCAGCACTCTATCAACGGGGTATCACTTTATTATGGAAGTAGACCATTATAAATGGTCAAGGATTTCAGAATGTAATATTTGCAAGATGTTTCTTTCATCAGAATTTATTGCATAATACTAGCAGAGTCATTTTAGTATTAATTACCTGAATAGTGAAACTGGTGATAGCTTTGTGATTACAGAACTAAGTAGAATAATGGTAGCCATTTAAATGTTATACTGCCTATATCTGTTAAACAGTGTCATAAAATTGACACCTTACAACTGCATCCGGCTCATCTCCATTTCATTCCTCCCTGGTTTCCTATAAACTCTCCCTGGTGGTTTTCTTTAGGTAAAAGTGCAGTATATTCTGGCTATTGAATGAAATCTTATACACACACAAGGAACCTTAACCATTGGGAAGTATATTAGAGATACTTTCCATTTTCTGACCTTTGGTGAGGTGTCTAAAAATTTAAGTCACATCAAAACAGTCTCTGTCTCTCTGATCAATTATCCATCATCTCCCAAGAGTTTTACATGCACATCACTGAATCCCCTTCTTCTAAATCAGAAACTATGTATTGACTTCTTTGTGAATAATGCTAAGCCATGTCTCTATGGCCTTCAGACCCATCCTTTCTGTGGTTTCTTTATCATCCCTCTTTTTAATTAGAGAAGCCATGCTCTTGCCTCTGCTTTCCTGAACCTCAGTTTTCGTCCGGGTATATGCTATGTTCCAGGTACTACAGCAACTTTTACCTCACGTGCATTGTGCCCCCTTATTCCTCTGTGCCATTTCCCATCCTGCTATACTACAAAGAATATCTTTCCTTGTCTATGTGAAAGACAACTGAGGCATCCCCTAGGAAAACTTGCTGGGTGTTCACCAAAGGATTCACTCATTCTTCCTCTCTGTTCTATGGTGTTTGGTACAGCCTCTATCATCACCCTTATATTGTTGGGTAACTGATTGCTTTCTTGTCTATCTTCCCTTATCTATTCCCTTGTGGATAAAGACTTTATCTTGCTTCTTTTTTGTATTCCTAACACGTATGCCAGCGTCTTGCATGGAACAAATAATATTTAAAGGCTAGAAAGTGACAAAATGAAATTCCTTGCCCTCTAAACTTTTTTCTCAAGGTTCACAAGAGCACTGAGTTATTAAAGAGTGTTAATTGTAGGACCTTCTGGATGATCCCACTTGTGCCTTCCAGACTTTGGTGTATCCTATGTCTAAGACCTTTGTATAGGATATAAAAACTCCTTCATATTGTGGTGGCCAATTTCTTGAATTTCTTTCCCCTTCCTGGAAATCTCTTTAATTAAATTTTCCAAGTTCTTTTGCTAGTGACCTAAAGGCCCCAAGGGATTACGTGTGTAGGAACTAACCTGGCATTGAGCCTAAAAATGGTTTATTGCTTCAGGGAGAGAAATTACTTTCTGGACAATTTAAACTGGATTTTCTTTCTGTGTATGTTTTAGATAATAATGGAAAAAATCATAAATTAACCAGAACCTAGGAAAGAAGGCTTTACACTTGTTGTATGGCATAGGTCACCTGTGTAGGAAACGTGCATTTTAAGATATGCCAACAAAGACTTGATTACCCTGTAGTTTCTGGTCCAACTGATACCCCCTTAGAACCTCACTCCCGTCCCTGTTAATAATTAAACATGTAAAAACATATGCACTCACTATCTCTCTTTCTTTCACATATCTCGAGGGAAAAGTAGCTTACATGAATGCATTATTTATTCATTCAACAAGTATTAAGTAAGGCTTGTTAGACGTAAGCACTGTACTAGGCAGTTAGACGGATTCACTTCCTTGAGGACAAGAGTCACAATTGGCAAAATAAGCAATATTTCTAAAACAAGATTTTTAAAAAAAGTGCCATGCCTATGAGAAGTACAGAGATGTGCTTTTGGAGGTCAGAGGAAGGGAAAGGCACATTTGTCGGAGTTGCATGATAGAATATTGAGTGTTGAAACCAAATCTTCTTGCAAAATGAGTAAGAAATCCATGGCTTACTTGCAATGTAGGGACAGAATAGGATGGTTTCCATGGCCTTTTAAAAGAATTTGAAGATTTAAAATGTACACATATCTTCAGTCCCAAGCTTCATATCTTCAGTTTTCCAGTATAAGGTTAAGATAAAGTTATCCTTTAATAACATTTATTCTCCAAGTCTTTATCCCACAGACTAATGAGTACAGTTGTGGTATGTTGATAATGCTTTTGAGTAAAGGGCAAAAATGTAGCTCAACATGAGACCATTTGAACTACTTATTCAAAGATATGCTAAATTTAACCTCAAAGAAATTATTACTTCATTGGTATCTCTGAATGTTTTCTAAAATAAGATCAATTTCCTTCAGTCCAGGATGTTTTAGATATGGCCTGGCTTAATGGTGAAGGAGTGAACAAGAGCTGAGCTGTTAATGACCTTCCATTTCAAGACTCTCTGATGACCCTCTCAGCCAATCAAAGCACAAGCAAGTGAGGCTGGAAAACAATCACCCTGTTGAACTCATGCTGTAAGAAAAGTCATGCAGTGCCCAGAGACAGGCAGTGAATACTCTTGGCTAAGCACTGTGCTAAGCTAAGGGACTGGAAAGATGAATCTTGTACAGTCCCTGTGAGAGCACACATAGCTTAGTGGGGCAGGAATGAGTGTACATTACCATAAATCAAGACATAACTTAAGCTCTTAAGAAAAGTGACCATTACTGTGGAGTAGGCAATTTTCTGAGAAAGCTTGTATAGAAACGATGGTGTTTGATATTGAATAATGAACCTTAAAGTTGGAAAAAGCAGAAGAATCAAAACACCAAACCTATATGAGGAGAGGAAAGCCCTACCCACATCGTCCTGCTTATTGCAAAGAACTAAGATGATTCGCTCATAGTCTAGAAAGAGATCATCTTTCTGGTGGTGGCTTTTTTGTTGATCTGTTTGAATATACCTATCTAGGCTCATGTATAGTCAGGGTGAGCCTTATTATCAAGCAGAATCTTGAGATTTTAAGAGGTGTTCTTAACCAACCCCTTCTGACCCATCATACTTGACACTGTCGTGGTATTTGAAACTCCATCATTCTTCATCATTCAAAGATTATACCTTGGTCTTCAGTTGACTTCTTTTCTAAATACCCCTCAGAAAGTATTTGGTTGACCACTATGGTTTGGATATTAGTTGGCAACTGGCTGAAAATAAGTCTAGATTATTAAAAAGAAGAATTGCAGCCTTTAAAAACACTGCTGAAAGTGCTAAGAGGAGTTATGGGAGCTGAAATTGGGAATTGATAATACCTGCTTTACAATTTGGCTATAGGGGTGCACATGTGTTTGATTTTCCTCCCTGCCTTCATCCCTCTCCTCACCTAAAAAAGGAATGGCAAAATAATTGGAATCATGGGAGTTCCCATCCTAGAGTGGAGCAACCTGGGAGGATGTGTATAAAATGCACACGTTCGATCTTATCATACTGCCGCTTCTTAACCAAATTTGCTACCCTGTTTAAGAGTTTTGCTCTGCCAATGTGCCTCCCAAAATTATACTCTTAGATAAGCAGCAGAAGTTTATGAATCCCCAACCATTGCTAAAATATCCAAGAGAACTTTCAAATCCTGAGATAGTTTGGCAAAAATTTAAAAATCAATCAATAAAAATAAATGCAAGCCAGCTTCTTACTTTACTATGGTCCTGACATTGGTTGAATATAGTGCTTAGTTTCACAGCAATATTTCTAATTGGGTTAAAAAAGAAAACTTTATAGACCCAAATCAAAAAGGAGTAAGGGAACGGGAGACCATCAATGAAAAATTTCCCAGAAAAATTTTTACCCACCTGAGATAGATGGAACTTCAGCATCGCATGTATAGTGCATATATTTTTCCCTTAATATATTCCATTTATCCCGCAACAGGCATAGCTACAGAATTCCTAATTAGGACTCTTTGTTGGAGGGACACTAACCCGTAAAGTCCTCAGAATCATCAATAGACCAGATGTGATGGCCTTATTCATAGCACTACTTGGTTAAGAACAAAAGCACAGGGATGAGAGGGCGAATCCTTGCCAAGGGGTCAGTCCACCAGCTCGTGACGTGTCCAGGAAGTCTCCATGACCCAAGGCAGTGAAGAGCTGGGGTAGAAGACAACTTGTCAGAATGCAACTTTTCATCTTGCACAGAAATTATTTCTCCTCCCTGACAGAATACTACATTTTCAATTTACCTTAAGTTAGATTGGCAAGTAATTTCCTAAGTATAAAAAAACACCATGTCAAAGGGGCATGCAAAACTCAGTATTTCTTTTGCATTCTGGAATTTAGGTTCCTGACTTCTTGGTGGCAACCATAATTGTGAATAATAATAGCTATTATTATTGCTTATTATGGTTAAGAGTCTTTCTAAGCATTTAAACACACTTTCTGCTTCTCAAATAATGAGAGGTTAGGTAACCTGCCAGGGGTCACAGACTTAATTAGTGCAGGTATACAGCTCTGAACCCAGCCATCCAAAAGTCAACCACAAGGTCAGTCTGTCTCCTCTGAGGAAACTGAGGCCCACAGACATTTCCACTTGCCTGAGGTCACTCGGCAAGCTGGTCTCATACTCCAGCCTGAATCCAGAGTCTACACACTTCCTAAATAATTTGAAATGAGTAGCTCCAACCTTTAAGCAAATAAAGAATAGGCAGCAGTTTATCCCTTTATTTTTTCCAAGAGGAGGTGTTTTTTAATGAATCATATTAATATTATAAAAGATTTTATTACTAGGCTTAGAGAACTGTAGTATCTTGAAAACATTTTTATCACTTGGTGTAGGTATCTCATATAAGGTCTTGCTCTGAAATTACATCTCTCTTAAAGGCTTTAGCTTTAAAGCAGAATGGCTATATTGATGCTTCTGTGATTATTGTTTCCCAATGGCCTTTTCTTCCACCTGCTAGTCTAAGGCATATTTGGAGCAAATTGGAGACACTTGGACTTAAACAAATCTAACAAAAACCCAGTGTACAGATTTCTTAATCAAGAATGGATTTGATAATTATCAGTTTGGGTTAGTAAGATTGAAATTGAGATTTGCAAGTCATTGAGTTGCCCAATTGCTAAATAGGGATATACTCAGATACGCTTTTGGTAGGTGCTTCCATGGATCATTCTAGGTTTAATTCCTGTATTTGGGTGAAGAAACAATTTCATAGGTAACAAAAACAGGTAACGCAGCTATTTCACAGGTATATGGTGTTAAAATATTAGAAGTGACATTTATATCCAAGCAAACAAGAAAAGTCACCATAAACTTTATGGTATTACTTTTAATTTAATTTATTAAAAATAGTAAGTAGTAGAAGGTAAATAAGAAAGTATACAGCAAATAGAGATATGATTTTTTAAAAACTCCAGCAGTGTGTGCCTGTTGGATCACAAAAACCTTCTTTTAATGCAATTTAACTTTAAACTAGAGTAACTAAGTAGCTTTGCCCAGGACGTTCTCATGGTCTCTTAACATCTCAGATGTTAGTGCTCAGGCAGGAGCCCAGGGGCAAGCACAAGAGGTAAGCTTCAGGGGTAAGCCCAAAGGCTTTCAGGTTACGTTTTCCAAAACCTTTCAATTAGCTAAAAAGTTTGCTGAAGCTTGCGGCTAAATGTTGGCTCTCCTTTCTAAAGCAGGGACGGGGCCTGCCATGCCTTCAAAATGAACTCACAGATTCTGAAACGCCTCTCAATTCCCATGACTGTGTTCAAGTGGAAGTGTTTTACGCTCAGGACAAAATGGAAGAGAGTAGGGTCCCCATCCTTTTTCTGTGCCTAGTCCAGGTCTTTGATGTCTCATGCTGCAGAGTTCTGCAAGTGCTGAAGTTGTCAGGCAGTTTGCCACCCTCCTTCCCTACCCACCCTGCCCCCCCCCAAATACGTTACTTCTTGAGGGTTACCTTTTGTTTTCAACATCTTATCGTCATCCAAGCATGGTAAAGCAATTTTAGATCATTATATAATTTTTGCACAAAATTCAACTGCCTTTTATGAAATCTGTTATTTACCTGGCATTGCACTTGGGACTAAAGAGAGCACAAAAGATATGTAATGTGGTTACTGAAGATTGCAGGGATCTCTCTCATTTTCAGGGGAAAAAAATATCATCCATGCATGACAATTGCAAGACATCATAAGTTGGAACACAACGAAACAGTAGCATCTAAATAGGAGAAGGTAAATTATGCCCTCTATAAAAATGAGGCAATATACATGATTTTTGACCATTTCAACTGTATTTTTCTTTAATGTGCATAAATAAAAAGCCTCAGTTCTTTTGAATGCCTTCTTTCTTACTCATTCTGATCTTTAGCGTGTAATCCATAAAAGGCCATTGCACCTTCATAAATCTTCTTTAATTCAAAGCATAACTCTCAGAGCTCAAAAACTGAGCAGATTAGCTGTTGTAGCTCCTCACTGAAATTGTCGGTGTATAAACATCTCCCTCGGGTCACAACTACAGTCGGTGTAAAAATAAATCAGAAGTCAGCCATAAGTTCCAATGATTTATCAATGAGTTTTTTAATGGTGTGTGTCTGAATTATAGCATTTTTGTGAACCCCACCACTGATTGCCATTTTCATTAGTTCATAACGTTTTTGGTATACATAAATATACATGCACACACATGTGTATTTGCATCTATAAATTTTGCATTTCATAATGGCATATTCTTTGCCACTAGATCAGCTGCACTATTTTTGGAAACATTACTCTCTCTACTTGGAAATCACAACCTCTTAGTCAATCTAAATATGACTTCATAACTTTTATAGCTTTCACCTATGCTTTTGCAAAACCTTATTGTGATTGCAAAATAGCTCTGTGTGGTTAAGAAAAAGAAAGTGACTGCTCATGACATACTCTAAAAAATGCTTTGTGTTTCTCTTCGGTGTTGGGATCATGATGTAGCTGAAGTGTTTTGTGTGCTAGTGTGTGAGCAGATAATCTAGGAGGCTACATAAGGGTGTGTTTCTAAATTAAACTGAAATCTTGACTCTATTTCTTCTCCAGTCACTAATTAAATTAAAGTTGAATCATCCAGAACAATGCTTTCAGAGGTCCCTCTGCCCTGGAAAAAAGATTAACATTAATTTAAAATGCAGAACATCATTAATTTTATTCATTAGGCACAAGCAATTTTCTTACCAATTCATCATTCTCCTTCGGGGTGGGGGACGTTCTCAAAGTTTTGTTTCTGTTTTTAAAATGTGAGGGTTTTCTTCTTCTTCTTTATTAGGTGAAATTTCATTTTAACTGTCTATTGATCTGATTGTAGTATAAGTTTTAAAGCAGGGCTTCTTAAAATTTTATATACATGGGAATCACCTGACTATGTCTCTGAAACGTGCAGACTGGTTCAGAAGGTCTGGAATGAAGCCTGAGAGTCTACATGCATAACAGTCATCAGGTGATGTGTCTCTGCTGCTAAATGACACTCTGAACAGCAAGATTTTAAAGTATCATAAGCATGTATTATTCCAAGAGTTCATCAATAGCATTATTCTTCTGTGAACCACACTGGCTTCCTAGGATATATTTGCCCAAGTTCCCCTTCTTATGCCTCGTTCAGCATTTTTTACTCCATATTGCTCACATAGAAGCTGCCAATTCAGAGGAATTCCTCAGTAAACCTTCTTGGGAGCTAGAACTAATCTGGTTCTAACCTTTCTCCAGGGGAGTGTTGTACAGACTTTGAAAATGTTGTAGCTGTGTGTAGAAAACTAAAATATGCTTTACACACATACATTTAAGTGAGTTTAATGTGATCCCTGCGATCTCACACCAAAAGGACCTATACTATTTCACTGACGACCCACCCCCCCCAAGCATCACAGAACTAAAAGCAGCGTTGTGACCTCCTTTCTACCAGGGATCCTGAGACAAGGCCAATACCAAGACAATGGCTGTCTTAGTCCCCAGAAGACCCCTTGCACCAGGTGCACACCCTCCAGCTGAAATGAAAATGTGCATCTCAAAGGGGAGATGTTTGCTGAATGGACTTGAATGAGAGGAGCAGGAAAGCGATGTGAATTGTACCACTAACCGATACTTATAAGGACTGTTGGTTGGGGCCGGAGATGGGCTCAAATAGTTAGTCCTATATGGTTTAGCCATAAATTATCTCTACAGACATAAACTAGCAGGCTGAATGAGTCACGCCACATTTGCCTGTTTTAGGTCCCCGCAGAGATGGTGGAGAAAGGGTGCCAAACTGTCAAGGTGGGTGCACTAATTATTGAATGCCAGACAGACTCTGTGAGCCAACTATGCCGAATAATTGTAACATGTACTCCAGCAGGTGTATTCATGTGCCACACCTGTGCCAACAGCCTCTGGTCACCTCCAGGATGGTATCAAAGAAATAGACTTCAATTAAGACAGACTTTGGGGTGTCTGGGTGGCTCAGTCGGTTAAGCATCCTACTCGATTTCAGCTCAGGTCACAATGTCACAGTTCATGAGATCGAGCTCCACATAGGGCTCTGTGCTGACAGCACGGAGCCTGCTTGGAATTCTCTCTCTCCCTCTCTCTGGCCCTCCCCCATTTGCACGCTCTCTCTTTCTCTCTCTCAATAAATAAACGTTTAAAAAAACAAAAGACAGACTTAGGAGATGAGTTTAAGTTCAGAAATGCCCTGGAGATGTTTTTATTCGTTGAGATGTTGAGTTTATAAGTCCAGAATACAAATGCAAAGGGTCACTGGTTAGCTGACTTATAAGTATCTGGCATGGTCAGAGGCAAATCCCATAAAATATCCCATTTGTGGAAGAAGCTAAACGTGAGTTGATGTGGCCCATTATTCACAAGTCTTTTTCATTCAAAAGAGTGTTCATTCAGAGACAATTATAAGCATCCTCTGAGATGTTTAAACCCCCAGATTCTCAAGATTTAGAACAAATTTCACTGGGTATAAGAATTTGTGTATGGGACACTATCCTAGAAACTCCCAAATCTTATTTGCTGGAACCAACATCAGAGGTCATTAGTCCAAACTCCCACTCAAAGCTGGAATCCTCTCTGTCGCATTCCTTGGCCATTGGTCATCCAGCCTGTGCCTGAACATTTCCAGGTATGGGAAACATCCCACTATTTGAGAAAATGCATCCCCTAACGATAACGCCAAGTGTGAAAACATTCTCCCAAATAGAGATCCCAAATTTGCCCTTCTTTTTCTTAATTGTTTTTTTAACGTTTATTCCTTTTCTGAGAGACAGAGAGAGACAGCGAGTGAGCGGGAAAGGGGCAGAGAGAGGGAGACACAGAATCTGAAGCAGGCTCCAGGCTCTGAGCTGTCAGCACAGAGCCCGAAGCAGGGCTTGAACTCACGAACTGCGAGATCATGACCTGAGCCAAAGTCGGATGCTTAACCGACTGAGCCACCTGGGCGCCCCAAATTTGCCCTTCTTAATTTCTACCCTTTGGTCCAATTTCTGCTCTATGGGACTATAAAGGACAGGTCTTCACCTTCTAAAACCTTGATGAAGAAAACCTCTCAGCTGCCCCAAAGGCTTCTCTGCTTCAATTTAATAGCCTCAGTTCCTCCATCTTTTCTTCTCATGACCAACCCTTACTCACCCAAGTGAGATAATTATGAACATCCTAAAACCATGATCCCCAGGACTGAACTGAATAGTAATAAAGTGATCAAATCCACTGCTGATGCTGCAGAAATATTGTTTTGATAAGCTGGAGTTTAATTTTTATTCATGTGGCATAAAATTTGCAAATTTCTTTCCACCAGCCACATGATCCTGCTTTTACTGAGTTTACAGAAAAAAAATTCCACACGCTTCCACATAAACAATGAATGGCAAAACTGGTCTTTTCTTCGTTTGATATTGGATAATAGATTTTTCCTTTTAATCTAAATTTAGAATGTAACATCGCTTTAAGGAGCCCACCTCATTAAATTTGGCCTGTTGTACCAGTTGATCAAATTTTTTTAACTACTCATTTTATCTGGGTGCTAACCACAAATTACATTAAAAATATCTTCCAGTGGTGCCTGGGTGGCTCAGTCGGTTAAGCGTCCGACTTCAGCTCAGGTCATGATCTCCCGGGTGATGAGTTCAAGCCCCGTGACTGCCTCTGTGCTGACAGCTCAGAGCCTGAAGCCTGCTTAGGATTCTGTGTCTTCCTCTCTCTCTGCACCTCCCCCGCTCATGCTGTGTCTCTCTCTGTCTCAAAAATAAATATAACCAGTAAAAAAAATTTTTTTTAATACCTTCCATGTTGGGGTGCCTGGGTGGCTCAGTTGGCTGAGCATCTGGCTTCAGCTCAGGTCATGATCTCATGGTGAGCTCGAGCCCTGCGTTGGGCTCTGTGCTGACAGCTCAGAGCCTGGAGCCTGCTTCGAATTCTGTGTCTCCCTCTCTCTCTGACCTTCCCCTGCTCATACTCTGTCTCTCTCTCACAAAAAATAAACATTAAAATTTTTTTTTAATATCTTTCATGTCTTTAGTCAAATCATGATTGAAAACCAAAGATGACTGAGTCTTTCACATCTCTCTTTACGCTGGCATTGATTTGCTAGTTTCACTAGACCTGGCAGAGAGCCCAGAACATAGCAACTGCTCAATAAATATTTGTTGAATTGAATATACAGGTTTTCAGCCATCAGTGTCTGCTTCAGCTAGAATCTCATGTGGCTCATATTGTTCTGTCTTGCCCATTACACATTAAAAAAGATTTGTCAAATAGTTTGCTAAACTCAAAACAGTCATTTATTAGAAATGAAGACTAGATTGAATAAGTAGGCCCAAATTCTAGTACTTGTTTGCTCTGGGCCTCAGATAACCTTTTTCTTGTCTTTGTTCCCACATAGGAATTATCTGCCCTGATACCCATACAATTATAAAGAAAAAATGTAATAAAACATGGGAAGATAGTGTACAGATTACTAAGTCCTAACTACACAAATGTTAGGGCTCATGATGATGTTATGTTATTCCTCTGATCTACTAGTCAGTCTGGTATTACTTAGGTAAAAAAGCAAGTATGATTAGTTTGCTATCACTTGTCCTTAATGAAAACATACGGGATACTAGTGATCAGCACTTTATTTTTCTACATGCCCACCAAGGACTTTCAGATGCAGTCATTCTGGATCTGGAGCTAGCTGTTATTTAATCCACAATCCTCATTCCAATTCTAAAGCTTTTCTTCTCAAGAGTCCTGCCTTGATTTCATTCCTTTTTAAATAAACAGGTGGTGAGGCTGACAATGAATGTGTGTATATAATTTCAGAAGCAGGGGCGTGTGGGTGGCTCCATTGGTTAAGTGTCCTACTCTTTATCTCAGCTCAGGTCTTGATCTCAGGGTCGTGGGTTCAAGCTCTGTGTTAGGCTCTGTGCTGTGCATGAAGCCTACTTAAAAAGAAAAAGAATAAAGAAGGAGGAGAAAGATAAGAAGAAGAATAAAGCACAAATCATGCAAAATGAGAGTAACTGAGTAGGCCCTTTATAGACCCTTACCATGCTGACTACAATTGGACAACAACACTAAAAAATTTCATTTGTATGAGTTCATCACTTAAATGTTGTGAACAATTTTCATGACCACAAACTGATTTTTCGTATCAACTCTATTAGAAGCCCATTATAATCAAGATGGTATCAATGTTTGTATTTCTTTCTCCTGAAAGGACAAATACCTTTATGAAATGAAACATAACAGAATTATTTGTTATTTTCTCTGCCCTGGACTGGAGAATTTTACACATGGACTATAACATAAATTATTAGAATTTCTCAGGGACTGCAATGAATTGATTTCATTTAATACTGCCATTAAAAATTTTTTTTTGAACTTCCCTGATGGTACTGAAATTAGGGAAGCCAAATCACTTTTAATATACTTGATTTGGATGTATGTAAAGATGGTAATATACCTCAGAAAAAACTGGGCGATCACTCATACAGGCCAAATTAAAGGTGCAATTTGAAAAGGAAGCCATGATTTTATAACCAGTTTTATATTAATCCCAGAGATCTGAACAGAAAACTCAGTTTATTCACACAAAGCTAATTAAGCATAAGTACTGGCTAGAATCTAAACTATACTTAACAATAGACTAGAAGAACTTTCAAATAGTTCCACAAGTTTCAACAGAGTAACTCATAAAACTCTAACAGACCTGGTCCATAATTTGTGTATGTCCTCACTTATAGAACATGGAATTTCCACTGGATTCAACACAGGATGTGTCCACATAATGCTTTGCTGCTTAGGGGAATGTTAATTGCAATTCTCATATCTTTCCACCAATCCAAAGAACTGTTAGAAACTATAAATTTTAATGTTTCACACAAGTTGGTTATGATGACAAGTTGTCTGGCAAGCAAATGCTGAACTTTTACGTAGCCTTCCAAACTCAGGAGGGATAGTTGGTAGATACTAGTTTCAGTGGCTTAGAAAAGAATAATCATAGGGAGGAGTACACATATATTTAGCCTTTCTTTTTTGTTCCATCAAGACAGCTATTAAGAGGTTTTCAAAAGCCTGTTGTTTAAAAGAGTTCAATGTCATTCAAGCTTTGGGCAAGGTCCTTTAAAATCATTTTCATGGAAAAACTAGGAGACCATGCTAAGTTGGTAAAGAAGACATGATACTATTCATAGAAGCTCAAGCACACATTCCTTCTGTCCAGCTTCCCGACAATAGAAATTTAAAGTCAATTTTGGCAAATTTTGGTGGACACTTAAACTATGTATCAGGAAATATTCTATAGTAAAGAATAAGAAGACAAGTTTCTTGGCCTCCATGGAGTTATGTTCTACTGGAAAAGTGACACGGGACAGATGAGAACAGAAAATTAGAAAAAGAAAAGAAAATATTCATCAGTGATAAAGGTATTGATGAAAATAAATAAAGGTGATACGATGAAGTGCCTATCAAGTCCCTACAGATTGGGGGAATAGTCAACAGATTCTGTGAGAGGTGTCTCATCTCCAACCCATTCTCCTCCCTGAAGATAGATTGAAGTGTTTTATCTATTTGCATGCTCTTGGGTTGGAGGCTGAGTCCATTACTAGGACTCGGAACTCTATGAAGACAGGAGCTGTACCTAGTTTTGCTCACCACTTCATCACCTGGTATAACTTCTGATATATGGTAGATACTAAATACATATTTAGAAGCATGAATACATTGAAAGAGTTTAGCAGAGACCTTGGATATTGTGACACAGTAGTTCCTGATACTGGTCAGCTCCATGATCATGCAATCTAATGATACTCTTTATGGTTACAAAAAAAAAAAAAAAGTGTCAATTGCTCGCCTAGCCAAGGTATTTTGAGTACCTATTGTATACAGAGACCTGTACTTGATGCTTTAGGAATTAAAAATCTAAAAATGCATGGCCTTTGTCCTTATGGAATTTATATCTTATTTAGTATTTTCATAAATGAGATAATCCTAAAGTAGACTGTAGCAAGGATTCATTTATTTATCCAACCAAATACATGTGCCAGGCACCTCTCCACAGTGAGTCCCTGACTTTATGAAGTTGTGGTCTAGTAGGGAAACCAGACTTAGTCAAATATCCACACAAAAACATAACTGCCAGTGTGGTATGTGTGATGAAGAAATTCACTGCTTTAAGAATATGTAATAGGGGTTGGGAGTGGGGGATCTGATCTGTTTGGTTAGCTAGGAGAATTGAAGCCCAAGGGAGGGCTCTGAGGGAGAGTTTTCCTAGGCAGAAGTGGAAGTAAACTTCAACCTGTGAGGAGGTCTGTGAGGCCAGGACACGAAGCAACGAGGAATGTCTTCAAAAATATTTGAACTTCTACTTTAAAGAATAGGTAGAGATTTTAAAATAAATAACCTTGGGTAAATCCAGAAGGAGAGGCCAAAGAAATGGCAATAAAAGGTATGAGATTAAAGAATTTAGGGAAACTTGGAAGGTTTTTAGTGGTCTGGACTGGTTGGAGGGTTGAAAGTCTGAAGGAGATAGTGAAACATAAGGGCAGCAAGAGGCTGAAGAAGACTGTGCAGGACCGCAAGTGCTAAGAGAGGGATTGACGTAGGTGACGGTATAGCCCCACTTGCCTCTTCCATCTCCTCCATGCCTGCCTGCAGCCAGTGTCCGGGAAGGACCTGGTCCGGATCACCCTACCCCAGCTCCCCAACTACTTCATTCCCTTACTGTTCTGCCCTTTACCTAGTGTCATCATCCTCTTTCTTGCCTTTAACTGTTTCACCTCAACTCAGGTCCTTTCTGCTCAGGAGACCCCGAACTTCTTGAACTTCTTGAACCACCTTGTCTCTCTCTTCATCTTCACAGACAAGCTTCTTCAAGCCGCAGTCTACACTGACTCCACTTCCCTGTTGTTGCTCCTTAAGGCTACAACCCACTGCTAACTGTCTTCTACACTATTACCCCCTTGAATTGTTCTTACCAAGACTAACCGTGGTTTATCTCTTGGTCGTTTAGCACTCACATTTCAGCTGCGATGTTATTTACATCTTTACTATTGACTCCTCCCTGCTCCCAGAATCTTCCTCCTCTGTTAGTTTGCAGAACTACATCTTTTTCCATTTTCTCAGCCATCCTCGTGGAGTCCTTTTCCTCTACACTCTCTACACAGTATCCTCTGGAAACAGACTGTAGGGTAGAGCTGCCTGCAGAAGGTTTGTTAGGGAGAATTCTCGGGAGGTACACCTAGAAGAAAGAGAAGAAGGTGGGAGTGAGCAGAGAAAGGTGAGGCTATAGCCAAGCCTAAAGGAGCTCCGGAGCTGGAATAACACTTCACCATTGTTCCACATTGAAACTGGGCCTTTGTATCTGGGCATCAGCCAGTCACTGGCTGTGGGCCACCATCTGGAGAGTTGTAATCGTGGGCAAGGCAATTCCCTGTGGCTGAGAGGGATTCCCAGTGAGGGATATTGGCTCTTATGGGCACCTCACACTCTTCACATCAAAACTGAGCTCACTACCTCCACTCCAATCTTCTTGAGAACCTACTTCTTAATTCCCCCATCTTTTTTAGTGCCGCACCCGTGCAGCTGGGTTCCTAGGGCCAGAAACATTCTCCTCCTCTTCATGTCACAATTCCAGATAGTTTCCATGTCCCATATATTTCACCTCATTAATACCTTTTGCATCGATCTACTTCTCTCCATTTCTGCTGCTGCTACTTTGGTCCAACCCTGATCTCCCCTCCGATTTCTCCCAGTGGGACTTCTTTTTCCAGTCAGGATAGCCTACAGTCTATTCCTCTGCTGTGTTCAAAGCTTAAATTTCTTTAACTGCCTTCTGACTGCTCCAGGGTCAAGTCTGACCGCCCTAGGATGTCACCAAATACTTGTCCTTAGCTAACTGGCTCTCCAGAGTCTGACTTATAGAGACAATTCTTGAGAGTTTAGGAAGGCAAGCCACAACACTAGTTCATGTTATATTTGGAAGTGATTTCTTCTCAGTCAGAAACAAAGTCCTGGGCCCAGAACAGTGATGAGCAAGGCATTTCATTAAATGCCAGTATTAATCCCAGGGGATCACATGACCTTTTGAGCTGCCCGGCCTTGGCAAGAAGACAGCCCCTGCCTGCTAGCTGGGCTAATCTGAGGCCAAATGTTGCCACTAAATCCTTATTGAGCATGACTTATGCACCCAGCTGTTAATACTGATACACTCTCAGTGCCAAGACCAGGCGCCATTCCCTGGGCATTTATGCGGCCCTGCTTGCTAATCCTGGCTACATGCTGGCATGGGAGGGAGAAGAGCAAGGTCACTCCCAAGACAGTGAGGGCACTGGGCACTCTTGCCACCATGTGTCTGGTGGCGGGATGCTGTGTCTTGTGTATTGTCCACATCAGGCCAGATAACGTCGAGCAGCACATAAAATCTCTTCATTGGCCTAATGTGACAGGAAAGCATTCATTGCACATTTCTGGTCTTAATCTTGGGTGGAGAAAGAAGGGGGGGCGGATAGAGTTAGAACGTGAATAGTAAGAGAAATAGAGGGAGAGAGAGACTATCACCCCAAGCTTGTTATTTTTGAAAAATAATTTCTGATGAAACCAGAGCTCCTGTCTGAAAAGTACATGCCAAGGTTTGCTTTAAGAGTAGCAAAGTCCCCTTTTGATCTTTTGCTAGGAGCCCAACACCCCCAGGGCAGCCACCCTCAGGGACAGCTGAACCCGGCCTCCCAGCACCTGGGGTGGTGAGGGATGTTTTTGCTTTGGTGTCAGCAGGACCTGAAGGCAATATTTTGGAACTGAGGCCGGCTTCCTCCTCCTCTCCCCCCAGCCCCATCCCCTCGCTCAGATTTCAAGCCTGTCCCCTCCGAGCTGCCCTCTTGCATTTGCTTTCTTCTTGAGCTCCTGAATGTTACCCTAGAGGGGGCTGCAGCACCGCAGGCTTCCTCCTCGCCGCCACCATTTGCTGTTGTTGGCTGCGAGTCCCTTGCCCGGCGCCAGCTCCTCGGCAGCCAGGGAGGACTCTGTGCTCTGCTTACCCAAACAGACACGCCAGCACAGGGAGAGAGGCTGTACACGAGGGCAACCTCCCCCGCCAGGCTTCTGCATTCTCAATCTGATATGTACATTTCACCAAGTGTGCAGTCCACAGCACCCAGGCAGTCACAGCTGCCATAGCTCCTTTCCAGAGCCCTTGTGCCCGCCTCCCCCATCTATTCACACTCCCCTGCTGCACTTGGTGAGGGTTGGCAGGTCTTTCTCTTCTTTCTGCTTTTCCCTTTTTAAATGGCTCCATATAGGTTTTCTGCAAAGTTCCTTTTGGAACTCCCTGGGCATTGCATTCTGATAGCATCTAAAGAAGCACAGTGTCTTCTTTACTAGGTCACGACCAACCACCCTGCCAGGGACTAACAAGTCCAACATCAGTAAATCCCATGTCCCTCTGGCAACACGGTCACCCTTGGTACCTTTGTCTTAATTTTCCTTTAAAGATATGTTCCAGCGAGGCAGTAAATAGTGCATAACTTCCTAATGCTGATTTTGCTCATTGTTATTCCTTGTGAAAGATATTCAGCTTTTAGAAATATATGGCAAATAGAAGTAAATGAGAAACACCATCACCATAGCTCACTTTTAAAAAAAATTGAATATTTACATTGTATTTGGTTTGCAGCTGTAGCTTCAGACTCTCAAGTACCTCCTGGCTCCCAGAGGCTTAATCAGTATTCACTGAATGAATGCCACGCAATATACTAAGCCCTCTACAATTACTATCCCATTTCAATTTCTTACAGTTCTGTCATTTGGTTGGTAATGCAATGGAGATGTAGAGAGGATAATTTGTGCACCCAAGGTCATATAATAAGGAAGTGGTTGACCTTCTGACCTCCATTGTAGTTTGAGCCCCAGCTCTTGATCATAACCAGTAGCTAGCTATTTGTAGTCAACTTTAAAGCTTGCCTCAAATTCTGAGATATCGTCACTGTAGCATTGACTAGCTAGCCTCTATAGATCATGCTTAGAATTCTCTTGCTTAGAACATTTTCAAGTGTCCTTTCTTCCATTTTATTTGCTATTATGTGTTTTTTCTTATATTGACAGTTCTACCGTAGCGTGATATGCATTTCTGAATACCTTACATCCTGGAAAACATGCATTAAAACTAACAGGATTTATAAGAAAAATAGATCAAGTCAGGCCACTCAACACCCATGGAACTTTGTGAGCAGAACACCCACGAGAACAATAGCAAACCTACAAAAACACTAGCACCATTTAAAAGGTGTGTTAGAGTCCAAAAAAATACTATTAAAATTATAGGACTTTACCTTTAAAATACACAGTAAAAGTAGCTTAACGAAAGGGGGGAAAGGAAGGTGTGCACCTGCTGGGTAATAGAGAAGAAGACCATATGCACCAAGGTGGGAGAACAAGTAAGGAGCACTTCCCAGCAGAACATGTGCCCCGATAGTGGAGAGGAAAAAGAGTGAAGAGCGTGAGGGCACAGTCCTTCACCACTGGCCCAGTGCAGACGTATTGTAAGAGGGTGGGGAAATCATATATCAGCCAGCCAACCTCCTTATGATTCTGACACCATTCTTCCACCAATCACATGTGCGCTGATAAACAGTACAGGAACATGCGTTAGGGCAGAACTGTTCCTCCCCAAAGAGAGTAAATAATTAGAGAAGCAAAGAACCTATCTTATTCTTCAGTATCCCCAGTGCTTAACACTTTCCGTATTTCCAGTGGCTGCACTTACCACCTTTTCAAATCATATTAGTTTGCTTTCTCTATCTCATCAAAGGACACACACATATACATGTATATACATATGTTACCATACATAATTTATATAACTTTTGCTGATTAATACTTGGGTCTTTCCTTCCGAAGGCATAAAAGAGTTAACATATACGTGTTTCATATACATCCTTTAGCTTCATATTTCAAGTATGGTATTAGTTAAAATAAATGTTTAAGTCATGATGGAATGTATCCCATATCAGCACTAAAGATTCCTTGGTGCTGGAAAAGAATATAGTTTGATTTTTAAATTATTTATTTATTTATTTATTTATTTATTTATTTATTTATTTATTTATTTTGAGAGAGAGAGAGCGCGTGCAAGCAGGGGAGGAACAGAGAGAGAGGGAGACACAGAATCCAAAGCAGGCTCCAGGCTCCGAGCTGTCAGCACAGATCCTGATGCAGGGCTTGAACCCATGAACCATGGGATCATGACCTTAGCTGAAGTCAGATGCTTAACTGACTGAGCCACCCAGGTGCCCCTTGATATAGTTTGATTTTTTAATCATTACCATCTATCCACCCATCAGTGTATTCAGCAAGTGCCTACTATGGGCCAGCACCACACTAAGAATTAGGATACAGTTATCAGTCCAACAGGCTTACTTCACACACAAAAAAACGTTCTCAGTTACATTTTTGGATAAATGAAAGTGACATTTTATATTCATAAACAATAGACTGTTTCAGATATATATCTCTTGATTTCAAAGCCAAATGTTTCATTCTTATTTTATATGTAGGCTTTCCTTAATATTGTCCCAAAAATTGTATTATTCATACCACTTGAAGAGATGATCATATTTTAAAATCTTTTCCAGTAATCACTATTGAGACATGAAAACAGGAGAAAATCAAAAGAATTTTGTTTTATTTTTATTTACCAGGAATTTTATTTACCAGGAATACCAGGAATTTCTTGACGTCAAAACCTATTTGAGGGGTGCCTGGGTGGCCCAGTTGGTTGAGCGTCCGACTTCGGCTCAGGTCATGAGCTCACGGTTTGTGAGTTGGAGCCACGTGTCGGGCTCTGTGCTGACAGCTCAGAGCCTGGAGCCTGTTTCAGATTCTGTGTCTCCCTCTCCCTCTGTCCCTGCCCCACTCATGCTCTGTTTCTGACTCTCTCTGTCAAAAATAAATATTTTTAAAAATTTAAAAAATTTAAAAATGTATAGCTTTATAAATATTTATTTATTTATAAGTATTTTAGTTTTATAATTCAACAAAGACCCAAATTAGCTACTCAACCATGATGGACAATAATTTATCATGATCAATTAGAAATTAATATGTTGAAATATTATTTAGTCCTAAAGGGGACAACACTAAAGTGTTGATTGTGCTACAGAATAGGTGAACCCTGAAAACATGCTAAGTGAAACAAACCAGGCATAAAAGGCAACATAGTATGTGATTCTATTTATGTTGCATGTCCACAACAGGCAAATCCATAGAGACAAAAAGTGGATTAAAGGTTGGAAGGAGGTGGGAGGTGGAAGGAATGGGGAGTTCACTTATCTGAGGCTTTTTTGGGGGGTGATGGAAATGTTCTGGAATTCAAGGTAGTGATGGTTGCAAAACTCTGTGAACATGGTCAAAACTACTGAATTGTACAGTGGATTTTATAGTATGTGTATTCTCCATTTAAGAAAAAAAGGGAAAGTGGTCACTCCCTCCATTTCTCTAATAGCTGAAACTCTGGAGAAATCCAGCCTAGTGAGAGATTTGTGTGAGCTGGCACTTATTAGTTCTTAGTCACAAGGCTGCTATACACGTCTTACTTCTAATCAGTTTTAAAATAAGACGGGATTTCACATGCAGTGTTTTCTTTCTTTCGGGGATGGAAAGGAAGATCTGGGAAATTCACCATGGACAGGAACGAGAAGGAAAAGAATTCACCACAGAAAATACAAACAAAGCTAAAGCCTCATGTGTAATGTCAGAAGATGAAGAATGGCATGATGCCTCTTCAAAGACCTGCTGGGTTTGTGAAAGGAATCCATTTTTTTCCCTATAATAGGAAATGCTAAGGAGACAAAAAACTTGAGATATGTGTGTCCCTGGAGGCTTAAAATGTAATGCTCTCAGCCTGGGAGGGATAACATTTTGAAATACAGTTTCTCCAAATGGTTGAGCGTAAAGTTTTGAGCTATGTTACCTGGAACAAAAGGCCCTCAGTTCAATTTTTAACAAAAGTTTTGGTGCTACACAAGTATACAAATCTGTAAAAGGAAAAAAAAAACACAATAATAAATTTTGATGCCAAAAGGCCCTGAATACAGTAGATGGCTACTTTGGAATGGCTGGACAATAATGGATAGTATGCTAATCTACACACCAATCATGAATAAAGTTTTAGCTATAGGAAAAAAGCTGCTGGCTTTTCATTAACACCTTTCACACAATAGGACTCAAAATATCTTCTGAAGACATAAGCTAGAATCTTATTCTAAAAGAACCATTGTATCCAAGAGCTTGGTTTGTTTTGCCGAGAACATTATACCTGTTAGGATGGTAATAAATGTGCATTTTTTTTAACGTTTATTTATTTTTGAGACAGAGAGAGACAGAGCATGAACAGGGGAGGGGCAGAGAGAGAGGGAGACACAGAATCTGAAACAGGCTCCAGGCTCTGAGCTGTCAGCACAGAGCCCGACGCGGGGCTCGAACTCACGGACCGTGAGATCATGACCTGAGCCGAAGTCGGACGCTTAACCGACCAAGCCACCCAGGTGCCCCATAAATGTGCATTTTAATCTGCACACTCCACACTTCCATATTCCTGTAGTAAGTTTTCCAAAGTTTGAGGACAACACGAGTGAGAGAAAATGAATATAACTTTCCATTCCTTGAAATTTTGCCAAGTGATTATTAAAGATTTAAGTGATATCTTCTATGGAGATTTTCAAAAGGAGTTATTAAAATTCCAAATTGGGAGACACTGTCTTTTCAAATGAGCCTAGACATTAGCAGCTCGGTGGAATGTGTGTTTTGTGCACTCTCGAAAGGAAGAACAATTCTCAATTTAGTTATCATTTTTTTTGATATATGTTAATTCTTTCAATTATGCTAGATATTTGTTTTTACAATCTCAGAGGAAGAGCCTAACTACAGGATTTCAAAACGGGTTTAATAATTTACCTCCAGCTGCTGTGATAAGGAGGAGAACCTGATACTTTATTTTTTTCCCTTTAAACTTTTTAATAATATGGAGCTCCTGACAGGTGGCTTTGCCATCACATATAAACTTGGTAGTACAAGACAGCGCCACCTAGTGGCGCGCCAGTCGTTTGGTTGGTGATGTCCGCCCGGGGAGCATAGGGCCAGGGAAAAGCAAATAGGAAATGAGTTTGTACTAGGCCTTCTGCTACCTGCCACAAGTCAGCACAATACCTGGTTTTACAGAACTGAACGGTGGTTCCAGTGCCCTGCATGCTAGCCCCTCCTTCGTCAGGGCTGGTGTTAATGCCTTGACATGCCTGCGCTTGCAATTTCTAACCTCACCATTCCCACTGCCATCTGCTTAAAATGAAGGCTTTGGGGGCCTGGATATACCTCTTTCCAAATGGCCAGCCATGCTTTGAAAATGTGGCCTTTGATGTATTTTATAGGGATAAGGAAACATATAGTAAAGTCTGCTCTGCTCTACACGCGAGGCCACATAACTGAGTCAATACCAAAGTTGTAATTTCATCTTTAGTTTCTTTGGAGCTTAAGATGACATCATAGGAAGTCATTGATGAGCTGACAACCTTTTATGATCTAGCTGAGCGTGCATTAATTTTGTCTTTCTCCTTCACTGTATAATGAATACCAGTGCTTCCAGAAATGTTAAACAATTATCTGCAAAAGAAAACTGACTCTTCTTAGAAGTAAATTGACAGGCAAAGCCAGCGAGGTAGTCTTTCCAGGGTTTTATCTTTGGTTCCATAATCAGCAACAGAGGTTATAGGTAGGTGGAAGTTGTAAGGTGGGCTGGAGGGATGGTATGTAAGCAAATGAAGGCTGGAGATTATAGGAGAGCAAATTACTTCATAAATCAGTTTGGAGTGAATCAAAGGTCTGGTTAATTTGAAGATCTTCAGGCTAGGTGTATACTGATTTTTCATTTCTTGATAAGGTATAGAAAGAGCTGCTGTATACTTGTGGTCCAATTCATAGATTCAGTGTGCATGGCTTACAGCTTCATATCATCAGAGGGGGAACTCCCATCTTAGAGGGGAAAGCTAGGGCTATCTCTGTGTATGGGTTTTTAAACATTGCCAGAATTTATTTGAATAGATTGTCTCTGTATGCCACGAGCAAAAATGGAACTAAAGTATAAAGCAGCAAACCTTCTATTCATTGGTCAAGTGTGGAGTAGAAATAAATAGCTGCAAAAGGGAGATCATTTTGTGTTCTGATGACAGAGATGTAGATTATTTTCAAATTTAAATAAGAACAATTGGGTAGCGTCTACTATAGATGTGATAGTGTTCTTGTGGAACAATACCTGGAAGCCATTTCCTATGTAGGTAAAAATGAACTAAAGAAAGCTTATGGGGTGGGGTGGGGGTGGGGGCAGTGCCTGGGTGGCTCAGTCGGTTAAGGGTCTGACTTCAACTCAGGTCATGATCTCGTGGTTTGTGAGTTTGAGCCCCATATCAGACTCTGCACAGGCAGTGTGGAGCCTGATTGGGATTCTCTCTCTGCTCCTGCCCCACTTGCTCTCTCTCTCTCTCCCCCAAAAATAAATAAATCAACTTTATTTAAAAAAAAAAAAGAAAGCTTATAGGGGTTTGCCATGGAATCAAGAAAATATGAGAATGGCTTCTTGGTTTTAGAGAATTTTTAGAATGTTCATTTTCTTATTTTATTGCAGTTAATGAGAGAAGAAAAATTATGGAGAACCGACTAAGAGTCAGACACTGTGTTGGATGCTTTGTAAATGCCATTCCTTTTTATCCTCCCACTGATTTTTTTGAGCTAACGGGTAATATTTTCCATTTGCAGATGAGGAAATTGGAGCTCAGAATGACTAATGAACTTGCCCAAATTCATGCAGCTACTAAATGGTGGAGATGGGATTTGAACTCAGGTCTTTCAGATTCCAAAATCCATGCTCCTCCAACATTGACTTAAATGCAAACAAAAGGAAAAAATTCATATTATGTGTATGTAAAATTCTACGTCTTCACTATTTTGAATTTTAGCCTTAAAATACAGAAAAACAAGCTTTAAGGATTAGGTTTCAAGAAGATTCCCAGTATTTCACCTGTGCATTCCTTTTCTCCGTTGAAAGAATATTCACTTCTTGAGGACAAGGTTGTATCTTGTTTTACCTTAAATATCTGGCAAAAGGAGAACAGATGCAGATGATAATAGCATGAGTGAGGGCCAAGCAGTGTCCACAGGCATAAGGATAGACAAATATCCTTCAAATTTTCACCTAAATGAAAAAATGCCATATTAATGTTATGCCCCTTACTGATTAAGGAAAAAGTCTGCAGATTTACCAAGATACTAATAATATCAGCAACCACTAATGTTAGCAAGCCCTTTCTTTATTCCAGGTACTTCTCTACAGGGAAGGCTTATTTACTAGACTTATTTAATTTTTCAAAATAATTCAGTAGGGTAGGTACTACGATTAACCTCATTTTATAGGTGAGGAAACTGAAATCCATAGAGTTCAGGTAACTTGCCTAAGGTCAAATAGAATGTTCTAGATCCAGGATTCACACCCAGTCACTTAGATTCCAAAGTTCAGATTCTTTTTTTTTTTTTTTTAATTTTTTTTTTAACTTTTATTTATTTTTGGGACAGAGAGAGACAGAGCATGAACGGGGGAGGGGCAGAGAGAGAGGGAGACACAGAATCGGAACCAGGCTCCAGGCTCCGAGCCATCAGCCCAGAGCCTGACGCGGGGCTCGAACTCCCGGACCGCGAGATCGTGACCTGGCTGAAGTCGGACGCTTAACCGACTGCGCCACCCAGGCGCCCCACCAAAGTTCAGATTCTTAAACCCTGTGCTATTCTTCAATAAACTAAATGTATGGACTTATTTTCCATGGTAGGGTTGGTTCCTTGTCAAGATTGCAGTTCTTATGGGATTATTCTGATAGTGATAACCAGACTCTCTCTTCACCAGCTCGGTTTGATGGTGTCTAAAAACAAACTTTGGTTCCAAAGTTCACCAATCTATCACTACCATTATGCATCAAATATATGTTTTATCTTCAGAAAAAAGAAAGAAATAAGTTCATCGATAACAAAGGTTTTGACCATGCTTCTCAAGCATGCAAAAATAAATTGAATGTTGGACTTGATAAGATGAAATCCTCATTGTTTACATTCCTAAATATAAAAGTTATAACCTTGTGGCACATATGTTAATCACAGTATATGTAAAATAGTTCTTCAACATCCCATTATTTACAAAATGGGCAGATAATGGTAATCTTTAGTATTTCCTTTATTCTAACTTTTCAAAGTTTTATCTTTCCATTTTATTGATGGGGAAACCGAAGATTTAAGAGATTTGCTAACAACACATTTTACCAAATGATACCAAAGAAGAAAATACTAGCTAAGACTCATATACAAAAATACTGAAAGTATTTGATGCCCTACTTGGATGTCCTAAAAATTTTTCACCCAGGCGAAATTTTATAAAACATCTTTTGTTGACCTTTATTTGCATGTATGTAGAAAATCCAAATTTTTTCAAAACCTATATTTTTAAAAAGTTACTCTTATTAGAATAAACAGAACACTTTTCTATGAGCCAATGCTTACTCTACACATAATACTGTGTCAAATGCTTTTCAGACATTATTATGTTTAATCTTTATAGTAATCTTGTGATATAGGTATTATGTTCCTTATTTTAAAGAAGAAAATACGGTTTGGGAAGATTAGTAACTTGCTCAAGGTCATACATCCAGGAGGTGATAGAGCCAAGGTTTGATTCCAGATCTGATCCCAGAGCACAAGGTATTTCTTTTATTGTACAACATTCACATTGGCCCAATTGTGTGAGCACCTCCAGCAAGAAGGCAGAAGTTTTATAAATGTCCTATAAAGCACAGAAAGGAAAAAGCAACTCCAAAGTGATCTGTTAAGATGGAAGTTTCAGAAACTCTAGATGTGGGCTTAAGTGTAAGACAGAAACTAAATCTCACTCCCAAATTCTCAGTGGGAAGGTATATCCAGGGTTGGAAAAAATGTTGACATAAATATTAGTCTGGATTCATGCTAGCATATATGATTTTCTCAGCATTTAAAGATATGAACTAAAAATGTTCGGCTACCCTGGATTTATTTTTCTTTAAGATGCAGAAGTAAACTGGTATGGAGTTTATAAGTAGGACTTAAAGCCATTCAAAAGTCTACCAAATTACAAAAAGAATTAATCATAAAAAGTCAAAGAACAAGGAAGCAGATGCAGCCAGTCTGCACTACCATGTTTATCATAATGTGGATATGAAGGGACTAGACCATATAGGAGGCCAAATGGGTCCGTTTCAAGTCTGGACAATCGTTCAAAGCCAATTGAGGTACACTAGACAGGTCGGAACTGGAACTGAATGGAATCAGCAAAGCCAGTATCATATATCTAAATATAGACAAAATGCATTTGGGTACAGACATATATTTCCAACACTCACGTTCTTACCTATGTCATCTAAAAAATAGCACTCTTGATGTTTGGGGCAATAATGTTTGTCTTAGAATCAGGCCTACCTTGGACTTTATCCAAAAAGAAGGCTTAGTTAAAAGTGCCTTGAAAAGACTTCACTGTGAGGTGACTTCCTATAAAAGGCAACCACCAGGATGGACTAAAGACAGTCTTGAGGGGCAAAGGTTGCTTTAAAATTTAAAATTAACATAAACACTTTTTTTTTTTTTAGATCAAAACTTTCCTTTTGCTGGAAAGGGAGGTGGGGCAATCAGAGTCTGGGCCACACAATCACTATGCTGATTGTTTACATAGTTTTTGCCCAGTTTGGAACAATGGTAGTGGAGAGTGTTTTGAACTCTGTTTACCACAAGTAACAAAAATCAAAATAAATATTCAGTTGGCTTCATAATGAAGCAAATATTTTCTGTATTATGTAGTAATAAAAGTCAGCATGCACTGTAAATAAAGTTTGCTCAAGGGCTCTGTGAAAAAAAGCCAAATGTCGAATGACAGCCAGCACTTTACGACAGAGCAAAGAGAGCTGAGAAATTAGTCACAATCCCCAAAGCCGAATGCCCTAGCCTGTTTGGTTTGGTTCTCCTTTATTTTGTAGAAAGGGGAAAGTGTAAAGCGCCGGTAGGATTGGCGTCATGCCCTTGGTGTCATTACTCATTGAAATAATGGGGAAAATGAGTGCCAAACCTATGGGGAGGAGAGGAGGGAGGGAGACGCCACACAGACCTCAGTTCAGTATTTAAAAGCAAGAAAAGCAATGGCGTTGTCCCAAGAATCATTAACAGGGGAATCGGGCTGTTTGTTTCACCTGATGTGAAACAAAGTGTCCCACAGTTTTAAGTGTGTGCTTGGGGGCTTAGCAGCACACACGGTGCATGTGCCCTCGTGGAGCTCTCTGAATGTCTTTCTGTACATCCCTTCTTGAAAGAGGGCGCCTTCCTCCTCAGAGTCTGACACACCTCTCTGCCAAATGGGTGGGCTTCCTTTCTCTACATGTGTGCCCCTCAGGGACCTGATGACAGGAGCCCTTTAAACGCAGAAGAGCCCAAACTTTGATGTGTAAAAAATGGCAGGTGTCAGGTACACATGGCTTTGCACTTGTGGGATGTGAGCAGTTCAGTCTGGTTTATAGGTTTCAATCCACAAAGCTTTGAAAATGTTGGGAAACATTTTTCAGGACTCCGACAAAACAAGAGGCTTTACGCTCCCTCTGTCTCTGTCTCGTTCTTTCTCTCTCTCCCTTCCTCCTCCTCTCCCTCCCTTCTTCCCTCTCTCCCATATGCACAAAGCGTTTGACCAGAAAACAAGAGAGGACCAAAGTCGATTAATAAACAAAACCCGAAGCCTCAATAATAAATCCTTTTATAAATTTCTGAATACCCAGTTAAGAATCACTCTGGCTGTTTTGTTCTTTTATGATGCTTTTGTTGAGCTGCTCAGGAAGAATGTCAAGACTGAGCCCTGGAGAAAGGAGCTTGGCATGGACAGTTAAGGCTCTGCTGTCAGCCAATGTGGGAAGGACACAGGGCACTGAATGAGCTAGTCATCCGCTCAGTGTCCAGGGAAAATTATTGCTATTGTAATCGCAAACTGAGAAGCTTGAAAACTAGAACAATGAGACCAGGGCCAAATGTCACAACGGCCAGGGAGAAAAGGGAAAGAATTATAAAGGTCATGACCTATCTTTCAAAATTTTTAATTTCCAACTACCTAAAAGAATTTAGAAAAATTACCTACCACGGGCACATTTTGAAGTTATTATTTAAAAGTTGTCATCAGAAGGTAAAACAGTTGCAAAAGTTATGGTATCTGGAGGATTACAAATATGGACAATTCTAGATGTTTCTACTGGAATCTTAGTACTATACCAATTAGACTCAAAACTGCCCATTAAAAATATATACTGGCCATTTATTTCATTCTCTTTCTCTTTCAGCTCATATTACCCTAATGTAGTATATTTAATGATTGAAAGTTTTCCTCTTTCTAAAAAATGAAAAAGAACTAATGATCACCAATAATCATATGTGCTACAAAAACAGAAATATGTATATAAAATGAAATTTAGTTTTTGTTAAATTTTCTATGTTCACAAGTCTCTTAAAAAAGCTTTTTCTGGGCAATGATATTATTTCCATTAACAGTACTCCAACAATAACACAAATAATACAAATTTTGTTAAGTAATATGTTTTATTGAAAATACTGCTCTAAATGGGATATATGGAGCTTTTTCTTTTCCAGAATAGTTCATCTATCAGCAGATAAGTATCATTTATTGCTAGAATCAGATGGGGTTACTCATTAATCCTATTTCTAATACTCACATTTATTCACATAAGCACTAAAGAACACTGATTACATAAAAGGAATGAATTTGAGAGTTGAAGGAATTTTGTAAATAATGTGACTCAATTCTTTGAACTCCTTCTGAATTAGATGCCAGAAATCACTTAGTAATTAACCATCAAAACTTATATTTAATATTTTATTATATGACAATTCAATTATATCATTTAAAAGCAAAGAATTATAAATGGTTTGACTGGCAAAATAATTTGTAACACTAGAGCCATTTACCTTCTCAGTTTCTGCTTTACCAATACTTATCCAATGATTACTAATCATACCTGTTGCTCTTTTTCTTAGAGGCACCTTGTTTAACTTAATATATTCAGGAAGAATTAGGAAAATTAAAATATCGTTAATTTAATGTAGCTTTGCTAGTATAATACATTTTGAAAAAATGGTATTATCACATCCCATGTTTTAAATATATTATTGTCAAAACCTTATGGTTGCAAAACATATATCTGATACAGGACTTGTATATGTGAGAATATATGAGGACCTCTCAGAACTCAGTAATAAGAAAACAACAACCCTTGGGGCACCTGAGTGGCTCAGTCAGTTAAGCGTCTGACTTCAGCTCAGGTCATGATCTGATAGTTTGTGAGTTCAAGCCCCACGTCGGGCTCTGTGCTGACAGCTTGGAGCCTGGAGCTAACTTCTGATTCTGTCTCTCTCTCTCTCTCTCTCTCTCTGCCCCTCCACTGCTCACGCTCTGTCTCTCTCTCTCTCTCAAAAATAAATAATAAAAACATTTAAAAAAGAAGAAAATAACAACCCAATAAAAATTGGACAAAAGATCTAAACAAACACTCTGCCAGAGAATAAATACAGGTGGCAAATTGGCACATGAAAAGATGTTTGACATCATTAGTAAAACCACACTGATAACACTACTTCAGACCCAGTAGAATGGCGAACATTTTAAAAACTGACAATGTCAAGTGCTGTCAAGAGTGCAGAGAAACTGAAACTCTCTTACACTATTGTGGGAATGTGAAATGGGATGGGCACTTTGGAGAACAGTTTGGCAGTTGCTTACATTAAGTTAAAAAACACTCAACCATAGGGGCGCTTGTGTGGCTCAGTCGGTTAAGCGTCCGACTTCAGCTCAGATCACGATCTCGCGGTCCATGAGTTCCAGCCCCGCGTCGGGCTCTGGGCTGATGGCTCGGAGCCTGGAGCCTGCTTCCGATTCCGTGTCTCCCTCTCTCTCTGCCTCTCCCCCGTTCATGCTCTGTCTCTCTCTGTCTAACGTTTTATTTATTTATTTATTTATTTATTTATTTATTTATTTATTTTTAATTTTTTTTAATGTTTATTTATTTTTGAGACAGAGAGAGACAGAGCATGAACGGGGGAGGGTCAGAGAGAGGGAGAC
The DNA here is from genome assembly GCF_018350175.1 of Felis catus. Lineage (NCBI taxonomy): Eukaryota > Metazoa > Chordata > Mammalia > Carnivora > Felidae > Felis > Felis catus. The sequence continues at coordinate 43,289,256 of NC_058380.1, forward strand.
ACAGAATGTGAAACAGGCTCCAGGCTCTGAGCTGTCAGCACAGAGCCCGACGCGGGGCTCGAACTCACGGACCGTGAGATCGTGACCTGAGCCGAAGTCGGCCGCTTTACCGACTGAGCCACCCAGGCGCCCCCTCTGTCTAACGTTTTAAATAAACGTTAAAAAAAAAAAAAAAAAAACACTTAACCATAAAACTCACTACTCACTACTCCCATTCCTAGGTATTTATAAGAGAAATAAAAATATATATCCAGGCAATATATATCCAGGCAATTATATGTATAGGAATGTTTGTTGCAGCTTTATTATCATTCAAAACTGGAAACAACCCAAATGTCCATCAAGCAGTTAATGAATTAACAAATTGTCATAGATCCATAAAATAGATGTATATCCAGTGATTAAAAGGGGAGAGGATTAACTACAAAGGGACATAACAGAACATTATGAGGTGATGGAAATAATTCTTTGTCTTGATTTTCATCCTGGTTACACAACTTATATATGTCAAAACTAACAGAATTGTGTACCTAAAATGGATGGGCTTTACTGTACATAAATAATACATCTATAATTTAAAATAAGAACCAAAGAAATCAAACCACATTTGTAGCTACAAATTTAACTCAGTTAATGGGAAAATATATGCCATATAACTTAATCATTAAAAGCAGCCAGAGAAAGTCTGACTTCATTTTTTAGTGGAAATGGATGTGTTTGTTAACACTTAGCTACGTGCAAACCATATCACTTTTTAATCCTAAGAAGATTCATTCATTCGTTTATCCATCTATCCATACATATATACATACATACATACGAACAAACACACCATGAAGAATTTCCTGCGACCTGGATAAAAGTTGATGCCCCTATGATATAACTTACCAAACTCTCTCTGCTTTGCTCTCACTCAGTGCCCTCTGAAGTGATTTATTCTTTGACAATAGTTGAAGAATGGAAGAGGCAATATGGTTAAATGAAAATTTTCATGATTCCCATTGCCCACTATATAATACATCTGTATTCAAAATAGCTTAGCATTGACCAAAATATCCTTTTTTAAAACTTTGCCTTTGCAGAAAACTGCACAGAACAGGGAAAGACACGGACTCTAAGTGTGGGTTTTTGGTACTTTCATTAAAGGAGGTTTCACTGAAGCCAATATTTTGAATCATTCTTTTGTTTGGTGCTCCTATTTTTATACCCTGGGGTAACATACCAATATAAGTTTCAGGTACTTTTGAAAAGTCAAATGTGATTTAAAATGGGGAACTGGGATAGGAGGCTATTAGAACACCATAACTGTATGTGCATTTTCCCATATTCAGTTTTAGGAAAAAGTATATACAGAAGTTGAGAATATGGACATTCTTCCTCTTATTCATGTTTAAATATTCCCTGGAAAGACTTTGGGTACTTTCATGCCTACTCAATATGAAGATCAAACTCATACATCGATTTTTATGGTAGGAGAACCACATATAATAACCTGGTATCATTATATGCTGTGTATATATATATGTGTGTGTATATATTTAACCTACCTCATTATCGGTTCAGAGATGATTTCATGTTTGTATTTTCCCTTTGATTTTACACTGGAAAATGAAGTGCAACTCTACCTATCTAAGTGAGGTTCTTGATGTATATCTCCTTTATGGTGACATGAGTGGAAAGAAAATAGTAATTACATTACTGAAACTATGATTTGAGCAACTTTCAGAAAAGCTATTGGCACTTACATAAGTACTAGCTTAAAATTTGTATGACTCAAACAGCTCTTGTGTAAATATATTTGTTTATCTAGCTTCCCCGGAAAAGAAACCTTACAAGTTTCAGCTCCATGTGTTATTAATTTACTGTATCTGAAGTTGTCATTTCATTGCATGCAATTCTTCAAGCCTGTAAAAATGGAGACCAGTGATCTGATGTAAGTGTCCCAAATACGTCCCAGGAATATACATACCTATCTTTCTCAGTGATAACTCAGGCTTGCATTTTGTGCCTCAGGCCAGGAATCCAGAGAAAAAAATGCTCTAATCCTATTTTATCTCTCATTATCTCTGGTTCTCAGTTTTTCAATACCTTGTACTTTTTCCCTTCCTTTTTAAATAATTGGAGCCAGAACGAATGAGAATTTAAGATTTCACTGTGTTTTATGAAATAATTACCCCACACAAAATTGAAATTTGATGGAAATTGATATTTATGATCAAATAAGGTAAATGATGTCAAACTTAACACAAAATCAACCACATTTACATATCTGTATGCTCAAAGATACACACAAGCTTTTCAGGGCTCCTAAACTTTCTTTCATTAGTGCTTCCAACATGGAGGTAAGAACAAAATAGAATTTTGTGTTTCACCTATTTCACTAATGCTGCAATGTTGCCTCTTTGTACAATTCACAGGAAGTGGTTGTATGTGCAAGCTATCTATATGCCCAATTGATTAGGACTTTTATTACATCACTTCCTATGGATCTCTGAAATTTATACTATATTGAAAACTGTTTAATCCATCAAGTTAAAATTACTGTTCTTTGCAAAGTAAGCTTTAGGTATGAGAAATTTAATATGGAACCTGATAGCCTCCTACTTATTAACATTATAATTTCTTTCAATGTTTTACTGCTTGCTTATAAATACATTTTTTGTTAAAACAGAATAGTGCATTCATAGTCACGACTGTATACAGGTACAAGTTGTTCACGTTTCTCAAACATTTGGAAGAAATACAAACAAAAACCATATGTTTTAAATATTCCACAGAATACCTTTCTCCCATTTGCTTGTATGTTGCAAATGTTTTTTAAGCTGGTACTTTTCCCAAGGAGTACCACTTACCCTCCAGTCTTATGGCAAGTATCCCTCTCTCTATATATACATTATACATATATACATACATATATATACATATATATACACACACATATATATACACACACATACACATTCATGAATGCATTTGTCACTTAAATATAATTTTTTAAAATCTAACATTAGTCTCTTAATCTTTAATTTTTTAATGTTTAATCTTTAGAGCAGCCATCCATGCAGATCTCAAAATCTCATAAGTATCTTATAAGATGGTAGGCAAACTTGAGAGGATATCTAGTCCGCTCCTTTTTCAGACCAAAGTGTTCTTCAACTGATCCAAACGAATGAGAATATAATTGGTTTTTCAAAAGCAATGACTTTTAAAAATTTTTAGGCATGAACCTAATCTAATACAAATTGTCAACCCTCTTCCCAGAAAAAAAAGTGTGCATGAGTGTACATAGGCCCACAAAATGTTGCACTGAACTTGGCAAAGATCACCAAAGCCATCCATGTGGAAGGGGTTCAAAGATCTTTAATAGCTTCTGTTTTAAAGTTTAAAGAAAGAGTCCTAAAATGCTTGCTAGGTAACTTGCTCTGTTTTGGATACCTTATAATCCAAAAAGTCTTATCTTTAACTAAAAGCTCTCCCATTTCAACTTGTTATCTTCATAGAGGTCATAAAGAACAGCTAGTCACCATTACCTTTCATACTCTTAAAGCCATATTAAGCCACACCTTGGATGTGTCCCTCACCAAGATAAATAATCCCAGCCAAGTAATTCCATTTTGGCTATACCTTTTCTCAGAGGCCCCATTATTCAATTCTTAATCATCTTTGTTGACTTCCTCTGAATAGTCTTCAAGTTTTCCATACTCCTCTGAGGTTATTGAGCCTCTTATTCCTCAGACTATAGCAAAGGTCTGTGTAAATGGCCTTAGTGCTCAACAAGCCTTGCATAACCCAACTGTCCTGAGCATGGTGGATGTACCCTTTTCCTGCCATGTTGGAAGTTCTAAGCTAACAAATTGCTGTAAATTTCATCAGTGGTACTCTTGATTGCTTGATCTACTAGATTTTCCTTTTGGGATACATGATATTTTTTACCTTGGCCGCCAAAGTTGTGAGCTGCACTATTCAGCCATTTCCAGAACTCCAGGGGCATTATTTACAGCCTGAACAAGGTTAAGGGAGGTCCTTCCCTTAGTTCCTAATGGATCCATTTAAAATAACACATGAACAACTTTTACTACTTGATTTCTTTTCTTCAGTTAACACATCTCTGTTTCATTTTCTTTTCAAGTTGGAAGATGTTTTAGTACTGCTAACTAAATGCCAGTGCTCACACCTCCTTGCTTTAATCTCCCTGGAAACCTTGGCTACCTCCTTATTCATTGAGATGCTGGTTCAAAGGTCACCCCCTCAGTGACCACTTCAATTTCAGCTTGTACCCCAGCTCTACCATGAGGTCAGTCCTGTTTTCTCTTTGTCAAAGCACTTGCCACTATCTGAAATTATACTGTTTATTCACCCATTTAATTTTTTTTCATACATTTTCCCCTGACTAGCGTAAGCACTGCAAAACCAGGGATTTTCCTGACTGTCTCATTTATTCCTGTAGCATGTAGAACAGTCCCTGACATATACCAGCCTCTCAGTAAATGTATATATTTTTGTATGTGTCTTAAAAGAAACTGTCTCGTCCCACATTTACCATACTTCACAATCATTAAATTCCATGTCCTTATGAAAAACTTCTATGTTTCTATGTACTTTATGTGCATAATTACTTATTATGTTAAAGTGCTGTGGACTGTCCAGTTATTGAGCTAACTTTGAGGTTTTACTTTTTAAAAACACCCAAAAAATGTTTTGATAAATAAAAGGAGATGGAAATACTGACTCACCAATTAAAGTAAAATCATATTACAGGGGAAAAAATGTTATGTAAGATATACACCAAGATGAAGACAAGAATTTCTACACGAGGTGTTTTCACTTCTATAATATGTTTCCCTGTCCTCAAGAAGCCACCATGGGTTCTTAGAAATCTCTTAGGCAGAAATACAAGATGCCAAAGGAGAAGGAAGAGATGAAGAAAGCTACAAAGTCTTTCTTTTTCCCTTAAGATGAAAACAGATTTCCTAGTTATACTTTTCTGTATACATAATATATGTCAATAAGAAAGGTTTTTTAAGGAATCCCTTGGCTGGTCTATATTCTGTCTGAGCTCACATATAATCACATTTGGGTGTAGCTGATATCCACCATCCATCAGGGACAGAGTGGGGATCTGCCTCCGTCTCCAATCAAACCCATTAGATGGAAGAGTTTGGGTTCAGTGATCTTGGCTTCTGGTGTTCAAAATTGATGAGTGAGTTTGGTGCTGCTTTTCTTTGAGGAAAGAAACCTTCCCATTTACACCCTACCTCTTTGCCATGATTGCATAGGATGTTCATGAGATCTTCAGGGTTTCATAGAACTAATTACAGAATTTGAAAGGACTTTGAATAGCCGTTTTTATTGGACTTGGAATGACTTTTTTCATTTAAACCAATAGTTTTCAAGCTTTTTTTAACGTGCTCCACAGGAAGAAGTACATTGTACATGGTAACCCAAATCACATGCCACTGAAATGCGCGCACACACACACACACACACACACACACACACTCCTGAAATAAGTGTCATCAAACAGTACTTATCCTAACTATAGGAGATATATTAAATGTTTTCTTTTCTACTCTGAATTATTCTTTCAAACTTTTACTTTCAATGCTACTTGTTACACACCAAGTTGATTTCATGACCTACTGGTGGATCACTGCCCACAGTTGAACAATAGTGCTTTAACCATTTTGCAGAATGGCAAATGTGAGATCTGAGCACTTTGCCTAGTTTTTCCCTAACTTTCCATGACATTTAGTATCTTTTCTTTTTGGAGCATCAATCTCCAAACTCAGTTATGGTTCATGATAGGCTCTCTATGGCTTCTACAAGATTTTCAGAGCACCCGTAAAAGAAAAAGACTTGTTCAAAGCTAATACGCTATAAACAAGACTTGAGCCAGAATATGGTGCATCAGTGAGGAGTCTCTGTCCAATGACAATGAAAATTCTGAGTGAGTTACAAAGACACTACTTCCCCATGGGTAATTTGTTTTTAAAGTCAGAGTCATAAAATTTTAGAGGTAAAAGAGACTTTAGCAAATCTAGTCCAGCCCTTTGATTTTATGACAAAAATATTCCCATGCACATCCCGAGAAGTTCAGAGCATGGGTCTCATTCCCTTATCAACAGTATTTTAAAAAACAGCATTTGCTGCCATGAGCAGTTATATTTTGAACAAACAGAACTTTTATGTTTTCAGAAATCACACAGGACTAGCTTTTTAATGTTATATAAATAGTGGAATTATTATTTCTAGAATTTAAAGGGGGGATTGATATCTTAGCTCTATATTTTAGAAGTCACCTTAATAACTGAATTGTAGAAGCTTTATGTTCGTGATCCACACATCTGCCTAAGACAGTTATCCGATGAGCGTGGATTTTTTCAATATTTAGACATACAACAGATAATATTTGAGAACTTATTATCTACTCTCAAGCATCTTATAGTAAAATATAAAATGCTTGTTTTTTTATATTACAAATTATATTATCCAAGGAAATAATATATCATAAACAATGTGTATTTCATTGGTCAGACTTTATTGGTATTTTATCAGACATATTTAATCTACCACTCTGGATCCTAGTTTCTTGATATGGACCTAGATCTTTCAAGTCCTCTGTTGAACCCAGGACCCTATCTCACTGGTTACTCTATTCATTAATAAATATTTATTAAATGCCTTACATGAATCAAGCACTATTATAGACACTGGAGTTACAGAGGTATATGAGAAAGACCAAGTCTCTGCACTCAGGGAACTTGCATACCAAAAGGGCTTATCATGAGTAGAGAAACCCCCAAGCTGGCTGAGTTAACCAGACTCTTTGGAAAAGTATTGAACTATGCCAACTTTTACAAAAATTTATTTCCAGATCTTCAGTAGTCCTACAGAGACAAGTGTTTAAGAAGTTGGATTCATTAGTCTATTTAAAAAGTGGTGAGTTCATTAGCCTGCATTGCTGGGTGTTTTGAAGTACAATCCCTAAGTAATATTCTTCCATTTGATTTTAATCCCTGTAAGTACATTATTATTAACCAACAAAAATTGACCAAGAAATGAGAAGGAAAGGGAGGGATAGAAGAAATGCAGGAGGAAGTCAGGCAGCAGGGGAGGAAGATACCCTCAGAATGAAGCATGAAAGTATAAAATTCAAGATTTGCTGATGATATTTTCAGAGTCATGACTGGACACAGTCACAAGGAAACCTACTAATGCTCACAACTCAAATAGAGTTGAATCTAGCAGAAGTGGGGAAACTGTTGGCACTCTTTTTCCAGAATTACATTGTTTTGATGATCTGACTCAAGTCTTAAGCATGACATTTCATGATTGGCTAAGCCTCGAAGCAACCACACCCTATTCTTGGCAAAAATACATATCATGTTACATTACCAAGGAAAACACAATGGAAAGGGTTTTTTTTTTTAATAATAAATAAACAACACATCTTATTTATAAATCTTGTCAAGATTTTCAAGGACTTGCCTAGCTCCATGGTGAAACCCCTGTTTTCTGTGTAAGACATAGCATGCAGAGTAACTGCTTGAACGACAAGCTTCTTTTCAATTTTAGTGTCTTCAGCCCCAACCAAGAGGGGGACTATCCTCTTTAGTGGTAAAAGTAGATCCAGGTTTTATGGCTGGAGAGAGTCCAGAGCACTCAAAGTGAAGCAGACGGTTGTGAAGAATTATTTATGGCAGATTTTGTGATGCCTGTGTCGTACTCTGATTTAATAGGGGAGAAAATGAAATCTGAAGCAGAGTGAATTCAATTTCCAAATTTTACTAGGTGTACATGCAGGTTTTACACCAGGGTACTATCGTTACCCCCAGCTTCTTTTCATGACTCTCATTCTTTGTAAAAATAAGTTCTTCCTTGAACAGACCTGTGAAAATACTCTGTTGAGTCATCCACAAGAAGTCTCCAGGATAACACTTCGGAAGTCCATACAGTGGACCTATTCTATTGTGATACACACAGTGGATGACATCCCTGTCTATAATAAGCAAACTCATGTTTCAGTGGAAATCACCCCTCCAAAAGAAGGGGAAATAATTACAGAATCCTAAAGTAAATGGCACCACAGATTACTTTCGCTGTTTTGCCGACTCTTCATTAAAACGTTATATCGGCATGTGGGCAGTAACAGCCATTTAAAGATAGCAAAACATGGTCATTTGGCATGGAAAATTAAATACATGTGTCCAATCTAATTTTAATGAGTGTAATTTTTGAAGCAAGTCTTGATTATTTTCCCACACCTCATCTCCAAAGGGAATATTGTGAATACAAGAAAGTTGCATAAAGAATAAGCAAAATAAACCATACTGTTAAGAAACATAATACATAAGTGTACAGACTTTCATAAGTATTTTATCTTATATTATTTTTCTCTTCATTAAAAATGTTATAGTAGGGGCTCCTGGGTGGCTTACTCGGTTAAGCATCTGACGTCGGCTCAAGTCATGATCTCGCGGTTTGTGGGTTTGAGCCCAGTGTCAGGCTCTGTGCTGACAGCTCAGAGCCTGGAACCTACTTCCAAATCTGTGTCTCCCTCTGTCTCTGCCCCTTCCCCGCTCAAGTCTGTCTGTCTCTCTCTCCCTCTCAAAGGTAAATAAACATTCAAACATTTTTTTTAAGTTATAGTAAATATATCTCGCATAAAATGTACCATTTTAAATACTTTTTAGAGTGCAGTTCTATGTCATTAAGTAGATTCAAATTATTGTGCGTTCATTATTACCACCCATCTTCAGAATTCTTCATCTTTCCCACCTGAAATTCTATACCCATTAAACATGAGTTCCCTATATCTGCCCCTTCCCAGCTCCTGATACTTTGTCTCCATGAATTTAGCTGCTCTAAGTACTTCATACAAATGAAATCACACATGTGTTCAAGTTTCATCCATGTTGTAGTTTCATCCAAGTTTTCATCCATCATCTAGAATTTCTTTCCTTTTTAAGACTAAATCATATTCCATTGTATGTATGTACCCTGTGTGCTTATCCATTCATCTGTCAATAGAAGCCTGTGTGCTTGTACCTTTTAGCTATTTTGAATAATGCTGCCGTGAGCATGAGTATACAAATATTTGTCTATTTTCATATCTTTGGGGTATATATTCAGAAGTGGCATGGCTGGATCCTATCATAATTCTATGTTTAATTTTTGAGGAGTCAGGCTTATGCTTTTATAATAATTCATACGTTCAGCAAACATTTATTAGATTCTTACTGTGTGCCAGGTAGCCATGGCAAAAGTTGGGAATGAACAGACAAGACACAAACACCACCTTCAAGACTGACAGCCTAATGTTTGAGTGGTTTGCTGTTGTTCTTTCTTTTGATGGTGGTAATGATTTACAGTTGATGCATTAACTCTTTCCCAGGCTTCTTGAGACCAGTAATATATTTGTACAGTATATGGCAAGAGTGCCCTCATGACCCCAACCTTCACTAACTTGAGGCTTTGAGCAACTTCGACAACTAGAACCAGATGGGAATAGTGCATTGTCCCATATGTCAGGTGAATCAGGACATTGCCAACCCCTCCCCCACATACATCATCTGTAATAGTAGCTTCAGGAGATAATCATTTCAGCGAAATCAGAAATTAGATTAATGGAACCTGTACAAATGAAATGTAGTAGCATTGTATGAATTCTAAGGTACTATATTTGATTATGGAGGAGCAAATTTTTCCATTCAAATGGCATTATACCAGTGGAAGTACCATATGAGAAATAATAATCGAATTTGAATAAATTTTCTTAAATAATTTTAAAGTTTCTCCAAATGACTAAAGAAAATAAAACATGAAGCTTAGAAAGGGTAGGATAGCCTTGGAAAGTTTAATAAATCATGAAGGCAACAAAAATGAGTTTAATCGCCATAAGGATAAAGGAAAACATTGTTTTCATCTGTATGAAATCACTCTTATTCCATCACCTCCCTTAAAGTGCCCCGTAGATGGTTTCTTTTTTACAATCACAATGTTTATTTTATATGCTTCTACCCTACCTCTTCCAAACAAATCCAAAGGTTGCTTAGAGTAAAATTGCAATGCATAAAATACCAAACCACTTACATGGAATAATAGAATGTAAAAATCAAGAAAGAGTGAGAAAATGTTTAAAAGCCATAGGCTGAGGAAATATCTAACCATTGAGCAAAAATTTTCGTTCTGACCCTCCTAGTAGCCAAAGCAAAGATAGAAACTCAGGAAGTTTATATAGTTCTCTTTATCTAAAAAAAGGAAACATACCCACCTTTATTTAGTTCTCTTTATCTAAAAAATGAAACCTGTCAAAGACATGCTTTTTGTATTTGACCATTATATTCCAAGAATTTGCCAGGGGGATTCTTATATAATTGGATTACATAAGCAAAACTGTCCTAGGTAATTTTAGAAGATCTTGGGAGTGGTACACATACACATTTCTATAATGGCCATTAGTCAAAGCCAGAGGCATGATGTTTATTCATAGATCCTAAGCTGACAGAAGACATATATAACTTGCCTATATATTTAATGGTTTTGCATAGTCCTGCCACCAATTACTATGTTAAAGCACACATGTTGTATTAAACGCATTTCTTCCTCTCATGAAAGTCTGGAGGTAGCCAGTCTAGGAACACTATGATGCTTCAGAGTGTCAGGCAGTCAGGGCCCTCTTTCTGGTGCATAGTATCCCCTCCAGATCACCTCATGGTCCACGTTCCAGTCTTCCCATTATCATTCCAGCCACACAGAGGAGGAAATGGTGAAGCAGGGGATGCCCCTCTGTTTAAGGACCTCACTTGGAACTACGTCCACAACCCCTACTTACATTTCCTTAATTAGAATTTTGTCACACGGCCACATATAGCTGCAAGAGAGGCTAGGAAATGTGTCTCTTCTCGCTGGGCATGTATGTTTATTAGCAAGGCAGAAAAAGATATTGGGAGACAGCTAATATTTCTGCCACAGGTATGCTATTTAATGTTTTGTCCCTTAAAATGTAGGCATAACTTTAAAAACCAATGTATTGAGAGAAAAAGTAGATGCCTATGAGTACAGTAAATATTCTACTTACAGGGTCATCTGAGGATGACAGAGAATTTTTATTACAGTCTGAGTGATAGGAAATCAAAGGAGACATACAGAGTGAGGTTGGAGGTGGGGAGGGCAAAGAGTAGATACGTGACCAAACACCCAAACCAAAAGCTAGGCCTGTAGGACTATTCGGAGAGGAATGTGCCTCTCTCAAACAGATCTTGCCCAAATCCTCACAGTCATATCCCTTGAGTCTTGCTGCCTCTTTATTTTACACAGCCCAGACATGTCCCCATTTATATTCCTCCGAGGGGTAAGATCAAGTGACATGCATCAAACTTATCTTGCTGGCCTTGAAACCTCAAGACTAGGACCTGTGTCCCCTCCAGCTTCTCCAAAGGGCGTTTGTGACTAGGTCACACCCTACAATCCTAACTAAGGAATGGGGGTTCTCCCCTTTATCCTTAGAATCCTATACTGTCTCGTAACTACAGTTTCTGTTCTGGGAACCGATGTTGGATTTTAACTTCTAGAAAATGCATGGGCAAGAAAGATAAATCTGTAGATTCTTTTACCTATTTCTCCCAGTTGCACCCACTATTTCCCCCTCAGGACCCCTGCAGATTGGTAACTTTTTGTTGTTGTTGGCTTGTATTCAATTCTCTATGTCATTACCGTATGTAATGTTTTCTCTTTTTGCCATGCTTACCAAGATCCAAATTCCTTCACAAAAGTCTTTTCAAAAGAAAGAACAGCCCATCACATTTTGAAGTAGGAAAGATAAAACATCCAGTTTTACCTACAAATTCCATGCCCTTTTCAGAAAGTTAAAAAGGAAACTATACTATAAATTATTTTTAATTATAGATTCTTTTTCAGCATTCCATTATTTCATAGTTTTTCGAATTTCTTTGACTATGTTTATAATTGTGATATGAGATAATCTTCCTAACTTAACAGAGAAACCATTCATCCTGCTGGTATGAGCAAATATAATAGCATATAACAGAAATAAAATTGAAGAATACCCAATAATCTATTTTATTTTAGAGGAAGAGGACTCTGATTTTCCATGGTTTAATTGCTATTCTGAAATTCAAATTTGATTTTATCTTTAATTTCCATTTTTCCTTAGTTTTCAGAGACTCTGTTTTCTTTTGCCATTCTCCTGCTTGGTTTTTTCCCTCTTTTCTTTTTTCCTGACACTGTATCTATAGCCATAGCCGAGGTCAATTCACATGCTTAATTTGACAAGTATTTATCTAATGCCAATTATATATGAGGCTTTGTGGGGGAGCTATCTGAGCTACATCCCAAATGTTAACAAGGATTTGAGCAAGACAGAGATGGCAGGGAGGACCTTACAGGCAGGAGGGACTGGAAGCATAAATACACAGGAGTGGAAGGACTTGGAGTATTGGAGTAATATCAGGTATTTCAATTGAGCTGGAGCATGACTTTCTATTATCCTGGGACTACAAACAGATCAGGGAGGTCCTTGAATGCCAAGCAGAGGAATCTGGCTTTTACCTTTTAATCCCTCTCTCTGTATTGTCTATAAATCTGTTAACACCCCTTCACCGTATTGTCTGGCTCTGGTATAATTATTTTATCTGTGAAGAATGATGTCATGGAAATAGTACTGAACTAAGAATCAAGGGCCTAGGATTTATATATTACACTTGGGTTTAATATGTGGATATTACAACCATAATTCAAACCTCAGCAATTAAACTGGTATCTATGTCAAAAAGCCTCTAAGAGACAGTTTATCTGTTTTCAGAATTATTTATTTATCAAGCATTGCACACAGTAGGTGTTCAATAAGTGTTTGTTGAAGCTAATTCAAACTTCTGCGATCCGTAACATAGCCCTAGCAATGGAGAAAAAGGGAGGAAGAAGGACCGCCAGTTTGAAAGTAGTGAATAATTCTTTCCTCTTGATGCAGTTCAGTGCTCTGCTATGAGTTTGTTTGTTTATGTTTGTTTGTTCTTTTCAGAGCAGGGGGAGGGAGTCCTAGAATTAGAATCTAGATTATGATAATAATTTTTCCCAGAATTTTATCAGAATTTTCAAATACATAGAAAAGTTGAAAGACATGTACAAGGGATACTCATATACCCACCAACTAGCATGGTAATGTTTCACTGATCTCTTACCTTGTACTGAGCTATACTCTACAAACCCCTTGCCCCACTGCCTACAACTGCTCTGTGGTGCTGAGCATTATTCTCATCATATAACAGTTTAAAACAAAAACAAACAAAAAAGCTAGGCTCAGTGACTTTCAGAAATTCATTTCCCTAAAGCTCTCCTGGTAGTAAAGGGAATAGCTAGAATCTGAACACTCCGGTTTCAAAATCTGGGTTCTGTCCACTGCACGAAGAGCCTCCAGAATTCCTCTCTGCTGCTGGCCAGGGTCACAGATGCTAACTGAATACCTACGTGAGAAGCCCTGAATTGAGCCCTGGAGGCAATGAGAAGAAATGTAAGCTGAGGCTCTTAGTACTTTAGGCAACTCAAGATGAATCAAATCAAATTTTAAAATTTGTTGAGTTCCTGACACTTTGTAGGGAGAAATCAATGAGGATGTGATCTGAGACTGTGGGACAAAGAAGTAAAAAACATATTTCTTCTTTAAGCAGCCTGAAATAGTGGGTCAGGGTGAGTAAAAGCCTTGGCCTTACATGTTCCTCTTTCTCTCTGCTTACTCTGTCCTCCTCACCTGCAAAACTTTTCCCGTTTTCTTATCATCTCTTGAAAGTCTCTGTTTATCTTAACACAAAAGACAACAGATGTTGGCGAGAATGTGGAGAAAGGGGAATGCTCTTACGCTGTTGGTGGGAATGCAAACTGGTGCAGACACTCTGAAAAACAATATGAAGTTTCCTCAAAGGGCTAAAAATAGAACTACCCTACAACCCAGCAATTGCATTAGTAGGTATTTACCCAAATGATACAAAAATACTGGTTTGAAGGGGCACGTGAACCCCGATGTTTATAGCAGCATTATCAACAATAGCCAAATAATGGAAAGAGCCCAAATGTCCATCAGTTGATGAATAGGTAAAGATGTGGTATATATACACAATGGAATATTACTCATCTATCAAAAAGAATGACATCTTGCCATTTGCAACAATGTGGATGGAGCTAGAGTGTATTATGCTAAGCGAAATAAGTCAGTAAGAAAAAGACAAGTATCGTATGATTTCAATCATGTGTGGGATTTAAAAAGCAAAACAGATGGACATAGGGAAAGGGGGAAAAAGAAAGGGAAGCAAACCATAAGAGACTCTTAGCTGTAAAGAAAAAACTGAGGGTTGCTGGAGGGGAGGTGGGTGGGGAATGGGTAAATGGGTAATGGGTGATGGGTATTAAGGAGGGCACTTGTGTTGAGCACCGGGTGTTGTATGTAAGTGATGAATCACTGAATTCTACTTCTGAAACCAGTATCACACTATACATCAATCAACTAGAATTTAAATAAAATTTTCTTAAAAAGAAGAAAAATACCAACAAAAGCAAAAAAGTCTCTTTATATCTCAAGGTGTTTTTCAATTTCTGTTTCTTCCATTTCAGTCCCCCTTACTGAGTCCTCAAACTAGCAATGATCTCTCCCATCTCTGAACTATAGCCCTCTGCTCTACAAAGAGGCAGGGTAGATTAGTGGTTAAGAACACAGATTCCCCCTGAGATCCTGACCCTTCCCCTCTGTGGGTACGTATTCTTGGAAAATTAATGAATTCTCCATGCCTCAGTTTTCTCCTCTGGTAAAGGGGATATTATCAGTCAAGGATTCTGTTTCAGAGACTAGAATTTCCTCTTGCTAATTAAAGCAGGAAGTGTTACATTATAAAGGAATTCATTAACTCACAAAAAGTTGGAATTGCCAACAAAAAAAGACTAGTTTGAGTTTTCTGAAGATTCCCATGCTACTCTATTCCATACACCAGCTGGATGGAAATGTAAGGGCTGTATGTAAAAAGTCTTCCCACCTTCTCTGATCCAGCTGATAAACCGCATTCCCCAAGATTGCCTCTTATCACCCACAAAGGCAATGACTGGTTGTCATGGTTGCACACAAACTGCCTTACTCTTTAGCCATTTTGGCAAGCAGAGAGAATAAAGTGTGGTCTCTGCCTCACTTCTTTTAAATCTTGTGGGACTGCTCCTGAGTAGCCAAATCTAAATTACCTCTGGTACCCTAGCTGCAAGGGAGTCCGGGAAATGTAGTTGCTAGGTTTCTGGCTTCTGCATTTCAGGAAGGCACTAGCTGGGACCAATATTGAGTACGAATCGACCATAAGTCATATCCATTTGAGAACAATAAATGTACCTCTCCCATAGTGTTATTGTGAGGATTATATGAAATAATAAAGTAGTTAGTACCTGGCACATGGGAGAACCTCAATAAATGCAACTATTTTCATGAGTTAGCATCTCAAGGGATTGCCAGGTGAAAGACCTCAGATAGAGCCCCGAATTGCTACCTGATAATAAGTAATGTGGATGAATGTGTTTAACAGAGAAGAGCACCAGTGTTGCTACCTATAAAGTGAGGATAATAATCACTCTCTACCTTACAGAGTTTCTGCTCACATCACATGAGGTCATGTGTGAAAGATGATTTGAAAACGGTAACAAACGTTCCAGTTGCTTTGGTGTTGAAAGGATGTTAGGTGAAATGGAGAGCTACAAACTCCTGGTCAGATTGCAGCTGTGCCCCTGAGAGTAGCAGTCAGCTTCCTGTAGCTTCATCTTCTTCATCCCCACGCTATGTTTTCCTCTTTTTAATTTTCAGAATTAGCCAGGGAAACTAAACCACTTTCATACATGCCTGTGAGGCTAGAAAGTCTCAGACGCTGCCGTTACCACCTCCTGCAAGAGGGGAGATGGGGTTCTACCGAGCTCACCAAGGTCCCCCACCCCTGAGTTCTTTCCAGAAGACCCTTTGCCCTCTCCACTCCACGAACTGCAACTGGAGGGCCAAGTGAGGAGGCCCAACCTCAGGAAGAGACAGGTGGCTCTGGCGCGGACGCTGTAATGCATTCTCCCCAGGGAGAGAAATTCGGAGAGTTTAGCTCACTCTTTCCTGCCATAAAGCACACTGAATGTTAACAGCTTGCTCCTGTCCAAGCTGGTGTTTTTTAAATTAAGTATTGTTAAATCCATACCATTTGGAATGATGCTTCAGACAGCCCTGACACTCTCTCTCTCTTGCTTCTGCTTTCATTTCACCTAATATATTGTACAGGGAGCCAGCCACCAGTATTATGGCAGCTGTGGCCCCTGCTGCTGCTCAGACACTGGTGAGACGGCTTTAATGTAGATACCTGAAGAGGGAAAAGGAGCTCGGCCAACGCCCTGCTCCCATGCCATAAGGGGCCTTCCCCAGGCCGCCATTAGTAAGCATCTAGATTACCTAGGGTTTTATGTTATTTTTCCTTGGTACTGGAAACAGTTTTAGAAGCGACAAAGGTGGGAGACAGAGACACCGCAGATTTCGATAAGATAATTTCCATTGTCAGGTAACATACATCTATAGGAAAACCTGGGTAGCCTACCCTCTACTCCTTTACCTTCACTATAAATATTACCCTCCAGCCAGTATGACACCACTGCCAGCATCTGAAAGTGTCTAGACACACACACACATATATAGACATACATGTGTGTATACATAGGTGCACATACATATGCAGATATGTATAGATGAGAGAAGAGTGATTTCGGGTCAGAAAATCCTAGTCAAAGGCCAGTTCTAGCCACTGGGTCCTGGGGCAAGTCATTTAATTCCTCTGAGCCTGATTTTCCACATATATAAAATGGAGTGAGTACTTAACCAACGTCGCAGAGTAGTCATAAAAATGGGATTGCGAGTGTAAAACCGTTTGCAGCCTTTAAAGATAATGACATAAAATCTGGTAATTATCAAAATTGCCTCATCCCCAAAACTTACTCTAGTCACCCTCACGCAACTTGAGTTTGTTCTCCTTTTTCTAACATTACAGTAAGCTTGGAGCTTGCCGCGCACTGTGTAATGTTTGACAACACAATCGCTTTCCCTAGTTTCTCTGGGCATCCCCAACAGGAAAGGAAATGCTACGAGCACTGGGACCAGAAGCGTGAGATATTGTGGTGCTTGTCCTCCAGACATTCAATGGGTAATTGAGGATTTGACTTAAGAATATTGTGACATCCAGCAACTTTATTGAGGCGAAGGGGACCATCATGTTATGTGTCAACGTGCCCATCAGAACTTCAAGGCAGAAATTGCTGACTCAAAATATCTAGATAATATTTATTTCCAAAGTAGGAAGGAATCTAGAAGAGCACACTAGTAGCTCTTCTTCTGCAAACTGTATCATATCATGACCACTGTTGCTTCTCTTCCTTTTCCTACCACCTGTTCATGCCTTTGGATCTGCCTATTAAGTGATGGTTATACGTGAAGAGGGAAGGAAGAAGTGGTGTTCAATAAAATATTCCATTTTGTAGAACCAGTTGGAACCCTTTAGCTAATTAATAGAATAAAAATCCCTGCCTCAGAAAGCTCCAACTTGTAAGAGAGAGATAGCTTTTTTTTTTAATTTTTTTAATGTTTATTTATTTTTGAGACAGAGAGAGATAGAGCATGAACGGGGTGGGTCAGAGAGAGAGGGAGACACAAAATCCGAAACAGGCTTCAGGCTCTGAGCTGTCAGCACAGAGCCCGACGCGGGGCTCAAACTCACTGGCCGCGAGATCGTGACCTGAGCTGAAGTCAGACACTTAGCCGACTGAGCCACCCAGGCGCCCCGAGAGAGATAGCTTTAGGAATGAAAGTTTATTTCAATCAGTTCATTTCTTTAATATAATGATTTCAGATAACACCAGTCAAGGCTTGTTTTAAAATGTTTGTTTGTTTGTTTGTTTGTTTGTTTGTTTGTTTGTTTTGAAAAAAAGAGAGCGAGAGAGGCAAGGAAGGTTAGAGAGACAGAATCCAAGCAGGCTCCACGCTGTCAGTGCAGAGCCTGATGCGGGGCTCAGACTCACAACCCAGGAGATCATGACCTGAGCCGCAATCAAGAGTCAGATGCTTAACCGACTGAGCCACCCAGATGGCCCATCGGTCAAGCATTTTTACATCTACTCCTGGGTACTCTTCAGCTTATGAACATTATTAGCTGGTTTTTTTTTTATAGATTTGTAAAACTGATCTCTCTGAAAGGGAACAACATACTTCAAAACAGGACCTCTTTGCTATGGATTTGTCCTATCCATTTTTCTAAAGGGACAAGGTGGATCCTTATATGCCCTGACTCTCCTAACAGGTTGAAATGGGCATTTCAAACCTCTTCTGTCTTTAATTGGCATGCCATATGAAGTAACTTGATGTTAAACAAGCTAGCTGCGTTTCTTTACCTTGCTGAAAAGCAGTGCTGCAGGTATGTATGTAGACGGACCTGCCTGTACTCACACGCCCATTATGCGTAGAGCAGGTTTTCCATATTTTTGCATTTCATAACTTGTGGGTATTTTTTATTAACGGGAGGAAAGGACTTTAATTCTCATCGTCTTCTCCCTCCACCATATATATTTCTGGGCTCTCAAGAAATCTACAAAGGAAAAACTTCCTGGTGACACACCTATGGAAATGGAAGGCCAAGTTCGCTGTTTCATTCTTTCAAACACTCCATGATTTTCTTAGCAGATAAGGAGAAAGACGTCCTTGTTTGACACTTGACACTTTTCTAAAACTGTAATAAAATCCTCCTCTGGTAGAGTCAAATCTTGATTGCTGGTGGATTAACCAGACTTAGAAGCTTCCTGACCTTCTCTTTGCTGTTGCTGGCCTTGCAGTCATTTCACTGCTCATTAGCACTTCCTCCAGAGCGTCTCCCATCCAAGCCTCTTGCAACAGTAGAAGGCAAGAGGAGGTAAAACTCACTTCAGCCTTTTCTGCTGTGTTATAGCAGCTCTGATAAAGGACATGGATAAGGACGAGGCTGAAACTGCTGGTTAAAAGGTTTGAGGATTAACTGAAGATTTAATTCATCCTTTCTTTCCCTCTCCCTGCCACAGTAGATAGTTGTGAGCTGGCACTGTGTCAAAACCAGGCTGCTCCTCAACCCCAAATTTCAGCCCCTTTCATCCAGTCTTTGTTAACGGGCTTTTTTTTTAAACCAGGGGCTCTAAATTTCTAATTGTGCCTTTAGTGTAGTAAACCTTAGACATTTTAAATTGTCACTTTACAAAGAAGCAACTTGCTTTTTCTTTCCCCACCCCCGGCTCAAGTCATTAATGCCTAAAAGTAACTCATGTCACTATTTAGGTTTGGTGAGGAACTTCCGAAAACTTATATAGCCTCTTTTCCGAGTCAAGGGAGAAAATAAAGAGGAGCTTCACGGAAGAGGAATAAAGCAGTTGTGCAGAACACGTTTAAAAGGCACGTTAAGTCAGTTTTTGTCTATGGCTCTTTCCCTTTATGGCATATGTTATATATTGACAGGGATTAAGTTTCTCTCCTGAATGCAACAATACAGAGTCACAGGGAGCTACTGTACTTCCCAAAGCCACAGGCACCAGCACAAGCAAACGGCAAATAGAAAGGTACCTCACAAAGAACCAACCAGGTTAGTTAAAAGTAGAGGGCTTTGCTTCATCTTTTGCAATTCTGCACCTTTTGCATTTCTCTTCCCCTCTGCCGCGCGCGCTCTGCTCTCCTTTCTTTTTCATCCTGTTTCCCCTTTTTTTGCTCGCACTGTTACACTTTCTCTGTCCGCCACCCCCCCCCCCCCCCCCCCCCGGCTTTGTTATTCAGCACGTCTGATTAGCAGGAGCCTGATTGGCTGGCTGCCTGCTCGGAGAGAGATTCCATTCAGCTTACCCCCCACCCATCCACCCACCCACCCACCCTCGGTCAGGAAATGTGAGCAGGGCTGATGGAAGCTGATAGGCAGGGCTGGAGTGTTAGCACCAGTACTGGATGTGACAGCAAGCAGAGGAGCACTTAGCAGCTTATTCAGTGTCCGATTCGGATTCCGGCAAGGATCCAAGCATGGAATGCTGCCGTCGGGCAACTCCTGGCACACCGCTCCTCTTTCTGGCTTTCCTGCTCCTGGTAAATGCCTTTTCATTTCAATACGTTGCTATTGCCACTTAGCCTGGTTGCTGTTGGGGGTAATGTGTGTGTGTGTGTGTGTGTGTGTGTGTGTGTGTGTGTGTGTGTGTGTCTTTATCTTCAAACACCAGGTAAAATAATTTACATGATTTTAAGAAAAGGAAAAACTTCTTTCAGAACTTTAACCCCCAACTTCCCAAGCTAAGTAAGGTCTGCAAGACTCTGTGGGATAGTGAGAGATACATAATAATATTGAGACTCAAACTTTGGGATATACTGCCTAGCGTTCTGAGCTGGGGACTGTATAAATGGCGGTGTGTATGCTTGGAATTTGAATAAGGGACGTCCTGAAATCAAACTCACTGACTGTGGTGTTCCTGGAATTTTTGAAGGATGGGCTGTAAGGGGCTTTCCCCCACTGCCTTTTACGAATCCTTCTCTGGCTGTGCACATGTGCTAGGGAACCAGGTAAAAGACGGAATGAGAGCCCGTTTGCAGCCAGCCCAGATTATAGCTCATAATTACTGTAAGTCCTCTATGGATACAAGTTAATGCTAGTATTTATGAATTGAGGATTATGGTCTTTGATCTCAGATCTGCTTTTAAAGAAGAAGAAAATGCTGACTTTTTGTGTGTGTCTGCTTTCCATAATCACAGTGATAAGATGCTCTGCTCTTGAACATCAGCACACATTGCATTTTTGACTCGAAGTAAATGTTCCGTTGTGACTCATACTTGGTTTTATGGGCAGAAAATGAACATTTACTGTCCAAAAAAAATCTACACTCAAAATATTAATAGCAATGCACATTTTTTTAAACCAGAGTGTTCTGGGCAGGCAGCTTCATAAACCTCATCTGAAGGTTTGATTCCAAAATTTGCACACACTGATTCCAAACAAACGTGATTGTAGCTCTCCTTGTCACATTTATAGCATGCCAGCGCTTCCTCAATAAGGCAAGAAGGGAACAAGGTAAAAATGTAACGAATATATAGGTTGCATTGATTCGTTGATGCTGAAGGAGTGTTTTGTTCTGATTAGACTCTGACAAATTTCATCTGAGCTATAATTTTGAACAGAGGAAGCAAGCCATTTGGTATAAATTGAAAAACTCCAAAAAGATTCATCAGATAGAGTAATCAGACAGTGTTTAAATATTTTATACATTCCCACCTCTCATTTGCATCATTGTAGCCAAGAAATCATACTGCTGCACTGCAAATGCTATAAATATAGAAATGTATTTTCAGGTTTCAGACATTTAAAGGCCAACTGAATTTTAAGCATGAATAGACTATAACTTTAAGCTGTTGTGAGGAATATAAAAAGCAGAATGTTTAGGTGTGCTTTATGACTAGTGGAGCAAGCAATTTATGAAAGGTGTCTCATTTTTTCCATATGGGACGTGTTACTTATATACACACCATTAGTTTGCCTCATCTTTCCTTCTTTGTGATTTTCAACAAGCGTGTGTTATTCCCCTAATTTAATTAAATCACAAGGTCAGTTACCAGTCCACATTACTTTTTTGCTATCTTCATATGAAAATATGTTTTCGTTATATTTTGGAAAAACTGTCCTATTCAGGAGTAGACTGCTTAGCTACCCATTTGGCAAATTGCATTATTCCCCCTTTGACATTTTGAATATTCATATATGTACTTGAGCATATAATTAGACTTATGTGGAAAAAAGAAGTGTTTCTTTATATCAGATTTCAAACATAAAACATATTTTGTTTAAATTACAATAATTGTGTTGTGAGGATAAAGTGAAATCAAACTCAGGTTTGTTTCAGGTCTGTATTTAAATGAATTGGGATTCTGAGAGTCACAAGAAAGAACTGACTTGTGAACAACAAGATATATCCCTGGGCAGAGTAATAACAGTATTATTAATACCTGCCACGTATTGTGTGCCTGAATGTGCCAAATATTAGGCCAGTTGTTTGAAATGTGTTACAAGGAATCTGCACAATCAGCTTGCAAATAGGCATTTTTAATTTTTTTTTAATGTTTATTTATTTTTGAGACAGAGACAGAGCATGAACGGGGGAGGGTCAGAGAGAGGTAGACACAGAATCCGAAATGGGCTACAGGCTCTGAGCTGTCAGCACAGAGCCCGACGCGGGGCTCGAACTCACGGACTGTGAGATCATGACCTGAGCCGAAGTCGGATGCTCAACCTACTGAGCCACCCGGGTGCCCCGCAAATAGGCATTTTTAAACCTATTTTACGGATAGGGAAACAAGCTTATATTTGAATACGAAAGTCAAATAATGGAGAGAAAATCACTGGTTTGCTTCATACTATGGTTGGAAAATGTTTAGCAATGATGGAAGCAATGGTGTAAGTTGGTCTGTAGTCGTTGTTGGATATTTAGGGGTTTTGTCTCATCTTGACCATTGAAGTTATGTACAGGATTATGGGCACTTGCTTGTTACACTTGCTTGTTAACTGCCCCCATCAGCTTTGTGACCAAAATTACATTACTGACCTATGAGCCCATGAGCCTCATCAGCAGTTGGCTTAGAACTAGAAGTGTGACAGTTTCAGCTCAGCCTTCAGTCTGAATGGAGAAATGGAACAAAGTAGCTTGTTTTCCCCATAATTATTTTATACATTATAAGAGTCTGTCTACTCTTAGAATTAATTTGGGTGATTTTTGAAGATCCCTTTAACTTGATCCGAAAATATCCCATTTGTTTAGTGGGAACAGTGTTCGTTGTCACTGACAGCTGAATCCCCTGTACTGGTTCTTGAGGATGTGAGAATATCAAATATTGACCCTCAGTTTTGTCAAAATCCTTTACCCTTGGAGGACGCTTTCTGGGAAAATGAGGTCCCTGTGTCTCTGTATCATATGTTTATGCAAAGCTCATACATCATGGATATCTATTTTACTCTGGGCACAATAGGACAGTACTTCTGATTAAGAGATTTCATCCTGATATTCAGGTCATATTTAGTCACATCACCCAGCTTCCCCAGTCTTCCCACTCTGTTCCCCTTTTTCATTCCCCCTCCTTTGTCCCAACTGTGTAGCTCCAAAGGAATGTGGCAAAAACCATGACCGGCCATTGACATATGTGTCCATCCAAACTTGAAGTCAAATCACTTCTTGTCAGAAAGGCATTTAATCAAATTTGCATTTGCTTTTTGTTTCTTTTGAGTGGTTTTAAGCTCTTTCGCCTGCTATTGTGGGAGTTGTGAGAGTAACACTCAGAATTATAATAAAGTACATGTGTTTTTCTGTTGAATTTCTTTTTCTTCTCTGCACTAATTTATACATGGAAACTAGTCAAACACAATAGCCCGTTCCCTTCAGTCGCTCTGGCACTGTCCTCCACTATTATCTAAGTGGATCTATCTTGGATGGCGAGAAGCACCATTAGCTTGTGGAATGAATGTTAAATCCCTTATTTGCAGCAGATTGTGGGCTGCTCCAATAAGTGGTGAGTGTGTGAGTGTGTGTATGTGTGTGTGTGTGCACGCACGCGTGCATGCATGCGTGTGTGCACATACACAAGTACCTTTCTATCACTGTTCCCTCTACATCTATTTCTTATTCTCATGCCTACATTCTCTTTAAATCGAGCCTCAGGACTTTTCACCTAAATCTACAGAACATAATGAGGCATTTATTTGTATGCTATTTTCTAACTGTTTTTGTGAAGTTTCTTGTCTAGACATGGTCAGCTACAATTTTGTTTCCTCAGACTCCTGTTTTTAGTGTTTAGGTCTGTTCAGGACCACTTTCTGCCCCCACTTTTCCTTGAAAGACCACATGGATATTAAAGACTTGAGAAAAAGAGAGAAAATGGATAAGTGAACATATTTGTTTGTGCCTTTATGTGAGTGTTAATACATATTGATTCTGCTTTATCAGTGTGTATGAATAAGGTGGAAAGCCACCCCCTAGCACACCATGGGGTAGGCTAGTACTCAGATGCTGCACGAAGCTCAAATAATAACAAAGTTAAGGTCAGGGTTTGTGTAATTTTAATCAGTAAAGTGTGGTTAACCACTGTACCTGTTACTCATTAAAAAAAAACCTAGTTAATGTTGTTGCGTTTTGCACAGGAATTGTTTGGATAAGACACGTCTGGTAATTTGGTTCTGCTCCTTCTTATGGTTTAATCAAAATACAATTTTAAACTCTTCCAGAAAAAAATATAGTGTCCTCTGAATGTCTGCATTTCCTGTAGCACCTGGTAGAATGCCTTTTATATACAGGCATCATAGCTGTTTGTGAACTAATTTAAGGGAGGAAAGGACTTACAGAGGCTATCACCTGGTTTGCTAATTCTCCACATTCTTGGTGTTTCCTAACTTCACGTACAGAGTCCAGTTTCTCTGGTCAAGTGACAGCTCTGCTTTTGATTTGTCTGTTTCAGGTTCCAGGCCTTAATCATTGAAGTTTCTCACATAGAATTGTTTGTTTCATTCTACTCTTCCCTCATTCTGCATATTCTACTGTTTCTTGTGGTCTCCTGAGTACAGTGACCCAGAAGTGACCTCTCGTAGCATGAGGGCCCTCGTCTTTTCTCGAGTGAGAGCATTCCTTGAATCATCATGAATAACCTACTAGTTAAGTGTGTTGAGATAATCACAGGAAAATGTGTCTAAATCAAGTTTTACAGGCTTGCTGCTTTTACTAATTTTCTTCTTCTAGAGAGCTGGCTTCCAACTTTGTGTTTTCACCAGAATAAGACAAGTTCGTGTCATTTTCTGTCTACATCATAAAAACTATACCATGTGGTTGAATTTTGGCTTGATTGGCAGTACTGGCTCATGAGCGGCTTAGGACTGGCATACCAGAGGTGATGTAAGCCCTAAAGGATCCTAATTGAAATAGGCCAGCACAGCTGTGTGGGGAGCCTGCCTGCTAACTGGGGTAAGCTGTTGCTATCAACCCCTTCTTTCCATGAGCTCAAAAGTAAATGACTAAATCTCCCCAATTCCCGAACGTCAAGATTAAAACCTACATTGAATAAAGCTTAACTGTTCCGGCTTCTCCTCCTGGGGATTTTGCCAATGAGAGCACCCAGCATGGAGAGCAGTTAGGAGTTTTCTGGCCACGTCAAGAAGATGTCCCAATGGTAGTAGTCTGGCTCCACCAGTGACCTCTGGCTTGTTATTGGTGGATTTCCAGAGGCTTGGTGTTTATAAAGAAGTCTGGATATTTCCCTGTATTTTTTAATGGTCTCTGTTTCAGTCATAGATATATATCGTATCTCATTAACTACTGAAACTCTCTGCAGAAGAAATACCATAATTTCTGTTTGGCTACCCATACCACAAATTCTACCAATGTAGAATTAGCTTTTAGTAATTGTTTGTCAGAGACATGTGTAAGTAACTGTAATCTCTACAGTACTTTAAGATGTCCTTTCTTCTAGTTCTTGGGCTTCTTTGCATTGATCTTTGTCACTGTACTTCTCATACTGTGCTTACATTTCTGTCCACTCCGTGACATTGTGGGTGACAGCAGGAGTGACTTGGCCCTCCTACCTCTGTCAGATGCCTGGGAATTAGATCTCAGTGAATGTTGTTGAATGAATGAGTAAATGGATGGATAAGAATGACTTGGTAAAAAAAAAGTTGGAAAGATGGTAAGGCACAAATAGGACAGGAAAATGTGAACATCCGTTTCACCTTTGAAGCATTTCACTAATTCTGGTTTTAGTAAGACCAAGTGAGCAAGCTAATAAATCTTAAAGGGAAGATAAATATTTTGTTTTTCTCTCTCTTTCTTAAACATATACGTCTATACAATGAATAACAATTGAAGAACAATCCCTTTTGCTGTTGATAATTAGAATGAATTTTGCATGTTTCATATCTTGCTTAACCCACTTGGTTCTCAAGTATTTTCCTTTTATGAAATTTGCTCTCAGGAGGAAAATGATACTTATACTTGCCGCAGTCTTATGAAAATGGAGGGTAGCTATAAACTCTCATTTTAGCAGAGATGATGCTATGGGTTCACCATAACTCGCTTCTTTTTCTGGCAGGACGTAAAGATAAACTGTATTTCCCAGCCTTTTCTGTGATTGGATGGTCACAATCACTCACTGATTGGGAGTCAGTGGAACAGAGTTAGAAGTTATAGATGGCACTTCTAGCCCTCACATCTGCCACGTAATCATGCAAACACTCAGCACTCTCTCTTTACCGCCTCCTGGACACAGAGCCTCCAGCAGGGAACTTCAAGACCTTAGGGAATGACAAAGCCACCAAGCACAAGGCCTGGGTCCCTGAATGACTTCATGGGGCAGAATCCCACGCCACCACTCTCACAGAATTCCTTTTCTGAAATCCATTCACCCACTACCAAGAAATAAACCTTTTTTTTTTTAATGTTTTATCTGTTTTTGAGACAGCACAAGCAGGGGATGGGCAGAGAGTGGGACAGAGGATCTGAAATGGGCTCTGCACTGATAGCAGCGATCCTGACGTGGGGCCCAAACTCACAAACCGCAAGATCATGACCTGAGCCGAAGTCGGGCGCTCATCCGACTGAGCCACCCAGGTGCCCCCAACCTTTTTTTGTGTTAAAACACTGAGATTGGAGGAAAGGTGTTGTTTATTGTACTGAACACCTTTTTAAAATGAACTATGCTTCAAATTTAGATGCCATGCATGCTAGCACTCACAAGTCAGTGTTAATTCTACTTTCCATTTATTATATGGAAAATTTGAAACAAGAAGATTGCATGTCATCCTAATGATGGTTTAATCTTTGTGATGGGCAACTTACTGCGTGCCCCCAAGTACTTAACATGCTCTACATTTGTAACAACCTGCACACCACAAAGACTGAAGGAAAAGTGGGAAAATGGGTCCATGCTCATTTTTCAAACAGAATCCAGGAATGAACGGCACAGTAAGTGAGAAAAGGAACCAAGAGAGGCAGGGCTGTGGTAAACAGTTGGAATCTCCTAGAGTAGAGCAGACCAGCCAACCCAGCCAAGGACATAGAACCATGCAGACCCAAAGGAAAGGCAAAGAAAACAGAAAGAGATATGGAGAAGCAGAAACTAAGGCACAACACCAATGCTGCTCTCAGGACAGAATGTCGGTAGACAAGGAGTAAACAAGTGACAGAAAGGGGAACAGACTCATAAATGCAAAAATCCCAGATGTTTTGCATAGCAGCATCCAAAGTGAAACATGCTTCTTGAGCATACCCAGTCTCAACCATCTTTGATATGTGTTTCTTGTACATGTCTCAGATGTCATGGAACAATGGTTTTAGAGTGTAACCATCTGGTCTGTAGCACGGATTCTACTTCTGTGATCTTGGTCTAGTCACAGAACTTACTTCAGCGCTGTCTCCTCATCTATGTGCTATTATTGCCCATCCCACCTAACTTTCCAGAATGTCATTAGAGGCAAATATGGCATCAGACGTTGAGCTGTTTTGTAAATTCCACAGTACCATGAAACATCAAGTGATTATACTTTCATTGATAGCATTTGTCTGTCACCAGCTGTGTGGCCAACACAGAGCCAGGCTCCGTGGAAGAAGACACTGTCCTTACAATGAGTTTGGTAGTTCATTGGACATTTTGTTGTAGAGTTATTTTTAAAAGTTTTCAAAACACTCTCCTATAGGGAATAGTTCTGGGATGGGTATCACTGTTTTCAGTTGCCCGCCCCCCCCCCCCAAGCTGGCGCATCTTAAAAGGGACTCTTCTGTACCTGCATAGACACTATCTGTTTAATCCTATCCATGTATGAATGTAAATTATGGCTTCCCACAGATTATTCATATGTATTATCTTTCTGGATATTATCAGTATTTGACTTCAAACATTGAAACTTGTTTCCAATTTCCATAGTTGAGAATATCAATTTGTGTAACAGAACACACTAGAACAATTTTTTAGTTAAGATAAACTCTTTAGGAAAAAAAAACTGTCCTCAAAACAAATTCTTATCATTGTGAGAATTACCATTAACTAGGGGTTACCAGTGTCTAGGGCATTTTCATCTGCCCCACAATTGGGGTATCATGCTGGTAGACTGCAGTCTGATGTAGTTTCTACCACATTGTGCTTACTTTATAATAACCAAAAAATCCATGGAAAACACAAGCATATTCCATTTGGAATCATATTTCTAAAGTGCTATTGCTTTAGTAGGTTGCATCTCCCTCCTTCACTAGACTTTTCTCTACAATTCCACTAAAATAAATTAATTACAATAAAACCAAAAAGGCCTTGTGCGTGGAAAGGGGGATAGTTGAAATAAAGGGACTAACAGAAAAATCACATGTGTGAGCATACACCATTTATAATATAGGAGATTTATTCCACTTCTGAGGCAAGAAATTGCAAGACTCTAATAGTTTCACCACCTGTGAATTATTTGGGTGCACCTCATAAGCGGGTTCTTTCTTCTATTTGTTTAAAGAAATAAGTGGTATGTTCGCCAATTCTACACTACATTAATTTTCACAGAGTTTCCATTTTCATCTTCATTGCTTTTTCAGATTTTTTTCCAAAGCTTCTGCCATTCTCCAACTAAAGCTTTGGGTATTTTCCCCTTCGATTTTTGTCCGGGGACTTTCTCTAAGTCAGTTCAGTCTGTTGGCATAAATGTTGGGACAAAGGAGGGAAGGAGTGTGATAACCTAAGACATCCTGACATAAATTCCAAGAGCACTAAAGAAATGAGACAGGAAATTATGAGCAACCTATAATAAATTCAAACTGTCCAATAAAATAAATATACCTCACTGGGTTCCCATCGTAAGGTAGGGTAGGGTGTCCAATTTCTCAGCTTACTTTGCCGGCTGCTCAGGCACCATTTGAAGTCTGCCAGAGTATTGTTCAAGTATTGTACTTCATCAGTAGACCCAGAAATGAAAAAGCACAATGGAAACAATAAGAATTCCTACTGTTCAGGTGCTGAAGTGAGATTTAAGGGAGAGTCGTTTGTTGTTTTTTTTTTTTAATGGTCTGTGTTTTCATTAAAGTTGCTATAACCATTTGACACTGAGACAGAATATCATTTCCCTGATGTGCCACACACTTTTATTTTTACCTTTGGGCTTGTATCCAGTCTGAGATAACAAACATGCTTTGAAATTACTGTTAAGAGTGAGTTAAACTGATATTTAGATTCCCAGGACATAGATTATTAGCACTTGAGAACTAAAAGAACCTTTAAGATGGCATCTAATGTGACCTTAATTGATTTGGATCTCTTTGAAGGCAGAAGTTTGGTTTTACTTTGTCTTGGATATATTTGTATCCCCGGCACCAGATAAAGAGTTTGATATCTATAAAATGTTCGGTGTAAGTTTGTTGTTTGAATAAATGAATTAATCACCTGTCCCAACCCTTTCATTTTGCAGATAGTTGAATGTAAAATATAAACGTTTGCAGAGAGATTTGACACATATTTTCCAGGAAAACCTAGTAGGTGGAATCCAGATCCTGGAATCTGGATCTCTTTCCTTTGAGTCCGTACTCCTTTGAGAAGAGTTCGTTCTCTTTCTATTATAGCTCTGGGACCCTTAAATAAGAGCCAGCCAAGCTGGCCTTGGTTGAGAAGGGTTGAAATGTTGAGATGTCATATGCGGAAGAAACCTAGGAATCAACAAAACTGCTGGAAAATCATCTTGAATAAAAACTTAAGGATCATTGTTGGTTTAAAAACATCAGGATAACCTGGAAAGAAGGGCAGGGAGGGAGGCTTGAAGCCTATAAAACTTGTCTCCCTCCCTAGATCTGCATCATTTCTCTTGCTTTCCGTATCAATGAAACATGTGAAAACGTTGGTGATGTACATGTGAAAATAACTTTATGTGGGACCTTGCACATAGCAAGTCGCCAAGAAATGTTAGTTCCATCCCTTCCCTTGGTGCAAACTAGCATATTCATTGAAAGGCTGCTGAATGACAGACACTGTGCTAAGTCCTGGGTACACTGTGTTGAACAAAACAGACATGGTTCTAAAGATGGGTCTTTCTACATATAATGTGAGAAAGGATTGAGATGGGGAGCAGGGAGGGCAGGAAATAATTGGCCAGTACTTTCCATTGGTTTTATGTTGCTGTCATGATATTATTTTCTTTAAACTGTGTATTTAACTCTTGCTGATGTAAGGGGGTCTCTGCCTAAAGAAATAGACACATTAATTCATTATTTATTGTGATTCAAGAAAGAATGTGTAGAAAAACTCTAAAACTCTACAGATTTATACTTAAGGTCACCTCTTTGAGTTATGCTTTTTTTATTTTCTGGAATTCTCTTTTTTAGTAATACTGAAACCTAAGCTTAATGAATGTATTACTTTGTCTCTGTGTTTATTGATACATAAACACCTGTCTTCTCCACGTTAGAAGCGTGCTTAAAGTAGGCTCTCATTCAAGTGAATAAAAAGCCAATCAGTGGCATATAGAGCCCTAATGATGGTAGATTTTTCCTCAAAAGGGTTAGCTTGCTCTGCAGAAACTGTTTGTGTGCAGGAACTTTATAAATCTTTAGGCATCACTCTGGCATGTTCTCAGTTCTCTCCTGGGAGGGATTCTGATTTTCCAGTACCTCTGTCATGTATGTCCCTGTAGACTCCAGGATCTCGGTTTTAAGAAACCCATCCCGTGGTTATTGTCTGTTTTTGAGTTCTACATAACTGAAAACAATAATTCCCCAGACTTTTGGATTTCTCAAAAGTAAATAAAGATGTGTTTGCACATCTTTGCAGGTAGGTAGGAAGTCTGGAAAGCAAATACAACATTTCTAATTTTTTTTTCCATTTTCTTTAGTAAGGACATTAAAAAATAAATCTCTATCACCTTAGTTTCATAGACGAATAGTGTTAGCTTCAGTGTGAGAAGCACTTTGCACATATCTAGCTATCTCACATTCATACCAATTATGGGCTGGTTACAATTATATTCCATTTTCCCCAGTTTTCAGGTGAGGAAACTGAGGCACAGGGGGTCATATAACATTAGCAGTGGCAGAGCACAGATTCAGACCTCAGGCACAGTTCATTCTTGCACGAACTCTGCCATTGTTTTCAGCAGTACAAGAAATGAAAGGTTCTTTGAATGAGCCAGAAGTTCTAAGTCCATACTTTCATAAGAAAATCTAAGTAAACACATTTAGCTTTATGGAAAGCTAACTGGTGTCCAGATTTATCCTTTTTTTTTTCCTGATTTATCTTTTTAATTCTTCTGTATCACTGAAAACTTCACAATGGACTGGGCTGCTCTAGGCCAGACGCTTTCCTTGGGACACAGAGATAAACAAAATACAGTCATACTCGCCCAGAAAACTCACAGATTCTAGACAAAGTTCGAAAAAGATACCACAGAGCCTGAGTGCAGGATATAAGGTGCTGCCATAGCTCCAAGAAGGACACGAGACAAGGAAGCTGACATTTATTGTCTGAGGTTCCCAGGCTCTGTGCAAAGCAGACAGTAACTGGGCTTTGAGGGTCAATGAAGGTGAACATGAAAGAACAGGTGTCTAAAGTGAATCTTAAGGGATCGGTAAAAGTCCACCAGGTAGACACAAGAAGGAAGGAGTGCGCGTTAGGCAGAGGGACCTGCATGGGTAGAGGCACAGAGGAAAGAAAAGGAAGGTGAGTTGCAGGATTGGTGCGTAAATGCCAGTGGCTGGAGCATAACCAGCTCATGCGAGGCCTTGTGCGCTGTGGCCGAGAACGTTGTCCCAAGTTTGCGTCTTAGAAAGATAGCGGCAGCGGCCACATGGAGTGAAGAGGCCTGGCCTAAAGGCCTGTAGAAGACTGTGGCTTGTCTCCTGGTGGGGGGCCCTTGAAGGCAGGAGCAGTGGTAGAAAAGAGAGGGATGTACCTAGTTATATGGCTGCATAGCTATTTGCAGGAAAACCTGTGATCTCCCCTCGCCTTATATCTTGAGGCCTCAGAGGCCCTTAAGAGCTCCAGCTGTGTGCTAGGCTCTTTAGGTCCCATGGCTTCGCAGACAGGCTATAGCCTGGCGCTAAGCAGGTGCTTAAAAAGTTCTGAATGAATGTGGGAAAGAGTGAACCATTTTATTCATGGCATCCCTGTTTTCAAAATTATGGCCTACACTCAGAGATTTTTTCCCCCCAGATTATGGAAGGCCTTCCAAAGCAACAAATGTAGCAGTATCCCAAAAGGTCAAGAACTTTCCATCACTCTCTCAGGAAAGAATGAAATCTAGGCTCAACCTCTCTGCAGAAATTGCCACACTGTGGTAACTTAACCCTTTATTCACTCTCAGTGAACCTTTCCAAATAGAGCCGATTTCAAAGGGGGAGGGGGAGCTGCTGGCTTTTTGGAAGCTTTATGCCCTCACAGAACCCAAAGCCCATAAGATGGCATCACTTTTGTACCTTGGGTGGTTATTGTATTCAGAGACTGCAGTATTTCCCTGTGAGTTATTTACCTGCTTCCTCACCAAACAATGCCCCATTCTACTCTTCAGATTCATGTCACAGTTCTGAATCTTTCCACGGAAAGCCAGCAAATCTCTTTGCCCTCATTCTTGCAGCTCTCCACGTTATCAAATATGGGCCCCACATGTGAAGTTCCCTTTGGACGCAGCTGAAACTCCAGTAAACGAGGCAGCATTAAGGATCTAAATTTAAGTTATCTGCCCTGACTAAATATTAATTGTGGTCCTCAGAAAATAATCAAGCCATGTCTGAAGTTCATAAACTCATCATTTTATACTAAAAACATAATGTGACTGAAAGAAGTAACCCACAAGTTTTATTAAAGTGTGAGTTAAATGCCACATACATTCTTGGTATTTTTTTTCTTTAGGAGTCTAATTGCAAAGGCATTGGATTTTAAGTCAGGCATTGGGAGTCCTGTGGGACTATAATTTCTTCTTCTCCTAAATATGAAGAGCCTCCCGTGTGCACACAGCTCTTTACTCAGTATTAGTACAAAATTGATTATGGCTTGACCTCACCTCATAAAGTAGATATGCTTTGAAACAGCATTCAGCAGGTATTTGTTGTAAATCGCATGGCCCTCTGACTTCCATTCTGATTTTGGACATCTACCACTTTTACTTTCCTTCCTCCTCTCAAAACAGACTTCAAGCAACATAAAAATATCGTCAGACTTAGCAAAGGGAGAAAAACGTGATTTTCAGTCTCCTCCTATGCACCACGTACTGTGGTGTTTGTTTACATATGTTACCTCAGTAAGCCGTACCACAACCCATTTCACAGATAAGAAATCTGAGTGCTAAAACCTAAAGAGTGCTGTGACTTCTGCTTTTAGTGTATGTGTATTCAATTCTTCTAGCAAAAAAAAAAAAAAAAAAAATCCTATTAAAATCTGCAGTACAGACTATTTTCCGTGTTGTTGGAACTCTGTTATCTGCACTCTGCCAGCAGGAGCCTCCCCAACGTGCTGAGTGATTTCCACAGTTTCAGAACCAAGTTCATTAGAGTTCATTGCTTGTACCGTGTCAGAACCAAGTTCATTAGAGTTCATTGCTTGTACCGTATTTCATCGATCCTAAGATACACAATTCTTTTCTGATTTTAGAAACTTAGTTGCCTCTCATAATTGATAGCGGTTAACAGTTTCATGAGTGGCTTTTTTATTCTAAATGGTACATAAAATAACAATGTGACTTCAGTCTATACCATGTTGAATTCGATGGTATACTGTATCAGGGTCTTTCCAAGATTTAACTGGTGGAAGCAAAGCTAGGCTTGAGATTCAGATGTAGAGACATGATTTTGTACCCTTCCCTTCCCTTCCCTGCCATTCACCATCCATTCACCAAGGACAGGTAATTCCTGTCTTTACTTGCCAATCTGAGAAGGTGAGAGTTTGTATATTGAGCTAGCTTTCCATACCCAGGACAACAACCTCTTGACTAGGTCTTCCTTTCTTCTTAATATACGTAGGCCTCAGCTGTCTTCACTGTAAGCAGTGACTTGAGATGGAGTAGTATTTCCTGATGTTTGGTCAGTATCTGAATCAGCCGAGTACTTGCTAAAGTTATAAAGGCCCAGACGCCTCCTCCTTCAGGGAGCCTGGGCTCCA
Source organism: Felis catus (assembly GCF_018350175.1). Classification (NCBI taxonomy): domain Eukaryota; kingdom Metazoa; phylum Chordata; class Mammalia; order Carnivora; family Felidae; genus Felis; species Felis catus. The sequence continues at coordinate 43,323,439 of NC_058380.1, forward strand.
GGTGGTTCTGATATACCCCAGTTTGAGACAATTGGTGTAGTTGTTAACAAGCAGGAACTCTTGAGCTGGACTGCTTGGATTCAAATCCTGGCCCCACCAGTGTGACCCTTCTGTTTTTATCTGGTCTCAGGTTCCTTGCCTGCAAAACAGTAATCAACGGTAGCATGTACCTCAAAGGATTATCGTGACGTTTAACAAAACAGTTCATGAGACATACTTAGCACAATACCTCAGACATTAAAAAAGTGCCCAGTAAACATCAGCAATTATTATTACTTTCCTCCTACAGGCTGAAATTCCTCTATCTCACTCCTAGAAACCAATCTCATCTTTTCCTGGTTTCAAGGCAGCCGACAGCTTTGCCTGGTAACTAGTCTCCTGTGCAATCTCAAAGAAAGAGGCTGAGAAAAAAACAAAACAAAACTGAGATCCCTTTTAATTGGGAGGTGGAGATGAGGGGTTCTGAAGCCCACTGAAGCCAGGGAATTTCAAACAGAAAAAAGATAAAGCGGGGCACCTGGGTGGCTCAGTCGGTTAAGCGGCCGACTTCGGCGCAGGTCATGAGCTCGTGGTCTGTGAGTTCGAGCCCCCCGTCGGGCTCCATGCTGACAGCTCAGAGCCTGGAGCCTGTTTCAGATTCTGATTCTCTCTCTGACCCTACCCCGTTCATACTGTGTCTCTCTCTGTCTCAAAAATAAATTTTTAAAAAAATTGTTTAAAAAAAAAGAAAAAAGATAAAGGTTGACTGAAGAAAGTCATCCTGTGAATTCACTCATAGATGCTTGCCAAATTCAGGATTCTAACCCTCCTCTGCATCAGTCACCGTAGGAACCTAGAACTAAAAATGGCTGGGCAGCCACCAGCCTCTCTCCCCAAGGCAGATTCAACTGGTCTGGGGAGGGGCCTAGTCATTGGCCATTTTTCCTGAGTTCCCAGGTAATTTAAACATGTAGCCAGAGTTGATAACCACTAATCTAATTGAATATTTTAAAGGTTCTAAACACCTCACACCTGTTAGGGGATTTGTTTCTGATCTTTGAAGATGCTTTATAGAACTCTCCTCGCCTAAAACAAAATAAAACAAAATTTAGGAGCGCCTTTTCCCCTAATTAGGGATGCTATACCAGTTCAAATAACTCCTAATTGACGTGAATGCCCTTTGTAAATTGTAACTGTGTGTGTGTGTGTGTGTGTGTGTGTGTGTGTGTGTGAGAGAGAGAGAGAGAGAGAGAGAGAGAGAGAGAGAGAGAGAGAGAGACAGGGGGAGGGAGAAGCAGAGTGAATTATGATGCATACTGTGAAGATTGTCCTGTAATGTCATATAGAATGCATAGAGGGACCCAGAACCCTGCTGGTCAATAGGATGTTGTATAATCTGAAGGATCATCTACCAGTCATTTGAATGTCTAAACTATTCAAAAATGGGAGCCATAAATATTTTATACCAGATAGAAATTAGAACCTATCCGAGTCTGATTTGAGGAGACAAAACAGACACTCTGAGGATAGTTCTTCTTCTGCATATACTAGTCACCCGATTTTTTATTTTATTTTCCTCTCTCTGGATGGCTATTGTGTTAGATTAAGTATTCGGTCTTATTTCCACTGCTCTCCTGACAACCAAGTTTAATTTCTATCCAGATAACATACCCATCCTTAATTAGACATGAAGATTCGAAATTCCTCGATGTAAGGTGGATTTCTTTCTAATCTTTTACAGCAACTCTCTATCCACCAACCCCGGTAGTTCCTTTTTTCTAAAATGCCCATAAACCTTTGTGCCTCGTAGGAGTATAATGAGGATCAAATGAATATGTGTAAGTACTTTGAAACTGTGAAACTTCAATCATATCATGCGCTGGCTAAAAGCCTTCGTTGGCTTAGCTGTCAGCCGACTCAAGGATCAGTCCCTCACCGGGAACTCAAGGCCCCATCCCTACCACCACTCCAACTGTATCTACAGTTGTTTTGACTCACTGAGAGCCGTGCCACAGAGGAACTGACCTGAGCAAAGCTGGAAGCACACTGAGACACCAGTTATGTGACATGTAGAGATGATGATAAGACAAGTCCAATTTACGGTACCAGCAGATGGCACAGAAAAGAGGGAACAGAAAGGAGATACATTGCAGAAATAAAATATATAGTACAGGCAATTGTTTGGGTATGTGTGTGTGGATGGGGGGGGGTGGGATAAGGTGCAGCACAGAGAGGTTGGTGCATTATTTCCGTGATGCATAGAAATGTTTATATATTTAAGTGTGTTAAGAGGAAGGATTGAGGACCCAGATAGTTGAGTTTGGTTTTGGACATGTTGACTTTAAGGTACTAACAAGGCATCCAGGTTAAGTGGAAATGGAATCCTGGAGATTAGGGAAGAGGAGTTTTTGTGTATCACCTACAAAGAGAAGACAGTTCAAGGGAGGGAAAGTGGGCGAGATCAATAGGAGGGGAGAGAGAAAAGAACCCTGAGGATTCCAGCGTTTACCAGTCAGGATGAGTAAGAAAAGACAGGGGAGGAACAGGCCAGTAGTCACTGCCAAAGAAGCCAGGGGAGCATATCCCCCAGCAAGGTCTGAGAGAAGGCCAGGGGATGTGGTGAATTACGGGATCCTGATGAATTTCAGAGGAGCCACGTCACTCAAGTGGTGGGGCAGACGCCAGATCGCAAAGCGTTAAGGAATTCGGGGGTATTGAGGAAGCGGTGCCTTGGACATGGATTAGCCTTTCAAGAAGTTTAGAAGTGAAAGAGAAGGAGGCAGGAGACAGTTTAACTCTCACCACGGACACAGCGGAAAGTAAAGGCAGAAAACAAAAAGCAGGAGCCCTCAGATAAAAGTGAGCTTGGTTTTAATAAAAAGAAGAGAAAGCGCTTTAGTCTTATAGCTCAAAGAATGCTGATAGCAGCCGTGTGTGAAATTGATTTCTGAGGCCGCGCACCAGAGACAGAGAGGCTGTGAGGCAAATGGGGTAGTAAACCATGATTTAGCACCTTCACTTTCTGCGCTTATTACAAAACAGGCTTTAAAAAAAAAGATGCCTGCGGTGTGCCTCAGCAATCTTGATATTGTCTGTGGCCAGGATCCATTTTAATATATTCCTGAGGCATTTTAGCGATTATAACATTTCTTTAGACATCAGTCTATTAACTTTTCACAATGCTAAACATGGTTAATGCACTGCATGCACATATTATTTCTACCATTAAATAATGTGCGGAGGGAGAAAGAATTATTCTTGCTGGAAACCAAAAAATGACAGGCTCAAAATGCTTGCACATTGAAAGCAATAGAGAAGTTTTACAGATTCTCAGAGAAACAGTATTTGCTTCTGCCTTATTGAGCCTTGAGGGTCAGAGAGGAGCTCACAAGAATCATAAAAACTTGTATTATGTTTCATATGCTAATGAACCTTTAATAAGTGGCTTTGTGAATGGCTCCTTGACATTGTCATTTAATTTACAAATGAATGGAAGATTGTATTATCTCCCATATGTACAATACTGAATGATGTTTTTCAATTATGATTTAAAAATGCTAACAGTACAGGGATAAATACCTTTCACGAACTTGACCGGGAGATAGGAAGAGAAACTGGCGTGTAGATGTCTCTAATCACCAATATTATTTTCTGTCTCAGTACAAGGAGGTCTATACTGTTTATAGATAATAATGACAAATTATAATTGAAAAAGACAAATCCTTTTAGAAAACAAAAGTTTTTCTTCCAGTGATTTAAAATAAGGAACGTCTGCAATCAATTTACTACGCACAATATTAAAGAAAAATTACAGACTATTATGTTTATAAAATAAATGATTATTTAACTAGAGAATGCTTGCCCTGATTGCTATAGATACAACAAAAACTATATCAAGGCCATAGCAACTGACTCTATTGCTTTGATAAAGAACCTAATATATTGAAACTATATCTGTAAATCTAACTTAAAAGAAATAGCCACTATGAGTTATACCGGTAGAGAACCACAATAACAGAGTTCTTATTCTAATAGAAACTATGTCATGAAGATTACCCAGATAGCCAGTATAGTAGAAACATTATAAGAGGAAAACATTATTCCATAACACTTGGTTGGGGAATAGGTCAATACAGAAACTAAAAACTATTGTGGCGCCTGGGTGGTTCAGTCGGTTAAGCATCTGACTCATGATTTTGACTCAGGTCATGATGTCGTGGTTCCTGGGTTCAAGCCCTACCCCCACTGCATTGAGCTCTGTGCTGACAGCTTGGAGCCTGCTTATGATTCTCTCTCCCCATTCTACCTGCCCTTGCCCTTTTCTCTCGCAAAATCAATGAATAAACTTAAAAAACAATTTTTAAAGAAACTAAAAACTATCAAAGCTAACTTTTATCTCATCGTTCGGGAAACTTTTGCTTACTTGTATTTATTGATTTTTAAAAGCTAAATAGTCCACATTAGTAGAAAGTACAGAGTATAATTTATCATTTCTTTCATTATTGAGAAGTCACTTTAAGGATTTGGCAGAGGTTCCAGGTGCTTTGTTAGCAAAGAAAAGGAGTCGCAAATAGAGAGTCTCTCTTTAAAGAATTGGTTACTTTTTAATAAAACGATTCTTACAGCTGAAGCAGTGTATCATCTCTACTTGAATTTCATTTAACAATTGTACTGGTCAAGAGTTTCATAATTTAGCACTTTTATTTTGAAAATAATCTTGACATCAACTCTATGAGTTAAATCATGCAAACGTTCATGTCTTATTTTACAAGGTGGAAAATTGATTTGTAAATATGCTTAAGTAAGATAGTCTAGTTTAGAATCACAGACATTTTTCTGGCTAGGGATGTCTTAGAAAATGGCCAAAATCTCTTCTTGTAGAAATGACTGAAACTGAGGCACCGAGAGCTAAGTTGCCTAAAATGCCACGATGGCAAAGTCAAAGCGTGTCAAAAATAGTGCAATGGCTAAGACCCGAATCCTATATTAAGCCTCTGTCCCTCTTTAGAAGTTTTGCCATTGGTATTGCTCGTGTCCGTTCTCTGAAATATTTTAAAAATAAAAGTGCTTACCAAAAAAATCAGTTAACCACTAAGCACTCACTGAATGTTGATATCTGTGTCAAGCCCTGTGTTAGACATTAGGGGTGTGGGGCTAAGTATCACATACTCCCTACCTTTGAGAGTTCATATCAGTATTTTGCCTCTGTTAGTTTCTTTTAAATGTCAGAGCTCTGTAATTTAAATGTTTAGATTTGTTTTTACATGGGATCTAATGGAAACATGTTCTTCCCCGTCCAGAACACTTACTTTAAAATTTGTATTGAATTCTGCTTCTATCAGATCATTTTCCCTGATTAATTCTGGTCAACATTAAATTTTTCTGTGATGTGTGGTTATCTCTGGTGTGCTAAGTTTTGCCTTTGTGAAAATATGATTTAATAAATAGTCTTTATTTTTTTATAGGTAAAAGCCTATGCTTTTAATCAAGTCAGGACCCTTTCACCCACCTTTCTTCCCTCCCTCCTCCTCCGGGTACACTAGTCTTCACAAAGCCTTACTGCCTGAGTCCTGCAGAAAGGCTGACTGATGTGTCCTCAGTGATGAGGGTGCTTTGGCAGATAGGCATCTAGCACTTGGGTTAGGCCAGATTAAGGCAAGACGTGACAGGTTAATCATCTTTCACCTTTACACATTTTGGATAAATTTAAAGTTAGCATAAAAAGACATACTAATAAGAAGACATGTGACTGTCTTTACTTTTCCATGGGTCATATGATTTTTTTTCTCTTCCATTCCCTTGCCTGTCTGCAGGTTTTGTATCCACACACACACACACACACACACACACACACACACACACACACACACATATTTCCTCCTCTGTCTTTAGAGAATCTACATGTATATGAATGAGAGTAAAAGCTGACAGCCGTTATGAATTAGACACTCAACTACAACTTGTCCTAGCCTGTCTTGTGTTAATTATTCATTCAACGAATATGCACAGAGGCCGATTACATATCCGGTGTACTGGGAGTACAAAGGCATATTCATCTTTGTCACGGCCCTTAAGAAACATACAATCCCTTCCTGGGAATGGATGTGTAAACAAGTGACTACAGCACAGTGGCTGATAAATGCTAAAACAGCCATGTGTATAAAGTCCTAGCGACGTGCTCCAGTTAACACAGTGATTGATTCTACTGGAGATCAGAGAACGTTTCACGGGAAGATGGCACCAGAGCTGCATCTCAAAGCAGGAGCAGGTGTGCGCAAGTCAGAGAAAGTAAAAAGAGGCGAGGAAGATGGAGAGGAGGGAGGACTAGGCTGTAGCAGGACCACAAACAGAGTATTAGAGGTCCTCAAGCAGCTTGTCCAACAGGGCAGCAGTGCCCAATCCCCAGAGTGCAGAGGACACACATGACCAGGAACAGCAGAAATGAGTCTAGCACATTGATTTAGGGTCAAGTTAGGAAGAGTGTTATGTGCTACACTAATAATTTGGCCTTTATCCCATACTCAGTGGTTCTTAACCCTTTTTGGAGAGTCCAGTGAAAGCTAGGAATCCTCTTTTCAGAAGTATGATAATAACGAACATATACCCAGAATGTCACATACAGTTTCTCAGTCCTCATAGCACATCTGGAATCCATTACTGGACACCACCGGCTACAGGCATGGAACCACAGAAAGTCTCTTAGCAGAGAGTGAACAGCCTAGTTTTGTGTTCTCGAAAGATAACTAGCCGCAGTGTGGAGTACAGACTAGATGGAGGTCAAAACATCCGATGAGAAGCCTGTTGCAAAATGCCAGGCATAAGGCCTTAGAACCAGAATGAAGGCAGTGCAGGGAAGGATGGAGAGCATAGGAATGGAAACAAAGGCACTTCATAAATGGAATTGATAAGGTTTGGTGTCTGATTAAAGGTAGATGTTGAGCATCAAGTATTTGGTTATTGCTTGCGTTTATCTTACTTCCACACTAAAGCATAAATCCTCTGAAAGGTGTCGCTGCACCAGGCTGGACCTGGGAGTGAGCAGAAGCAGAAACATAAACATGTAGGATTGAAACTTAACATTTCATGAGAAAACAAGTCCCTCCACCAAGCAGGAGGCAGAGGTGTATGGGGTAGTGAGCTCTGGGGCTGATGGACAATTGCTGGTAGACACTGAGAAGCAGGGAAGGACCTGTTGAAATTGGCAAATCTGGATGGGAGACAATCATGTCAGAGCAGCAAGTCAACTTGCTGGTTGTCATCTGTGCCTTCCTTACAAGACTTCCTATCCCCAGAGCATCTAGTGGAGTATAGACACTGAAGAAATCTGTTGACTATCAGCCTAAGTCTATACAAAGCAATTATGATGCTTCTGGATGGCTGGGATGCTTGATTTGCCTTACATTGGTTATGGGAAAATATTATCAGGACCATAAGTAGACCCTCAATTTGATTTATTGTCAAATACCAAAACTTGTGAAACTATTCCAGTTATTCAAGCTTTTACCTATGGCTACAGGTTAAAACCAGAGGGGAATGCTATCAATTGAAGATTCAGAGATATGGTCATTGAGATAGCTGTTGCTTTTTAAAAAGTGTATCTGAGTTACAGGTGTAGTGTTTTTGACAAAATTCATTTATTTGTGTGGAAGAGCTGGGGTGGTGGCACATATTTGAACTGGAGAAAAGAAGTCCCAGAATTCGACACCACTTGGAAATTTTAAGGAACCAGATCTTTCTCTCTCTGCCCCCATTTTTGTTCCCCTTCTTTTATACCCCACCACGCCCCATGCTTATGCCATGCCCTACGTATGTTTTTGAGAAACGATGACAAGTAAACGAGTAATCTAGGATTTGAAACAGAACATACTTCCAAAGCCTTTCACCATTATGAAATATTTGTCCAGATGTCTTACACTTTCTTCTAAATGACATGCATAATAATTATTTCACTGATCACTGTAAGCAGCTCACAAAGGAAAGCACAGTCCCTGCCTCAAAGAATTTGCAGTCTAATTGGGAAGATAATGGGTGTGTGTAAAATGATAATCCTGAAGAGCTACCACATCTTGTTTCAAATGTAATTCATTCCGTACTAATTCTTGCCAATTGATAATGCCTGGATGGGATATCAACTAACTGCAGATTAAGCAGGATATTGAGATAGTGGAGAGCTTGGCATTCTTTTATAGTTTGTGGATTTGGGAAGTGAATGCAAGCAAAAGTAGAAACAAGAAGGTAGAAAAGAAAAAAACATGTAATATTGAGGAAGGACAATGTTTTAGATCTCAATTCCAAACACTCATCCTGCAATATCCAAATGGCACATGAGAGAGCACCCAATGGTGAGCGTAGAAACAGAACCTAAATGACACTCCAAGTCCTATGAAGCTTCATTCAGAATCAAGGCAGCACATTTTTTTCTTGGTCCAGATGACACCATGGTCAACCAAGGAAGAGTGAGGGAAGTTCTAAAATCAGAGACTTGATATTGGTAAGAACTGATCATTTTTTTCCGGCTTCTCTATTATCAACTACAATTTGAGTTTTTGTTCATCAGACTCCAAGCCATATTAACTTATTAACTTTCCAGTTTCCGCAACGAGTCACAAAGTGAGCCTTTTCTCTGTCAGGAATTCTTTCTCCATGATTCCAAACCCCAACATGTGCTTTCCAGAGCCTCAGATGTTTCGTTAGTTCTACAGATGTTTTGTAAATGCATTTCAGCAGAATTTGCCAGGGCTGCAGAAAGAATCTATGGCTGATTAGAGTCACAATTTGGACAGGGCTCGAGTTAGATGAGATGGAACCGGAAACCGAAACTTCTAACTGGCTCACCAGGAAGTCAGGAATCCACAAAAAGAGTGGAGAAGGAATTCCATTTCAGGGGGTGTTTCAAATATGCCTATTTTGGGGAGTGGAGGGGTGTGGAAGCCCAGGAGATGATTCTTCCCTGTTTTCCTTGGTGCTTGGCCTGCATATTATTTTCCACTGGAGATTTTTATTTTCTAAGTATAGAAAAAACAGCAACCAAGACGAACTGCTTTATTTTCAGAATTCCAGGTAAAATGACCTTTTTTCACAGTTGAGGTGAAACAGTATAAAGGCTTTGAAATATCCCCACAAATGCAAAGGGTCAAGAATGCGATGACTGTCAGCACAAACTTGGGCATAAGTGGTTTTTTAAAATTACTACAGTTTGTACAGGATACAATTCTCCTATTGTCTGATTTTCCTTTGTGAAAGACATGGAGTTACTCGTTTCAGCCTTCTGCTCTTAACTGACTGCCTCTACGTTCAGAGGCTATTAAATTAAAGAATATTATTATAGAACATATATTAAATATTATATATCTATATATAATATATGCTCTATCTATATTATATAGATATGTATTATATATATTATTTACCTATAATATATACTATATATTATATCTATATTATATTTCTATAATATATACTATATATCATATCTATACTATATATCTATAATATATACTATATAGTATATATTATAGATAATGTTGATAATAGATACTATATATCTATATATAATCTTATGTATATATAATCTATTTTTATAGATATATAATATAGATATAATATACACATACATAATATTCTATTATATAGATATATACACACATGTACATGTATGTACATGTATTAAACAAAGCAGAGTATTAAAGCAGAGCATTTCTATTTGCTAAGTTTATGCTTTTAAAGTAATAGAAACTGACAGTGATAGAATATTTTGCTATGCTTTTTCTTGAGATGAGCCGATTCAAAACACTCAATGACCAGTTGCAAATTTCCTGAATACTGATCTTTGCTCAAATCAGCAATTATTGATTTTAATTCAGCTGGCTGTGAAATTGCGTTCGGGTGGAGCTCTCCAAAATGCCCAGAGGTTTCTGCAGCAGTTTCTTAGATGAGCTGTAATCTGGCCTTGTCCTTGGATAGAATACAAAAAAAATCAAGTTACCATAGCTCTGAAATGAAAATCGCACTGAAGCATTTGACATCGAGCAGAGTCAGGTTTTTGTTTCCTAAAAAGTAATGAAGCTGTCTTAATTCTATCTCCAAGCTGTTATTCCAAGATTGAGAAACAATTCTGAGGACATAATAATTTTTTAAAAGAAAAGCAACATTAGTTCTTGTCCTTCTATAAAAAAAATTTTTTTTATGTACTGAGAGACACCGTTTAAAAATGGAAAGGAAGGTCAGAATGTGAAGCTAGGCAGAACAAAAGGTGGTCAGATAACAGGTGTAAAGCCTGGCTGGATCAGGTACTGACTGTGTGACTTGTCAGGGGAGCGATGTGTATATTCGTGGCAGAGATAAAATAATTAACACTAACATGTCAGAAACTATATCCAGTACTTTGTGTACATTCTCTTGGTTAGCCTTCACAGTCACCCTAGTAAGAGAAGTATCAATGTTGCCCTTTTACAGATGAAGAAACTCTGCTCAAAGAGATCTGACAATGTGCTGAAGGCAAGTTGACCAAGATACGACTAGTAAAGTCTGTCTGAGACCCATAGCCAAGTTCTTTCTTCTACACAATGATAGAGGTTGTTCAACCTCTCTAAGCCTCAATTTACTTGCTAGTAAAATAAGGGGGGAAAATCCAAACTGACATGGCTCAATGGGAGGATTAAATACAATAATTTGGGTAAATTCTGGCATACTTCCTGGCACATAGGTACTTAATAAATCCCAGCCAGCATTTTTCCCTCACCAGTAACCCTCCAGGCTTAGGTACAATTAGGTGCCCTCATAGGAATGTGAAAGGGGTGTGCCCATGAGCGCACGTGCACAGTGGAAGAAAGAGGAAGACAGGTACCCAAAATCTTCCCGAGGTCTGCATAGCTTTTACACCACGTGAACTGACTTTTCTCCTCGGTAGCAAGGGACAGACTTCATGCAGTGGCCTCTGAAAGACTGTGCACTGTGTCACTGGCAGTTCATCATATCCCCCAGCAGTGCAGCTATGATAAGAACCAGATGATCTGAATTTCCTAAGTAAAGCCAGCAGCAAATATCTGGGAAAGCGCATGCCTCAGTATCCACACGCTCTGCTTTTTAAGAAAGTACATCAAAAAGCTAATGGACTTTTACAAGAGCCCAGTTACAGCTTAATATCTATAAGCTCTCAGATCAGGGAATCACAACCCCTACCATGTAAAGTTGGTGGCAGAACCAGTATTCCAAATTATTAAAGAAGCCAAAGATTAGATAAGATTTAGAGAGACCTGATATGTATAGAGGAGTTAAAAATGGAATCCACAGATTCATTTCCAAAGCTTGGTACGTGGACAGGATGTTTCCGTGTACAGACTTCTCCATTTTGCATGGGCTCACCACAGAAAAATGGTCCTCTCATCACTTGGGGGGGCTGCCCCTCTTTTTAATTTAGAGGGATGTGACATCCATTTGTACAGTCACATGCACAGCTCCAGATGGCTTAAGCTAAATGCTGTCGCAGAGGAGAGGAAAACCAGAGACTCAGGTGACTTTTTGCTGATCTTGAAATAGTAAGAAGGGCTCTTTGCCTCATCCCATAACCCACTTTGCTACATTTGAAGATCTGTTGATTTTGAAAAACACTTCGCTTATAATGTAACTTCATCTGTTATATAACTTCAAGTTTACAAAAACCTATCACCCATTTCCTCAGGACCTATTTCCATTTTTATTTAGTTCCATACAGCTTGACCTCTTATTACAACGTTTAGAAAAAAATATTTTCCAAGGCCTCTGTATATATATTAATAGAACTCCAGAGTCTTTAAAAAAATTTTTTTAAGTTTATTTATTTTGAGAGAGAGAGAGAGAGAGGGAGAGAGAGAGAGAGAGACAGCGTGAGCAGGGGAGGGGCAGAGAGAGAGAGAATTTGAAGCAGGCTCCACACTGTTAGTACGGAACCCATTGCAGGGCTTGGAATCATGAACTGCGAGATCATGACCTGAGCCAAAACCGAGTCCGGCAGTTGGCCGACTGAGCCACCCAGACACCCTCAGAACTCCAGAGTCTTTTGATTGCTAATTTGTGCTTCACCCTACAACATTGTTCATAAGTCCCTGATAACCTGTCCGGTGAAAGAGGCTTCTGGATAAAGTGGTACATAGGTGGTCATTCTAAGGTTCATCTATTAGATGGTGAGATGCAGGGAACTCTTACTTTATGTGATTACTCCAACTGCTTAACTACTTATAGCTTTCAGGTTTAAAGCTGTTCACCTGGGACTTGGTTATTGATCTTAAAGCAATTGGCTCTGAAATCAACTGCAAAACTATCAGGTGAAAACCACATTTAGGTAAACCAGTAATGATGAGGAAATGACACCATTATGAGGTTGATGAATTTATGGAAGCTATTCTAATCCTCTTCTAATATTCCTAGGACGTATATGATGATCTGTGGCCACAGCCTGCCTTCCATGCCGTTGTCATTGACTGAGGCTTGGCACCTCTTAACTGGACAGAACAATGGGTGGATGGGCCCGGGGAATCGATTGCTGAATTTTCTTACAAGAAAGTAGTTGATTTAAGAGTCGTCGTCAATGTTACATTCAAAGGTCATCATGTGGCATCAAAGATCTAGAAATAGCTAGTCTTTTTCTAAATTGAATAACTCAAGGCAAATACTCAATTTTCAAGAATTATAGAGCCAAAACTCAGTCCTTTTTTCTCTCAGTGTTCATTGGATTTCTGAAATGTTGGCTCAAAAAAAGTGCTGATTGCCCATTTTAACCCATCCAATAACTACAAAGTAAACTAAGTGCTACAAAAAAGATAGGATTTGTAATGGACTTTTCCCTCAAGTTTAATATCAGATGCAGTATTGACCATTTCGGATAAGTCCACTGGTGAAACACTGGCTTAAATACAGAATTTAATAGCCATTCTTCAGTTCTCAGCCAATTCATAGTAAATGACCATCATCTCACCTGACACTGTTGCTGCAATTCCCCGAAGTGGGGTCATGGGTAATCCCTTGGTCACTGTGTTTCACAGCATCCATGATCTTGCTTCTGAGATACTGAGATTGAAACACTACACTTATGTGACAGAAATCAAATTGGAAAGCATTGACTGGGCTATATTTTAAAAGCTTAGAATTTTGGTTTCAGAAGCAATCACCGTTGCTTTTAGGCAACTCATTATCTAGACCTTATTATTTTTGCCTCATTTTCTCTTGCTAGATGCAACTCAAAGCTAACACTTTAAAAACAAAATGCTACTGTGGAGAGGAATGCACATTTCAAAATAAGAGAAAATAAGCTCGAGTCCCATCTGGACCAGGCACAAAAGTTGTTTATACCGAAGGCCTTCTTAAAAACCATAATAAGCAAATGCTGGTAGGTCTTAAATGACCCGAAAGGCATTGCTGAATTGTCATTTCTGGTTATAGATGTAAAAATCTGGCACAGTAAAAGAGGGGGAAAATCACTTTACTGTCTCTAACATTAAACATTGATTCAGTTGACATGAATTATGTTTATTCCACTTGCTAAAAGACACCTTGGAGATGGTTCCAGTTTGAGAAAAAAGGCCCACGACTTGCTTCTGAGTCTGCGTGTGATCTCTTTCAGAGCACTGTGGGCTCTTCCTATGTCTAGTTGTGCTGAAACTTGTAACTTGTGATGAGGTAAGATACAACCTCACTTTAGATGGAGAAGGTACGTGAAAAATACCAAACAACTTTAGCACAGAGTTTGGAACAATTTACTTCTCTAGAAAAACAAATTCTCAACTATATATTATTTCCAAAACAGCTTATCCAGAGAGCAGCCAGAGGGAAACCTCCCAAGGATTTGGCATTCTGGTGTTCTTATCTCACACGGAAATGGAGTTCACATGTGAATACCGTGTGTGTATTTATTTTTTTCGGTTGTAGTAACTGGATGGTATCATAATTTGTAATCACTCATCTTGCTCTTAATTATTTCATGAATCCTCGCATTTGTGATTTTGCTTTTCATCTCAGACTTATTTAATTTGAATAAAATGAGGGACATGGTATTGTACAAATGTATGTTTGTCACACAAGTCATTACCGCATCCAGCAAATACCATAACTCTCTCAACAGAACTTCTTCCAGTCATACAGAGAAAACTAAAAGGGAGCCAGAAGATGCACAGTAAACTGTTCAAAAATCTGAGGAATGAATTTAATGGGTGTATGGACAATGTATACTTCATTGCCAAAGAGTCTTTTCTCCTTCAGTATTTAATTAAGCTCTGGAAACAGAGTGCCCCATATTGCCTTGATTAGAGGTTGATTTTATTAATCCTAAAAACCAGGCTTTGGAGCTCAGTAAATGCTTCCTTTAGAAAGAACATACTTTGGGGTAACCAGTGTGTTTCTGTTACCCATTCTATTCCACATTTTAGAGGAGCCTCTAACTACTGACAGATCATATCACCAGGCAAATGTAATATGGCAGGTGGCTGGAAGGTTCTGCTGTGGGAAAGTCAGAGTTTTCAGGGAGATGATGCCTTAAGAGTCTAGAGTCTCCACTAAACTCAGCAGGAAAAAGCACTAGTACCTTCCCAGAGCACCTCCTGTAACCTTTCAGAGTATATCTATGTTTATAAATTATGGTAACAATAAATAGTATCAATAAAAGCCGTTAATGCTTAGTGTATGTATATATTATTGTGATAAAATTTATAAAATTTACCATTTTAATCATTTTTAAGTATACTGTTCAGTGACATTAAGTATATTCACGCCGTTGTACAACCATCACCACGATCCATCTCCAGAAATCTCTTCGTTTTCCCGAACTGGAACTCTGTACTCATTAAAAATAATTGCCCATTCCTCCTCTTCCCCTACCCCTGGCAACCACCATTCTACTTTCTGTCTCTATGGATCTGGCTACTCCACACACCTCATCTAAGTGGAACCACACAATATTTGTCCTTTTGTATCTGCCTTATTTCTCTTAGTATGATATCTTCAGTGTTCGTTCATGTTGTAGCATGGGTCAGAATTTCCATCCCTTTAAGGCTGGATAATATTTTGTTGTGTGTATATATCACATTCTAGTTATCCATTCATCCACTGATGGACATTTGGGTTGTTACAACCTTACGTGATTTTTATATTTGATTATTTTAATTCTCACAATACTAGTGTTTATTATCCTTAGTTTCTGATTAGAAGACTGAAGGATAAGGAGGTCACAGCTAAGAAGCTCTGGAGCCAGGATTCTACTCCAGGTTGAGTAGGTCCTTCAGTCCCTTCTCTTTACTACTATGCTAGCCTGTGCTAGCCCTTTGCAAATGATTTATGAATTTAAATAAAGCTTCCATCACTTACGTAAGCCTTGATACAACACTCTGAGGTGAGGTTTCTGACTTAACTTGTCCAGATTTTAAAAGGCCCAAGGAGGGGCACCTCAATGGCTCAGTCAGTTTGAGCTTCCAACTCTTGATTTCAGTTCAGGTCATGATCACAGAGTTGTGGGATCAAGCCCCAGGTCAAGCTCTGTGCTAAATGTGGAGCCTGCTTAGGATTCTCTCTCTCTCTCTCTCTCTCTCTCTCTCTCTCTCTCTCTCTCTCTCTCCCCCCCTTCTGCCCCTCCTCCCCACTCACATGCGCTCACTCTCTCTCTCTCTCTCAAATAAAAAAAAACTAAAAAAACATTTAAAAGGTCCAAGGAGTCGCCAGTGTGACAACAGAGCCCCATAGCAACTGATCTACAAAGAAGCTCATTACTACAAAATAAACAGTTTTCTGAAGGGCTAGAGGATGTTCTCTTCTTTTTCAGGAGCCCCTCCTGTGTGGATGATATAACCTTGAGTATAACTAGGTAGGGCATGAGAAAGTAATTAAAAATAAAAATAATAACAACCGCAATAACAATCTGAGTTATCATTGTAGACCTCATATACACTGGTGACCTCATTTACATTATCGTTCCCACAATGCTTTGTAAGAGGTTACCTTCCTGTTGCCTTCACATCCCAACCTTTCCCGGCATTCCACATCCCCTGTGCTCTCTCTTCAGAGACAAAACTGAAGGTGACATTGTCATATTGTCTAACATGCCTATTTTCTTTCAGGTTTGTTTTTTCCAAATTTAAATTTGAAATTTTAATTTTTTCAGAAGTATGTCCTTGATTGATATAAGAAGATACCATCTTTTTGTTAATGTTTGTTTATTTTTGAGAGAGAGGTGGGGGGGGTACAGAGAGAGAGGGAGACAGAGGTTCTGAAGTGGGCTGTGCACTGACAACAGAGAGCCTGATGCAGAGCTCAAACTCAGGAACCGTGAAATCGTGACCTGAGCCGAAGTCGGAGGCTTAACCAACTAAGCCACCCAGGCAGCCCCGAGAAGATACCATCTGTAATGTTTGAATATTGTGCTTGATTTACTCAGTAAAATAATTTGGCCCCAGTTCACATTAGCTATTTGTAGAACTGTTGCTATGGACTGAATTGTGCCCTGCACCGCAATTCATACATTAAAGTCCTAACCCCCAATGTGATGGTATATGGAGATGAGGCCTTTGGGAGATAATCAGTTTAGATTAGGTCATGAAAGGGGTCTCTCATGATGGGATTCATGTCCTTAGAAGAAGAGACACCAGAGAGCTACTCTGTCTTCTCTCTGTCTGTCCATGCTCATACAAAGTGGAGGTCGTGTGAGCACACAGTAAGAAGGCTGCCTTCTGCAGCCCAAGGGAAAAGCTCACACCAGCAGCTACCCATGCTGGCACCCTGTTCTCTGACTTTCAGCTTCCAGAACTATGAGGAAGTAAATTTTTGTTTTTTAAGCCACCCAGTCTGGTATTTTGTTATGGCAGCTTAAGCAGACTAATACAACTGTATTATTACGTATATTATTATTAATACCACTGTATTATTACGTATATATGACATTCTCGATTTATCATAACATAATTATTGGTAATATTTATTAGTGCTTTACTCTGAAACTTATCCTAGGCTAAGTTCATTTAACTTATCTTCTTCTGTAGTGTGTGTGTGTGTGTGTGTGTGTGTGTGTGTGTGTGTGTGCATGTAGTGTCATGGTTATAATATTATCCCCATTTTATAGAAAGGGAAATTTTAGTGTAGGCAGGTGGTAATTTAATTGTTCAGGGACACCTAGTAAAATCCATATCCAACCCAGGCAATTTCTAACTCTAGAGATTATTCTATGAACTATGGCACATATTTTATCTTTGACTCTTATGAGAAATGTGAAGTTCAATATGGAGACCCACATATACCAATTTTCTATACGGTAGATACAGATTTCACTAGGAAGCCTTTTAGTAACAAGCATATCTATTTGTCAAGAGGCAATCCCTGCATTACTGAAGTTACTTCATGCAGTTGTTGTAATTAACAAGTCTGAAATCTGGAAATTATGTTGCTCGATTAAAAAAATTATCAATTGTATAAAATGTTAAATTTTGGAAGGTAATGCTGATATGCACATTACAAGCTTCTCAGAGCAGAAGCATCTCTGAGAGAAGTTCCTCTGTTTTCACAAAGAGGTAGATGAGTAGACTTATGAACCCAAGGCAAAATCATGGCTTCAGTGCAAAATGTGACTTCAATTTAACTTCCCCTCACCCAGATTCCTTATTCTTGCCCCCTTTTCTATTTGCTCCATTATGCAGATCCCTTGTTCCTTTCAGTCATGGCCCAGGGTCTCTAAACTCAAATAGTCCTCTCCCCAAACACATTATTCAACTGGAAAGAATCTAATAAATGTTTTCATCTCCAGCAAGGCTATCATATTCAGACATACAAAAGGCCCACACTTTAGGACACATGTTTCAGGGTTCAATGGGGACATGATACTGACCATTCTCTTTTTCCTCACAGAGCTCCAGGACAGCACGCTCTGAGGAGGACCGGGATGGCTTGTGGGACGCTTGGGGCCCATGGAGTGAATGCTCACGCACCTGTGGTGGAGGGGCCTCCTACTCTCTGAGACGCTGCCTCAGCAACAAGTAAGTCCTGCATCCCAGATGGTAGGGAGTTTGTAAGGCCCATATGTAGTAGGTTCAATGCATACTTTTGTGGTTGGGGTTATTAAGACCATTTTGTTGCACACAAATCTGGATGGAAGAAAGGTACAAAGAATTAAATATGTGCATCTCCAGCTAAGTTATTTATATACTCTTATATAGTAAGTGATATAGAATTTATCTCATTTACGGAGGAAATGTTGTCTATTTTCATATTAGAACTAGAAGGTTGATTTATAAGTAGAAATGGACCATAATATATGGCACTTTTTGGATCCCCTTAAATTTTAGTGACAAGAATAGCAACAATATTAACATTAACAACATATTAAGTTTATGTTGGATTCCAATGTTATCAAGCACTTTGCAAATAAGTGGTATATTGGTTTGGATTTCTTGGATGTCTGGAAGTTTCCTGAGATTATTCAGTTCAATGAATGATGAGGTTTGCATATAAGGAGGTTTGGAAAACAGAAACTTCTTGGGAACCTGGCATGGGAATGAGAGCAGTGGTGAAGGTGGAGAGTGGCTACTGGTTTCTAAGCTGAAAGTAAAGGCCTGAGGCATTAAAATGGCAGTCTACTTCAAATAATAAGTCAGGACTGTTTCTTGATCTGTGTGGTCTATGACTAGATTTTTCTTCAAACTATAAAATACAAAGTACAATAGTAATATTTTTTTTTAAATTTTTTTTTCAACATTTATTTATTTTTGGGACAGAGAGAGACAGAGCATGAATGGGGGAGGGGCAGAGAGAGAGGGAGACACAGAATCGGAAACAGGCTCCAGGCTCTGAGCCATCAGCCCAGAGCCTGACGCGGGGCTCGAACTCGCGGACTGCGAGATCGTGACCTGGCTGAAGTCGGACGCTTAACCGACTGCGCCACCTAGGCGCCCCAATAGTAATATTTTTAATGAGAGATTTTTATTTGACAGTGAAGAGTGTTACATGTGACAAGTAAGAGGTTTGATCAAAATTACTATATACTATAGAACATGGAACAGAAGAAAAAAATATCTATCTATATATATCTGCTGATTCTTCTAGACTTTTCATAATGAAACAGCACAAAGTGGTGAGATACAGGTTCAGAAAAATGTCAGCTTACTCTAATGAGAGAATTTCTTGAAATCAGGGTCAACGTCTTACTCTTTTCTGTGCCCCCAGTCCCGCACATGGTCTGACAGATAGATTTTCCTTCACTGAATCCATGATAACTAGAGACCATTTTGGCTCCAGGCAGATCCTAATGGAAATGGTGTACCCTGGGAAACCTGGCCAAAGGGCATATCTTGCAAGAAACCGGATTAATTATGTTACTTAGCCATTCTGGTGTTTGGTTCTACTCAGAAGATGGAGCTATTGGATTACATCCACTAGCAAGTTTGTTTGTCATCTTTGGAGGCCAGTGTCGTAACAAATGAGGTCCCCGAGCTGACCAGAAAAAACTACACCTTTCATTTTTATGATTCACCTCTTCTCTTCGTCTCAAATATCAAAACCTCCCTACATCTGTACTACATGATGCTGCATGGTGATAGCACTGCAAGATATAACTGATAACAAACATACATCAGTAAAGCCAAAATGTACAGATTTGAAGTGTTCCTATTATACAGTTTTCTCGAATTACCGTGCTTGAATATGCTATAGAGGTGAGCCAAAACATGTGTCTCACAAAGCTGGTAAGGAGTGTATGGACTTTCATACTGGCTCGTTGATGTGAATGCTACATTGTGAGAATCTTGTATGGAGTAAGAGACTGACAAGCAACTTAAGGGATAAGTACAATCACAGGTAGAACCCTGTCATTCGGCAAAGCATCAAATATATTATAACATCATATAACATCAGTTATGTGAAATTCACACTTACCAGTTTTGTCACCTAGTAAATTAAGGCTCCGATTGTTAGGATTTTATTAAGATACTGTAGAAGATATCATCTATCATCTACTCATAATGAATTGGAAAAGTAAAATGTAAAATCTAAAATTATAAACATATAGACTATTTGTCCCTATTTGAATTTCAAATATTGAAAAAAATACATTAGGTAAACTCATACTAAGCTGGAGAAGAAGCTAAAACAATGGGAGAGGGGCAGGGCACCAACCTACCATGAGTGGTTATCTGTGGCCCTCTTTTTCATTTTTTTTTTTAATATATGAAATTTATTGTCAAATTGGTTTCCATACAACACCCAGTGCTCATCCCAAAAGGTGCCCTCCTCAATACCCATCACCCACCCTCCCCTCCCTCCCACCCCCCCATCAACCCTCAGTTTGTTCTCAGTTTTTAAAAGTCTCTTATGCTTTGGCTCTCTCCCACTCTAACCTCTTTTTTTTTTCCTTCCCCTCCCCCATGGGTTTCTGTTAAGTTTCTCAGGATCCACATAAGAGTGAAGCCATATGGTATCTGTCTTTCTCTGTATGGCTTATTTCACTTAGCATCACACTCTCCAGTTCCATCCACGTTGCTACAAAAGGCCATATTTCATTTTTTCTCATTGCCACGTAGTATTCCATTGTGTATATAAACCACAATTTCTTTATCACCAAACTCCACACCCTAAAAACAAATAACCCAGTTCATTTTTTTTTTAATTTTTTTTTTAGTGTTTATTTTTGAGACAGAGAGAGACAGAGCATGAATGGGGGAGAGTCAGAGAGAGAGGGAGACACAGAATTTGAAGCAGGCTCCAGGCTCTGAGCTGTCAGCACAGAGCCCAACATGGGGCTTGAACTCACGGACTGCAATATCATGACCTGAGCCGAAGTCGGACGCTCAACCGACTGAGGCACCCAGGCGCCCCTCTTGTTCATTTTTTAATGGCTAATGAACTTAACGGGTTTTCTCTCATCTCCACTCCACATTTAATGTGGGCACCTTATACTCTTGAGAAAGATCACAGGTTATGAATGTATATGTCCTTAGAGGCCCACCAAGTAACTGGAATGTGTGTTGTAGTCTAACGGTAAGCACTCAAATTCAGCCTAAATGAATCCCATTGACCTGCTGAATTAATTTTCCAGACTGATTTTCCAGTCCTGTTCTCACTTTTAGCTCTGATATTTTTAAGTCTGTCAGCTAATAATTACTCTGTTCCAAATATGATAGAACTGTAAAAAGGAGCTAAAATACTCAGATTTTATGGAATAAATGACAACTACTCAACTTCTGGAGTTAATTATGTTCTGTGATGGATGGGGAGACTGGGAAGAGGCTTGGTTAACTTTATGAGTTTGAGAACATCTTCTCTGAGTGATCGTTTGAAGAGTGCAGGAAAATAAAAATCAGTGGAGGGAAAGCAGGGTGAAAATATAAATAAGCATTAAATATAAAGCTCATCCTTCTCACTGGCAGTGCTTGGTGCTGGAGAAAATGCCCTGACCCAGGGAGATACTGAGCAGAATCCTTCCTTTGCCTTCTCCCCCATCCTTTTTCTAGGCTCACAGAAAGTAAGCAGTGCTTCATTTTCCCAATTTCTGATATTAGACTATTGATAATTGCCTTTACTTGCAACCCTGGTTTGAGCAATAAGGGAAGGCACCGTATACACTTTTTTTCTACAACATTTACTAATTTCTGGAAGATTATGTTAGGTTTCATTGAGCGACTCTGATAATGCAACTATTGCTAATCTTGCGTCACTAAGTCTGCTTTGATTTTTGCATCATAACGTCTGCTCTTATTTTTTTTTCTAATTAGAAAATGGACTATGCATACTTGTACTTTATGATGGCTCTTCATTTCAAGTGAGTTAGACAATGTACCAACTACCTTGAGAAGCTGCTGCTTCTGTCCAGTTCTTCACATCCTCCATTAGATATTCTGAAGTAATATTTTTAACAAATGTGTTTTTCTCATTTATCTAGGATTGTGTGTTGTTTAGTGGAAACTATCCTTCTTCGACCTAAATTACTTAAGCATATAGTTTTAAATTTGATACTAAAGGTCTGTCTCTGAGAGTTCTAGCTTTGTCTTCAGCCGGTTAATTTAACTTTTCCCATAAGGAGTTCCAGATGCATAAGGCACTTAAGAATACTGTGTGTAACGTCATATGTACCATTGTATTAGGTCTGTGCCAAAATCAAGGTCAAAGAGGTAAACTGCAGTTCATTTGAAATGGCAATGAGTCAGATAGCTGGATGCTCTTAAGTGTGGTGTCAACCTTTACATTGGTGCCTGAAGAAGACTTAAAGGTCTTTTGTGACATTTTGTATCTTCTGCAAGGCCAATTAATCTCCAGACTAATAAATAGTATGGATTAATAGATTAATACATTAGGAGTAAGAATATTTTGTTAAATCCCAACTGGTTAAATGAAGGGCTTGTCATACCTATATGTACTCAAGTAGCAAAAATAATAATAAAAAATTTATTTCAAAAGCCTTACTTATAAAGGATGAAAGCATTTTTTAAAGTTAATAACTTTTGCATTGAATTCTTTAGTTGAATAGAATTTTTTGGAGCAGAATAAAATTATTAGATGAACAAGAAATAAAATCATCACACTGTGGAGGTGCCTAAAAAAAGATTATGATATGGGGCGCCTGGGTGGCGCAGTCGGTTAAGCGTCCGACTTCAGCCAGGTCACGATCTCGCGGTCCGGGAGTTCGAGCCCCGCGTCAGGCTCTGGGCTGATGGCTCGGAGCCTGGAGCCTGTTTCCGATTCTGTGTCTCCCTCTCTCTCTGCCCCTCCCCCGTTCATGCTCTGTCTCTCTCTGTCCCAAAAATAAATAAACGTTGGAAAAAAAAAAATTATGATATTGTTCCAAAGGGATGTGGCTGCCAGAATGTTGTCAATATAAATACAGAAAAATTAAAATAAACATCCTCGAGGAGTCTTATCTCACAGTAATTGGAAAGATCATTCAAACTTGTCATTTCATAATAATTGTGCTAAGTGAAATTAAGCTAACTCTTCAGATTTTTTAATTGCAAACACAATTTTTCTCCCGTAAAAATATTGATACTACAGCAATATAAGCTTTAGTTAGCAAGTAATTTCTACGCCATATAATAATAAATACCAAAAGAAAAATTTTAACATTAAGATTTGACTTCTTAAACAAATATTTTTTTTCCCTTTAAAGTCATTTCATCTTTATCAAAACACCCAATTAAGTTTCATAGGACCTGTTTTAAGACATTTTAGAACTTTCAGCTGAAGTGAACCCCAAAGCAAGATTTATCTGTTATTCTTCATCTGGTGTTATATGTTATCAGACTTGTTTTCATTGGAAATGCTTGAGTTTTTGTTTAAAAGAAAGATATACAAGTTCAGAATGGGTCTGACTACTCTTGTCATTTATATGAGGAAGTCTTTTCATTGTGTTAGGAAAGATTTCACATTTTAGGATGTTTAAGAGTTTGTGGTTGCCTTCCTTTTACTTTCTGGGTTAAAGCCTAATCTAAATGTATTACCAGGACTTCTAATAGTCCAGGTCATATATCTTAGAGGGATGTGGTCCTCCCCTGCACCCCTAAGCTCTGATCTCCTTTCGAGAGGAGAATAAGTCGAAAGACTGAATGTTTGGAACCGTTTTATCCCATAAACCTGTTTATTAGAATAAAAAATGGTTGGAAATGTGTTTGGTGTCCATAACCTTTACTAGCCATGCTGGGAATTTATAATTCTTGGCTGTCTTTTTCTGTTTATTTAAAAATTCTTTATTTGGCTAGTTCAATAGCCCTTGTGAAGTCATTATTTCTTTTCAATTTTCTTTTTTTTTTTTAAACTGCTTTATAGGGATATCTTTGACATGTAAAAACTACATATATTTAAGGTATACAACTTACTGTTTCAATGTATTTATATATTGTGGAAGGATCACTACCATGAAGCTAAATAATTTATCCAACACACCTATATAGTTACATATTGTGTATATGTACATAGTTACATAGTGCATATGTGTTGAGAAGATTTAAGAGATACCCTGTTTCAACTTTCAAGCATACAATACAGTATTGTTAACTATCATCACCATACTGTACATTAGATTTCCCAAAGTGATTCATCTTGCATAACAGAAACTTTGTACCCTTTAACTAACATCTCCTCATTTTCCCTTCTCTCCTGCTCCTGGCAAAACACCATTATACTTACTCTCTGCTTTTATGACTTTAACTATTTTAGATTCCACTTATAAGTGAGATCATTCAGTGTTTGTCTTTTTTTGTCTGGCTTATTTCACTTAGCATAATGTCCACCAGATTCTTCCATGATGTCACAAATGGCAGGACTTCCTTCTTGTTAAGACTAAATAATATTCCATTGTATGTATATACCACATTTTCTTCACCCATCCCTCTGTCAGTGGCATTTAGATGGTTCCCATGTCTTCACTATTATGAATAATGCTGCAGTGAAAATGGGTGCAGATATCTTTTCAAATTCCAGATTTCATATATACTCAGAAGTGATATTGCTAGATCATATAGTAGTTATATTTTTAATTTTTTGAGGAACCTCCATACTGTTATATAATAGTTTTACCATTTTCTGTTCCTACCAACAGTGTACAAAGGTTCCCTTTTCTTTATGTCCTTGCCAACACTTGTTACTTTTGTCTTTTTGATAATAGCCATTCTAACAGGTCTGAGCAGATATCTCATTATGGTTTTGATTTTCACTTCCCTGATGATTGGTGATGTTGGGCACCTTTTCGTGTACCTGTTGGCCATTTCTGTTTCTTCTTTTAAGAAATGTCAATTCAGGTTTGTTGCCCATTTTTTGATTGGATTATTTGTTTTTTCACAATTGTGTTGTAAGAGTCTCTAATATATATATGGTTTGCAAGTAACTTCTCTAATCAAAGGCAGTGAATAGATTGCCTTTTAACTTTGTTGATCGTTTCCTTTGGTGTACAGAAGCTTTTTAGTTTCATCTAGTCCCACTTACCTATTTTTGCTTTTGTTACAGGCAGTTTTGGTGTCATGACCAAAAATCATTGCCAACACCAATGTCAAAAGTTTTTTCCCTCTTTTCTTTTAGAAATTTTATCGTTCCAGGTCTTATAGTTAAGTCTTTCATCCATTTTGAGTTAGTTTTTTTTTTTTTTAATTCGCTGTGAGAATAAGGGTCCAATTTTATTCTTGTGCATGTGGATAACCAGTTTTCCTAATGCCATTTATTGAAGAGAGTATCTTTTCACTATCATTGTGAGTTCACCATTGTGGCACTCTTGTCAAAGATTGGTTGACTATATATGTGTGGGTATATTTCTGAGCTCCTTGTTTTGTTCTGTTGGTCTAAATGTCTGTTTTTATGCAGTACTATAATGGTTTGATTACTATAACTTTGCAGTATAGTTTGAAATCAGGAAGTGTGATGCCTCTAGCTTTGTTCTTCTGCCTCAGGATTTCATTGGCTATTTGGGATCTTTTGAAGTTCCACATAAATTTTAGGATTGTTTCTCTATTTATGTAAAGAATGCCATTGGGATTTTGATATGGAGTGTGTTGAATCTGTAGACCACTTTGAGTACTATGGACATTTTAACAATATTAATTCTTCCAATCTGTGAGCAAGGGTTATCTTTCCATTTATCTGTGTCTTCTTTAATTTCCTTCATCATTGTTTTATAGTTTTCAGGGTATAAGTCTTTCACCTAATTGGTTAAGTTTATTCCTAAGCATTTTATTATTTTTGATGCAGTTGTAAGTGGGATTTACTTAATTTCATTTTCAGATGGTTTGTTGTTAATGTGTAGAAAGGCCACCAATTTTTATATGTTGATTTTGTATCCTGAAACTTTGCTGAATTCATTTATTAGTTCTAACAGTTTGTTGTTGAATCTTTAAATTTTTCTACATATATGATCATGTCATCTGCAAAGATGATCTTATTCTTTTCCAATTTAATTTGGATGTCTTTTATTTCTTGTCTAATTGCTTCGACTAGAACTTTTGGTACTGTGTTAAATAGAAGTAGTGAGAATGAGTATTCTTGCTTACATTGGATCTTAGAGGAAAATTTTTCAGTTTTTCCCCATTGATTATGATGTTAGCTGTGGTTATTCAAATATGACCTTCATTGCATTGAGGTAAGTTCTTTTTATACCTATTTTTAATGGTGTTTTTTAAATCATGAACAGATATTGAATTTTTTTACACTCCTTTTCCTGCATCTGTTGAGTTTATCATGTGGTTTTTATCTTTAATTCTGTCAATGTGATATATGACTTTGATTGATATGCATATGCTGTACCACCCTTACACCTCACAGATAAGTCCTACTTGGTCATAGGTACAGTGCTTTTCATGTGCTATTGAATCCAATTGGGTAGAATTGTATTGATGATTTTTGCAACCATGTTCATTAGGGATATTGGCCTATAGTTTTCTTTTCTTACAGTTTATTTGTTTGTCTGCCTGTGGTTTCAGAGCAATATTGGCCTTATAAGATTCATTTGGAAGTGTTCTCTCTCCTACTTTTTGGAAGACTTTAAGAAGGATTGGTGGGGCGCCTGGGTGGCTCAGTCGGTTAAGCGTCCGACTTCAGCTCAGGTCATGATCTCGCGGTCCGGTCCGTGAGTTCGAGCCCCGCGTCGGGCTCTGGGCTGATGGCTCAGAGCCTGGGGCCTGCTTCCGATTCTGTGGCTCCCTCTCTCTCTGACCCTCCCCCGTTCATGCTCTGTCTCTCTCTGTCTCAAAAATAAATAAACTTAAAAAAAAAAAAAAGAAGGATTGGTATTACTATTTTTTAAATGTTTAGTAAAATTCACCAGTGAAACTGTTAGGTCCTGGCTTTTCTTTCTTGGGAGGTATTTGATTATCGATTCAATTTTCTTATTTGTTACTGGTCTGAACTAGAAAAAGAACAAAACAAGCCCACAGTTATCCTGAAAAAAAGAAGATAATAAAGATTATAAAAAAAATGGATCAACTAGAGGTTAGGAAAACAATAGAAAAAATTCAACTAAACTAAGAGTTGGTTTTTTTTTTTTTTGAAAAGATAAGATCAACAAATGCTTGGCTAGACTAAGAAAAAAAGAGAAAAGATGAAAATAAAACCAGAAATAAACAAGAAGACATTATAATAAATGCCTCAGAAATCAAAAGGACCATAAGGAACTATTGTGAACAATTATACCAATAAATTGGGTAATCTAGAAGAAATGAGTAAATTCTAAGAAACATATAACCTTCTAAGGGTGAATCTCCTCAATTTTCATTCATTCATTAAATAAATATACACTGAATATCTATCATGTATCAGGCAAGTTGCTAGGTATAACTAAGGGTAAAAGACCCAGGAGTCAGGCATCTGCTTTGGGGGATTTAACAAATTATTAAGTTTTTGCTGATTATACGGAATTTCTACTGATTGTAGTTATATAATATTTTAAGAAGAGAATTTCCTCCCAGTTATGTAAATAGGTAATATATATGTAGCAATGTTTCTTAATCTTAGCTGTACTTTAGAATCACCTTTATATATATATATATATATATATATATATATATATATATCCCACTGAAAGCCAATTAAATACAAATCTCTACAGCTGGAACTCTGATATCAATACATCTTTCAAAAGCTCTCCAAATGATTTTAATGTGTAACCAGTGTTAAAACTGCTGCTGTATTCACTGTTGACAATAGCCAAAGTATGGGAGGAGCCCAAATGTCCATTGATGAATGAATGGATAAAGAAGATGTGGTACAATGGAATATTACTAGGCAATCAAAAAGAATGAAATCTTGCCATTTGCAAGTACATGGTTGGAACTAGAGGGTATTATGCTCAGCGAAGTTAGTCAGAGAAAGACAAATATGTGACTTCACCCATATGATAAAGGGAAGATACAAAATAGATGAACATAAGGGAAGGGAAGCAAAAATAATATAAAAACAGGGAGGGACAAAACATAAGAGCCTCTTAAATATAGAGAACAAACTGAAGGTTACTGGAGGGGTTGTGGGAGGGGGGATGGGCTAAATGGGTAAGAAGCATTAAGGAAGACCCTTTTTGGGATGAACACTGGTGTTATACATAGGGAATGTATCACTGGAATCTACTCCTGAAATCATTATTGCACTATATCCTAACTAACTTGGATGTAAATTTGAAAATAAATTTAAAAAACCCTGCTGCTCTATTAAAGGAGATGATAGTGGAATGATTCAGCTCCCTGGGATTTTTTGGAAGTTAGGGTAATGAATAAAAGAAGGAATTTTCTGGTAAAAGAGATTTGTTTATGTTTACATTCCTCACTCAGGTTTCTGTGAAATGACCCAATCTACAGTATTGGAGGAAAGCCCTGGGCACCAGCATGTCAGGATGTAAAAGTGGTGATTGTCCCCCTACTACTGTGAGCTAAAGGAATAACTTTTCTGAGTGGTTATACAGTTGTCAGTATAGTAAGGTCAGCCTTGCCCAGATTGACAAATGGACTAAGTGATTTCTGAAGTTTTCTTCCATTCCATTATTAAGCTTACAAGTATGACCCTTTAAAATGCCTCCAGGTTGTTAGTGAATGACTAAGTTAATGCCCCGAGCCTGGGATATTTTATGCAAATTCTCTAGGATCCACCTGCCTTCAAATTCATTAAATTTCTTATCCGTTGAGTGGAGTTTATCTTTCTACCTTCAATTCCACATTTATCATTATGCGGAAAGAAAGGCTTCCTAATAGTACTTGAGGTCTTTAATTTTTCTTATATTTTCTTAAATTTCTTATCCATTGAGCGGAGTTTAACTTTCTACCTTCAATTCCGCATTTATCATTATGCGGAAAGAAATGCTTCCTAATAGTACTTGAGGTCTTTTATTTCTCTATTTGGGTCCAATTTGTGCAACAGAAAAGAGGAGTTTATCTAACCCTAACTGGTTTTGCTTACTTTCAACCACTGGGGGAGAGGGAGGTGGTGGGAAGGAAGGAGGAAGGAGGGAATGATAAAGGAGAAGAGAAAGAGATTAAGAGAAATTAAAGGGACACCAGATATTAACAGCTAAAGACAAGGGATACCAGAATTACATACATTGGGGGAAGGATGCTTTACCTGGAGACAGAAAGAATAAGTATAGAATGCTAAGTAACATCATAGTCATGTGTGACCATCAGCTGAAACCCATAACTACATATGTCAACCTTAAATAGCTGCATAACCAATCCCTACCTCTGGGTTTTGGGGTAGGACTCACAGGTCAAGATTGGGATCTTTTCCTAGTGAGAGAGTCACATGTTTGGGAGCCTGGCTCTCATAACAGTGTGTTTCACTGTCTCTGAGAGAGTCTTTAACCTATTTTGTGGACTATCCCTTTTATTTATTTATTTATTTATTTATCTATCTATTTATTTATTTATTTTTTTTTTTTTTATCAAACTACTAATTTTGAATCTTGGTCCCATTATTTTCTAGCCAGGTGACACTGCACTGGGTTTTTAGTTTTTCTGGGATTCAGTTTGTCGCATCTATGATGTCAAGTGGGCAGTTCCTGGAACAGAATAGGTGTTCAATAAATATTTATATTCAGTGAATGTCTAAGGTGCCCTTCAACTCTAAAATTGAATGTGTGACCCTGAGACAGAGAGCTTTTCTCCTCCACATGTGCAGTCAAAACCCATTTTGCTGCCAGATAGGAAGAGGAACAAAAGCTGCTCTTAATATGAATGGTTTTAAAGAAAAATGTTGTTATTCTCCAGGCCCCCATCTTACAACGGACATCTGGGTGATATGGGCGGATTGAAGAACTTTTGTCTCTAGCCAAAATAATTCATAAATTCCCAGCTCCAGGGTTGTATCGGGTGAGGTTGTGAGAGTCCTAGAGTTTCATAATATACATTTTCCTCATGGGGAAGATGGAAAAGTTGGACTTGATGTTGCTAAAACACATTTGTTTTTATTCTCATTCTTTGCCTCTTTTGGCTACTGAGCAAATGTAAGATCATTTGCAAACCTTATGGCATGTGTGTATGTATAATAAAGTGCATGTCCTTCCTGCTAGCGGATCTCAAGCCAAGGGCAGCAATCCCCCTGCCCCACACCCCAGCATATTTCAGAGGGAGCAAATGCATCGCAGTGACAAATACAACTTAGAATAAATATGTGGAAATAAACATGTCTGTAAAAAAAAATGCAGTTTCTTTCCTCTGGTAGCTATTTCATTTCCTTTTATGCTTTTCACCTTCACTTTATTATAGAAAGATTTTAATCAGGTTTCAGGGTTCACAACTTAGAGCAAATATTAGACCAAAAGTTCTTCATGGCCTGAAATTATCCTGATAGCATTTCCTTCTGTTCTATGCCTTCTCTTTAACTTTGACCCACCCACCCTTCCTTCGCTCCTGTCTTCCCTCCCTCCTTCCTTCCTTCTTTTCTCTTCCCAAGAAATGCTTATGGAGTCCTAACCATAAACGAGGCACTTCACTAGGCACTGGGGCTCAGAGATCAAAACATAGACTGCAGGGGAGAAAAGCAAATAAAAGAAACCAAAAATAGGTTTTTTAAAAGTGAAAACAGTCCTGGCCAGCTACAGGACTGTCCTGATCCTTTAAAATACTGACCACATTGTTGTCTCTCTGCCTCTTGTTCTAATGAGCTTCTTACCTTCAATGTTCCTCCACACCCATGCCCAGCTAGTAAAATTCATCACACACTCAGCAGTGGTCTTCAGCCTCATTTTGATATACTTATAAGTCATTTCTCTTCACACCACTTTGAATTACCTTTACACAGACTGGCATGTGTTATGGTTTCTTGTATGGCACTGTATCCCCAATACTATCATCTATGAGCACAGGTTTTATCTTTCTTGTTTTATATTTTACTGCCATGCACATAGTAGGCGCTCAGTTCAGTGCTGGATGAATTCGCTGAATAGAATATTAGGGCCAGGAACCTACTGTAGGACTGTTTCTTGAGTAACCCTTTCTCCCATCACATTCTTGGGATACTTATGGCCCATATGGGACATTCTACCTAAGGTATTGCCTTCTTAAGTACTTTCTTCTCACCAGCTTGTCCCTTTGTCCAGTTCCTTTTGTATTTAGTATCCAGACCATGCCCATTAGTAGTTGACTATGCATTATACTGTTGTGTGTCTTACGTGGATGGATGTAGATTGTTTTCCAACTAAATTATAACTTTGAAAGGATCAAAAAAGGCCATCATTTTTTTATCTGTCACAGTTCCTTGCATAGTACTGGTTCAGACTGGATGCTCAATAAATGTGTTAGGTGATTATAAATCTGAAAGCATTATACAAAAGCTTGCTAACCAGAAATCCTGCACGGGGGCTCATTTTCACTGTGAGACTGCTTATTGTACATTTTCCTCATTAGATTTTCTGAACAGTATGCTTGGAGCAGTTTCTGGCTTCATTAGAAGTTGGGCATGATCATTATGGTTGGTATTGTCATTGTTCTTGCTTTTTTCTTTGTTGATTGCATGAGCATACTCCTCATTTTCATAACCTCAGCCCATATTTGTGAGAACTCAATGCTTTGTTGTAACATGTCAGTCTTTGAAGAACAGACAGAGATATGTAAAATCATACTTGTTTGGGGAAAAAAATTGGCAGTGATTTTTCTGGTTGTAATTTAGAACATACCAAACACTCATAATAGCAAATAAACCGATTTGACACTCACAAGACAAACTCCCAAATTCAGTCTATAATATCCTCACGTGGGTCTACATTTTAATTTAACAGCTCTGTAGCTGCTTAGCCGCTGCTAGAGAATCTGTAACAGAGAAGACTTCCTTAGTTCCCTATGGTAGAGAGAAGATCAAACAACCAGAGGGCATGTCTTCTCAGAACGTTTTCCCCAAACCTACATCATTTCCATTCATAGTGAATTTGTTCTCTACATGAAGTTTTAGTAACCCTCTCTGTATACACAAACCAGGGTCTCCAAGCTGGCACAGCATTCAGAATGTTTTTATAATGAGAGATTAGTATAGAGAAGAAGGGTTGAATTATAAAACTAAGGTTACAAAAATATGTTACCTATGCCAAAGAAACACTTTTAAGCCAAGGCGTCGATTTATGGCACTGTTTTAAAATTTGGGCCTCCGCTACCCCCTAGTCTGTTTAAAATTGCTTTGAAAATTCAGGTTTTAGGCCAACTGTTCTTTTGGCTCCTTTGGCCGCATTAGAGCCTCTGGCAGATTGAGAAGAACTAGTGTGACACCCGGGCTGTGTCTGTTCCCAGCCAGCTCACCTACTGATGGATGATGCTTGGCAGCATGCCTCCTTGTTGTTTGTTGTATTATTACGACAGAAAGCATTTTCAAAAGCTACATTTATCAAGTTGTCATAATAGTTTGGCTTGTATATCTATCTACTCAGAAAAAAAAATAAATCTCTCTCTTAGCACTAATCTGTTGGAGCCACATGATGCATCACGTGCAGAAGAGGCAGTGCAAAATGAAAAGGCCATTCTGCATGAGATTCAGGGACCTTTCAACTAAATGATTAAAGGAAGAGGTATTTTTTTATGTATGCATTTGAAAGTCCCAGAGCACCAAAGACCTGTCCCCGCCTTGTTTCAAGGGTACTTTTCCATGGGTGGTTGTGTTTGTTGCAGATGCCTTATTCCTAGAATTTTGGAGGGAAAACACTGAAATTTGCCACAAAGAAGGTCAAAGACACTCTTAATGTTTAAGATGGATTTTTCATTGGCAGGTATCACCAGATTAAACATCACTTGTTGTGGAGAACCTTATAAGCAAGATAGGTGGTTGTCTGGGAGCTCAAGACTGTTTGAAGCTGGGATTCAGAATCTTTATCCAGAGAAAATATATACTCAGAAAATGTTTGTTTAAAATACTTCAAACCTATTAATGTTAATAAAGCATTTACTAGGTATGCATACTAGAACATCTTCAATTATTCCAAAATATAGTATATAATGAATATACAATATAAACATGGTTATCTGTAGATATGTTTTTATTGAGATATATCGACATAGAACATCATACAAATTAAAGGTATACAATATATTGATTTGTTGTTTTTTCCTCATTTTTCCCACCCCTTCCCTTTGTTAATCATCAGCTCATTCTCTATATTTATAGGTCTGATTCTACTTTTTGTTTGTTCATTCCATTGTTTAGCTTTTTCGATTCCACATATAAGTGAAATCCTATGGTATTTGCCCTTCTCAGTCTGACTTATTTTTCATAACATAATACCTTCTAGGTCCATCCACGTTCCAGATGGCAAGATCTCATCCTTTGTTATGACTGTGTAATATTCTATCGTGTGTGTGTGTGTGTGTGTGTGTGTGTGTGTGTGCATCACATCTTCTTTATCCATTCACCTATCATTGGACACTTAGGCTGCTTCTGTATCTTGGTTATTATCAATAATGCTGCAATAAACATAGGGAGACATGTCTTTTTGATATAGTGTTTTCATTTTCTTTGAGTAAATACCTAGTAGTGGAATTACTGGATCATTTAGTAGTTCTATTTTTTAGTATTTTGAGGAAACTTCCTACTGTTTTTTACAGTGGCTGTACCAATTTACATTTCCCACTAACAGTGTACAAGCGTCCTTTTTTCTCCACATTCTCACCAATGCTTGTTATTTTTTGTCTTTTTTATTTTAGTTATTATGATGGTTGTGAGGTGATATCTCACCGTGGTTTTGATTTGCATTTCCCTGAAAATCTTTTCATGTATCTCTTCTGTTGGCCATTTATATGTCTTCTTTGGAAAATGTCTATTCAGGTCCTCTGCCCATGTTTTACTCAGATTTGGGGGGGAGGGGTTTCTTTCTTTCTTTCTTTCTTTCTTTCTTTCTTTCTTTCTTTCTTTGTTTTTTTTTGTTTTTTTTTTTGTTTTTTTTTTGTTTTTTGTTTTTTTGCTTTCTTGCTTTCTTGCTTTTGGTGTTTGGTTGTATAAATTCATCATATATTTTTGATATTAACTCTTTATCAGATATATCATAAAAAGTTTAAGGAATAAAACAAATTGATTGATTTGATGCATCTATACATTGCAATATGATACCACTTTCTGTTAGCTTACACCTCTAACATGTGCCCTAGTTATCATTTCTTTTCTGTGGTGGGAACAATTAAGATCTCTCTTAGAAACTTTGAAGTTTATGATACAGTGTTTTTGTCTATAATTGCTATACTGTGTATTAGATTTCCAGGACTTATTTATCGACTAATTACAAGTTTGTGCACTTAAATAACATCTCCCCAATTCCTCCACCCCCAAGTCTCTGATAACTACCATTCTACTTTGTTTTTATGTAGATATTTTTTAAAGTTTATTTATTTATTTTGAGAGAGAGAGAGAGAGAGAGAGAGAGAGAGAGAGAGAGAGATGGGAGAGGGGGCAGAGAGAGAGGGAAAGAGAGAATCCCAAACAAGCTCCATGCTGTCAATGCAAAGCCCAATGAGGGGTCTCAAACTCACAAACCGTGAGATCATGACCTGAGCTGAAATCAAGAGTCCGACACTTAACCGACTGAGCCACCAGGCACCCCTGTAGATATTTTTTGAAGAAGGTGCTGAACTGACTCCTCTTGCTGGGACCAAGCACCTACAAATAAAGTTTCCACATCAACAAGGCTCATTTTTATTGTCATGAATAAAATAATAATTAAATAATAATTATATAAACATGGAATAAAATGCATAGAATTATAGAATTGCTTTTTTTTAATGTTTATTTTTGAGACAGAGAGAGAGAGCATGAACAGGGGAGGGTCAGAGAAAGAGGGAGACACAGAATCTGAAACAGGCTCCAGGCTCTGAGCTGTCAGCACAGAACCCGACGCGAGGCTCGAACCCACGGACCGTGAGATCATGACCTGAGCCAAAGTCAGACGCTTAACCGACTGAGCCACCCAGGCGCCCCTAGAATTGCTTTTTTAAGCAAAAGAGTGTAACAGAGCTAAAGGAAAGACAACGTGGAACTTAGGAAGCCCACTATGGTGGCCAGTCCTCTAATTTTCTCCCCCATGCCAGGCAAGATCCCCACCAACCACCGATGATGCACAGACCCCAGTTCTAGATCATAGGTTTTTAGCATCCATTTTGACCCATGGATGAGGACAGTGAGCATCTGAGGACAGCAGGGTCCAGAGGTTCACGTAACTTCCTTTTTAATGGCAAGTTGATTGGTATCAAGTGTTGTTTCCTGAAAGAACCTCTTACACTAATGTGTCTGTGGAAAATGAAAAGCAGCCCAACAGTGCATTTATACTTGGTCCTCTTAAGTGTTCTCAGAATTTGTTATTCCTCTTGAGGTCTTTGTAAAAAGTCCCTGAAATGTAGAAGTGCTTTCACTGGCTTCTTGGGGACACCCTTCCGCAAGATAGCTCCAGTGAATACTGAAATGCTCAAATTGAAGCAAGAGAGGAAAACCGTGCACCAATAGTACATGATGTCGTGTTTTCAGCTGTAAATCTGCTTGTCTTGTCTAATCTATACTCACTTTAGGATCCAAAATCTAAAGGACCCAGAGTCTTTCTGTCAGCTTGAATTGTTGATATGGTTTATACCTGTTGTCTTGTGAAGAACTCATGGTTTCCTTTTGAATAATTAAAAAAAAAGAGAGACATAAGGAGATGAATGCTCATATTTTAAAATTCTTTGCCCATGAGTCCGTATTTGAAAGACAAGAGGTATTCCAAGAAATACAGTAACCTGTTTTTACTGAACAGCCCTCTGCTTTTCCAAAATCAAAGGCAAAGCTTCCTGAGTGGTTGTCCTTAAGAACTATGGAGTCTTAAATACACAGTTACCACATTTTCCCAAAACTTGTTCACTGACACCAAGAATGAGTCTCGTTATGTCTCCAGAAGAATCTGTTTGCCTAGGGAGGAAAATGAGGAGAACCTTGAGGTAAAAATTGATGTTTTGCCCAATTTTTTAATTCTTAATGAGAGATAAGTTGAATATGCCTCCCTCTTTTAAGGACTTAAATTATATAAATGGGAGGGTGGGGAAGTGGGGAACCAACAAATTGCTAACGCCTGGAAAGAGAACTTTTAATTTTCCATGGTAATTCATTTCTTCTATGGTTGTTAAATTATGGCAATTGAAACTAAGATATTATCAGGGTTTTAAGAACTGGAAGAGTTTGGATGGCTTGTTATGTGTTAATGAGAAACCAAAAAAGTGTGCCTTAAGCTTACACTAATCTCATTATAAGTGAGTTAAAATATGAATAATTCACAAATACTAGCTTGTGATTGAGGTGATTACCATTTTTTACAGAAGGAATTAAGTCAAAATTAATAAATGACTAGCTAGGAGTGAAGTGCTTAAATGAATAAATAAGGAATTGTGTGCACAAATTCAGTTCGGAATATATTTGAATATTTATATTTTGTTCCTTCATATTTGAACCAGTTCTGAGTCCTTAATTGGTACCGTCCTTAGCTCACTAAACACAGTCCTGAAAACATTCTATTGTTTGCAATGAGAAAATGCATTTACTTAAAAATCTCTGTTATCAGTGGCCTATAACTTGCTTTGGAACCCATTTTGGATTGAAATTTCTGTTTGTTTTCATTCCCAGGGGTGAATTTTATTTTGTTTAAATGTGAAAGAAACCATTTGGCTGTTTTATACCAATGAACTGTTAAGAAAGGAAGAAAATATTCTTTACTGCATGATGCTCAAATGAGGCTTTTGTGCCCAGATAAATGCTTCGGATGAAGAAATTCATACTTGGCACAAATTAAATCCGTATGGTGGAATAGTCACTTCATTAACTTAAATAAAATTTATATGCAGGTATAATAAATTTGAACTTTTAAAAAGTGTAAGCTTCTCTGCATTGAAGTTCTTTCATGTTACATTTTATAGAGGAGTGTGGTTTTCTTGGAGATGTTCCCGATATACGATGTGAGTCTAGGTATCCTTTACTTACTAGAAGTGAATTTACCAGAACTGAAGAGTAGCTCATAAATTGATATGGTAACAATAAGGTGCATTTAACCCCCAGACCAACACTATGCTTGGTTTCTCACATTTAATCTAGTATTAATATTTTACACATCTTAAGCATATCTTGTTCCTTTTTTTTTTTTAATTGTCTTAAACAAATCTGAGTTCCAATCCCTGGCTCTTTCTTTCCTGTGGATATTTCATTAAGCCTCCTAATCTCTATTAGCCTCAATCTTCTCATCTATTAAATGGGAGTAATAAAACCTTTCAGAGTTGTTGGAAGCTTATTGATAATGTACACAGAATATGTAACCCTGGACCAAATACCTATAGAAGGCACTCAGTATATCATGGAGGCTAGAATTACATTTGTTACCCACAATCTGATAATGACTTTCAATAAGGAGGACATTTCCAAAATCCAGCATTACCACTTTAATGTCATATTTCAGTTGATTAAATGAAATAAGCTTTCAGTAAATAAGTAATACTATTTAGTAGAGGGAAGGCTTAATCCAGGGAAACAAATTATGTGTAAATCAAGACAAGGTGTTTGACAATTATAGGATATTCTTTGGAAATTGCAGCAAATGTTTCTGTGTTGTTTTATTTTTGCCAGATAAGAAGGATTTAAATCAATGTTTGATATTATGTGCTCACATCTATCTTTCAAGGATGCTTTTAAAATGTGTGTTCGTAATTGAAAATATATGGGGAAAGGCTCATTTAAGTTATTGAATCAGGTATTTTTCTGCCTTTGTTTTGTTTGGTTTGGTTTGGTTTTTAGCAAATGATATCCCTATAATAATCCTTTGGCATTTGAACAGAGCTTTTGTAAATTATCTCAGTTAGTGATCACAACTTTGTGCCCAACCATTCCAATATACATTTGACAGATGAGAAGGGTAAGACCCTGAGAGGGCAACAGGCTTATGCAAGGAGAAAAACAAGTTTACGACCTACATCCTCAAACTCCTAATTTAGTATTGTTTTCATTATTCCTTCAGGGAGATAAGGTTGGGAAAAGAAAATAAAAAGAGGTGAAAAACATAGAACTTTAAGGTCTTAATGATTAACACCAGAGTTCACTTTTTTAAAGTGAGAAGTCATCATTGTATCTTCTTGTTTTTACAACATTCAGTGGTTCCTCTTTGTCTATTGCCAAGTTCAAAATTAGAAGCTATTTCTCTCATCTGTGATTCCCGACATAAATCCCAAACTCCAGCAAAACAAAACCATATCTTTTTATACCTCTGTGCCTTTCCTGTGGTTTCCTTTATATACATATACATATATATATATATATATGTATATATATATATATATATATATATCTCCTTAACCCTCTTTCAATATCTATTATGTTTTTATTTCTGTTACACAGTTAATTTACCAAATGTTTATATAATGTGCCAGGCACTGTTAGAAGTGCTCCACAAATATTAAGTCAGTTAATCCCCATGATAATTCCAGGAAATAAGTAATATTATCCCATTTTACAGATGATAAAACTGAGATATTTAAACCGCAGAAGAGAATCAAGATTCCAGAATGAAGATTCTGGTTTCAAAGTGGGTACTCTGAACCATTACACCATGTCACATATGTACTTAGAATTTCACAACTGAAAAACTTACCACATTCAACCGAGACCAAGGTCTAAATGGCATGCCACCAAAGGCCTCTGGGTTGTAGAATTCATTACGTTGTAAATGTACCATCAACTGGAACCTACTTATTATCTTTTTAGACTCAGAAATATGGTATTTTTCAGTAATCATAGCAAGAACAGATCCTTCTCTTGGAGGTGGACAATGACTTGGCCCATGAGATTAATGTTTCAAACTAGAATGCTAGTTTATTTATTAACTTACAATGAAAACTAGAACTATCACATGGACCAAAACACCCACGTCAGCATGACAAGCACACTCTGCCTCTCAGCAGTCCTAAGAAACCAGATCACTCTTGGCAAGTTGCTTGGTCAACATGGCATCCTAAGGAGGGGTGTCCGTGGGATAAACAGAACATTCATTGGCATCAGCTAAGTTATCATGATGCATCAGTATTGTGATTGCAACAGCCTTGCCAATGGGACCTGGAGGACATGAAACTCATAGGTCTTTTGCCTGGGACACTGCTTGGCTGGGCACCGACAACCATATATCTCCGTGATTCTCTTCTTTTCTAGGATTATAATGCCTGGCCAACCCTTCCTTTCCTTTCCCATGTTCTACTGTTAATGTGTGTTAATATTCTCAATCTGGTCACAGTCAAGTCTTCAGGCCTGGGACCTTTCTATCTCTTTAAGACAGGCTTAGTGCAATTGTATTTTCAGATGCTATTTTCTTTTTGATGACATCTTCAAGACCTAACACAAATACTATCTAGCTTTTCCTACACTGAATTGTAACTACATGAGTGGTTTTATTAATACCGAAGACAAAGTTATAGCCATTCTTTTTTGTATTCCCAGAAGTAAACACATTGTGCAGCACATAACAGGAGCTCAGTGGTTGTTTCCTGAATAAACAAGTAAATGAGGAGGTAGAAAATCATCATGGTTAGGAGTGTAAGCTCTGAGACTGCATGGTCTGGTTTCAAATCTCAGCTCTACGACTTAACACTTGTGTGGTTTTGGCAAGTTACTCAAAGTCCCTGAGCTTCCGTTTTTCATCTTTAAAAAGAGTATAATTGTACCCTGCGTCCCACGGTTCCTGAAAAGATTAAATTAATACATATACCAAACTTAGAAATGTACCTGGAATTTCAAACTGTTTGTTATTAGTATAATAATTCTCATAGCATTTTGTATTGTATTTTTACTCGTTTTGTAAAAAGTATGACTTATGTTGCAAAGGGCAGAGTACCACTTGTCCCTGTTTTAAGTGTCACCATTGAATATTTAATTAAAAATTGTTTTGTCACAGAAATTCAGTAAAATGGAAACTCCCATGTATTGCTGATGGGAGTAAGGAATGGTACAACTTTTATGGAATGCAATTTAGCAATATTTATCAAAAGTCTTATAAAAGTTCATTCCCTTTACTCCAGTAATTCCCCTTCTAGAAATTTATCTGTCCTACAGCCACGGTCAGAAACTTGGATAAAACTTTTATATAGACATAGTTTATCACACCATCATTTATCAACCCCCTCATTGGAAATTACTTAAATGGAAAGTCATGAAAGAATGGTTATACAAATTACTTTATCTCACTTAACGGAATATTATGTAGCTCTCAAAACTGTATCTTTAAATTATTTCATAGTGTGGGAAAATGCTTCCCAAAAAGCTGAAGTGGGAAAAGAAAACCCAAACCACAAAATGATATAGGTGACGTAATTTCTTCCACACTGAGAAGAAATCAGTAAGTCAAAATAACAGTGATTATCTTTAGATAAGGCAACTATGGGGGATTTCGTTTTTGTAATCTTTCTTTTCCAAAACCTTCCAATGAGTGTGTATTTTAGAAGTAAAAATAATTCTTTAAGAACTGTAAGTTTTAATGTCCTTAGATGTGTAATTTTAAGACATGTTGAATATTGTCTCATTTTTACCATGCTCCAGATCTAAGTTTTTTCAGTCTAATACCAGAAATAATTGAGAAGACAGGATTCATTTTTCAGAAAATCTTGTATTAATATTTATTTGGTTAATAAGCACAAAGTATAAGTACTTATCTTGAAAAATTTTGAAGGAAAATGAATGCTTAGTTTCAGCTCTCATGGAGAAATCAGTTTATATATACAACTTCTTGAGAACTGCTTTGTTTAGTATTGATAGTAATTTCTATAAGAACATTGTCATTCGGAAGAAAAGAAAGAGACTCGTACATTAGTATTAAGAGAAAATTGTTCTCGTGACAAAATAGTTTCAATTTTGAGCCTGTCACAGGTAGTAATGAGTTTTTTTTTCTTTTTTCTTTTTTTTCCTCTTTTTTCTTCTTTTTTTTTCTTTTTTTTTTTTTTTTCTGTGTGTGTGTGTGACCTAGGAGCTGTGAGGGAAGAAATATCCGATATAGAACATGCAGTAATGTGGTAAGTACTGAGGTTCTGCTTCTGCGGTTATGATCATGTATCATTTTAAGAACTGAATAATGCCAAGCAGTTTTATGTATTCTGAACAAGCAATCAACTAGTATTTCAAAGAGTTATTTTTCTCACACTATACTGATGATGCAGCCTTTTAAAATACATACTTTTAATTCTCCTCAATATAAACTTTGAATCGCCTGGCCAGATTATAACTAACTAGGCTGTTTCAAAACAGGGACTCTGTATTTCTTTTCTGCTTTCTGACGTTTCACATCTAAGTGTCTCGAGAACCAATAAGAGGAATGATAAAAGGGAAACCACTGGGGTCCTCATGAAATAAGTATTAGTTAAACGCAGATTTGACAGAGTCATCCATTCATTCATTCATTCATACAACAAAAACTGCTCAGTGCCATCCTTGTATGAAGTACTACACTAGTACAAGGAAAAATAACATGTGGTCACTGTCTTAAAACATCTGTGATAAGGACAAGATGCAGAGAGAGAAGATAGTTGTGCACATAACCACACTCTAGCACAAAGCATGACAAATGCTGCAAGAAAGAGATAAAGTTCTTTGTGGGTTAAAAATGGAGAGACATTTGAAGGGTCTTCAAGGAAAAAGTGATTTGAGATAGGGCTTAGAGAACTAGGAGGGCTGTGACTGGTCCACATGAGTGTGAGGAGGTGATAGTCCAAGCAGAGGGGACACGATGGGCAACTTTGGATGCAGAAATGTTTACGGTATGTTCCACATACAAATTTGGATAGGATTGTGGCTAGCATTATTGAAGAAAAGAATTGAAAGATATTTTGAGGGACGCCTGGGTGGCTCAGTCGGTTGAGCGTCCACCTTCAGCTCAGGTCATGATCTCGTGGTCTGTGAGTTCGAATCCTGCATCAGGCTCTGTGCTGACAGCTCAGAGCCCAGAGCCTGCTTCGGATTCTGTGTCTCCCTCTCTCTCTCTTCCCCTCCCTCACTCATTCTCTGTCTCTCTCTATCAAAAATAAATAA
Source organism: Felis catus (assembly GCF_018350175.1). Lineage (NCBI taxonomy): Eukaryota > Metazoa > Chordata > Mammalia > Carnivora > Felidae > Felis > Felis catus. The sequence continues at coordinate 43,365,352 of NC_058380.1, forward strand.
ACATTAAAAAAAATTTTAAAAAGATATTTTGAGGTTACACCTTGAACAAATTTAAATGTTAGGGTTCCAAGCTTATATTAGTTCAGTGAATAACAGGGGATCACTAGAGGCTTTGGAGCAAGAGTATGATATTGTAGTTTCTTTCACTTCAGAAAGATTAATTCTGTAGTGATATGAGAGATGCTCTGGAACAGGAAATGGATGGGGAACAAGAAGCAATCAGAGCTTAAACCAAAAGTAAATAGATGCAAGAGAGATCAAAATTAAGGTCACTTTGTAAGACCTAACAAGCAATTTAAATTAGAATGATAAGTTGGAGTGAGAATAAAGGAAACACAGAGGTGTGTGTATATTTAGAGTTCTTAAACTGGCCTATCCTCTGTTAGAGTAGCTCTTTCCTTACTAGCTACATGACTGGCTTTCCTTATTCTAATCTCAGCTCAAATGCCACCTCCTCAGAGTATTTTCCTTGACCAACTTATCTGATATGCTTGTCCCACTGCCCAATCCCATCTCTCACAACAGTCAATCTTGCTTCCTTTATAGCACTTTGACTTTCTTTGTAGCACTAATCTCTACCAAAATTTATCTTCTCTGATTACTTGTTTTTTTTTCTGTTTTCCCACTCTAGAATGTGGACTCCATGAGGATAGGAGCCTCATTCATCTTGTTCCCTCCTTTGTCCCTAGTGCCTGGAACTATCGACTCACACATATGAAGCACATGATGGAAATTTGCTTAATATGTAATGGATACCCAGGCTTCTGAAAAAATGGTGGATACCATTATCAAAATTAGGAATGTTGGGAGAAGGCTTGGGAGAGGGAAATGACAAATTTGGTTTAGGGACACTATTGAGTTTGACATGCAGGCTGAACTTGTAGGTGGTATATTCAACTGTGCAATGAGGATTTGATCTCAGGAAAGAGATCAAAGCACAAGCCATAGAAACAGAAATAAGATGCATAAAAGTTGAAGATTTGGAAGCAGTTCCTTAGGTAGAATCATAAGAGGAGAGAAGCCTGAACTTTGGCGAATGTCTATATTCAGATAGAAAGAGAACTAGAGTGCCAGGTAAACCACAACAGGCACAGTGAGAGAAGTAGCAGAAGAAATAAAAATTCCTAAAGGTGTTCAGTAGGATAAATGTTGCCAACAGGCTGAAGACTGAGAAAACCCTGCTGAGGAACAGTTTCTACAGTGTACTAGGAACAAACAAAATCAAAATCACAGGGGGTAAAAAAAAAAGAGTATCAATGAGAAAATGGAGTTGATGGGTATAAGCTATTCTTATTAAGTGTTCACAGAGATATCTCATCATTTATGGATCCACATAAAGGTAGGTGGGTAGTTGGTTTGTTTTCAGTGAGTAAACCTTGAGAGATAAGTTGATCTAAAAGGAGAGATTGAGGGGTGCCTGGGTGGCTCAGTGGTTAAGCGTCTGACTTCAGCTCAGGTCATGATCTCACGGTTTGTGGGTTCAAGCCCTGCGTTGGGCTCTGTGCTTACAGCTCAGAGCCTGGAGCCTGCTTCAGGTTCTGTGTCTCCTTCCCACTCATGCTCTGTCTCTCTCTCTCTCAAAAACAAATAGTCATTAAAAAAATAAGTAAATAATAAAAAGAGAGATTGATTATATGAGAAGGTAAGGGGATACTTGATGCCCCAGGTCCCAAAGGAGATAGTGGGTGACAAGAAGAGGAATCTTGGTGAAGGCAAAGGACATATGCTTCACTCTGAGAATATAGAAGCAAATTGAGAGAGGAAATTTGAGGGTATGGAAAGATTTTGAAGAAGAGAAAAGGTGAGACTGCTCCAGATGCACAGGCTCAAACTTCCCTTAGAGTTTTCTCCGTCACCTGCTGAAAGTGAAGAAGGTGAGTTGAACTTGAAGAAGTGAGCATGAAGGCCTACAACAGCCCCTAGGTAAATCAAGTGGAAGCCAGCAAAGCAAAATAAGGAATTGTTCGGGGGCAAGGAAGGGGCTCAGCTGAGGCCAAAAAGCTTGGTGTGACAGAGAACAAGGTCAGAAGGATTTAGGACTTAGTCCAGTGGTATGGCGATGCATTGGGGCAGGAACAGAGAAAACTCACATTGGAGGTGACTCATGGCCAGAGTACTGATGAGATGGGTTGCAAGAAACCAAGATGAATGAAAAGTATATGTATTTTTAACACCCAACCAGGGAGAGTGCAGGGAACTAGAAGGCGTGATAATTGGGAGTAAGAGTAATTGTTAAGGGGAAAATTTTGCCTACTTCATTTCTCTTTCCACTGAGGACACTAGGTGCCACATAGTTCAACTGCTAATTGGTTAAAAGAATCAAAGAGCTACAGTTGTTCAATTTTTAAAAATGGTATTGACAGAGTTTGTTTTATAAATGGTATAAAAAATGTTTAATGGAAATATACTTTAGCTCATTGATTTTCTTTATCCCTTTTATTATCGTGATATCTTATACATCAGGGCTGTTTTTTAAATACCATAATGTTATTTAAGAATCTCCATAATGTCCATTCTGTTTCTTTATGGCTTTTAAAATCGTGGAAAGGATCCAAACTCTCCTAAGTAGATGAATGCCTAAAGCATCATGAGCAGATGTCTGCCTACCCTGTCCTTCAAGCTCTTCAGAAACAGCCCACAATCTCCCTGCTATCATTATGAGCACTTTCATGGACAGATGTGGGCTAAGACTCTGACCTAATATTATTTAAAACCCATAGCGTTACCAAAGCCAACTCTTTATAGCTTGTAGAATCAAACTGACATTGAATTTCTGTATGAGAATCTAAACTCTTCAAATCTTTGAAGCTTTTTTTTTTCTGACTTTTGGCCATGACAGAAGCAACATTGCCAAAAAAACAAACAAAAAGTCTCATAAGAATCTTTTCATAATCCCATCCCAATTTCTCAAACTAAGAAGTTCAGGGCAATTCAGTTAAATATTCCCCTTTTAAATACCTGTTTGGAAAAACTCTAGGGTCCCTTGTCCGGTAAGCCTCCAGGTCAACCCTTAATACCTGGCAGCTTCCTGGGGCTCTTCTGAACCACTTCTCCAAAGATTCACCCTCTTTTTCTATTTTTTGTAGGTGCTACATAGTTCTCTGGGTTCTTATTCTCCAAGGCTGAGGAGGAGAAAATGTCTCCTCAGTTTTCTTAGCTTTCTGCATTGTCTGAAAAATCAGTTCACATACTTTTAAGATGTTCTTGTTAATCACTCTGTAGACAGGGTGTATCAATAAAGAAAGTACCCATGATGTTCGCCTAGTTCTTTTAGTCACACGACCTTCTGTTACTATTTCTAGCTGGTTCAAGCAGACTATTTTCATTTCTAAGGATGTAGTGCATCCAACCTTTCCCATTTCACAGTCCAAGGGGGCAAGGCCCTCTCTCTCTCTGGAAGAAAAGACGAAGGATACTACTGGGGAAAACTATAGGTGTGAACCCAAGTGGGTCATTTAGGTTTCAGATCTTCCCAGGGGGGGCCCTAATTTGCTGACTCAAATTAGCCCTCACATCTGAGCCCCTTGATCTTAACTAGGCATTTTAAACGGACTTTCAAAGTTAGACTAATACCTTGTTACTTATAGACTGTTTCTTTGTCAACATCCTTAATCTTAACAAGAGTTGACATTTAGGAGATAGTGACTACAATTAGCAATATAATAGGCCAAGGTGCCTGTGGTAGCTGGTGGTGCCCTTAAGTTCTTTTCTTTCTTTTTCTTTTTTTTTTTAAATTCAAGTTACTTAACATATGGTATAGTATTGGTTTCAGGAATAAAATTTAGTGATTCATCATTTAGATAGAACACCCAGTGCTCATCCCACCGAGTGCCCTCCTTAATGCCCATCACCCATGTAGATTGTCTATCCCCCACCCACCTCCCCTCCAGAAATCCTGTTTGTTCTCTGTATTTAAGAGTCTCTTAGGGTTTGCCCCCCTCTCTGTTTTTATCTTATTTTTCTCACACTTGACTGTTGTTTAAAAAACCAAAAGCCCCTAAGACTAAAGTCGGGAGGCCACATTTCCATATCTCTTCTATCTCCCAGAGATGAGTGGGCAGAGATTTCTGTGCTAAGAGGTCACAGAAGGGCCACGTCTGATTTTCTCAACAGTGTGCACCCAGTGCCTAGCATGAAGTGTCCAACAACATGCTTCTGAAACTGTGTGCCAGGGAACACGGCAAACTGACAGGGATGCGGTGGGATTTTTCAAACATTCAAAGGCACCCTAGCAATACTTGATACCTGCTGGGCCCTAAGCAAACTAGTAGATCATGCTGTCTTCCTTTCTATGACATCTTGTCTTTGCAAAGTTGGAGACTAAGCCCCAAACCCAGTCCTCCTGAAGCTTTGATAAAAAAGCAAGTACCGGGAGAAAATCAATGTGGGACAGGAGATGAGGGTGGCATTGTCCAATCAGATTTCATACTTTAAGAAGTTTTCCAATATTTAACGAGTGCAAACTTACCATTAGTAAGTAAACCTGGTTGTTTATGAATGAAATAAAATCTAATTTTTCTTTCAAGTATGTGTATTGTTCTTTTCAAATAGCTGTTGTGAGGGTGCAAATACCTATTGAGTTGTTTGGACCTAACTACTTAATCAATGGAAGTGTTAGGTATTCCTTTCGGCCTAGGGGTGCCATAAAAAAAGTTTTGAGATATTAAAGGGGCTATGGGCAGATGAAGTTTAGCAACCCCTATCACGTGGTGGACGTTCAACACTTAATGATGAATGAATGAATGACATCCTAAGTAAGGTGACATTTGAGCAGAACCTTTCAAGATGATAGGAATTTTTCCAGACTATAGTAAGAGACAGTGTTAGAAAAAATGGGAATGGAATTTTTTCAACAATTTCTGCTGTGACCTGCTGTGTACCAGGCACTTTTTCTAGGCACTGGGGTATCATGGCTACGGAGAAAGATAAGCCCCTGTTCTCATGAAGCTTATTCTCTAGTGAGAGAAAGCAGATGATAAACAAATAAAGAAAGAGAAGTGTGAGAGTTTCAATTAGTGAATGATTCTGAAGGAAATAAAGCAGGATAATGGCATAAAGAATGACGTCGGGGAAGTCGCTGCATATGGGGTGATCAAGAAATTCTCTCTGAGGTGACATGGGGGCCTTAGTCGTATGTGTGAAGGGAGAGGCATGAACTAGCCCAGCTTCTTTGAGGTCCTGGTAGGTCATTTTATGAAGTATGGTATGCGGTATGGTGCAGGGAAGGAGGTACTTATCTGTTCTGAGGAGTCTGAACTTACTCCTAAATGTTATTCTGTAAGGGGCACTCCTAGCCTCTCAGTAAGGGTGACAGGCATTGTTTGCAAAAGGACCAGAAGGCTGACAGACGGGTTGCTCTAATCACCCCCTTCTGTGCATTTCTCTTCTCCCAGACCCAGAGCCAGTCTCAGACTGAAGTATATGAAAGGCAGCAGAGGGTTTTCTTAACCTCAAGAACAAGTTTCTTAACTGAAAAAGAAGTTCTGAGGGAAAGAATGTTGGTTTCTTCTTAATAAATGTTCAGAATCCTCCCCCTACTACAGGGGGCTTCCAGAGGGCACGCTGGGTATCCAGAGTGGCTCTGCCCAAGGCTGACTAGACTCTATAGCACTGGACCTAAGAAATGTGCTTCCTGCTGCATTCAATCCCGATTCCCTCCTTAATGACCCATCCAACTGAAAAGCAGGAATTTTCCTTGTGCTGTATCTTCCTTGAGAGAGAGAGAGAGCACTCTCATCTTAAACTCTGATAACACATGTCTCTTCCAAGTAACTTTATTAGGATTTCATCCGTAAGTTAATGTAACAAAATGGGGGCCAGCTTCTCCTATCCTTACCTGTTAGTCTTGTAATGACAGTCTCTGAGAGTCCATCAGGATGTGTGGCTAGGAGGAGGGGTGAGTGATTTAAAGGACACACTTCATTTTTCAATCCCATGGACACAAAGGACTCAAAATAGTAACATAGAGCAGAAAGAACATAGGCTTCTCAGAGTCCTGGCACTGCAGCTTAGTAGTTAGGTGCTTTTGAACAAAGTTGGGTAATCTCTGTTTTCTTACCTGTTAAAATACCCTTCTTATATACATCCAAAGAATGTTTGTTAATGCAATGTTTATGGTAGTTTAAAATTGGAAACAAATGGAGGGGGGCTGGTTAAATAAACTGTGATGTGTCCACACCACAGAGCACTAAACAGTTATGTAAAAGAGTAAGTCGGATCTGTAAGCACAAACCTGTAAAGTTTTTCCAAGACATTTTGAGTGTGAAAGAAACAAGTGTAGAGTAGTATCTTTAATATGATCTCAGTCAATTTTTAAAAAAAACCCCAAACTGAGAGCGCCTGGGTGGCTCAATCGGTTCGGTGTCCGACTTTGGCTCAGGTCATGATCTCAAGCCCCGCATCAGGAGGTCTGCTCTCAGCGCAGAGCCTGCTTTGGATCCTCTGTCTCCCTCTCTCTCTGCACCTTCTCCACTTGTGCTCTCAATGTCTTTCAAAAATAAATAAACATTTAAAATTTTTTTTTCAACGTTTATTTTTTTGGGACAGAGAGAGACAGAGCATGAACGGGGGAGGGGCAGAGAGAGAGGGAGACACAGAATCGGAAACAGGCTCCAGGCTCTGAGCCATCAGCCCAGAGCCTGACGCGGGGCTCGAACTCACGGACCGCGAGATCGTGACCTGGCTGAAGTCGGACGCTTAACCGACTGCGCCACCCAGGCGCCCCATAAATAAACATTTTAAAACAAATAAGTAAAGGATTCTAATTAACAATTGTTTTTTAAAAAATAAATAAATAAAATAAAATAAAATAAAATAAAATAAAATAAAATAATTAAAAAAACAGACTGAGGTATGTCTGGGGTGTGGTATATCGCTGATCACAATTATTATGTAATGCAGAGAGAGATTTTGAGTAACTTAAGGGCTTTCCTTTTTTGTTCTGTATACTTCCATAGTAAGTTAGATGTGTTACGGGATGTATATTCTTCTATAACTGGCATAAATTTAAAAATATAAAAAAGAAAATGAGGTTGGGGTAAAATATTTCGAAAATCATTGAATATATATTTTGTTGTCGAAACACTGAAAAAAATACCTCACGGAGTTTTTCTGAGGATTACATGGGGAAATATCTAAAAAGCAGTCAGCATGGTACCCAAGTCAGTAATGTTGGCTCTGCCCTGCTTTAGTTCCTTTCCTCAACTCCCCCTTTCTGTGGCGAAGTACTCTTTCCAGGAGAATACACTATTTATAAAAGTAAAAATTAGATCACTTTAAATTCCTGAAGTTCGGCCTTACTGTGTGACATCATAAGGAACTTTTCTTGATTATTTGTCCAAGTAAACAGATTCCAGGTATTCTAGAACAAGAATATTAGCCCTCATCTCTGGCAGAACTGCAGATTTACAATTCTTCTTCCTTTGGATGACATATAGGAAAACAGACTTTCTATGTAATGCCCGTAGGCTGGACAGTTAGGTCTCTGGCAGCAGTGAAGCTTGGCTGTTCTTTGAACAAACAAATGTTTAGTTGGAACTGCTATATGTTCTCAGGAACATAACCCGGGGGACCAATCAATATCCCCCCTAACGAGTCTAACTTACCGCAAAGATAGAATGAATGTAGAATGGCGACTTAACTACTTGTAGGGCTGTGTGTGTGTGTGTGTGTGTGTGTGTGTGTGTCCCTTTCAACATTGAGAAACACTGTTGCTGGAACAAAAGGATGTTCATTAGGGATCACATTTCCAGGAGCATCTTGATTTTCTTGACTCGGACCACAGTCCTTTCTATTTATGCAGAAATTAGTAACAAAGGAAAATAATTTTTAGGGGGCAAGAAGTGATAAGTGACTTTTATTGTTTCTCTGAGGATAGAGTCCCTGTCCAAACTCTGTCAGCACCAATGCTGACTAAACTTTGACCATCCAGCAGATGAATTAATCTCTAAGTGCAAGTATACAGCATGTCATGTGGATAACTGGAGGTTGATTTTGGTTCAAAACACATCATTTCCCTTTCAATAGTTAAACACTGAGCATTTAGGATAAATGGCTGAAAATATCTGCAGCAATTACTCTGGGAAAAAAAAACCCTCATATTTTATGACTAACTGTTTTATCATTTGTGGCATAAAGAAATAAACATTTTTTTAATGATTCACAGATTCCTTCATTTGGTGGATCTGTCTGGTGGATATAGATTTCTCTGCAGTGCTTGCTGCCAGGCAGCTAGCCAATATTTTTTTTTTTGGATTTTTCCTCCCCAGTGGGTTGGGCCCTTCTGCTTTTCTTCTCCCCTAGGCCTTCTTTTGACTGCTGCACACATTTCTTTTCTTTTTAATGCTTTTTCTGACATGCCTTTATTGGACCCCTCTGAAGTCTCTCTACTTTTCCTTTCTCCTTAATGTGTCCTCTTGATGTGTTTCTTATCCTCTGCCTCAACTTTTTCCTCTCTGGGAGGAGCGTCATATGAACATGACCCCAGGGAGAGAGACATGGGCTGGCCGGCTCTGCTGTTGCTCACTTGGTGGTTGGACAAGCTCTTCAGACTTCTCACAGCCTCAGTTTCCTCAATCATGACGTAGAGTCACCACGTTCACTTCACTGTACTCTTTACAAGGATCAGAATCAGTAATGTAGGTACATGGAAGATGCTCAATGAATTTTAGTTCCTTCTGCCACCTCTTATGACAAAGATAAGTAAGTTATGGTCTTCCAAAAGAACTCCATTCCCCAGGTAAGGATGATTTTGCCCTTGTTCCTAACTCAACATAATATGAAGAACTCCAAACTGTTGAGTAAAATATAAAAGCTAATAAATTGTTACAACTAATTTCTGCTTATTGGCATCCTTCTGGTATATTTAAGAGCCATAGGTGATTTGCCCCCGAAGTTGGTCAGAGTTAGTTTATTCTAAGCCAGCATCATCCCATGGAGACTGTCAGAGGAAGCATTGACAATACTTGTAAGTGGCCTTTGAGTGATATGAGCTGGCCTCCCTAAAGTCACACGTTCTAGTTCACACATGTGATGCTTTCTGATAAGAAATAAGTGCCTCACACAACAGCTATGTTCTTTTCCTGTGGATTTATAGCTAAGTGTCAAACGACTGCTTTCTTACGGCTGTTAGCATGAACTTGGTCAACCCAGAATTTGTTTACTTCATTATCATCATGATCATTTGCCATATTGAAACTCTCTGAGGAAAAAGTTCAGCTAGACCTTTTGCAGGTGTGTGTTTTGTTATTAATGCTACAGTATTGGCTTGATAGAGTTTTGAAGGGAAGATAAACCCTTCACTGATTCGCCTGATAAAGGGAATTAAAGAGTTATCTATCATTTCCTAGAGTGTTGGGATTTATCAGACTAGAAAAATGGTATGAGTCCCTCTCCCAGCTAGTTCTCTGGCCACGGGTAATGGTATATATGTGCTGCAATCTTTGTCAAAAATGACTAGTACACTGATCATATACCTCAAAGGGATCCTGACAAAGCAATAGATTTATAGAAGATTTGAATTAAAAGAAACTAGTTTGTTTGGGGTATCTGCCAGGTGCCAGGCCTAGTGCTAGTGACTAATTCAGTTCTCACAATCACCTTGAGAAGTATTACCCTGATTTTACAAATAAAGAAATCTGGATATTGAAAGAGATGAAATACTTTATTTAGTGGTGCTGCTAGGTTTGTATGATGCCAAAACCCATGCCCATCTCAGCATGACTGAAGAGGGTGCATCAATGACCTAGACTAACTCATGTAGCAAATAACAAAACTAAGACACAAAGAGATTAAGGCATAAGGAATTTTACAACATATGCGATATGGTTTAGGAAAAGAGATGTTCAAATAAGTTTACTGTAGCAATTTTAATTCTTCAAGGCTACAAGTATACGAACTGCTGAGAATTTTAAGTGTGCAAATCAAATACAGCAGAAAAGGCAAATCCAAGTATCCTTGCTGAAAACATCCCCAATTGCCTCTCCTTTGAGCTTCTCCTCCTGTCCAGAGAATATAAATTTCCTGAGTCAATACTTCTCAAGCCTACTCTCTCAAGTCCTAGTTTCGGAATTACACAAAATGTATGCTGGCCTCTGGTGACCCAGATAGAAGCTTGAAGCAGAGATTTGACAGTGACTTTGAAAGAAATTACTACCGTAGTTCTTCCCTTGGCACAGTGCCTTGTGGAATGAAACGAAACAAGCCGCCATGCATAGGTTGCTAACATGCAAATACTTGTCTATGCTCAGCCGCTCTCCGTGAGACTAGAAACGATAAGCAGCATCAGATCTTCCAATTACCGCCAAGATGTGTTGAAACTCAGGCAACAGAAATTCTTATGCTTTTTCCTCTGAGGGATCACTCACAGACCTTTGTGCTGAGCTTTCTGAGCTAAGGCCATTATTTAATTAATCCACTTTCATACTGTATTGTACTTCCGGGAATCTTTTCTTCGTATGTTTTTCTTTGATTTTGAACATTCTCTTCCTTTTCAGAGGAGATTATCAAATTTAAAGAGGGTGTCTTGAACGTTTGGCTGTATTTTTTCTTTACAATCTTATGACGAGCAAAGCTATGCATGGCTCTTAGAGCATATTTAGCTTAGGCTTCAAATTCTGTTCAGAATCTTGAGTGGAATATGGTCATCACAGAAGGAAGGGTAAGGAGGCATTATGTGGTATTTTTGTGCCTTTGAATCTTCACCAAGCAAATGTGCTTCAGAGCTCATTCAACACCAATATCCTATAATGTACGGGTCTCCTCTTCCCAAGCAGTATATTCATTATGAAGACTCCTCCCCTCCCCCAACAGAAGATTTTAAATGATATAGCACTACATTTCAAAGAGTGTAATTTATTACTTTTTTTTTTTAATTTTTTTTTTCAACGTTTATTTATTTTTGGGACAGAGAGAGACAGAGCATGAACGGGGGAGGGGCAGAGAGAGAGGGAGACACAGAATCGGAAACAGGCTCCAGGCTCTGAGCCGTCAGCCCAGAGCCCGACGCGGGGCTCGAACTCACGGACCGCGAGATCGTGACCTGGCTGAAGTCGGACGCTTAACCGACTGCGCCACCCAGGCGCCCCAAAAAGTGTAATTTATTACTTTTTAATGTTTCTTTTTCTTCCTTTAAAATACTGCTAGGAATTATTTACTTTGAATTGTTATAGATCCTAGAAGCAACTTGGACAAACCTCTCAATCCCTATAGGATGGGAGTTTGGAAAACAATTTTTAGACAACTCTCTGTGGGGCCACCTTGACCTCGTTGCTGGGTGATGAAGGCTGAGCAGTCAAGTTGCTATGACTGTCACCCCTGTGGCATCCAGAACAGCTCTGCCTTTACCTGTTTTATTGATTAGCATCCTGCATAAGATTCTTTTGAGGGAAAAGAGTACTGCAACAAAATAAGAGTATGAAAACCCCTGCTTTATAATATCCCTCCTAAGAGGTCTTCTAGTTTCTGTCTAATTATTTCTAGGGAAGAAAATTATCCATCTGACATAAATTTGTGTACAAGGCTAATTGCCAGGAGAGTGTCTCATAAACTGATGTATACTTTAATTCAACAGATAGTTATTGACTGTGCAAGGCATTGTGCTGGGAACAAATGACAACAAAAAGATTTGTATAAGACAGTACTCCCAAATGTTTTGAAATTGGAGTCAAGAAGAAAAGACAAAACTCCAGATAGCCACAATCTCATGCAGAGTAAGAGAAGTTGTGAAGGAAAAGTGTAAGGAGATTGCTAAGAGAATTTCTGATCAATCTGTTCTTCCCTGTTTCCAAACAAGCAGCAATGTTGGGCAAATTATAAAATGTTGAAACCAATGACATAGCCAAGTTCAATAGCAAGATTAAAACATCCATGCACCAAAAATGGAGCATATAGGCAAGATGGTGATCAGTGCTGATGGCCACAGGCTTTTGAGCTCCATAACTAGAAGTAAGCAAAGATTAGCCCCAGCTCAATTCCTGTGGGATAACCAGAGCTAAATTTACTTGTACAGGAGAAAGAGCACTTCTTCCAGGTGGAGAACTTCATGTCAGAAGCCTGGATGGGGCTCTTTGTGTGGATGGAAGCTGATGTTTGCTTTGGTTTTAATGATGGTTTGCCTGGGATGAGAGCTTTATCTGAAACAGTGAGTCTAGAGGGGCTGGTGGAGATCACGGACTGAACCTACTAAATGACACTTGGGCTCGGTGACTAGATTGGCAATTTCCTTGTTATGGATTCAAACCCACAATTCCAGGGGCACTGGGGGGGCACCATCATTTAAGTGTCTGGCTCTTGATTTCGGCTCAGGTCATGATCTCATGGTTCATGAGTTTGAGCCCCACGTTGGGCTCCATGCTGACAGCGCAGATTCTGCTTGGGATTCTCTCTCTCCCTCTTTCTCTGCCCCTCCCCTGCTCATGCGCTCTCTAAATAAATAAATAAATAAATAAATAAATAAATAAAACTTAAAAAAATGTTTTTAAACACAAAAACAAAATTCCAGCATAGCAATCTGATTCTGAACTGGGGGCTGGGTGAAGCACGTGGAGATAATCACAAAACTATTAGAGCAGATGAGGACAAAGAGACACAAAGGAAAAGCAAAATCTTTCCATTAAAAATAAGTCTATTTGGGGCTCCTGGGTGGCTCAGTCAGTTAAGTGTCCAACTTCAGCTCAGGTCACGATCTCGTGGTTTGTGAGTTCGAGCCCCATGTCGGGCTCTGTGCTGACAGCTCAGAGCCTGGAGCCTGCTTCAGATTCTGTGTCTCCCTCTCTCTCTGCTCCTCCCCTGCTCTTTCTTTCTCTCTCAAAAATAAATAAACATTCAAAAAATTTAACACTACGTCTACAAACAATAATCTCAAAACATTATAGAACTATACCAAAAGTCAACAAAATTAATATTCACTCCAAATAAAATTTGGCAAATGAAACTGTTTGATAAAGACATTAAAATTGATACAGGCAATCCTCATTATTTGTGGAATCCAATAATTATGAATTCACCATTTCTCTAGAAAGTATCCCTGGTCATTTGCAGATATGTGCAGGGTGGCAAAAAACTTCAGTTGTCCAGCCAGCACATTCCCAGCTGAGGTGGTGCCTTCTTGTTTCAGCTCTCATACTATAAACAAGTTCCTATTCACAACCTATGTAGTCCAAGTTTTTCAGATTTTTGCGATTTTTAATGGTGATTTTTAAAACGGCCCTCAAACGTAGTGCTAAAATGCTGCCTGGTGTTTCTAAGCACAAGAAGGTTGTGATGTGCCTTATGGAGAAGATGCGTGTTACATAAGCTTCATTCAGCCATGAATTATAATGCTCTTGGCTGTAGGTTCAATGCTAATGAATCAATAGATATTAAATGAGGTATCTTTAGACAGAAACACATATAAAACAAGATTATGTATTGGTTGGTTGGCCAAAGTATGACCAGAGACTCATTGGAACTGTGAGCGATGATAGATAGTATTTTCTCTTGCAGTGTTTATGGTGACTTGGCAGAAAATAATCACCATGAATGAAGGGAATTGGCATTTTTTTATGTTTATTTATTTATTTTGAGAAAGAGAGAGAGCACAAGGGAGGTGAGGACAGAGAGACAGAGAGAGAGAGAAAATCCTAGGCAGGCTCTACACTGTCAGCAAGGGACCTGATGCGGGACTCGATCCCACAAACCATGAGATCATGACCTGAGCAGCAACCAAGAGCCCGATGCTTAACTGACTGAGCCACCCAGGTGCCCCGACTGTATGTGTTTAACAGAAACACAATGGGGGGCGCCTGGGTGGCTCAGTTGGTTAAGCGTCTGACTTCGGCTCAGGTCATGATCTCAAGGTTGGTGAGTTTGAGCCCCGCGTGGGACTGTGTGCTGACAGCTAGCTCAGAGCCTGGAGCCTGTCTTTGGATTTTGTGTCTCACCCTGTCTTTGTCCCTCCCCTGCTCGTGCTGTCTCTCTCTCTCTCTCTCTCAAAAATAAATAAAATATAAAAAATAATTTTAAATAAAAGAAACACATTGGGAAAAAATAACTGTTGAAAATAAACAGTAAATGAGAGGGGGAACCAGGCAAAAATGAAATAATATATTGATGAATAAAGATAATAAACTATTAGAAGTTTAAATAAAAGAATATTGTAATTGAAATAAAAATCTCCTTAAATGAGATAAATTCCATACTGGACCCAAAGAGAGAGCTAGTGAATTTGAAGATCACAGTTACAAATTTACAGGGCACTTGGGTGGCTCAGTTGGTTAAGCATCTGACTCTTGATTTCTGCTCAGGTCATGATCTCACAGTTTGTGAGATTGAGCCCCATGTTGGAGCCTGCTTAGGATTCTTTCTCCCTCTCTCTCTGCCCCCCCATTTGTTCTCTCTATCTGTCTCAAAATAAATAAATAAACTTAAAAAAAAGAAATTTTCTGAAAATACAGCTCAAAATTCCATATACCTGATATGACAGAGCCCTTAAGAGATACAGAACAAATAAAATGCTCACTCTCTACATACATGTAATAGGATCTTCCAAAAATGAGAATTGGGGAAATGACATTTAGAATATTCCAGAAAGGAAAAAGGACCAGCGTCCTCAGACTAGAATTGCAACATAAGTGCTGAAGAGAAAAAATAAAATACATATGCACACATCATGATCCAACATCAGAAGGATAATCTGACATTAAAGAAAAAGGGAAAATATGAAAAGCTATCAGAGAAAAAACAGATCACCCACAAAGGAATGAAACTTAGACTAATGGCAGAAACTTCTCCATCACATAGAGTCCAGAAGATAATGAGTTAATATCTTCAAAGTGCTAATGGAAAATAAGGGTCAGTGTAGAATTTGGGACCCTCAAACTATCAATCAAGAATATAGGCAGAAACCAAAATGTGTTCTGATGTACAAAGACGAGAGAGTTCACTACCCACGGATTTTCACTAAAATAATTATTACAGGATGAATTTCAGAAAGAAAACAGTGGACTGTAGGAAAGCTGGGTATCCAAGAAAACAACGATGAGGCCAGAGGGGTGTGAGAGTGTGTGTGTATGTGCATATACGTTTCGTGACTAATATTCCTGGTTCTCCTTTCCTAATGAGCATATGGGAGTATTGAACTTTTCTAACCCCTTGAAATTAGACAAGACCATATGTATGAGTAGCTTGGGCCACTGAAATGTGAGTTGAAATGATGCACATTATTTTCAGGAAGAAGCAATAAAGGGTCAGTTTGAATAGTGTCCATGCTCTCTCTTCCCTTGTGTTGGTGCCAAGGAGGTCTTTGCTTCTCAAAGAGTGGTTTGGAGATCAGCAGCATCAACGTCAACTGGGCTTATGTGAGAACTGGAGAATCTCAGGTTCCATTCCAGATCTGCAGAATCAGAATCTTCATTGTAACACGATTCTCAGATCATTCGTCTATATATTAAAATTTGAGAAGCACGGTTCTATTAGATAGTACATTCTATTTCAGTTTGAGTCACTGAGTTACCCCCACAGATAACAGCTGCTAAAGAGAGTCAGAGATTCTGTGAGTATGAAATAAATCTTTGCTGCATTAAGCTGAATGGATTTTAGAGATTGTTTGCATTTTCAGAATCCCCTAACCTATCCTGACAGCTATAGTCAAGGTGGTAGGCAGAATGGTCCCCCAGATATACCCATGCCCTAATCTTTGTAACTTGTGAATATGTATTATGTACATGGCAAAAGGAATTTGCCAAAGTAATTAAGGGTACAGACCTTAAGACACAAAGAGTAGCCTAAATTATCCAGGTGGGCCTAATGTAATCATGTGATGCTTTAAAAGCAAAGAACTTTCCACAGCTGGAGGCAGAAAAGATATGACGAAGTCAGAGAGACTGTCAGCCCAAGAAGGTTTTCATGCACTATTCCTGGCTCTGAAATGGAGGGGGGCCATGGTCAAGGACCAGAGAGAGACCTCTAAGAGCATGTCAACCTCTAGCTGACAACTAGCAAGGAAAGAGGGACTTCTGTCTTACAACCCCAAAGAACTGAATTTGGCCAAAACCCCAATGAACTTGGAAGTGGATTCGTCTCTTGACGCCAAAAAGGAACTTAGCCTTTCCAATACCTTCCTTTTGGCCTTGAGAAAGAAACTCTAAGCCAGGGACCCCGTCAGCCATACTTGGACTTGTATCTTACAGAACTGTGAGATAATCAATTTGTGTTTTAAACATCTAAGTTTATGGCAATTTGTTAAGGTAGCAATAGAAACTGAATGCAGTGGGTAAATCTAACTGGTGAGCACAACTTTGTTTTTATTTCATGTTTTTGTATTAACAGCATTTCAGTGTTTAGTATGTATTAAGATCTTTGTTGTATTTGAGAAGAGGATAAAAATAAAGTTAGATTTTTTTTACAAAATTTAAGTTGATTATTAAAAAATTTTAAATATCCATTAAAAGAATCAGAAGTGCAATCTATAAGTTCCAAACTAGCACAAGAAATACTAGAAAATAAAGAGAATCTTGCCAACTTAATAGAAGTTAGAGAAGAAAGAAAAAGGTAGTAAAGAAAAGCCATAGTAAGAAGAAAATACAAAATAAGACAGTGGTGGTTCAAACTTGACAAAGTAATGCCAAAGTTTTCTACAATGACTGTTTCAATTCTCATCCCCACAAGAATTATATAGGTTCTCTGGGTTCCATA
Source organism: Felis catus (assembly GCF_018350175.1). Classification (NCBI taxonomy): domain Eukaryota; kingdom Metazoa; phylum Chordata; class Mammalia; order Carnivora; family Felidae; genus Felis; species Felis catus. Next base: position 43,382,023 of record NC_058380.1, read on the forward strand.
TCCTTGCCAATGCTTGATATTATATAACTTTAACTTTTGTCTAATCTTGTGGGTGAACTGCTGGAATATACCCAACTTAGTCACATATATTATATTTTTTGCGCACGTCTGGTTTGAATTTGCCAATATTTTGTTTAGGTTTTCTGCATGTATGTTTATGAGTAATTTTCTCTCATATGCAATCTTTATCTGGTTTTGATAAAATGAATTAGGAAGTGTTATCTCTTTTTCTAGTCTTTGGAAGAATTTATTTTAGATTATGATTGTTCCTTTCATGTCTAGTAAACTTTGTAAAGGTGCGAGCAAGATTTTTTTCTTTGTGGGAAGATTATTAATTACTGATTGAACATCTTTAAGATGAAGTGGAGCATAGTAGTTAAAAGAGTGAACTTTGGGGCCACACTGTCTATGTTCAGTCTCAACATTGAGTTATTAACTGTGTAACAGTCATTTAACCTCATGGTACCTCAGTCCTCTCAGCTGTAAAATGGGACATAGGATTGTCATGCGGACTAAATGAGTTGATATATGTAACCTACATAGGATAATACTTGGTCCATAGTAAATACTTTGTAAACCTGTATTTTTATTGTTGTTATTTCTGTTTCTTCTTGAATATTTTTTCCTCTTGAATGATTTTTTCCTAAGACAAAATTTTCAAATTTATTGGCATAAAGCTGGTCATGCTTTTCTGTTACTATCTTTTTAACTCTAGGTGTACCTGCAACTGTCTCCCTTTTTGCATTTCTAATAGTGGTTGAAATCCTTTTTTCTTCATCTTATCATTTAATAAAATTTTCAGAAGTTTATTTTTTTATTAGTCTTTTTAGGTAACCAATCTTTGGTTTTGTTGAGTCTATGGTTTCTGTATTTTCTGTTTCCTCGATCTTTGTTTTATTTGCACTTGTATCATTTGTATTTCATCTGCTTCCTTTGGATTTATTTTATTGTACTTTTCCTAACTCCTTAGGTGTGATGCTCAATGTAATAAGTTTCAGACTTTCTTGTTTCCCATATAACTATTCAACTAAATACTGCTTTGGTTGTTTCCCACAGTATGGTAAAGGGAATTTCATTATTAAGTTCTAGGTATTTATAACTTGAAGCAAAAATAATGGAAATTTGAAAATTATTTACCATCTACTAACTTCCAAATATATGGTGCTTTTTAAAAATCTCTTTATTGATCTCTAATCATTCTATGGTAATTTTGTTAAAAATGATTGTTTTTACTCCATTTCTTTGAAGTTTGTTGAGATTTGCCTTATGGCATAATATCCATGTGTTCTTGGAGAGAACAGTTATTTTCTGATCTGAAGGTATAAGTTTCTATATATGAGTATATCAAGCATTTTAAATGTGCTTTTCAAATCTCTTACTTCAATGCCTGCTTGAGAGAAGGATTTTTTAAATATTCTACTTTAGTGGTTAATTGGCCAATTTCACCTTGTGGTCTGTTAGGACTATTTCAAACATATCTTATTAGACAGATATGCATTTTAAATTGGTTTTATCTTCCTGGGGAATTTAAACTTTATTCATAATGTCATGACCATATTTATTAGTACTAATGCTTTTTGCCTTAAAACCTCTTTCTCTGATATTATGGCTTCTCTATCTTTCATTATGTTAGATTTATCTCCTACATTTTTTTCTATTCTTTTACTTTCAATGTTTCTCTATCTTCAATTTTGTGAATACCTAATGTCAACATGAAAAAAAATTTTTTTTAACGTTTACTTATTTTTGAGAGAGAGACAGAGCATGAGTAGAGGAGGGGCAGAGAGAGAGGGAGACACAGAATCTAAAGCAGGCTCCAGGCTCTGAGCTGTCAACACAGAGCCCTACATGGGGCTCAAACCCTCGAACCGAGAGATCATGACCTGAGCTGAAGTCAGATGCCTAACCGACTGAGCCACCCAAGCGCCCCATAATGTCAACATTTTTTTAAATTGTAATCTGGTCATCTTTGCTTTCTTTACTCCATTTGCATTTTACTATGATTACTGATAAAACTGGAATTATTTCTACCAACTGATTTTGGGATGTCTATTTTTTACTTCAGTATTTCTTTTTTTCCTTTTTGCCTTCTTTGAACTTTTGAGACCTTTTGTTATTGTTGTTATAGTTCTCCTTCTACTGGTTTTAAAGTTAAACATCTATTGCTATTCTTTTAGTGGTTACTCTGAATTTTATATGCATACTGAAAGGCTAAGGTTAAGTAGTATCTATACCTGTGTATCAAACAATTCAGGTCTTAATAGAACATTTTAACTCTAATTACCCTTCTTCAAACTTATATGCCTCTCTTGTTGAGTGTTTGGGCTGTTTTTATTAACCCCACAGGTAAGATATTTTATATAGCCCAGTGCTTGATATAGTCAGCTCATCTTTATTAACCCAACAGATCAGATACTTTATATAGTCAATGTTTATTTAGATGTATTTGAAATATTCCATTTTCTTTGATCCCTATTCTTTCTTAAATCCTGGATCTTTAAGGCTCATTTTTTTTTTTTCCTGTCTGGAGTACATCCCTTAGAAGTTCTTTTAGTGAGGGTTCAGTGGAAATAAGTGCTCTTGGCTTCCTTGTTGTTTGTGTAAAATATCTGTTATTTAGTTGTCTTAAATATTACTTTTCCTGTGAAAATACTTATCTTCTGTTAACACTTTGAAGATGTGTACATTGACTTCTAATTCCCATTGTTGCTGTTGAAAAGCCAGCTGTCATTTTAATTGTTCTTCCTTTGTCTTTTCTCTTACTTCTTTTATGGTTTTATCTTTATCACTGGCATTCTGCAGTTACCTATGATTGGTGTAGGAGCAGATCATTTATTTATTCTGTATGATTTTCATTTGACTTTCTGACTTGAGATTGTATTTTTAATTATTTCTGGAAAATTCTTAGAAAATGATTTTCTCATGTTTTCTATATCTTTGTCTTTCTATGCTATATTTTCTAGAATGTCTTCAACTCTTTCTTCCATTGTCTAATATGCTTTTTGTTCCATCTATTAAGTCTCTAATGATCTTTTATATTTTTCATTTGCCTACATTCCTTTTTAACATTCTTTTTAAGAATTTTCCTTAAGCACATTATATTTTATTTTGCATTTTGTGTCTGATAATTTTACTATATGAATTCTTTGTTTTCTTATGTCTGCTGTCTCTTTTTCATGCCATTTTGTTTCCTCATATGTTTTGTGATGTTCCTGTATGCTTACATGATTGTTGGAATTTAAGACAGCATGACTTGTAGGCTGGATTAATGTGTACTTTCTGGGAGAACTTACGTTTGCTTTTCAGGAAGATGACACTGGGAGGGGGTGGTGATCAGCACTAGTCAAGACCACTTTACTTTTTATTTATTTATTTTTTTTACTTTACATCCAAGTTAGTTAGCATATAGTGCAATAATGATTTCAGGAGTAGATTCCAGTGATTCAGCCCCTATGTACAACCCAGTGGATGACCCAGTGCTCATCCAAACAAGTGTCCTCCCTAATGCCCCTTAGTTATTTAGCCTATCCTCCCAACCACAACCCCTCCAGCAACTCTCAATTTGTTCTCTGTGTTTAAAAGTCCATTTTATCTTTTTAAATAAACTTTGTTGTTCATAGCAGTTTTAGGTTCACAGCAAAATTAAGCAAAACGTGCAGAGATTTCCCATGTGCCTCTGCTCACAAGCACAGCCTTCCCAACTATCAACCCCCCTCCCTCCAAGTGGTGCATTTATTCCAATCACCTGTTTACATATAATCACCCAAAGTCCATAGTTAGCATTATGATTCACTTTTGGTGTCGCACGTTCTATGGGTTTAGACAAATGTATAATTTCATACGTCTACTGTTGTAGTATCATGCAGAGAAGTTACAGTGCGTTAAAAATCCCTGTGATCTATCTATTCATCATTCCCTTCTTCATAACCCAGAAACCACTAATCTTTTTACTATCTCCATAGATTAGCCTTTTGCATAAACTGAGTGTTTTTTTTTTTTTTTTCCTTTTCCTAGTTTACTCTTTCTCGAGAGTTTTGTCTTAGGGTCTTGGCATTAGGAGGGAATCTTGATCCTCTTCCACAACTTGCAGTCCATAGACGTTACCCCTTGTCCCATGCTCTTACAGGGTATTAAAATGGAAAGCTAAAAACCACCAGGAAACCAGCAGATCCCTTTAGGATATCCGTCAATTTCCTCTCTGGATTCATGCTTCCTCATTGCTTTTGTCTCTGAGGAAAACTCCTTGCCAACTCAGCTGTCCATTTAACTTTTATTTTTTTAATTTTATTTTTGCAAATTGTAGTATTTTTAGGTGTTCTGTGGTGGGAAGCTTCCTCAAAGTATCTAGTTGTACATGTTGTTGCATACAGAAGTCTCTTAACCCAATCCTTGACAGATAATTATTTCTCATTAATTTTGTGCAAGGCTTTCAGTAGGCCCTGAGTAAACCAAGAATACAACACAGGGTGGTAAATCCAAGGATGAAGGTAAGTACGGGTGCCATGGCATCTTGGAGAGAGTTGCCCCAACACAGGCTGAGGATAGGGAACTGTCGGAGAAAATCACCAGGAAGTGATACCTAAGCTTTAAGGAGTCAGCCAGGTGAATACGGAAGCCACCACACAGAACAGGGAAACAGACTGAAACAGTTCTAAGTAATACTGACAGTGTGCAGGGAGAGGAGGCAGTTCCACGGCCCTTTTCTTCTCTGTCTTGTCCAGGTTCAGGCTTAAAGGGAAACAAAACAGGAAGGGAGGTCACCTCTGTCCAAGAGCTATCCTCTAATTTTGAACTGCCTGCCCCTCTTCCTGTCATCCTATGAGCTTGATACATGGCCTTGGTACTTATCCTCCCCCTTAAATTGTAAGCATCACAAAGTCATGTATAACTGACTTTCCCCATAGCCTGGTATTTGGCAAGTGTCTCTTTTTTGAACATACGTAATTAACAGCTATTGGGAGTGATTAAGTAGAAAGCATTATTATTCATCAAACCTTACTCTAGATAAATTGAAGCTTTTTGCATCCCTCTTTACTTTTACCTACTGCTGCCCACTCAAGGAAATGGAAGTGTTATAGGAAGAGAACAGGAAAATCAACTTTGGAGCAACATGCTTTCTGGATGAGGCTGGTGCTCAAAGGCCATGCTTTAAGTTTCAGAGGACAACCTGAAAACACTGGGGTTTAGGGGTCAGAAAATATATTTCTATAATTCCTTTTTGGTTTCTTAAAATATGTCCATGGTCCAAGATCAACAAACTAAGAAGTATGAGCACATAGGAACAAAGTTGAGCGTTGTCATCCATTAAACTTATAACCCAGTAAATTTGGCACATGATATTGTTTGATTAGATTCATATGTTAAGACATTCATATAAGTCACTTTAATTAAAATGATGTTTAAACAACTAAATAAAGTAGTTCTAGAGGCAGCAAAGCAATGGGGAAGGCAAAACTGGATGAAAAAAGCACAGTCAGGTCCCTCTGAAGCCCCCTGGAGCTATGTAACTCACGAATAACTCCTCCCTCTCTGGCATTGGAATAATAGCAATACTATACATTTATTGAGTGCTTCCCATGTGCCCATACTGATTTTCACAGTTTACTTGTATTCACCCATTTGTGTCCCATTTGCCCACAAAGCTATCATGTGACAGGGCCAGCCACCTTTGACCAGGGTAAATCTTGAGACCCTAGGGAGGGATAGACCTTTCCCTTTTGTTTAGGAGCTGACTCGTTTCACTGTGCTCAGAAAATGGCACCCAACAGTCCAATTGACGGCTACAATTGGAAGCTGGACAGACAAGCATTAAAGGAGCAGTGATAGACCTGTCCTCTTGGGCAGGGTGCAAAGGAGGTCTGGGATGAGAGAGAAGGCAGAGATATGATCAGTGACACATGCAGGTCCTAGGCCCTTAGGAATAAAAGAAAGGGAAAAAGGGAGGAGACTTAGAAAGGGGACTGGGAAAAGATAGCAAACAACTTCTAGGTCCTTTACCCAAAGAGTGTCCACAGGTATTTCAAGTCATTCACAGTCCTGTGTTACCTGCCTCCAAAAAGGAGCATTGATTAGATACAGTGCCAGAAAAACAGACAGCTGTCAGGATCTGGTGACAGCGAAAATGAAGTGATGCTTGCAGGCAGCATCGGGTGGTTTGGTGTAGATGGGGAAGGAGAGAAGGTGAAGACAGAATGCTGGGGTCTTGATTGTCTAACCTGGTACTTATCTGCAAATTGCTCTAGACGTTGTCTTTTTCCATTTTTCTTTCAAGTGACTGGCGTAAGCACCACGTGTTCCAGGCGACAATTTCAGTCTTCATATTTGCTCCTTTGAAACGTGTCAAGCTTTATTACCTTTTCCCAATCAATAGAAACATAGTGAAATTGTTACGCAACAGGCCCAAGCAATAGTAACAGTTTAAGTATTTACCTGGTAACATGTTCCCCTTGTACTAGTCTTTCCTCTGATCTGACCCTCCGCCACAAATATTTTGGTAAACGCAGCCCGAAAACAACAGCAGCAACAACAAAAAGCTATGTAATTGTGTGCTTATAAAATGAGATTGTATGCCACGTTCCAAAAAAAATTACAAATTACCACTTCAAATATGCTAATTTGGCAGGGGTGGGGGAGAACATTTCTTTTAGACTGTAAAAAAATAGTAAAAAGGCAGAAATGCTGATTTAAGAAAAGATACTGCTAAATTGGAGCTAATTCAAAGAAAGGGACTAAAAATAATAAAAGGCCTCAAGGAATGAATATTTTCAAAATTGAGAGAATTTAAGAGTCTAACATGACAAACTACAACCAGTCCTACAAATACCTCTGGGGAATTGGATTCCAAGAGTCTGCATTGTTCAAAGGAGAAAAAATAAAAGCACTGAAATAAAAGCTACCCAGAGGAAAAAAAAAAAAAAACCCAAAAACTGAACTTCTAAAACTAAATGTTTTAAATGTTTTTACTTAGATCAACTCTCAGATGCCTGGAGTCGTTAAAAACTAGCCAGGCAAAGCATTTGTTTTTCAGATAACGAGCGCTAATCGAGTAAGCAGGGTGCGGTTAGTGATTTATTATCTCATACATTTTGAATCTCTTATGTCTGGACTTGAATAACACACAGGAATGGTTTGGAGCTGTTTGATATACCTGTGACCAGTGTTCCCTTTGTAGGCACAGAGTGGGGCACACCCAAAGCTTGAATAAACTGAGAGTTCCATGTCCATTACAGGGACACAAATCTGTAAAGATGTTATTTTATTGAGAATAAACCTGATCCATAGTAAGGCATTAAAATGGTTAATGATTAATTTTTGTGGGCACTTAATTTCCCTTAAATATTTATTTTCCAAAAGTGTTGACAGTTTGGAAGAAGAATAATGGAAATCTGCAGATCTTTTACACTAGGGAAAAAGAGAACAAAAACAAGGACTCTTAAATATATCTTGCATATATGAAAATACAGTGTCCCAAGAAAGTCTGCTGGCATTTTCAAAAAAGAGGAAGAATGAGCCGAGAATGGCCTCTACCTTCTATAGCGCCACCCTCCAGAATTGATCCCATTTTCTGTTCTTTGCACGCACAATGATGTGTTAGAGATTTAAATATTATGTTCTTGAAATATAATAGAATCGTCTCCATACAGACTGTCTAGACAGGGCAGGGATGTCTGTTTAATTTCATTTTACATAGCAGCTAACAGTCTTTTACAAATAAATGCTTTTGATGATGATGTTGATGTTACTATAAGCAGGTGGCCAAAATTTTTGGGATAGAGCTCGATACCTTAGCATTAGCACTTTATAGTGCATGCACATAACATGGAGTGTTATATAAAATTTACAAATGTCTGGCTATTTATTGAATAATAAATAATTTCAGCACGTTTTATGTTTCTTAATATTACCCTGTTAAATTTGTTTATGTGGAGGAGGAAATATCAATCTGCCTATTCTGCCTAAGCAGGCAAGAATCCCTACTCGCTTTTCTTTGTGTCTGAAATGTGCAAGTATTCTTGTAAATTTATATTTTAAAGAAAGAAAAATTAGATATCCCACCCATGAAAAAACTATCAAGATTTAGATTTCCTGCAAGATTTGAGAGAATAGAATTGGAGTTTCTACAGTGAAAAATGGGACCTCTGGTTCATTTATTTAATATGTTAGTCACTCATTCTTTCAAAGAACATTTGAGTACTAGTATATAAGAGAAAGCCAGAGATTCCTGCCCTTCTGGAACTTATACTTTAGTGAAAGGAGACAGGCAATTAAAAATGAGTATAAGAAAGTAAATTATATGGGGTACTTGAAGGTGATAAAGTGTGACGGGGAAAAAGGAAAAGTTGAGAGCATAAAGAGGAATCAGTATTGGGAGTGGTTGTTGCAATTTTACAGAGAGTACTCAGGGTAGGTCTATTTGAGAAGGTGATATTTGAGCAAAAACTTGATGAAGGTGAGATAATTAGCCACTTGGAATCGGAGCAAAGAAAATTCTAGGCAGAGGAAATAGATAAGTTATGTGTCCTAAGGTAAGAACATTCCTGTAGTGTCCAAGAGAGATCTGGGAATCTCTTGGCTGGAGCCAAGTGAGTAAAGAAGACAATAGGAGGTGATGGGGCCAGATCTTTACCTCTATCTGAGATATGGATTTTGGCTTTTATCTGAATGTCACGAGGGGCCACTTTAAAGCTGTAGCAGAAAGTTTACACAGTTTGCTTTATGCTTTAATAAGCTCATTTTGGCTGCTGCATTAACAAAAGTCTCTAGGAGAGCAGGGGCAGAAGACAGATGATCAGTTAGGAGACTATGGCAAGAATACAGGTGACATGATGGTGGTTTGGACTAGATTGTGGTCAGATTCTGCATACTGTGCATATAAAACCAACCTTTCCCAATGGATTGGGTGTGGAAGTCAAGGATGATCTAAGGCACAGTGGTTCGTAAAGTGTGGTCACCAAACTAGCAACAACAGAATCATCAAGGAACTTGCTAGAAATGCAGTCTTGGACTCCACCCCACATCTACTGAATCAGAAACTCTGGAGGGTGAGGCCTCGGCAATCTGGTATTTTTCATAAGCCCTCTAGGTGACATTGATGTATTCTTGAGTTTGAGAACCACTGCCTGAAAAAGATGGAGTTGATGGGGACTGGGAAGGTGAGACTGCAGAGGGAACAGATTTGGGGAGGGGGAAATCATCAGGGGTCCAGGTTTGGACTTGGGGAGTTTGTGATCTCTCAGATATCCAGATGGTAAAGGAGCATTTGTATATAAAAGTCTGAAGTCCGGGAGAGGGGTCTGAGTTGGAAATAGAGATTGAAACACTGGTTATGTTTCTGAGAACAAAATATCATATTAAATTGGGTGGTATCAGTGGGTATTTACTATTTAGTGGTTTCATCTTTCTTTGAATAAAAGAAGCAGAAAGCCAAGGAATGTCAACAACAATACCTAAAAGAGGCAGCCTGCCATCTACTTACATGTGCTAAGAGATCTGAGAGCTTTAGAGGGGTACACTTTCCAGAGCCTCCATTCATTTATTATGAAGGAAACCTGTGGTCTTTTCCTGTTTTACCACCAGTACATTGAGGTTTCCTAATATTTTGAGGGTAAAACGTAGAACTAAGAAGACTTTCTAAAGTCATCAAGTAGGTGATAAATTTCTGTATATGTGTTTATCATAAAGTAGCAATCCAGAATTGCTGGGAAATAGATTAAATGCCTGATGAAGCAATTTTGATTTTGTTTTCTTGCATAGTAGCTTTTATGAAGAGTGAGGGGTTAGGGCAGGATGAAGGGGAGGTGGAAGATCCAGAACAGTTGCAAGGTAGGGAAAGGCAGTGGGAAGCATAGATGTCTTCCATTACTACAGTTCATAGGGCCACCTAAATACAATTTCCAGTGTTTTCTTGATACTGTCAGGTATTAATAGTGACTCTGTAAATAAAGCCATGGAATGAGAATATGGCATATATATATAAAATTAGCAGAAAAGGCCAACCACTGAATGACAGAGTCAAAGCAGAGAGATGTCCCTCTGGAAAGAAAAATGTCTTCTTTAAGAAAGAAAATAAAGAAAAAGTAATGCTTCTCCTGACCCTAAATCTATTTTCTGTATATTTTTTCAAAACCATTTTAAAGCCCTTCAGATCCTGCCACCTTAGCTGCTGAGATATCATCTTTTACATTTCACCCAGTGAGTAAACTCTGGAAAGCCTAACTCTCTTTTATCCCACCATGTAATCTGATCCACCTATCATCATCAGGGGACATCTGGGATCCATCTTATCTTTCCCACTGGCTAGTTGATTAACCAGAAAGTGTTTTGAATTGGATTCATATATGGCAGAACTCCACGGACTTTATGAATTATAATGGAAGCAAATAAAAGGTCAGATTTTATTTCTGTGCTTTTAAAAAAGAAAATTCTGTTACTGTTCAGATTGAGTGCTTAAAAATTGGAGAGAAAACCTATTATATTGTATTAATGGCTAAATACAGTAAATTCATGGGATCATCTGACTATTTAAATAAAATATAGTTTTTCAGAGTGAGGAAATCCTAACTCAGTAACCTGACACAGAGTTGTTAATCCACAGGCATATTGCAGTTAGAAAGAGACAGAAGGCCAGGGAAAGTGTTAGATTGCTCATTCTTGCTCCATTTCTACTTGATGGTGTTTCTGGAGACATATGAGAGGCTGGAAGTTGAGGATCTTTAATCGGGTGCATCCTTCGACACCATGTTTTTGGCCAGGTTCTTGGTGGAGGATGTGTTTAGTTCAAATAGCCACTAGACTTTTCAATAATTTTAATTGTTTCATCATTAGTACCTATGATCCAGGTTCGATTCATACATATAAATATATGGAATATATATTTTATATTTGAATTCATTTGTTTTCTTCTTTTAATTATCTCCATTGAAAACTCATGATTCCTACTCCTAAGCTTTTATGAGAACCAAAATCACATAGTGTATATCCAGTACATTCAACATTCAGTATAACCCAAGGAAAACCACATCTCATGGGCAGAACTGATGACATATCATGTCATAAAGCATCTCTCCAGAAGCTGATATTTCACAGATGATGCCCAGGATAAGACGTTAAATACTTTTCAAAGCTATTAAGGCATCGGTTTCTAAATCTTACTTTTAGGAAGGTTAGAAAAGATAGTAGTCTCATGGACTAAATTATAATTAAAAACTAAAAACCTTTTGTGCATGGTGAATCTCTGTATAAATGAGAGCTGTTCTGTTGTAATTATTATGATCATACTGGTGGGACAAGAGACTATGATGACTGCTTGAGTTTCCACTCTGCAGCTGGGTGATCCCAGATGTATCAGGGGTTCAGTGAGGGTCTTGAACTATGCTTGAGATGTTTTGGGTTCAACAAAGAAGCTTTTGCCAAATCCTTCTTCCCTTAATTTTTAAACATGTGTATTTCAAGGGAAATTTGATTCATATGTTTCTGATTCATTTACACTTAAATCATCAAAATGTTATTTTGTAAGAGCTATTTGATGTCCAAGAAGCTTTCTGAACCTGTTTTATAAGTCCTCTTAAGTCCTTTTTCTTAAAACAGGAAGTTGCATTTTGCCAAGTACAAATAAACTGAAACATTAAAAAGGTTCAAGTTCAGTTTCCAACTCTGAATTCTGGGTTTTAAGTGCATTCTCAATTTAGCAAAATATATTTTCCCACCCCTGCAAAAATATGGGTTGAATAAAAGATAGTAATGATAAAAGTGAGTAAAGGTATTCACAAGCATTATTATTTTTAGAGACCTTTCTCCCATTATGAAAGTTCATGAAACCTGTAACAGGTTACTCTCGGAGCTATTTGAAGCAGGTGAATTGCAAACAGGAACATATGTGCTCATGGGCTCTCTGTGTTTCCTGTTTTTGTCACAGAAAAAAAGACCTGTTTTGTCACAGAAAAAAAAAGTGTTAATACTTTACCTTTTTACTTATTTTAACTTTGAATGCCTTGGAGTCTTATTTATTTTAGTAAAGATGGGAAGACTCAACACAGTTTGTTGAATAGAAGAGAGTTTTAGGTCTGTACTAAGACTATGTAACATCAATTTAAAAACATAACTGACACTTTTCTTGGAATTGGATAAATGCAGAAAATTATATCTGGTTCATACTAAGAGGTCTCTTAATTATATATTACCCTTATTACTTTCATGCAGAGGTGATTCAGCTTGACCCTGTAATTCCCTTACAGCTGATTCACTTTTATTTCTAGAAAAAGGAGGTAAAAATTACGAGAGGGGTTGGGGACCGTTCTAAACAATTTCCTCAGTGTTCTGCTTTCTTGAGTCCGCTTCAATATTTCTTTTGTACCACTGAGAAAGCAAGTGACTCTTGAGATAATAGGTAGTATGCAACTGAAAACACTATTTAAACATTATTAATTAAACTATCAGTACTGCTGTGGAAGCTCCCATGCAGTGGCAGCCAGGGAAACTTGTTGACTGTAGAGAGTAGGTTTTACTTACAATCTCTGTTGTGTCTCAAATGGGGGAAATTTAGGAAAAGGATGTGTAGATTGGGGGGCAGTGTTCAGCCATAGGATTATGTCAGGACAGAAGTGAGTGAGGTCTAAGCAGAGACTGAAAGGAGCTAGCATTAAAGCATGTAGGTTCAGATACGTTGTGTTAACATCCTACAATTTACCTGTTGTGTGATTCGTAGTATAGTTTTGCAATGTGTGGTTTTTGTTTTATTTCTCATGACGAACAACCAAATATCACAACAAAGTATAACACATGCTTACTGATTAATTCATAGACCTTTAAAAGGTTTTAAACTATAGCCTTTCATGTATGAAATTGATAAGTAATGAATTTTGGGGTGCCTGGGTGACTCAGTCGGTTAAGCATCAGACGCTTGATTTCTGCTTGGGTCATGATCTCACGGTCTTGAGATCAAGTTTGTGAGGGGCTCCGAGCTGTGCATGGAGCCTCTTCCAGATTCTCTGTCTCCTCCCCCGCTCACACATGCATGCTCTGTCTCTCTCTCATTCTTTCTCTCTAAAAGAATATTAGTAATAATAAGTAATGAATTTTAATTATACTTTTTCTCAGACAATATTTGAAATCCCTTAAGCCTTGTTGGGTACTCATGTATCTATACCTGTGTTATATAAATTATTTTTCCTTTCATACTATGTTTTCTTCACTCCAAGAGCATATCTGATACTATCAGTAAAGTACCTTTGAGATTTTATATTGTATTTTAAGCTATTTTATGTTCATCTTAAATAAACATTTAATTGTTTATATACCATCTTGCCCGGAAAGAATTTATACTTCCCCAAATATTAAAACCTTATATGCTACTTAATAGTACCACTAAAGTTTGAAAAAAGAATCAGGAATTCCATTTTATAAAATAGAGTAATGCTATTCTCACAATGCTTCTTTAAGGAGAAGGAACCCTTGTATAAGAAGAACCCTCAGAAATGATCACGTAGGAACTAGGACCTCCTAAAGGCTCCATGCAAACCCCTAATTGAGATTTTAAAAATTATAGTAAAGTCCTTTCAACAAATGGATATTCTATAATCTTCCATAGTAAATCCTAATCAGAATGCATGTGGAATAAAATAAATCTATCTGAAAGCCTTTCCGAGGAACAGGTGATACTTGCCTTTTTAAGGTTGAATCTTGTTTCCTTTTGCTAAAGGGTATCGTGTTTTAGAGAGTAAGCATCGTGAGTTATAGTTTTAATTTTAAAATGCCCTTTATAAAGTATACGTTTAAAATATTCTTATTTTCCATTGTTCTCTGCCAATGTGATTTAAAATTCAAATTCAGAGGATCTCATAATTCTCCAGCTTTTTCTCTTCAGCAACTTCACTGAATAATCATAGTAATAGCTACCATGTACAGTCTTCCATGTGCCAGTATTTGGCTGACATAAGCCCATGAAATTCTCACAGTGACTTTGAGAGCTGAGTATTATTGCTTCTGTTCTAAACAAAAGGAAACCTGGACTCAGAGAGACCCACTGTATCACAGCCGTGCTCGCGTCCAAGAAGCCCATACCTTTCCACTCTGCCGTGTTGCCTTAAGCTAAGGAAATTCAGGCATCAACGGTCTTTTCTCTTTTTTGTTCCCCATATTTAATTCTAGATACTGTGCACCCTACATTTTAGAAAAACTCACAAACAATCCCACAAAAATTTTCAAATGAAATTATTACAATTTTGTGCAGGGAGTTGCTATAGTATTGCCATAGCTTTCATTATTAGAACTGAAAGCAACAGACATGTGTTTCAACTAACCCACTGACTTCAGTAAGTTTTACTTAAGTTACAGGGAAATTGAAATAGTATTACATTGTGGAGGGATCCATGGACCAAGCAACATCTTTCAGAAAATATATGTCGAGGTGACTATTTCTCAACGAATATCAATCAGATCTACCTCAAGCTGATTACTTTCCCATTTAGCTTTAATCCAAAACTATTTCAAGGTGATTACTTGCTCAGATCTTTACATTTCCAGGGCCAAACAATCATGACTCTCAGATGAAATAAGAGTGTCCATCGGGAACAACCAGGACATTTGCTTTGTTTTCTAAGACTTTGACAGACCACATGGCTTCTCCAGTTTTCTGTTTGGGCTGCCCTCATAACCTATTTGTGTCCCTCCTGCCTTTCCTCTCCAGGACTGCCCACCAGAAGCAGGCGATTTCCGAGCTCAGCAATGCTCCGCTCACAATGATGTCAAGCACCATGGCCAGTTTTATGAATGGCTTCCTGTGTCTAATGACCCAGACAACCCCTGTTCACTCAAATGCCAGGCCAAAGGAACAACCCTGGTTGTTGAACTTGCACCTAAAGTCTTAGATGGGACTCGTTGCTACACAGAATCTTTGGATATGTGCATCAGTGGTTTATGCCAAGTAAGTGCTGGCTTCTTCCCATTCTATTTTTCCAGAAAGTTTTAGCATCTCTGTGTAAATACCTTCTGTATGGTCCTGCTATCTCAATCATTCAATGTTACCTTTTCTAGAGTTTATAAAGGATGGCAGATTTGAAAATTGAGGTTTAATTTCAGTTAAAACTACAAATGTTGTGTTTGTGTCAACGAAAAGAGAGCTGGCATTGGATGTTTTTTTTTCCCCTTGCTTTGAGTCTCAGCTGAATATGAAAGGCTAAAAGCTCTTGGATGTGTGTGTGACTTTTGTATTAGACTCTGAAATTACCTCTACTTTGGTTGTCCCTGAAACGTATTTGTATGTTCATGTGGTGTGTGTGTGTGTGTGTGTGTGTGTGTGTGTGTGTGTGTGTGTGTTTGTGTGTGTGTGTTTGGAGGCATCAATTTTCATCTACTTAGAGCTTTGGAATTACTTGGGTAAGATTAACTCTAAAATCTCCAAGTAAACTCTAGGCAAACTTATTTCTTCATTATTATAACTGTAATTTTTTGAAAGTGCATGCAAACTAATGAAAGGCTTTGACAGTGTGAGCTGGGTCAAATTTCATCCAGGCAAGTCTTTAAAATAGGGATAACAAAGAAGTTTGATTTCTCGTGTCAATTTATCAACTGAGTGGGGGTTAGTAAGAAGAGGGAAAGTTAGTAGTTAAGTTAGTAAAGAATGTTTTCAATGCATCTGCCATCTTTTTTTTTTTAATTTTTTTTTTTAACGTTTATTTATTTTTGGGACAGAGACAGACAGAGCATGAACGGGGGAGGGGCAGAGAGAGAGGGAGACACAGAATCGGAAACAGGCTCCAGGCTCTGAGCCATCAGCCCAGAGCCTGACGCGGGGCTTGAACTCCTGGACCGCGAGATCGTGACCTGGCTGAAGTCGGACGCTCAACCGACTGCACCACCCAGGCGCCCCTGCCATCTTTATTTTAAAATCTACCCTGGGTTAGGATCACCAGCATAGTTTTTGGAACAAGCAATTGCTATCATTTCTTGTGTGCTATACCTGACCATATACTTTTATATTTCACTAAGTAGACATTTTGAGAATCCTTGCTTCTCCCAAAATAATATTGGTTGAAATTTTTCTCTCTTTGGAGTCTCTAATATAACAGCTAGTAGTGTAAGAAGAATAAGCATAAAATATGTTTCAGTAAATAGTCGCTCCGAATTCACATGTTTGCTGAAAACCTAAACCTATATTCCGATGTAAAAGGAATAACTGTAATTGAAATACTACAAGAAAGGTGAAATGTCGGACATGATTTTCTGCATATGAGAGGGGAGACAGACATGCTAAACCTTCATAAGATCTAGAAGCATGAGACAGGGAAATTGTGGTATGTCCTAGCACTTCTCAGGTAGGAGGATGGAGATGATGTATATATACATGGCTGCAGATTGCTTTATACACAAGAAACGTGAATTTCAGATACAAATTTGCATATAGAGTCTTACTATTGTAGACATAGGAAAGGCCTAAGGGATTATTTAATCAATAACCTAAAAAGAGATATTTGAACATTGTTTGTGATATTTAGTGCTTGCTTCCTTCTCTGGGATTTTTACTGATGTTGAAATGGAATTATGAAATCTGTAAAAGCTTTGGGAATGATAGGGAATTGTAAAGCAAATACATAGAGGAAAGAGGTTATGTTGTAAGGAATGGCTAATAAAATAATAATTATCCCTTCTGTGTGTTTACTATTAGAATAAAAACAGATTTCCATTTGGTAAATGAAAAAAAAAGACAGACAAATTATGTGGTTTTCTGAAAGTTACATGATTGATCATGAAATGGGACTAAATTCCATGTCTCCTGACATCTACTGCAAAGCTGTTTGCACTGTCGTACCATGATGAATGGACCAAAATAAATAAGACAGGTCAGCAAAGTAAGTTTCCTTTCTTCCTGTTGCATAGGAGTTTAACGTGGCCTGTCTTTTCTAGACTAATCCTGCCAGCTGGCCTCACATACGTTGGCAACTGAAAGGGAATCCTATCTCAGCAGTGAAAGAATAGATTTTTATACATATTAAATATGGAGTGGTAGTGCTGGACATTTGGTTATAAGTATAAACATGCCTCCTTCAATTCTTGGGATTGTGACTTGTTGGATTTGTGGGGGTGCAAATGTAAATTATAGAATATATGAAAAGAGGCAATACCATGGTAAAGGAGGTGAGATAACTCTGATTGCATATAGGCACTAATACATAGTTTGGCTGAAGAGCACAGTACCCCCCAAGAACACAGTAAGAAGACAGCTAGTTTGGGAGAAAACAGTGGATACTTGAATGGCAGATAGGACTATGGCTAACAATGGGTGGCCAGGAAAGAGTTTTGGTGGAGAAAAGACATAATCATAGTTCTGTTTCAGAAAGATTAATGTAGCTACAGTTGTAGGACTTTGAAGTGCAAGGCCTGAGAGCCAAAGAGACCAGCTGAGAGGAGGCTCTTAGAGGAGCCAAGGTGGGGCAAAGTGGGAGCCTGGGCCAGAGCAGTGACAGCAAAGAAATAGCAAGAAAACTACACCTAAAACCAGGAAAAAGTTTTCATTTTGATTACAACTAGAGCAAAGGGTAAAAGCAATAAATCAAATTAATCATGCTCAAGGGATCAAAAACTACAACTTAATATGAATTTGTAATGGATATAATTTTGGATCCTTGTTACCATTACCATAATAGCCTGTGTTTTCATGATTAAAACCTACTTGAGTTTTATAAAAAGAGGGAAGGAACAGACAATAGCAAGATCATCGAGGAATAGGGATGGAATGTTTAAATGCAGTGTATAGTTTTTTACAAGGACAAGAGTAAAGTTAATCACTATGAGAAAATCACTCACTACTACCTCAAAGAGTTTAATACATAAATCCCATTCTACTTAGAAAAAAATCCTTTATTTAGCTTGTATCTGCATATTGATCATTCATATTTTCAGTCTTTAGTAAGAAACATTATGAAAAAGTCGTATTTTCATAATTTTTGAAACTGTCGAAAGTCTCAATGCTAATTTAATGGGAAGTTTTTTTACATTCAATAGTTTCTTCTAGTTTCCTGAAAAAAAAATCATCTTCTCTGCCCTATTTTCCCTTCTCTTCCATTTCTACCACATTTGTTAGAGATTCTTAGCTCTTTCTCTGGCTCTGTTTTTGCCTTATTATAACTTTTTCAGCAAACTGTTTCAAGTATTTTTGATGCTAGACAGATATGAATTATAAACTCTAAAGAAGCTAACATCCAGCTTTGGAGACAGACTTGTCTTGATAGAAAATGACAGCATAACTATAGAGACTTGTCACCTGTAAGTACGAATTATTTCAGTTTTACCTATTGAATACTCAAGTAAGAACCACATCCTCAAACTGGGCCTTTAACTGTTCAATACAACTGTGGAGTCTTAGACATTTGGAGCCAGGAGATAACTTAGAAATCCACAGACAAGGAGAAAAGGAAACTGAGACCTAGAAACTGTCCCAAGGTTGTGAATGAGTGGGTTGTCTATAATTGTTGTGGATTTGCTTCAGGAAAATACTGTAATCATCACCATTTATAATAAATACCTTATTCTTAGAAATGTTAGAGCATTTTATTGGGCAGTATACTCATTCTAGTAATAGTAGTAGTAATATTAATCCTAAGATAACTTCCATTTTTTTGAGAGTGTGTGTGTGCATGCACATGCTCACAAAAGCAGGGGAGGGTAAGAGAGAGAGAGAGAGAGAGAGAGAGAGAGAGGGAGAGAGAGACTCTTAAGCAGGTTCCACACTCAGTGCTGGAAGCTCAACTCGGGGCCAATCTCGTGAGCATGAGATCATGACCTGAACCAAAATCAAGAGTCAGACACTTAACTGACTGAGCCCCATATAGCTTCCATTTTTGAGTGACTACCATACCCAGCCACTTTATGTATAATTTTTTCTCATACAAGTGAACAGCATGGCTTCAAATTTTGTGGGTCCATTGACAAATGGATTTTTTTGTCAATAAATACATTAGGAAAAAAATTGGAAATTTGCAACAATTTGGAAAAACAGATGAACTGTGTACATTTAGAAATATGGAAAAATTAAGAAAAGGTTAATTATATCATGGATACACAAAATGTGTGTAGATTCTAGTCTATTTTATCATTTACTGACTTAAGATACACACCCATCTATTATAAAAAATTAAAATTTATCAAAACTTACATACAAACACAGATTGTGCAATATCTCTTCATTTTTTATGTTGAATGTTAGTAATGCCTATATCATCTATGGTGCTTTCTATCAGTAAGCAATATTGATATAGACATTTCATCTTATAAACACATGACATAAACTTGCTGTTTTGATAAATACAGTACAGGGCTAAAAATGTATTTTCCTGATGATTTTCTTAAGATTTTCTTGGTTCTAGCTTACTTTATTAGAAGAACACAGTACATAATATGTATAACACACAACATACTTTTAATCAACTGTTTATGTTATTGGCAAGGCTTCCAGTCAACAGTAGGCTATTAGTAGTTAAGTTTTTTTGGAGAGTCAAAAGTTACATGTGGATTTTCAACCGCGCAAGGGGGTTGGTAGCTCTAAATCTCAACTTGTTCAAGGGCCAACTGTATTTACAACGCTACTTATTAGGCATCATTCTCTTCATGTCACAGATGAAGGACTGAGGTTCAGTGATAGAACTTGCCCAGAAACACCAAGCTCTGTCTGGTGCTCCTACTCCTTCTGGTGAGGCTGAGTGGACAGAGACAGGCGCCATCTGATGTTCAGGAATGGTTCCCAAATGAGGCTGCACACCAGAATCACTTGCAGAGCTCTTAAAAGATACCACTCTTCGTCCCTGTGCCCCAGAAACTCGGATTTATTAGTTCTCTGTATAGAGAACACTCTCCTTATGATCCTGTTGTTTGGTCAGATTTATGAAGCACTTACAGATAGAAAAACAGACAGGATTTAAAGTCAAAGGCCATGGATTGGAATCTGGCTCTTCTTTCATAACCTTAATCAAGTTGCTTAACCTTCCTGAATTCTATTTTTTAATCTGTGGGAAATGAGATTGTCTCGCAGACTATCAAGCGCTGAGATAATTCGTGTGAAAACATCTAATGAACTATATGTAAAGTGCTATGAAAATGTAGACTACCTTGAACATTTTAAGTTGCAAAATATATCAAAGTTCTGGTTCCCTGTGTGAGATTTCATAACTTTGAAGAGTTTCTAGAAAGAGCTGAAGTAAGCAACTTCTTGTTCTGCTAAAAAGCATTAAAAAAGAAAAGGAGAACTTCCATCAGGTACTTTACCATCATCATTTCGTAATTGAAATGTTAATAACAAGGATGTAGTAACAACCTGATTTCAGAATTAAGGACAATAACGTGAATATGGTCTGCTTATGAGAAAGTTACTACACTGTAGTTAGTTTTTTTTTTCCTCCAGAGCACAGAAATTGTTATAGTGCTTCCCAGACCAACATTTGGAAAACACTGCCTTTGAGATCTAGTCCAGCCCCGAGGAATATTGCTCCTAGGTATGATTTTCCCAGGATCTTACAGCTTGTTAATGGCAGGCTAGAGGTCACAGAATGTCAGTGTTTATCAACATTTTTGATTGTGCTCCCTGTGTTATTTCATCAGCATATCCCATGGGCTAAAATTTTGTTCAGCTTTAATGCTATCGTTTATACGTGAAAACAACAGGTTTAGTGAATATATCTTTTCAAACCACATTTCCCCCTTTCCCTCTCATCCTAGAATCTGATCATTGTTCCTGGGAAGTCATTGTGTTGGTGTCTCTGAGCTTACGTCTCAGACAGAAATCCTGGGATTCTTATTTGCTTGTTGTCGTTCAAGTTTCTATGAAGTTGGAGTTGAGGCAGGGCTGGGTTAGGGATGGAGTTTGTCATCATCTGAACAGTTAGGAAAAAAGGCTCTGGAGTCAGACTGCCTCGTTTGAACCAAGGCGCCACCATTCATTGGTATGTGGCTTGGAGCCCGTTCCCAAGCCTCCGTTTCCTCATCTGCAAAATGAAGCTAAGGTTTGTAACTACCTGATAGGAATTCTATAAGGCTTAAGTAATTAGATGCTTACATTGCTTACCATGAGCTTGATAAACGCGAGCCTCCAATAGCAGTCGTAGTAACAGCGGCAGTGGCGGCCGCAGCAGCGGTGGTAGTAGTCGTACCCAAACTACTTCTTGCCGCTGACTTTTCTGAGTGCCTGGGTTAATGCAGTTATACGTACAAAAGGGGATACTGACTTCCCAATGAGTGAACAGACCTTCCGTTAATTTCCTGTGGCAACCTTCTTTTACTAATAGCTCCACATTGTACCATTATCAGCTCCTGATCCAGGGGAGTGAATTGCATCCTGTCCAGAGTTAATGAGCCATCACAAATAGGATCAGCTCTATTAGTACTGCTGTTATTCATTTATTTGCATTATCCAAATTGCCCCATGTATATTTGCCGTAAAGCACAAAGCTGGTTTCTGTTTTAAATGTATAAAAGTGAGTAGCATAAATTTACAGATAGAACATACGCTGCTGTTAAAAATAATTTTGAGGTTATTTTGAAGTCAAATTCAGAAAAGTGTGCTTTATTTTTATAATTAATGAAATTCGTCAGTTGCTACCTAATACATGTACATCAGAAAAAGACAAAGTGCCATTATAAACCAGATCTTTTGTAATGAATCCACACATTTGTAATATTGCTTATTGCTATTTTAGAAAATAAAGCATTTCGAAAAAGAAAAGAAGAATTTTTTCTAAGTAATACCTTGTAGAATAGAATATTGTTTCAAAATGAATAATACAATTAAAAAGTAAGCTGCAAAGTGGATCATGGGGTTTTGACATCTATACTATGGCAATGTTACAATGAACCATGCTTCTAACACAGAAGTTCTTTCCATTTTTAATAACTCCTGAGGTGAGTAGTTAGAAATGAATTAAATGGGATGATTATTTCTCCATCTCTGTCTGTGACCTAAGTCACCAGTATCAAATGTCTACCAGTTATTCTAACAGTGGTGATGTCAGAAACAAAGACTTGGCCATTTTCCTTCTGTGTTTTGCCATCTACTTCCATGTGGAAGCATGGTCTGTGCTTAAAAGATTTAATGTGTATTCTTTCTTTCTGTCTCCTCCCTGTGATACAGTAAAGATGAAGTGTTAAGTGAGCTACTACTTACTAGTTAAATTTTGGCAAGTAACTTAGTTTCTGAACATTGTTTCAATTTCTTCTTCCAAAAACATTGCTAGATGTTGAGTACTGAGGAGACAAAGTTAAGCAAGACCTTTTCCTTCAGGAGTGATACTTTTGTAGGGTTATTGTGAATAATTTAGTTATTTAAAAAAAATTATTCATGTGACAAATATTTACTTAGGAATTACCTGTGGGTGTGCTCGATACTGAAGATAGATGAATGAAGAGGAGAAAACAACAGTCTCTGAACTTACACTCTGAGGAGAGATCTGACAAATATACAGAAAATTTTACTGTCGTCACTATACTACATGCCTCTCCCTGAATACAAAAATGTACATTCGAGGGGCGCCTGGGTGGCGCAGTCGGTTGAGCGTCCGACTTCAGCCAGGTCACGATCTCGCGGTCCGGGAGTTCGAGCCCCGCGTCGGGCTCTGGGCTGATGGTGGCTCAGAGCCTGGAGCCTGTTTCCGATTCTGTGTCTCCCTCTCTCTCTGCCCCTCCCCCGTTCATGCTCTGTCTCTCTCTGTCCCAAAAATAAATAAACGTTGAAAAAAAAATATTTAAAAAAAAATGTACATTCGAGTCACTCAACTATATTCTCCTCACTGTAAACAGAGTGCTCTTTGTAGAGTATGGATTTGGCTTCATTTACCTGCTGTAATCATTTATATTGTGTGCTTTAGTTTCAGGGTAAAGAAAGCCCAAATTTCTTTATACAGTGGGTTTCTTTACTGGGTGGCGTAAGACAACAGAAGTTTATTCTTTCACGATTCTGGAAGCTAGTGTCCTCCAAGCCATGCTTCCTCTGAGCCTCTGGGTAGACTCTTGCTTTGCCTTTTCCTAGCTTCTAATAGCGGCCATCAATCTTTGCCTTCGTCTTCACAGGTCCATCTTCCCTTGTGCCTGTTGTTTTGCCTTTACATGGCCTTCTTCTGGTGTCTCTTCATATAAGAACACCAGTGATATTGGATTAGGGCCCTTTGTAATTGAGTATGACCTCATCTTAACTTGGTTATATCTGCAAAGAGGCTCTTTCCAAATAAGATTGCATTTGTAGGTGAGGAGGGGAGGGAGTGGTGAGAGAACTTCAACATCTTTTGGGGAGGCACAATTCAACCCACAATAGCATACATCTCTGTTTATTTCTATATAGTAGTACAGACATATACATATATACACACATATGTATGTGTATATGCATCTACTTTTTTAAATGTTTTTATTTATTTTTGAGAGAGAAAGAGAGAGAAGGGAAAGGGTAGGGGGCGGGGGGGGGGCAGAAAATTCAAAGCAGTCTCTGTGCCTGATGTGGGGCTCAGTCTCACAAACTGCAAGATAATGACCTGAGCCAAAGTCAGACGCTTGACCAACTGAGCCACCCAGGCGCCCCATACATATATTTCTCATAGTGCGTAGGAACCACATAGGGGAAATTAGCCTGTGGCCGACAGGTGGGATATTTAACTAAGGCATGGGGTCAAGACCTGCTCAGAGGAAGAGAACTGAAAAGACTTTAACCAGTGGCTAGAATTGAATGACAGTGGAAGGATAAAGGACTAAAGAGGGCATCAAGGCCTATGTCATGAGGAGATGTGTCAGGTGTATTAAGAAGACTGGGGACTTGTAATATTGAGGGCAAAAGAGTGCCTTTGAAATAACTCAAGGAGACGTAAGATAGGGTACGATGTGTATTTCAGAAAGAGAACTGTGTCTGCAGTGAGGGCAAAAGATTGGAAGGGGGCAGAAATTGTTGGTGGGATGAGGAGAGATTTTAATACAAATTAGGAGATGGAATCCATGGACTGGGTGACTCGTTAAATGCAGCAGGAGAGAAAAATGAGAGCTGAAGATCGTGCCTGGTTTTCTAGTTCGAACAATGTGTGTGCGTATGGTGCGGCCCTTCCTGGGAATGAAACATAGGACGAGGGTCGGGCATTGGTTTTAGGCAGTGGTGAGCAACGAGAAAGCAATGCATGTATCGTGTCTGTCTGCCATATGATATTCACGCAGGGATTTTGCATCCTTTTTCTCCCCCTCTTAACTCTGCCTTTTTAATCGAAAGGTGTGTTTCCATTGAGTTTTTATAGTCACAGGCCTGTTTATGCATGGTTAACCTTCTCGGGGGCCACGTACTAGTTAGGTAACAAGTCAATCTAAATGTTTGTCTCTTTCAGGAGAAAACTGAAGTGAAACTAATGCATACCATTTTAAAGCTCCTTGAGGTATCCTCTGTCTTTGAAGAGCTAAGAGATATAAAAAGTGACATTTCCTAGGTCCTCATTCATCTCATGATATATCCTTCCTGCCATCCCTGTTAGATCCTTTTTTTTTAACTCATGTATCATGTCTACTCATGGAAAACGTTTCTCTGTTATATTGGAATGTTTTTTTCCATCTTGCTATTCAGTTTGTGAGGTGGGAAACCTTTCTTCCTATAGCGTTCATAGAAAACCTTTTTTGAAAGTTGTATCCATTCAGTTTGCCCTTTGAAATTAAGCGTGGCTGGGAAAGACAGATTTTGTTTTCCCAAAGAGATTTAGTGAAGTAGATGAAGACAGAGTGAATCTAATGTAGAAAAAAATTCAAATTGTTATCCTTTTCTGTGTCATATAGCCTTCAGAGTACACTGTGTATTTCACCATGTGTTTGTGCCAATTCTTTGGGATCTCTTCATCATTTCTATTTTACAACCGGGGCGATTGTGGCCCACAGAAGTTCATACAACTACCAAAAGGTAAAGCTGCAATTAAAATCCTGTTTTCTCTCTTGTGTGTCACTCTTTCTTCTGGGAAAAGATATTTTCACAATGAAGCATAGTTTCAGTGAGAACACCTCATTGTTAGTAGGGATATAGCTGTGTATAACTCAGGAAAGGAGCCCTATCTCTTAGGATTCTGTGTTTCGTTAAATGAAAGCCCTGCCAGGATCTGGCAACTTTCTTCAGTCATCTCATTGTGCTTTGCTTCATGGATGATTCTTCGGGCCACTTCTTTGCAAAAATACTAAATGTACTAAATTTTACCTAATTATCTTTAAGAGTGTTTCAGTATGGTTAGCAACTACAAAGTTTGAGATTCCCCAAGACTACCCTCACTTCATACCAGCTTCAAGTTGGGCGTCTCCAAACCTCGGGTTTGATAATTCACTAGAAGGACCCACAGAATTCACTGAAAGCTGTTGTACGCAGAGTTACAGTTTGTTACAGCAAAAGGATACTGATGAAAATCAGCCAAAGGAAGAAGTGCATAGAGCAGGCTCCAGAAGAGTTCAGCTACAGAACAGCCAGTTGTCCTCACCCAGTAGAGTTGTGTAGACTGCACTTGCTTCTCCTAGCAACGATGTGTGACAATACACATGGAGTATTGTCAAGCAGGGCACCACCCAAGTCTTGGCGTCCAGAGTTTTTATTGAGGTTTGCTCACATAGACGTAGTTGACCACCTGCATGGCTGACCTTAGTCTCCAGCCTCTCCAGAGGTTGAGTTGATACCATGTGGCCCAAAGCCCTCACCATAAATCACATTATTAGCATAGACTCTCTGGCATGGCCCACAGCTCTCAGACAAACAAAAACACCCTATTGGTCAGGAAATTACAAAGGTTTAGAGATTACCTCCCAGGAGCCAAGGGTAAAAGCCACACATCTCTTTGGGCAGAGGTTATCCTTTACTGCACAGTGACTTCTTGGAGCTATTTATTTGTTCAAAAAATACTTAATACTCACTCTTAGTCACTAGGGTATCCCTTAATATATAGTGATGACCAGGACTCAAGCCTACCTCTCAAGGAGTATTGTTTCAGAACATGGTCCAGGTTCATTCTTCTCACTGTCCAGTTTTCCCAGTACCATTTGCTGAAGAGAACTTTTTTTCCCCATTGGATATTCTTTCCTGCTTTGTCAAAGATTAGTCAGCCATATGTTTGAGGGTCCACTTCTGGGTTCCCTATTCTGTTCCATTGATCTATGTGTCTGTTTTTGTGCCCATTCCATACTGTCTTTATGATTACAGCTTTGTAATACACCATAAAGTCCAGAATTGTGATGTCTCCAGCTTTGTTTTTCTTTTTCAACATTACTTTGTCTATTCGGGGGTCTTTTCTGGTTCCATACAAATTTTAGGATTGTCCTACAGCAGTCGTAGCTAAACTAAAAAATATGCCCTGCTTCTATTTTTTGTTTCTAACTTTGGAGAATCATCTTATTACCTATGCCGGTATTCCATTAGAACTACTGCAACATTTACACCAAATAGTTATTTGTGTGTGTGTGTGTGTGTGTGTGTGTGTGTCTTGAAATGTTGTGCAGAATAGTACAGCTGCTTTAGAAAACAGTCTGGCAGTTCCTCAAAATGTTAAACAGAGTTACCATATGAACAGGCAATTCCACTCTTAGGTATATACCCAAGAGAAATAAAAGCATATGTCCACACACACGCAAAATTATACTCAGTTATTTATAGCAGCATTATTCATAATAGCCAAAAAGCAGAAACAACCCAAATGTCCACCAACTGATGAAAGGATAAATAAAATGTGGTCCATCTATATGGAATATTATTCTACAATAAAAAGGAATGAAGCGTGGATACACTCTATAACACGAATGAACTTTCAAAACACTATGCTAAAGTGAAAGAAGCCAATTCTATCGAGACAAAAAGTAAATTAGCGCTTGCTTAAGGCTGGGGATTAGAGTAATGGGGAGTGACTGCTAATGAGTATGGGCTTTCTTTTGGGGGTAATGAGAATGTTCTAAACCAGTGTTGGTGATAGTTACACAATTCCATGAATGTACTAAAACCATTAAATGTACACTTTAAGTGGGTGAATTTTATGGTATGTGAATTATACCTCAAGAAAGGTGTTTTTAGGGGCACCTGGGCGGCTCAGTTGGATGGGGATCCAAAACTGGCTCAGGTCATGATCTTACAGTCCATGGGTTCGAGCCCTGCATCAGGCTCTTTCCTGATAGGTCAGCCTGGAGCCTGCTTTGGTTTCTGTGTCTCCCTCTCTCCCTGCCCTTCCCCTGCTCTCTCTCTCTGTCTCTGTCTCTCTCTCTCTTTCTCTCTCTCTCTGTCTCTCTGTCTCTCTCAAAGAATAATTAAAACATTTTTTTAAAAAAAGAACATTGTTTTAAAAATGTAGTACAAAGATTCAAAAGTCTATGGACTAAATCTAAAGGCTGTGTTTTCTGTGACCTTAAATAGAACGTGACCTCACTATTTGACAGAGTTAATATGACTAACCCATTATTCTACAAGGGTGCTGTCTTCATTCATTATTGTTTCAAGAACTCATTTATGACCCTAATTATCTGTATGTATTAAAACTGATTTAGAAATTGGCACACGACAGGTCTTGAATGAATATATGCTGAATGAATGGATAGTGACATCAAACTGGAAGGCGCACATCTTTCCTTTTTTTTTTTTTTCTTTTGAGTGAAGCAAATTTGGACTTGAGAAGGTATTTTCCTAGTATAGTAAATTTTCAACAAAGCATGATCTGTTTAGCTGTATCAGATATTAACTCTGCTCCTTAATTCACTGAGTGATTTCACAGAAGACAGTTTGAAACTAAAATGAGAATTTACAGTCTTACAATTTAATGCTTCATTTTGCATTTGAGGTATTTGAGGTCCAGCTAGCCTCAATCAATTTTTTTAATATAATTTATTGTCAAATTGGCTTACATACAACACCCAGTGCTCATTCCAACAAGTGCCCTCCTCAATGCCCATCACCCATTTTCCTTCACCCCCACGCCCCCCCCCCCACCGTCCACCTTCAGTTTGTTCTCTGTATTTAAGAGTCTCTTATGGTTTGCCTCCCTCCCTCTCTGTTTGCATCTATTTCCACCCCCCTCGCCCCATGGATTCTTTTAAGTTTCTCAAGATCCACATATGAGTGAAAACATATAATATCTGTCTTTCTTGGACAGTCATGATCCTTGTCTTCAAAAGACTTCCAGTCTTAAGATGATGAGGCTCAAACACAAATAACTATAATCAGCAGGAGCAGCATGTAAAAAGAGGGAGAAGATGAGTTTGGGACTTAGTCAAATATAAGCTGAAGTCTGACTTCTAAACTTACTATCTGTGTGATCATGGAGTAATATATCAGCTCTTTAAGCCTCATTTTTCTCGCCTATGAAAAGGTAAGAATGCCTCATTAATAATAAGAGCTGATCTTTATTAAGCTGTTCACCTACCAGGCAGTGTGCCGTGTAAGCACTTTACATATGTTACCTCCTTTAATTCTCTCGTGAGCCCGTGGGGGATTGTAATGCTACCATTTTTATAGAGGAGGGAAATGAGGATTAGAGATCAAGTATTGTTGATTCAGTCATTCAGTTTATTGAGCATCTAATGCTAGGCATCTGGCTAGAAACTAGAGATACACTCCATGTACAGGATGCAGTGGAAGCAGGTAGGAAGAGTGTTGGAATTTACTTTTGAGGAGGCTGGAAGGCCTTGATGTCCCCCCTCAAGTTATCTTTTCCCCAGCACTCAGTCTTTCAGGGAAACTTCCCAGGGGAATTAATATTCATTCTCATCTCTTGTACCTGTTACTTTCTTGTTTCCTTTGTCTTTATATTAATTTTCATGACCATCTCACCAGTTAAACTGAGACCCCCTTACTGGCAGACCCCCACCTTATTCTTTGTGTATTTAGATTGATTTGCACAATAGGAGACAGTTGTGTGGATGAATCGACAAATCAATAAATCTCTCTGTTGACTGTTTTTGTCTCCGATGACCAAACCCTCTCTAAATCACAAAAATTACTCATCCTGAATGTCTTTTTTTTTACCTTTTTAAAAATATAATTTATTGTCAAGTTGGCTGACATACAGTGTATATATTGTGCTCTTGGGTTTGGGAGTAGATTCCCGTGATTCATCGCTTACATACAACACCCAGTGCTCATCCCAACAAGTGCCCTCCTAGATGCCCATCACCCATTTTCCCCTCTCCCCACACCCCCCATCAACCCTCAGTTTATTTTAATTTATTTGTGCCTTGTTCTCATTTCCTTCAGGCTGAAACAAAGTCCATTTATATAAGTTAATTTTTTTGTTTGTTTTATGATACTAGGCTAGAAACACTTTAGAATTTGGGGACTCCTGCCATCCATTCTTTATTTACCATGACTTAGGGGATTGGCCAGGTCTACCCAGAACCTTTGCCATCAACATAACTGTTGGCTTGCTTAGTACATCACCCATATCAGATTCTCTGGATTAACTCTCATTGCTGAAGCCCTTAGATCCTTCCTGGGATTAGTCTCACAAAATGCAAGGTTTCCAAAGACCATAAATATCAGTCAGGATTCCAGTATGATGTACTTTTTTCCCCAAATGTATATTAGAAAATAGATCTGAAGAATGTTTGCTCCTACAGGATATTCCATGGTTCAAGTAGATGATCCTCAGACATAGTTTTAATTAGTTCAGTTCTCTCCATAATTAATATAATTATTAAGTTTGTGGTCATAGGTCCTCCCAGAAACTTGAAATGCAAAGTTTAAGTATATGAGAAATTTGAAAGATTTGAAACTTTTCCTTAGGTTTAGAAAAAAAAAAGTTAAATAGTAAAATAAAAATCAGGAAACCTTTTTGAAACTGGGTGTCTGAAGTCACTTCATATAATTGTTTAAAAATGTGAAACTGGGTGGTTCAGTCAGTTAAGCATCCTACTTCGGCTCAGGTCATGATTTCATGGTCTGTGAGTTTGAACCCCACATCAGCCTCTGTGCTGACAGCTCAGAGCCTGGAGCCTGCTTTGGATTCTGTGTTTCCTTCTCCTTCTGTCCCTACCCTATTCACACTGTATCTCTGTCTCTCAAAAAATAAAAAAAAAAACATTAAAACAAAATTTTTAATATGAAAACTCAAATGTAAATATGAAGGGTAATTAGTAAGTAATTGTACACTAGCTGATTGGCATATTTCCAAAGAAATATCAAATAAAGGTATAGTTTTTTTTTTAATGTTGTAGCTACTTTAATTACCAAAATCCTTAATAAAAACAATTTAAAGCATCAGGTACCTTCCAGATTTTGAGCCATGAACATAATTTTACCCAAGTTTTAACATGCTCATGGTTGCCACAGACTCTCCTGGAACATTCGTAGGAAGGGCTACTTGCCAGTATCAGGAAAATCCACCCAGACACCTAAAATTAGTGTCATACACCCACCTGTTCTTTCTATTGCCTCTTGGTTGTACTGCCTTGAGGAGTTCAAATCAGGAAGGTACAAAGTGTTTTTGCTGTGGGATGCCTATTTTCGATCCAAGGGAACACTTAAGAATCTGAGAAATCTAGACAGAAAGGCAAGAAACGATCTGTGTGGTTAACAGAACCCAGAGGCGAAGACAAATTCAGAGGGCTTGGGAAATGTTTTGAACCTCTTTCCAAAGCTAATCACAAAACAGTGGCTTTGAAAGAAACCTTGGAGATCACCAGCTGAATCTCCTCACTCGGTTTCTAAAGACACGGAGCATCAGAGCAGGCATGTGACTTACCCAAGGTCTCTGAGCAAGCAAGTAGTGGAGCCCAGATTCAAAGCTGGATGTCTTCTGGCTCCAAGTACAGTGCTTGGATTATTAACGGCAAGTTAATTAACGGCAAGTGCTTTTTGTATGTGTGATTTTAAGGACCTGTAGCGTTTAAAGCATTCTTCTGATTTGAATTATTTATTCATTTTGTTGGTCTCTTTTACCATTATTGAGTACATTTCAGTCCCTGAGCTAAATTTCCCTCCCTTGTGGCCAAATTATCACCGAACATTCCATTCACTTAAAAATTGTTGTACTATAAAAGAAAATACAAGTGGAAAACCTTGCCAACAATAAACATTCTAAAAAACTTAACACACACCACTTCCATTCCTGCAGAAATGCCAAGTGCAAACCTATTGCACCTGCAGGCTGTAGCAATCACACAGTGGCCAGGAACTGGTGGCTGGCTAGTCCCATGTGCACTTAGGTTTATGACTAAGTTTGAGTATAACTTTAGTTTCTTTGCCAGGAGAGTGACAGGTGATTTAAAGAAACAAACAAGTATTTTAGGGAAAAAGTGAGTGGGGAGTTAGGAAAGCTTGGGAAGAAATGGCCAAAGTCACATTGAAATGAAAGAACATAGCCAGTGTTTTGCTTTCCCAAGCTCTTAACTACCGCATATTTGACTGCTGTCTTCTTCACATTGGGTACTCTCAGCTTCTGAGGGAGAAACTTCAGTATTACTGTTGGTTGTCAGAAAGACTTGTTAATTTGTTGATTCTCCCATTCATGCAAACAGCTTTTTATTGAGTAAAATGATACGATGTCTTGCAGCCATTTCCAGTCTAGATTTTTATGTGACCTAGGTACGGATGAATTTTTTTTTCTTTTTTCTTCTTATGCATAGTGATTGCAAGGACATGGTTTGCTGGGGTAAAGGATACAATTCAATTCGGCTAGTTAAGGCAAAGATATACTCAATGGTGAAGCAAGTTCAGCTCTACTGGCCCCTGCCCTCTCCCTCCCCCAGGTATGCTCTGAGCAGGGTATGTGCAGCTAGTGCTGACGAGGTATTTGGAAGGGAGTAGGATACCATCAGGTCAGAAGAATACTGAGTCTCTTCACGCATGGGTTTTTTTCAGAGAAACATTTTTATGCTCATTTAAAACATACTACTTTTAAAGTTTATTTATTTATTTTGAGACAGGGTAAGTAAGAGAGGGGGAGAGAGAGGGAGTCAGAAAATCCCAAGCAGGTTCCGCACTGCCAGAACAGACCCCAATGTGGGGCTTGAACCCACGAAACCGTGAGATCATGACATGAGCCAAAACCAAGGGTCGGATGCTTCACCAACTGAACCACCTAGGCGCCCCATTAAAACATGCTTTCTTAGGGAGTGTGTGTATAGAATGGTTTCATCAGGGCTATGTAAGCATGGCCTGGTATTTTCCCAAGTATTCTCCAGGTTTCTCTCTATAATTTGGAGTATAGTTTTCGTTTTCTCCCGAGATGATTATAATAGCCCTGAAGCAGAGGTTGCAAACTAGCAATCCTCCAACCAAATATATCTGCCACTGACAACTTTTCCTCAGAGGCTGTAGTCTGGTTTTGTAAAAATTTGAATTAGTTGCCAATATGTAAATATATTTCCAAGAAAAGTTCATATTCACAACATATCTTTTAAAAAATTAGATCTGCAATATTTGGTCTGCACTAGGACGTAGTAGCCATTTGATAAAGCTGAATAGTTGCTCCAGCCATGAGATGGCGTGGACACTTCTAAGCCTGCATCACTACCTGGACAGGCTGACTCTGCAGCTCTCTGTATCTCTGACCATTCCCCAAAGGATACATAGGCTAGATATTTTTATGGGCAAGGGCAAAGAGTTAAAATCATCATCATGGTAATTGTAAGAATAATAAAATAGTCCACCTCATATACTGAGCGCTAACCATGCCGGGCACTGTGCCGAGTGCTTGACCCAAACCTCACACGAACCCCATCTATAACCCAAAGGGTTAATTTGCTTGCTTAAGGTCATATATCCTGGGAGTGGCTGAGTTAGTATTTGGACTCTGATGCGTCAGGCTTGAAAGCTTATACTTTTGAATATCAGATAAAGAGCACCTACTCAAGTTTTTTAAAACCTTAAGATAGGAAAATACAAACTCTTAACCTGTGCAAATGGTGATTTTAAAAGGAAAATAGTGCAATTTCTTATTGTTGAAAGTATGGATTTTATTTTTGTTATCTTTCCCTTGATTCCAGCCTTGTACTGTCTTTATTTTTTTTTAATTTTTTTAATGTTTATTTGTTTTTGAGAGAGAGAGACAGAATGTGAGTGGGGGAGGGGCAGAAGGAGAGGGAGACATAGAATCCGAAGCAGGCTCCAGGCTCTGAGCTGTCAGCACAGAGCCTGACGCAGGGCTCAAATTCACAAGCCATGAGATCATGAGCTGAGCCGAAGTCGGACACTTAACCGACTGAGTCACCCAGGTGTCCCAAGCCTTGTACTGTCTTTAAAGCCTACTTCTTTTTAAGTCCAGAATATTATAGATTTACTATTGGTTTCCTTTGGCATTATTTCCTTCACTTCTGTTTCTTTTCTTCAGGATTTCTCAAAACCTTTAACTCCTTTGCTTTTTTTTCTCTCCTCTTTTAGTTTTATTTTTTTAATCAATTTATTTATTTTTGAGAGAGAGCGAGCACAAGTGGGGGAGGAGCAGAGAGAGAGAAGGAGAGAGAGAATCCCAAGCAGGCACCATGCTATCAGTGCAGAGCCCAAAGCAGGGCTCAATTTCAGGAACCACGAGATCATGACCTGAGCCGAGAACAAGAGTCGGATGGACACTTAACCAACTGAGCCACCCAAGCACCCCTCTCCCCTTTTTAAAATGCTGGAGGCATACCTCTTGACAAAATTTTCTTCTATACACCTAGCTTCAGGATAGGAAAACAAATGCCCCTCCTAGCAAAATATGTATCTCTTTGTTAAAGTTATTTGGTTACAAGCAATAGAAATGTATTCTGTTCAACTAAAATTTAAAAGAAAGGGTTATTGAAGGGATAGATCAATGATAGGACCATCAACTATTTATTCAGAAAAACAGTTACTGGGTGGCTAGAACCAAAGAGCAAGCTGAAGGGCCAGACCTCGGGAAACATAGAAACTAGGGCAGCTTTGAGGTCCTTAGCTACAGATGTGCCCAGATCTGGACGAAGACTTCTGTCTTTCTCTGTCTCCAGTCACTTTTTAAATCCCAGGAAGACAATCTGGTCTGGTCTAGGTGTCTCTGTTATTGACCTAATTAGCCCTGACTAGGGGATAAAGCAACTAAAACGGTCAAGGCCACCAGAGACCTCTTAGGGATGCTATATATGACTGTGCATATGGCGACAGTTTTATAAATTGCTTGTATATTTCTAAATCAGGGATTCAGTGTGCATAAAAGTAGACTTTATTAAGTGTGTGTAGCTTCTGTGGGATAATGTAAAATTATTGACATAGGCTCTTAGAAATTTTAAAAGTCCAGACTTTTAGTTGTTTAGAAATTGTCTAAGAAATATCCCAGATATTTTCCCATAATAGGAAACAATCTATTAAGGCAATAGTTCTGCAGTTGCCTTAAAATTCTACCATCTTCCATTATTATTAGTAATTCTAACAAGGTACTACAGTGTGGGCTCATACATTTAAAAATGTCTTAAGAAATGGATATGATTTTGCTACTGCCTACTGCCTACGGGACAGTAGTTACACCCCGAGTCATTCTATTCCCTGGACAGTAAGGTGCACGCTTCATCCCTTAGTGGGAGAATCTGATGGGCTGGAAATGCTCAGAAGTTAATATTGATAGACAAGCCATGGAAAACCTCTGTGTTGGTTCATACTAAAATCTTTTTGTACTAGGACAAGATGAACCTTCTGCTGCAAACATGAGCCTCCTCTCTTCTTGAGCCAAAAGTTCACCAGGGTTCAAACAATGTTTTAATGGATTCCAGCAAGACTTCTGTGGGCCTTTAAGGAAGAAGTTTCTGGTGTGCAGCCTGGAGGAATGTGTCTAGCACAGTACCAGCACTAGAATCAGGACCCACCTGGCTTCAAGCCCCAGGCCAGCCTTCTAGTCTGCTTCCGATTTGGGGGGGACTTGGCAGGTTGCCTTTATTGTTCCAAAGTACTGCCGCCATTCCTTAGTTCACAGCTCACATCTCACCTCCTCTATCAACCCTTCCCAGGCTGATGAGAAACTAGTCCCATCTGTACCCCAAAGCTGGTACATAAAACCTTTTTATTCTCCCATTCAAACAAACAGAGACAGACAATTCTCAGTTGTCCATATTGATACAGGAGTGTGCTCCTGTAGAGAATCTGTTACTGTATCTAATCTGTCAAGACTTTTCTTCCTCATAGAGAGGTGTTTGACACATGCAGATAAGTAGGTCAGACATGGAGAAGCAGGGGGACTGGGCGGCTGGCTAAGGGCACAACCAATGTGTTCGTGGTGGTGAATTCTGAGTTTTTGATACCTGTTCTGAATACTCCCATCTTCCTTCCTTATCCTAGGTCAGTGGGCAGCTTCTGAGGGAGCAAATTAAGTCACCTGAATAATGAGTAATAATATTTTTATCTAAAATGAGAGCTCCATTTTTGAGTTTTAAAGAATAGCAGCGAACAATATTTAAAAACACACATTAGCATCTCCTTCTTGCCTTTCTCATTTCTTCAGCTTCCACAGCCGTATTTGTTGTTATAATTAATAGTGTTAGGAGCTTCTCCCATTGGCACACTTTAAGAGCGTTACATTGTTATAATGAATTCTCATAACAGCTTTTGAAGGTGTTATTGGAATTATATTACAGAAGAAACCAAGACATGGAGAAATGTTGAGAACATGGACAAGGTCATACAGCTAATAAGTAACAGAATTTGCATTCAAGTTCAAATCCATCTGGGGGCGCCTGGGTGGCTCAGCCGGTTAAGTGTCCAACTTTGGCTCAAGTCATGATCTCATAGCTCATGAGTTCGAGCCCCGCATCGGGCTCTGTGCTGATGGCTCAGAGCCTGGAGCCTGCTTCGGATTCTGTGTATCTCTCTGCCTCTAACCCACTCGCATTCTGTCTGTCTCTCTCAAAAATAAACATTAAAAAAAATTTTAATAAAATGTTTTTAAAGTTAGCATTTTAACCATTTTAGATAGATAGTTCAAGTTCACCAGCATTAAGTACATATACATTGCTGTATATGTAATCATCTCTGCCATTCATCCCCAAACGTTTTTATCTTCTCCAGCTGAAACTCCATACCCATTATACAGTGATTCCCCATTCCCACTCCTCTAAGCCCCTGGTAACTATCTTTCCATTTTCTGTCTCTATTAATTTGATTATTCTGGGTACCTCATATAATTGGAATTATACAGTATTTGTAATCTTGGTCTCTTATTGAACTTAGCTTAAAGTCTTCCAGGTTCATTACTCTTGTATCATGTGTAAGGTTTTCCTTCCTTTTTATAGCTTGAATAATATTCCATTGTGTGAAATGTTAAAATGATAAGCTGAGGCATATTAAAAAGTGAGTTTATTTGGGTGTTTTCCTATTAGAATCAGGCAGTATCACACTGGACATGGTTGGGAGCACTTACCAACAGGAGCCGGGGGAGAGACTTATTTAAAGAAAGTGCAGAAGCAAAGAAAGGAAATTATTTGATTGGCTATAACTTAGAGCCTAATTGACTCTTACTGATTGGCTGTCTTTGCTGTTTTGATTTTGTAACCTTGAGGCATTTATAGACTTAGACCTAGGTTTCCTTACGTAGGCTGCCATGGCATTAGAGCCACATCAGTCTAATGGCCTCCTTGTTTAATTAATTTAACAGTGTGTACCACATTTTGTTTATCTGTTCATCAGCTAGTAGGCTCTTGGGCTGTTTCCATCTTTTGCCTGTTGTGAAGGATGCTGTTATGAACATGGGCCTACAAATTATCTGGTTAAGTCCTCGCTTTCAGTTCTTCTAGGTATATATCCAGAGCTGGAATTGCTGGATCGTATGGTAATTCTATGTTTCATTTATTGAGGAATCTCCATACTGCTTTCCACGGCAGCTGTACCATTTTTCATTCTCACCAGCTCACCACCTACTCCTCTTGTACCCACACTTCTAGCTTACAAAGCTCTGTAAAGCATGGGCTGTGACTTCTCAGCTGTTTACCCTCCGACAGCCAGGACAATACATTCCCATAAAGGGTGTTGAGTAAAGGGCTTGCTCATTGTGATGGAGATCTTGGCCCTGAAACTTCTTCAGCTTCTCTAGGCAATTTACAAAAGTTTGGGCTTGGGATTCCTGGAGCCTGTATTCTTCCCCACCTTTTCTCCCTCTGCTGCTCACAAGCTCAGAGAATAACCATGAAAATGGTGAGATGCTGTCTGCTGGAAAGAAAGAAAAGTATAGCTGTGCCTCTTCGCATACCAATGAGGTGTCTCAGAGCGCTGCGGCCTGCTATGTATGCGGGTGTTGATTTATGATAGCATGTACACGTTTGGCAGGCTGAATCCACGTCTGCAATTTAAATGACCACTTACAAAATGGAGCCTTTTCTTCAGATCTAATTGGACCCAATGCCAGCATTGTAGTTGAGAAAGCAGTTATGTCTGAAAGACAGTTCGAATCCCAGTGCAAAAGAAGTGGGTCTTGTGGAACTACCAGATAAGCACTTAGTCCAGAAACGTAACCTTGACAATGTACACATTTTAAGGCGATGCGTGTTTCTATTCAGCCGGGGATTCTGCCCTCTCTTTAGGAAATCTTTATGGAAATGGGGTGGACAGGCGCAGAGACAGAATTGCTCTGTCAGGGGCATAAGTGGGCTGCCAGCTTCCCACCTAACTAACGCTTCCCATGGTCCTCATTTTTTACTTGTAGTTGTCCCGTGACAGGAATCTTGAACATTTCTGGAGCTGAAGTTGCCAATGTTCCCGTTTTTTGGAATTATGTGAGGTTCTCAAATAAAAACTAATACGAGAATACTCTGTTCACATGCTTTCCAAATGTTTTTATTTTGCCTCTGACAGAGAAGGTCAGGACTGTGTGTCATGGTGCTTTGGTGTCAGAACGCGTCCTTCTTGCCTCACGAATTGGCCTCTGACCCAAGCTGGGTGGAGGGGGCAGAGGCAGGTACTGTATGTGTGAATCAGGTGTTCAAGTCAGGATGCTAGAGAATTGGCCGTGTGTCATCCTGGGCTTTCTTCTTCCTGACGCTGCGTGGTACAAATCAAAAGTTCGCCTGGAGGTCGTACTCAATGGCTACTGGCAGGGCTTTTGAGGTCTTTGCCGGGTCAGGCCGCCCATATGTGAGCTGTGTTTGGGCTGAGTTCAGCTCCTTTCCGTCTTCTCCCTCCTCACTGCCCCCCTCCTTCCCCTTAGTCTTGCCAACTGCAACTGAAGATGTTTTCCCCTCTGCTTAAGGTAATAGCTGACTTAATGCCAAAGCCAAGCTACAGGCAAGCATTGAAAATAAATTTGCGGAGGTGGGGGGGAGGGGCTTCATACTATTGGAAAAAGCCTTGGAATCTTTCTTTGGAAGTTTTTGTGTCCCAAGAGACTGTCCTGAAGAACCGTCTTCCCCTTTTGAATGTCCTTAGTTGGGTCTAAGAAACAAACGTAGTGAACATTATTGATACATGATAGGCTAGGTTTTAAAGCAGAGGTACAAACATTCCCTGAAAAACTATGTCTTAAAACAGTGTGCTGTCATCTAAGAAGCTGCTACATCCCAGTGGTGCTTCCCTACTCCTCTGAGGATACAGACAGCTGATTTAAAAGTCCTCTGGTAACCCTTTTGCACTGCTGACAGGGATGCAAATTGGTGCCGCCACTCTGGAAAACAGTATGGAGGTTCCTCAAAAATTTGAAAATAGACCTACCCTATGATCCAGCAATTGTACAACTAGGTATTTATCCAAAGGATACAGGAATGCTGTTTCAAAGGGGCACGTGCTCCCCTATGTTTAGCACCCCTATGTCGATAGCAGTGCTATCGACAATAGCCAAAGTATGAAAAGAGCCCAAATGTCCATTGATGGATGAATGGATAAAGAAGATGTGGTATATATGTATATGTATATACATACACATACATACATATGTACACACAGTGGAATATTACTCGATGATCAAAAAGAATGAAATCTTGGGGCGCCTGGGTGGCGCAGTCGGTTAAGCGTCCGACTTCAGCCAGGTCACGATCTCGCGGTCTGTGAGTTCGAGCCCCGCGTCGGGCTCTGGGCTGATGGCTCAGAGCCTGGAGCCTGTTTCCGATTCTGTGTCTCCCTCTCTCTCTGCCCCTCCCCTGTTCATGCTCTGTCTCTCTCTGTCCCAAAAATAAATAAACGTTGAAAAAAAAATTAAAAAAAAAAAAAAAAGAATGAAATCCTGCCATTTGCAACAACATGGATGGAACCAGAGTGCATTATGCTAAGCGAAATAAGTAAGAAAGACAAATATATGATTTCACTCATATGTGGAATTTAAGATACAAAACAGATGAACATAAGGGAAGGGGCAAAAATAGTATAAACACAGAGAGGATGACAAACCATAAGAGACTTAAATACAAAGAACAAACTGAGGTTTGCTTGAGGGATGTTGGGTGGGGGGATGGGCCAAATAGTCAAGGAGCATTAAGGAGGACACTTGTTGGGATGAGCACTGGGTGCTATATGTAGGTGATGAATTACTAAATTCTATTCCTGAAATCATTATTACACTGTATGTTAACTAACTTGGATTTAAATGAAAAAAAAAAAAAAAAGTCCTCTGGTGTATCAGACCACCCAGTGTAATAGGAATGAAGTATTACAAAGAGGTTGGAACCCCAAGTCTGCCATTTTCTAGACAGGTGACAAAAAAATCACCTAGGTTTGTCATCTGTGCAGTCAGTTTGTGTAAGGCTTCGTGAACTCAGCAAAACATCAGTCAGTACCTGGGGGACATAGTCGTGGCTTCCTGATAATCATGATACTTTCCCCTTCACTAGTTATTTATTGTTGTCTCTTCTTGACATCGCATTTGACAAGTGAGAAACATCCTTTGTCACAGTCTACAATTTCTTAGTATAATCTCCCACTCTTAAGAATAATTGTGGCTGACACTATTTATTTTCTACCTTCCTTTCGACTCTGATGCAACACTAACCACAAAACAGGAGGCTTCATGGACTTCAGCTGGGAAGACCACACCTTGCAAGTGACAAGGGAATCCATGTGTCCTTAGTCTTAACACTTTCATTGGAAAGAGTTTAGAAATAGAGGTTAGAAATCATCTGAGAACTCAATGCCCGCATGTTCTGGGCAGCACCATATTCATAAAAGCTATAATGCTGATACTAACAAATATTTTCATCTGTTCTTTTAAATTTTTTTTTAATGTTTACTTATTTTTTGAGAGAGACAGACTGAAAGCTGGGGAGGGGCAGACGAAGAGGGAGAAACAGAATCGGAAGCAGGCCCCAGGCTCTGAGCTGTCAGCACAGAGCCCATCGTGGGGCTCAAACCCACGGACTGTGAGATTATGACCTGAGCCGAAGTCTGACACTTAACCGACTGAGCTACCCAGGTGCCCCTATTTTCATCTATTCTTTGGTAAATATCCCAGTAAGTGATTCCTTCTAACATGCCTGCATCTACAGGAAATAGTTTAATGCA
The DNA here is from genome assembly GCF_018350175.1 of Felis catus. NCBI lineage: Eukaryota > Metazoa > Chordata > Mammalia > Carnivora > Felidae > Felis > Felis catus. The sequence continues at coordinate 43,422,386 of NC_058380.1, forward strand.
AGTGGAATTTTAATATAGAAAATGGCAAGAAGACTAGGTCAAAACCATGCAAAGAATCCATTTGACATGACAGCACTTGAAAACCTTAAAATCAGTGGTTAAAGCATGTTTTTCTAGCAAATGTGGTATTTAGTAGGCCCAGTCTTGCAGAATTGGGGGACATTTCTATTTTAGATTCACATAGTTGTATTGATAAGGACACATTGCATATTATTTTAATATAAACCAATTATCCAAAATTTATATAACTTATACATAATACATACAGAAGGTATGTTACTTGGTTTAGTATTTGTCAAATTATGACTGTTGTGTGAGCCATGAAAATCTCCCCTCCTCTTTACCCCTGGTCCACCAGGAAGCAATAATGTGAGGGCATTGAAACAGGTAATTGGGTATCTTCATAGAAGTTAGAAGATAGCACATAGATAAGCTTTCTGTGCTCGTTTTTTAGGTAGTTTTAGAAAACTGACTAAAAACCAATTATACCTATTGCAAAAACTTGAATCTTAAAATATGTCGAGATTTAAATGTAAATTTTTAGACATATGCTAAGTATCAAATTCCGTCGGATTTGAAATTTATAGTTTCAGCTGATTTTAAACTAGGACTATTATAGGAAAGAATAATCGTTCATTTTTATGAATGTGAGTGGGTGACTAGTGGAATTTTCTTGATCTTTTCTCAATGGGAAAAATGTATGCAGTCATTTCTTTTTATCTCGGGGCCTTTGAGTGAATTTGGTTTTGTCTAAAATGAAAGAAAGGGCAGTTTATTTTTGCCACAGTCAGTATTGTAGTGATTCAGCAAAATACAACAGATTATCATAAACTCACAAGCCTAGATAGAGTTTGAAAGGGTGACCAAGTGGATAACCGTCAGTCTTCTTCCCACTCAATCCAGTCACCACATCCAGAGGCTGACCTAACATCAGATTTAGGAAATATAGAGCCCATTAAAAATCAGTAAGTCCATGTTTCTCTTATGACTTTGTGACTGCTATTTGATTGGTTTATTGCTAATTCTGATTGAGAAACCATTCTAATTCCCAGTTTTGAGCAAGCTACTTTTCCTTAAAAAAATAAATAAATAAAAATTTTAACTGATTTGTTTTGGTTTGCACATTCATATTCAAGGTTTGTTCCCCATTAACACAAATAGATTTTTTAATATTTCTTCGACCAACTGGATTTGCTGACTACTCACTTTCTTTCATTAAACTCAGCTGTCATATATTAACACATATATTAACATGTTCCTATGGGTGCAGACTCCCATGGAGAAAACAGGACTCCAAACTCTTGCTCCCACCTCTGAAAATATATTTTGCCCCAGACTTCAGGTTTTAGAAGACTGAATTTGAGAAATCTCTTTTGTGTTGACAAATAACGCTTAGTAATTGTTCTTCTCTTAAACATATTTGAAAGTGGTCTCGAATTAACTAGGTTAGTAGTCTAGAAGTAGAGCTAAGGAAGGATATTTTAAGAATCCTAAGCATTCTTCTATCATTTGAGTGGACTGCAGAGGACATTATTTGCTACTCCAACAGCAATCCCAGAGAGGCTTTTTACATTTCTAACAGAGTCCTTAAAAAGTCCCAATTATCATTTCCCGAAGAGTCAATCAAGCTTGCTGCTATTTCACTGGCCACTTTTGCAAGGTAGAGGGAAATTTAAAAAAAAATTTTTTTCAATGAAGCTCTCTTGCTCTGCCCTCTAAAACAGAGTCTGTTTCTTCCACAGGATCAGGGTTATGATCTTACTTTATATTTGCTGTTGTCAGATCCAGAGGAACTCAAATGGATCTGAGCTCTTACAAACTTGACCCTGTACCTAGAACTGTGAGACAAGCAGTCTACAGGTGCTCAAGTCACCATGCCACCCTTTACAACCTCAGACACATTTTCACATATAGGAGCAGAATACCTCCCCTTTGCACAATGGCCACATATCCCCCCAAGGTAATCAGCACATATGGCCCAATAACTATGGGGACTATAAAACAGAAGGTTTGAGAGTAGAATTATCCCAGAAATTCCAGGACATATATCAGAGTTGTTAAGCGGTAGGCCCTGTAGTAGATCTTCTTCTGTAAGCTATCACGTGAAATCTTTACAAGTATATAAAGTAGATTGATCATCCTCTTATAAGTCATGAGAGAACTGAATCTCATAGTGAACGTGTGTGATATATTCAAGCAAATGTACTAATTATCACTTCCAGGTTGAGTTGTTTGTTCCCCCCGCCACGATGTCATGCTGCCTCTCTCATGAGTTAGGGCTATACAACACATAGATTCTTTATATAAGTAATGATATTCCAGGAGTGAATGTACGGATAAAAGACTGGGATGGGCACTATGGTCCCATTGGTCTTAAGTATAAAATTTCTAGATGGGGAGCAAATACTTTTAACAATTGTAAGACTCATGGTAGAACTGAGGATTATGTCATGGCTCTATTTGTTCCCTGAAAGAGTAAAACAATCAAAACAATTAAATTTTTTTTCATTAAAAGAAGTTTACTATCCCATCCAAATATTTTGTGATATGACTTGTTCCTCAGGGAATGATCTGAGATTAACAACCTTTAGTTTTTCAAACTGATCTGAAACTTTTCTTCCTTGTGCAAGTATGATAGCCATATGGGACAGAAGTTTGGAGGCATTTTACAGATGATATTTTTATATAAACTCTTAGATAAACTCTGTTTTGATCCATTTTATCGGCTTTTACCCTAGGACAGAAATGTTCATGGAGAACCCAAGAAAGGAAAAAGGAAATGTCAGTTGAGGACATTTATGACTGACTTTGAATCAGAATACTAATAGCCCCACCCAGAAGCTTCACATTAGAATAAGGTCATAGGTTTTGGGAAGTAACTAGGAATTGACTTGAGAGCCAAGGAATGGTGGAAGCCATCCTGGCTAGGGATCCCAGATGCTTGGATGGCTGTGGGACCAGAAATATTTTGGGAGACAGATATGTCCCTCTTTACCTTTCCTTTTTTTCCCCCCTCTATCCTTGCCACACTCGTACAGGCAGCATACTACTGCTTTTTGGATATTGACTTCAGATAACATACCTAAATATGTGAGTGAGAGCATTGTTATTATATGCAGAATTTTGCTGACTTGTAGCCACATCTGGAATTTTGAAACTCTTTAGATGTAAATTTTCGCAGAATTTTCCAGGGCGATGTGTATGAGTGAGTTCTAACCATCATAGCAGAATGGCTACTTTGTGGTGACTTACTGAACAGACACATTCCAGTAAGATCCACATTTGTACCAGAGCAGAAGACCAGCTGCTATCTTTTCTTCTCAACAAAGGACTCTTGTGTTTGAACAAAAACTATGCATTATATGCCCAGCAGCAGAAGGGAGTCTGAGCAGTGATGTCAAAGTATACCATGATGTCACCACAATTCACAAAGAATTACAGTTAATGCCATGTGAAGTGAGGCCAAATTCAACACTTTCCCTCTTGGGCACTTCACAGTCTAAGAGACAGAAGCAAGGCCGGAGGTCACGCCTTTGTATAATTTTGTTTCGCATTCTCCAGACACCCTAATTTTGGAAGCAGGGGAGAGAAGAAGACAGCCTGTTAAAGAAAAGTCCACTGACCATGTGCCGAGAATGAATTCTAGTCTATGTCTATACTAGGATAATTCTTAGAATTTCTACTGAAGACTACTAGACAAACAAATTTAACCAAAAGCAATACGCGAAAAAGTCCATATGTTTTTAGCAATAAATTTACACCACAGTTTGGCCAGACCCTGAAATAAATAAGAAAGGAGAAAAATAAATTAGATCAGGAGCACCTAAGAAACATAATAAATGTTGGAAATAAGACTTAGTCGTTCTCTTTTTCCATTTCAGGGTATGTTTACCCAGCCATTAAGTAGATTAAATTCTTGATCTCAAGAAAGGCAGTGCTGGAAAAACACTTAAAAATATTTGCAATCTAATAAATTCACTGCTCCTTCTATCAGCTGTCTCATACCCCTAACATTGACATCATTTTCTTCCATTTGCTTAATAATATAAAGAGTTAAACATCAGAGAACCAGTGGCAATCCCCCAGCATCTCTAGAACTGCAAGCATAAGCAAGCTAATAAGGAGCACAGGAAAATATCTCTAGCTCAAATGGTAGAGAAGATAGAAATAAGACGCTTAAAAAACAGCACCTGGTCACATCTTATTGCAAGGAGTCCTCCTTTAGCCTTTAACCACAGAGGTGGTTAAAGTCCCTACCCTTTGATGAGAGTGTGGATGGGTAGGTTGGAGGTAGAGAAAGACTATCGTTCTGATCCAGCCAGATGACCAGCCAAAGGGCTAGAGCCCACACAGAGTAATGGGAGGAGTCAGGCCTAGCACTGTCCAAGCTAAAGTCCCTTTGGAAAAGCCAAAAATCAGGTGCTCAGGAGATCAAGTACAAAGTAAGCTTCCAGGTCCAGAGTTGATGTCAAAGCGAGGACGTGAAGCCTAGAGCACTGTGCCTAGTGGATAAAGAGGGAGACTCACTTGAAAATAATAAGCATTTATACCTTAAGGCAATTTTGGAGCAGTGCATGAAGGACTTGAAACACAGTAGGCAAAGTGACAAGTGGAAATCAAAGTAGAAGTTGTAGTACTATAAAATGATGCATCCATGGAGATATTTTTCTTTTTTGACCGAGAGCTCTTTTTTGATCTTTGGAACTAGTGGCAGAGAGTTTAAGTAGTATAAACTGTTATTATGTTCTAGGGTGGGATAAGGAGGAAAATTCTTTGAAACATAATCTATCTCTCTCCCCACTAGCCTTGCCTATATACAGAATTCATTCATTCATTCATTCATTCAACAAATTTTTATTTATTGTTTGTTATATTATTAGACACTGGAAACTTGTGGTATTATATTCTAGGAGGAGATAGAAAATAAACAATAAACCTAATAAGCAAATTATATTATCAAAGAAGTGCCATAGAATGAAAAAAAAAAAAAAAGAACAGTGTGGAACATGGGTCTGGGATGCAGCTTTAAATAGTCTGATCAAAGTAGAGCTTATTGAGAAGATGAAAGTTAACAGCAAAGCTTAAAGGAGGCTTTAGTGGTGTCTATGAGAGAATATTCCAGGGGTGCTTGGGTGGTTCAGTTGGTTGAGCGCCCAGCTCTTGATTTCAGTTCAGGTCATGATCCCAGGGTCATGGGATCAAGTCTTTCATGAGGCTCTGCCCTGAGTATGGAGCCTGCTTAAGATCCTCTCTCTCTTCCCCTTTTCCTGTTTCCCCTACTTATACTCTCTCTGATTAAAAAAAAAAAAAAAAAGAAAGAAAAAGAATGTTCCATCCAGAGGTGCTATCCTAAGACAAGAAAGTGCTATTTTTGAAGAACAACAAGAAGAGTGAGCCAGAGGGAGATAAGGTCACAGAGGTAACTCAGATGATAAAGGATCTTGTGGGCCATTGGAAGGACTCTGGTGAATCCAAGAGGAAATTGGGTAGGCCTACCTACCAGTGATTGGTAAACTCAAAGGAGAGACTGTTATGTATTGGGAAGCTCCCTTTGGAAAATCTTCTGGAGCAAATGGAATTAATGCCTTCACATAAATTTTTTGCCCACATTGTGGTATATTAGAGCATAGGACAGCTACACCTCATACATTTGGCCTGATAACCTGTAGGTATTTACCAGTGTTTCTCTATGACATGTGTGCGTTGCTGTTGAAAAAAAAAACCCAACAAATTTCTTTTTAAATCAATTCAATTGCTGCCTCAAAAAAGGAATCCTTCCCATTGAAAATATATTTTCAAAGCTACTGAAGGCAAAGATCCCACTTTTTCTTGATGCTCAATCTCAGTACTGAGAGCTGTAGGCTGATGTTGCTCTTGGCAACAAGTTGTGGCCGACAGACATGTTCATCCTCATTCTTCCTGTCTCCTCACTGCCCTTCTAACCCCCAAGAGGAACACAACACATCATGGAATAGAGGAATCACTCACTGATGACATAATGCTACTCAGCTTGGATTTCAACTCTGGCAACATCAATTCCCAGTAATGTGACCTTGGACAAGTTGTCAAACCTTCCTGAGTCTCAGTTTTATTTTTGTAAAATAGACATAATTTTAAGTAATTTTCAGGGATATTACAAGAATTAAATAATGTTAACTAGATTTATGGTGGTGATAATTTTGGAATATATATAAATATTAAGTCATTATGTTTTATACCTGAAACTAATGTTACATACCAATTATATCTCAATTTTTAGAAAAGAATTAAGTGAGAAGATATATATGGCAAATGTTTGGCAAACACTAGCTTACTCTCTCTTGTCTAGGTGGGTTTCCCTTCTTTCTCTACCTCCATACCCCTATGACCTTTAGTCTTAGAGATCTTACTCCTTTTCTGTTGTCGACTATTTTGAGGAAATTATCGGATTAAACCCATTCACCCTAGATTGGACTATGCCTACTACTTCTGTGTATTCCCCACAGCACCATAACAGCCAGCATAATGCCTTATGCTCAGTTGGTTTGGTTTAATTTAAGTATAATCAACAACTTCATGTGTTAGTCCTCCCAAGGGTATTTGAACAACAAACAAAGGACTCAACCAGTGGTTCCCAACTTTGTAACACAAAGGTGTTCTTTATTATTTTTTTCCTATGGGCCTTGTGTTTTGGAAGTTTCCATCTACTCAAAACACTGCATGTATTAACTAATAATTTGTTTTCCCATTTTATGACTTAAATACCTGAGTATAAGTAAAAAAAAAAATAAATGCAGTAAAGATCTGGATTCAGCTTATTTGTGTAATGAGATGGTTGGGGGCTTGGGGGGCCTTATATGCTTTTATTGCAGTAAATATATTTCCATTAGGCCTTGAAAATACTAAACATAGCTCATGGACCACTATTAGCACCTTTGTGAATGGTCAGGGATTTTGTTTTCTCATATTAGGGAGGTGTGAAGCACAAGTGTAGATGGAGAGCGTACCTTCCCATTTACTTCCTATATGTGTTTCCAAGTCACATGTACAGATGAAGCCACCTATCCATCCCTGTGCATATGTCCTGCTCTGGTGGCAGTGGTCTTGATAAGAATAGTCAACTTTGTTATCACCATTCACCATTGTCATAATAAATATTATATTGTGTGTGTTTCCATGGTTCATAGAGATCCTACTATAACCTATAGTCAGAAATCCCAAGTTGGAATTGTGGTTTTGTTAGTCACCATCTTTGTTACCTTGGGGAAGTTGTTTAGCTTATATGAACCTCAGTGTTATAATCTGTACTTGAAATCATTCAAATCTTAAGAAAGTGTTAATTTTTTTTCTAAGCCAAACAGTATCCAGCTTTATTAAAGATACTTTCCATAAACAATCATGGTATTGCAGGCAGGAAATGGGCAGATGGTCATTAACAGTATACAACAACTTTCAAACTCCATTTTTCAATGGACTACCAAAATCAGAATGCCACTGTAAAACCCAATGAAGTCTTCATTTGATGCTCTGAACAGGGAAAGTTTAGAGTGAAGGTTAACATTTCACGCTTAGCATATTGCTTAACAACTTTTCACAAGCTGACCCTGACTTTCGGGAAATGAAAATGGCAGAATTATCAATCTGAAGATCCACAAGCTAAAAAAAGAACTCTTTTAAGGGACTGGGAACCATTTCTTAGGCTCAGATTTCAGGAGGTCTTTGGGTTTAAGGGAGTCAAGTTGAAGGCAGAGAGGGAGATAAGGACAAAAAAATGAATTTTAGTTTTTCCACACCACAAAATATCTGTGCCAAGATGGCTAATGTGTGTCAACATCAAGGAATCTCTTCTCCTGGGAACCAAGAGGAATTTTCTCAAAACTGGAAGAGACAGTTTTTTCCCCTCATATCAATCTAGCTTCCAGGATATTCTATTAGTGACGTATGCCCTTCCCCCCAAACAACGAGTGTTCTGTGTGCTAATAACATAGCTTTAAAAAAAATTCTGCATTTTTATAATACTTGATTAAAAATAGTATTTCAAATTGTATGATCACCAAAGTATACATTTATCCAAAATGCACACACTTCACTTGACATCTCTGGCACCTTTAACTTTCTGCGCCTCTTCTGTTTTGGCATCTCCGTTCTCTGCAGGGTTATTCCCATCCTTGCCAACATCAGCTTTCCCCCTTTTCCCTTTTGGTACCTTCTACCCCTTCTTTGCAAGGACCTTTTTGGTCTTGGGCTCTGGCTTTGGAGGAGTAGATTTAGTAGATCACCTTAGATTTTCTCTGGGACTCATCCTTTACCTTGGCATTATCTCCATTAGCATCCCCATCAGCCTATCCCTTGACCATGGTGGCAGTGGCAGCAGGGCACAGGCATTGGACACAGGGATGCAGCAGCACACGGACTTTGGTGGGTCCAGGGGTCTCTCCTCTTCTTCTTCACACTGTTCAAGAAGGTTATTTTTAAGAGAAAGATTTGTGTTGAATCATCCACATGATAGTCAGTTGGTTCATTTTTCTGGCTCTGGAATAGTAAATTGGTGTAGTCTCCTCCAATGATAGCCATACTCTATTGGATTTGACCTTCTAGAGCACAATGTCACTGAAGATTTGGGGCCACATAAAATCTCAGTGGCAAAGAGTGCTACAGTTGATTAGCAATGTCTGTCATGGGTCCTGGCAGGAAAAATAGATGCACGTGTACCATATTTTTGCCAGCCCAGCCCTAAGTGGTATGAAGTCTATTCTTAGATGAAGTCTATCCATTAAAATGCTGTGTACCTAGATGATTTGTTTTGGCTTCTGAAAATTTGCTTTTACCAAATGTTCCCTGACCACTAGAGTTCATCAAAGGTAATTAAAGAGCCAGTTCTTTGAAAGGTCTTATATTTATTTGTTCAGTTGTTATTGGGACATTATTACATGGCACTGTCTTTCAGAAAACCACAGTAAATGTATATCTAGGATTTCAGTACTTTGAGTAGTTATGGTTCTCCTCAGCCAGTTTGTCATTCATTCATTACATAAATATTTATTAAGTGTCTACTACAAGGAACACATTATCCTTTACATTTTCTAGAAGATCCAGTAATGTTGTAACTCTTGCAATTGCTCATGTTTTCCTCTCTTCTAGGAAGCTCATTTTCAGACATGTAACCCACATCTAGCCAATGTGTATAACCTCAGTATGCATTCTGTGTAGTTCTCTCATTTCTGGCTTTAATTCATCTTTCTTACTTATTTTTCTGCTTGCCCCATATTCCCATGTGTGCTTGTATTTATTTTATTGTCTTGAATTATATACATATATCTATACATATATGTATACATATATGTATATATATATGTGTGTTTATATATGTACGTATATTTGCTGTAGATATTTTTGTAAAAAGGTAAAGCATAAACAAATCAATCAATATCTAAATATTTTGAAGGTGAAGTTGGAGATTACAATATCTTTCCTATTAGTGTAAATAGTAAATGAGTTATAAGTATGTAAGAGCTCACTCTTCCCCATAAAGTTCTATCTGAATTAAATAATTATAAATAAAAGCAGCTGTGATCAGATTTGCACAGTTAAGTTTTCCATATTTGTCTTTCCTTGTGCTGAAAATAAAGGGATTTAAAAGTTTCTTACCTCATGGTGTTGGATCAAGAAAAGCTTGACATCACTGGCTCAGTATTTGATGCTAGAAATCGAGGTCCTTATGGGAAACCATTTGAATTGGGGCCAGCAGTGAACCCATCTAAGCACGTCAGTTTGGGGCATGGTATCGGCTTATAGATTGTGTTTATTTACATTCTCCAAATTATTCAGATGATAATCTTTCTTTTTCCTGTGGCTCCTAGTGAAGACATTTTATTATACATATTTCAGTGTCTAGAGAATTCCAGTCTTGTGGTCTGTCTGTTCACTCACTATTAGCTCTGTAAAATAAAGGGAGAGACCCCTATCGCACACTCTATAGCCCTGATGCCTAAAATTGGCATGACGTGCTTCAAGTCTGTAAGCCAATTCGGATTGGATAGTATCACCCTAGCTTTTGTTTAAGGAGGGTTTTCTTCCCCCCCCCGCCACCCCGAGTAAACCCTGAAGGAGAAGGAAGAAGAATCAGCAGTGGTAAGTGTGTATGTTCTACTTAAACGTAGGAGGGAGGACTGCACATCTGTGCTTGTACATACGTACGTGTGAAAAGGGTACAATCAGGACAGAAAAGCAAAAGTTGATGACTGGCTAATGGTGTTTAAACTACAAAAATATCTTGGAGCTTTTCACTTTTTATGTCACCTGAGAGAAAATTTTGTTACCAAAAAAAAAAAAAAAAAAAAAAAAAGAAGAGAGAGAGAGAGCGTAACATTGTGCAGTCATTTCAGATGCAGAGAATAGACTGCTGTATCAAGTTGATACCTAGTAGCAGAATACGAATAAAATACATTAGGCCAGGGGCGCCTGGGTGGCTCAGTCGGTTGGGTGACCAACTTCGGCACAGGTCATGATCTCACGGTTTGTGAGTTCAAGCCCCACGTCAGGCTCTGTGCTGACAGCTAGGAGCCTGGAGCCTGCTTCGGATTCTGTGCCTCCCTCTCTCTCTGTTCCTCCTCTGCTTGTACTCTGTCTCTCTCTCAAAAATAAATAAAGTAAAAAAAAATACATTAGGCCAAAATATTCGGTTAGTGTTCCACCCTTTATAAAAATATTCTGCGTAGTTGCCAAAGTTATGAGTGGTCACTATCTCACTTTAATGTTTTGTCCAGAATGGGGTGGGCCTGGGAACTCAGTGACCTGAACATTGCCTTCTATGACACTTCACTAATAATGAGCATAGGTGCACTTGGGAAATAGTCTTTTAAAAATACTAGCCCTTTACTGTAATTCTTGTGCATGCATCAGGACAGAAGCTTAAGTTTGACCTGTAGTTGTCATTTATGATGTGTCTGTTCTTCTGTGTACACAGATACAAATAAGCACACATACACACATACATGTGCATTTTTGTCTATGTGTGTGCTATCAACGACTGCAGTCTAAAGCTGCCTATCTGTAATCTACAATGCCTTCATTAACAAACCATTATGTTTGCTATGTGTTTCATTGATTCACCAGCATTCACTGTGCATGTCAAATGTCAAACGCTGTGCCATACAGCAGAAGCACAAAGATTAATTAATGAAACACAGCCTCTCAAATAGCCCATGATCTGGTATGGAAACAGACGTATTAATAGGTTAAGCTCAATATAAGTTATACAACTACTTGAATTGGGTGTGTATAAAAGAAACCCCAAAGTAATAATGGCTTAAGCACATAAAGGATTTACTCTCTCACAAAAAAAAGAAGTCAACTCATCATCAGTCCAAGGGGAGTTCAAGAACCAAGCTCTTTCTTTCTGTTCTGCCATCCTTACTGCAAGGCTCCCATTCTTAGTATTGTCTCATTTTTCAAGATAGCAACTGGAGACAACAGGAAGGAAGGAGAGTGTTAGAGGGCAGGAGGGGCTATCTAAGTCAGCTTTTTAAAAATTTTTTTAATGCTTATTCATTTTTGAGAGAGAGAGAGAGGGAGAGAGAGAGAGAGAGAGAGCACAAGCTGGAGAGGGGCAGAGAGAGAAAGAGAGGGAGACACAGAATCTGAAGCAGGCTCCAGGTTCTGGGCTGTCAGCACAGAGCCCAATGCAGGGCTTGATCTCACGAATCGTGAGATCATGACCTGAGCCTAAGGAGGACACTTAACTGATTGAACCACCCAGGTGCCCTAATCAGCTTCTTTCAAATAGACTTCCCAGAAGTCCCACACAACACTTTCACTTTTATTTCACTATTTACAAGTTGGTCACACAGCCAATGAAAAATATATTCTTTTAACTGGATATATTGCTACCCCCAAATAAAATTGAAGTTCTGTTACTGAGAAAAATAGGGAAGATGGATGTTGGGTGGCAACAAATAATCTCTGCCACATGGAGGTATGAACAAATGGCCGCATAGAGGATGCATAGAGGAATAAAGCCATTAGCTCTGGAACCTAAAAAAGGCTTTTTTGAGGAGGAGACACTTAATTTGAGATTTGAAGAATGAATAGGATTCTTCTAAATTAAGAATTTAAGAAGAGCACTCTAGGCAGAAATAATAGTATGTGCAAAGGCACAGAGAGATCTGTCATTATAACTGCCAAATAAGCTCATTTCTGTATATTTATTAATGATATCCCTCAGGGTAATAGTTTAACTAATTTTTAATTAATCTAACAGTTATTCCAGATCAATAGATTGAGGCAGACTGAGATATGTCAATAATGATTTTTTTTTGATATAACTGCAAACAGTTTTCCACTTGGACCAAAATAAGAACATTTTATCTGATGCTAAAATATTCCACGTTTTAAAAATAATTGAGTTAGAATATTTTGGCACCTTAAACAGGAATTGATACAAAGTAGGGAAAAGTGTGTCAGGGAGATGTTTGTCTTTTCAATTCTGAAGTTAAACAAAGCCCAGTTCGAACTCACTTGGTTCATATTTTGATGCCCATAAATCCACTTAACATCTGGTTAAGTTAGCCTTAACGTATGTCACCTTCTATTTAGATGCTCCTATTAGACTGTTACTTTGGATCTGTGAAGCTGGATTGTTCTTTTCTTAAAATGGCTTTGGAGCCATAAGAAATCTTTAGGATTAGAGAGAGATTTTCATGGTAATCTCCTATTTGGCTCTTTAGGTACATGAGAGACTGCTAAAATTTTTCCAGAGAAAGTTAAATATGTTGAGGAACCTGAAATTTATTTAGTTTAAAGAGTAAACCCAGTTATTTTTGAGACACCTGAGAGTGTAAATTCCCACGCCCACTGCCTATCACCCTTCCATAGTGCTGAGTATCTTATAAGATTAGGGTCATCTCTTTCCAACCCTAAGGAACAGATGAATCAATGGTTCTTTGAATACTGCCTAAATTAAGACTGCCATGTTTTTCCAAAGGATTCAGCCCTATTAAGGCAATCAGATGGTTTAGTCTTCTGACATTTTTGCTTTTGTTTTTGTTTTTTGCCAACTTTGGTTTTGAATTACTTTCTAACTAGCTAGTTACTGCACATGACTGACGTGCAGTAAATCTCACAGCAGCGCTCCCCTTTCATCTAGTTAACTCTGGCATCTCATTCATATCCCAGCTCAGAAGACTCTTCTTCAGGAAGACCTCTGACCTCCCTAACCAGATCAAATTCTCCATATTTTATGTTCTCAGGGTATCACGTATCTGCGTTTTATAGTTTGAATCACGATTATCATTTTACATTTTTTGTGTGTGATGCTTTGAGTAATATGTACCTCCACTACTAGACTCTAAGTCCCAGGGGGGTAGGCCCTTATGTGCTTAAATCACCATTGGATTTTGCTCCTATCACAGTGCCTGGCCCATAGCAGGTCTTGGTCATTGTTGGCTAAATGATTAAATGATTTTTTTTTGTTTTTTGTAAATAAGTTACTTCTGGACTCCCATTTCACACTGCGCTCAGAATACAACTCAGCTCCTATGTGGATTCGTCTACAGAAAGTTTTTGAAAATAATTTTACTGCAGCTCCATAGAAACATACCAATGAAGTCGTAGGCCAGCATGTGCTGGCTCTGCAGGGATGAAGCTTGGGTGAATTCTGACGTGGCCTCACTGCAACCTGTGAACATATTGAGGTGAATTGCAGCCTGACCACAGTGAACCCCTAGGACAGAGCCAAACCACCTTTGCTCCACACATAAGGCTGGGCAGTGTGTTTTCCTGACAACTTTGTATTTCAAACAATGTACGATTGTTGAAGGAGTTACTGCCTTGTCATCTATTTTAAAAGTTTCCTGTATATGTATGATGTGTATAAAAATACACATTACGGCATTTTAAAATGCAGCACATGTGTAATGCATTGCTAAATAATTGTATTTCTCAAACCTTTGCCTAAACGTGTGTTTGCAATTATTAATTAAAGGTACAAAAGGAAAATCAAGCCTCAAAGAAAGGTCATATTAACAATGAGATTTTTGAAGGACGAAATGGATTGTGGAGACTTTCTGGAGAGAAGCCCCTTCCAATGTCCCTACAGTTTTCATTTGACTTTTGTCAAAGACAATAGTTGAAATCATTTGGAAGTGAAATAAGTCTTTTGATATTAGCTCTAACTAGAACTATAGAGATACAACCTGATACAGTTTGGATTTGAATTTTTTAACTTGAACACTGGAGAGGAAAGAAAGAATAAAAGTACAAATGAGTTTGTCCATATACTTGATTAAGTGCTTGTGATTTTGTTAAGCCTGATTTGGACTAAGCATAAATGTTTTGTTAGATGTGTTTAGAACTCAGCTACTTATTAGCAAAGTAACCTTGGCAAGATTTGTGGCTTCAGCTACAAAATGGAGAGATACCTTGCCTAATTGTTCTCAGAATTAACAAGATACTTGTGTCTGGTACAGGACACGGCCAAGCAAAAAGGGCCTCAGTATTAGTTCTATCTGCTGCCTTCCACATCAACCCTCCTCTCCTACCACACATACATACAATGATCTTGCCTCTGTCAGATGATTCTGTGATTGTCTCTTAGTTGTGCTATAGAAAGGGAAGTATTTTCATTATCATTCAGCAAATATCTATTAAGGGCTTATATTTTGCCAGTATTCTTCTAGTGGCTTGGAATACATCAATGTACTCCAATGGACCCCATATATAAAACCCCTTCGCTTACACAGCTTACAGCCTAAGGAACATATGGAACATGAAAATAATTCTTGGAACTTTTCCTGCTACAGTTACTTCGTGATTGTATTTTTGTAGTTTTCATGAATCATAATTATTGACAGTGGGAATGATTTTTTAATGAAGACTCTATAATATCAATAGTTGAAGATTTCCTTTCTCCCTCACCTTCTCCCCTGCCTCTTTTCTATCTCTCTCCCTCTGTCTCTCTGTTTCTCTCTCTCCACCCTTCTTTCTGTTTACATATTTAAACTGTAAAAACATCGTTACCTGTTTTCTTCCCTAGCTTGATTGAAATTCCAGCTGAATTCATTCCCCTTTATGGGAAGCATGTTTTATGCTTCCTCAGAATTGAAGGAAGGGTCATTTAGTGGTTGATGATGGGCCTCACAATGGATCCCTACAGTGAGAACCTGGTTGAATTATACATCTCTCTTTCCTGTTAGATTGTTGGCTGTGATCACCAGCTCGGAAGCACCATGAAGGAAGATAACTGTGGAGTCTGCAACGGGGATGGGTCCACCTGCCGACTGGTCCGAGGGCAGTACAAATCCCAGCTCTCTGCAACCAAATGTAAGACACGACAAATGTGGGGCAATCTTTGGGTTTGTTGGCTAATTCATCTCCCCTGATTTCATGCTGGCTCACCTCAGCATCTAGGGAAAAACGCCACCACCAAAATGAATATGAGCCTGAAAATGTTGTAGAAAGCTTCATGTTCCTGCTTTGTGTATTAGTGTAGGTAGACCAAGTCCGGTAACCCATTGCAACCCCAAGGAGGAAACTTTTCCTTGGTGGCGCCACAGGAGTGAACTACACATGGATCAGGACACACGCTATTTATAAACATAGACATGCAATTTGCTGCCCACAATGAGGATGGGCTGCATCCAAGCCTCAGCCTGATATGTAGTCTGGTGTGCCTGGTGGAATACAGCAGGGAGAGTGTGCAGACCTAAACAAATTCACTTCTACCACTGTGAAATCACGCTGCCTTCCTTTACAAAATGACCTTTTATTGGTGCTGATCACAGGTTCTTTCAGAATTAATATTGGGCAGCGATTATGTGAAGCCATTTATTGACTCTCATGTCTTAGCCTCTCTATACAATCACAGTAAATGTATGGTTATTACAATATGTGCTGAGAGCTTTGCATGATCATCTCATTTTACCCTTATAACAGCCATTTAGCAAGGGGTTGCTTATTCTTATATTATGAATAAGATAGCTGAAGCTTAGATAGATTATGTGACTTGCTCAGAGTAACACAACTCTAAAGTAGTAGAGCCAAGATTCGAGCCCAGAGTCCAATTCCAGAACCTAAGCACTTATCCATTCCTCTAAACTGTCCCACAACCCTGCTGACTGCTTCCATGGTGGGACATTTGAAAGCAATTAGATGGATCAAGACAAGGTACCTCAGATGTCTGCCCAGCTGGGTCTTGCTAGGGGAGATGGTGTATGTTCTCATGATAACTAAGATAACAACACAGTCACACAGCAATCCAGATCATTTTACAATACAATGTCCTCTGTGATGGTCACTGCTCTAGGTACTGCATCAGATATAGATAGAAATAAGGCAGCTCTTGGGGTACCTGGGTGGCTCAGTCGGTAAAACATCCAAGTCTTGATTTTGGCTCAGGTCATGATCTCACAGTTTGTGAGATTAAGCCCTGCATCAGGCTCCGTGCTGACAGCACGTAGCCTGATTGAATTTCTTTCTCTCTCTCTCTCTCTCTCTCTCTCTCTCTCTCTCTGTCTCTCTCTTTCTCTCTCTCTCTCTCTCTCTCTCTCTCTCCCTCCCTCCCTCAAAATAAATAAATAAACATTTAAAAAAAAGAAATAAGGCATCTCTTGTACTCTAAGACATATATTTTTAGAATAATCTGACCTTGCTTGGTATACTGTCTCCAGATTTTGCCATTATCCAGAATCCTTTAATAGATCTTTGAGTATCTTTGCATGTGTCTCCCCTGGCTTGGGAACTGAGAAGGAATATCTTTACTGAATGTGGTTTTGTTCTCTCTACTTGTTGACTAGCTGGGAAAAAACAGTTGACATTTGGTGGGGTCTGTGGCTTTAAATGGACTTGTAGGTCAAGAAAAAAGGCAGTATGTGCTAGAGAATTATTCCCAGAAGTCAGAAAAAGGCAGTTTGCTCAAAGGAATAGGCTCTAGGGAAGAAAAGGTAGTAGCCAGAAAGACTAGGGACTTTTAAACACCAGAAACATTGGAGGTACCAGCTCAGGGAACTCTACATTCTAACACCCCTGCAGGCAGTGAAAAATGTGAATCTGTGGGGGAGAGAGACTCTGGCAGAGAAAATGAAGGATGAGGTTAGACATTGATATAGTGCATTCAGGTGAGATTTTTTTCTTTCGTATGTTGGTAGCTTCTTTCTGTAAGATGAAAAATTAAAGAATTTGGAAGATGAAAACCAGAGGATAGAAGCATAATTCTTTTGTAAATCTCTGAAGTCATGGTGGTATATTTGAGGGAGGGAGAAAGCTACATTTCAAAAGTCACTTATATGGAAAACAAACCCTAGAAGAGTTAAAGTCTTTCTAATTATTTATGTCACATAATTGAATCAATGCTTGTTATCTAGGAATCTAGGAATTTCTGCTAGGCACAAAAAAAGGAGATTGCGCTGTCTTGTGCAGTAATTGCTCTGTAGCAGGGGCAGGGTAAGGGTAGGGAATCTTCCTTGCATTCCCATTCATGTTATCTGCCTAAACACTCTGCCTGGATAGATAGTCCTCTTACCCTCCTGTTAGGGTGTCATCAGGGACCTCTGGGGCCTGAATCACTGGAACAATGTGGAGAAGCTCTGAAAGAACAAATTGAAGCAAACTAAGGGACATAAGTCATCCCCAGGTCTGCCAACAGGTATTTCAATGAAAAGCACTCAATTCAGGACCAAGAAGAGGTAAATTATATAATACACAACCTGATGATTATCCATAATGACAAAACACAATTGATTCATTTACCTTAGCACTGACGATGCCTCATGACAAAATGATTTATCTGAATAAAGCCCAACATATGCATGTACCTCGCCACAATGTATAGCAGATGCTGAACAAACTGCCTCATTTACATTTTCTCCACCCCAGAAGAATCTTCCACCCTATATTTACAGACTGTGAGTGACCCACAGGCAGGGAAGATTAGGCTGCTCTGCGGGGCCCAGTGTGCTGGCCAGGTGAGCAGTTCCCCACCCGTGAAGGCCTGGAGGAGCTGTGCCGGATCTGTCCCCTGCACTCTGCCAAAAGGCACTGTAAGCCAGCCACATGCTCTCTTCGCACTCCTAGCACTCAGATTCCCCACATTGAACTCATTTTCTTCTGAACTTATATCCAAGATTTTTTTAATGTTATCAAGCCTTGGGGGAACAAAGAGAAAACAGAGGAGTGGAGAAAGACCATGGCGGGAAGTGCCAGAAGGAAAAAGAGAAGTAGGAGAAACTTATCCAATGGCTGCCATTTGCTGGCACGTAAAAAAGAAACCATCTTTGTATCAAAAGACATTATAATGCCTAATACAAATACACACAAGAAAGAGAGATCAAGGCACATTTTCCCCCTTTTTAAAGGCAAAGGCTGTCCACTGATAGCATTCAGTCTTTCCATTTTTCCCGGTCACTTCAACTTCCCAGCCCAACAAAAAAAGAATGAGTTTAACTAACATTAACTTTTGATTCTTGAAATTAAAGGCTCATTTTCTTGCAAATTGTATTGGCTTGTACCCTATTACATATTTTCCAAGTGTATGCAATATATACTTAGAACTAAAGCCAGCCTATTTGCTATCAATTTAATATCTCCAGCTTTGCAAACCTCTCATATGAATTGGTGTGTTTTGAAATCACCTGGATAGCCTAAGGCTCCTGAGGGACAGAAAGAAAAAGAAAAAACAAAAAACAAAAAAACAGACAAAACAAATAACTAAATAAAATGCGTGTGTGTCATATGGTGGTAGGAGTCTTGGAAAAAAGTAAAGCAGGGAAGAACAGGAGATAGGGATGGGCTGCCAGCCAAGTGTGTTACAGGGAGTTGCAATACTCAACAGGTTAGTAAGAAAAGGACTCACTGATAAGGTGGCATCTGAACCAGGATCTGAGGTCACCATGCAAAAGTCAAGGGAAAGAGATTTCCAGTCATAGAGAAAAGCAAGTACTAAGGCCCTGAGGTAGACACATCCTTGGCATATTTCTGGAAGTGCAAAGAAGCTAATTTGACTAAAGTAAAGTAAGTTTAAATTTTTTTTTTAACATTTTTTCATTTTTGAGAGTGAGAGAGACAGAGCATGAGTGGGGTAGGGGCAGAGAGGGAGGGAGACACAGAGTCAGAAGCAGGCTCCAGGCTCTGAGCTGTCAGCACAGGGCCCGACGCAAGGCTTGAACTCACAAACCGTGAGATCATGACCTGAGCCAAATTCGGACACTCAACCGAGCCACCCTGGTGCCCCTAAAGTAAAGTAAGTTTAAAGACGACTAGAGGAAATCATGAAAGCAGCAGGGTTGTGAGACAGGCGGAAGAATGGCGCAGATATTGTAGGATTTTGTAAGGATTGTGGCTTTTAGTCAGAATGAGATGAGAATTAACAAGAGGATTTTGAGTAGAGGAATGACTTGATTTATTTTTAAAAGCATTATTCTATCTACTGTGTTGGGAATAGACTACAGTTGGTCCGACTATGGAAGTAAGAAAAGTGGTCAAGAGGCTGTCACAGTAAGCCAGTCCTGGAATGATGACAACTTAAACCATGGTAGGAGTGAGAGAGGTGTTAAGTGATTCAACTCTGAATATACTGCATTTCTTTGAATCTAAGACATCACTGATTAAAAGATGTGCCAGTATTTTATGCACCATAAGAAAGAAAATTAAGAGACTGTGACACAATGCCTCCTGACAACTTAGGGTTCTTATTTTTTTTTTTTCAACTTTTTTTTTTTTTTTTTTTTTTTTTTTTTTTGGGACAGAGAGAGACAGAGCATGAATGGGGGAGGGGCAGAGAGAGAGGGAGACACAGAATCGGAAACAGGCTCCAGGCTCTGAGCCATCAGCCCAGAGCCTGACGCGGGGCTCGAACTCCCGGACCGCGAGATCGTGACCTGGCTGAAGTCGGACGCTTAACCGACTGCGCCACCCAGGCGCCCCTAGGGTTCTTATTTGATAGCTCTTAAACAATCTACTTGAGATTTAAACATTTTTTAACATTTTAAAAAATTATTTTAGAGAGAAGTGAGAGTGAGGGAAAGAGACAGAAAGAGAGAGATTCTTAAGCAGGCTCTACACTCAGCACAGAGCCTGACTCGAGGCTCAATCCCACAACCCTGCAATCATGACCCAAGCCAAAATCAAGAGTCAGACACTCAACTGACTGAGCCACCCAGGTGCCTCTAGATATGGATTTTTAAAAAACTATGTATTATTCATACATACAGAAAACCTGAAATAAATTCATAAGTTGGTAAATAAAGCTAAAGTAAAACTTTTTCTCAAATTTCAATTTCTTTTTAATCATTTTGGACTCAATTTCCACATGTCATGGGGGTACTTGTAATACAGCGTTTTTAAATGAATCCATGAAAGAAATAAAATCCATTGGTACTGGATTATTTTTTTAACCAGCTGTATTGAGGCATAAATGACATACAATAAACTAGATATTTAAAGTGTTTGACTTTGTGCATATATCTGTGAAGCCATCTCCATGATCAAGCTCATAAACATATCCATCATCCCCCAAACTTTCTCGTGCCCCTTGTAATTCATCCCTTCTGCTCTCCTGCTTCTGTCCCCTGGCAACCACAGATCTTCTTTTTGTCACTATAGATTTAGTTGTGTTTTATATAAATGGAATTATACAATATATGCTATTTTCCAGATGGCTTCTTTCATTCACCATAATTATTTTGAGATTCATTAATGTTGTAGCATGCATCACTAGTGTATAGTAATTCCAGTGTATGGACATACCGTAGTTTGTTTCTCCATTCACCTGTTGACAGAGAGGTTGGGTTGTTTTCACTTGGGAGGTCTTATAAATAAAGCTGCTGTGAATAGTCATATACACATTTTCATATGGACATATGCTTGCATTTCTCTTGGGTAAATTCCTGGGAGTATAATGGCTAGATCATATGGTAAGTATATATTTACCATTTTAAGAAACTGCCAGACAGTTTTCCAGAGTAGCTTACTAGCTTGCATTTCTACTAACAATGTGTAGGAGTTTCAGTTGCTTCACATTCTTGCCATCACTTAATATTGCCAGTATTTTTTTATTTCAGCAATTCTAATTGGTGCATAGTAAGTAGTATATCAGCATTGTTTTCATTTGCATTTTCCTGGTGACTAATGATGTTGAATATCTTTTCATTTTCTATTAGTTTCCAGTTGCTACTGTATCAAACTACCACAAACTTAGTGTCTTAAAGCAACACACTTATTATTTTATGGTTCTGGAGGTTCAGAAGTCTGAAATGGGTCTTGCTAAGCTGAGATCAGGATGTTAAGCAGAGCTCTGTTCCTTCTGGAAACTCTAAGAGTTCATTCATTTTCTTTGATCTTGCCTTTCTAGCTTGTTAGGTTATCTAAGTTGCTTGGCATTGTTAGAGCTTGCAGTGTAAAATCTTCACATCTCCTTCTACCTCCAATGTCTTCTTCCATCTCTCTCGTCCAATTTAGAGAACACTTGTGATTACATTGGACCCACCCAGATAGTCCAAGATGATCTCTTTATTTTATAGTCAGCTGATTACCAGTCTTAATTTCATCAGCAATCTTAATTCCCCCTTTCCACTTAACATAACATATTCATAGGTTCTGGGGATTAAAACATGGGCATCTCTGGTGGAGTGAGGGGGCAAAATCATGCTGCCCACTACACAGGTGCTTATTTCTTCTTTGATGTGATGTTGGTTAAAGTCCTTTGCCCAGTTTTTAAATGGGTAGCTTGGTTTCCAACTAATGAGTTTTGAGAATTCTTTATGCATTCTGGGTACAAGTCCTTTGTCAGATATGTGATTTGAAAATATTTTCTCTCAATAGTTACTCTTTCCCCCCAAAACTTGCTTAATATTAGCTTTCATAGAGCAAAAACTTTTAATTTTGATAAAGACCAGTTATCAGTTTTTTCTTTCCAGTACTGTGCCTTTAACATTGTATTAAAGAACTCCTTTCCTAATCCCAGGTCACAAATTTTCTCCTATATTTTCTTCTAAAAGTGTTACAGTTTTATATTTTAGCTCTGTATCAATGACCTATTTTCTGTTAATTTTTTTGTAAAGTATATCTTGGTATTATAAGATATATCTAGGTTATGTTTTTTGGTATTAGAAAGTCCAACTCTATCAGCCCCATTTGTTGAAAAGATGACCTATTCTGTCTTGAATTCCCTTTAAAACTTTGTCAAAAGTCCACTGGCCATTTGTGCATGGGTCTCTTCTTGGACTCTCTATTCTGCTCTATGTGTCAATTCTTCACCAGTACCACATTGTCTTGGCCACTATAGCTTTAAAGTAAGTCTTAAAATCAAGTAGTTTGATTCCTCAAACTCTGCCCTCCTTCTCAAATTCATTTGGCTTTTCTGTTCTAATTCCTTTGCCTTCCCGTATAAATTTTTCAATCTGTTTGTCTATATCTATAAAAAAAATCCTGCTGAAATTTTGATTTACAATTTTGCTAATTCTATAAATTGGTATGTGGGGAGTTTAACCTATGAGCATTTCATGGCTACCCATTTCTTTAGGTCTTTTTTTTTCATTCCTTCCATCAGCTTTTATTGGTTTTCAGCATACATATCTGTATTTGGTTAAATTTGTACCTCTTTGAATTTTTTGCCCTATTGCGTGGTATTTTATTTCAATTTCCAATTGTGGATTGATAGTTTATTCTTGTCTGTTGTCTGTGTATTTTGCAAACTTGCTAATCCAATTACTAGCTCTGAGAGTTTTTGGATTTTCTACATAAACAATCACATTGTTTTATAAATAAGGATGATTTACTTCTTCCTTATCATGTCATAAGCCATTTACTTATGTTTATGGCCTCATTGCCTGGCAGGGATGTTCAATATGATGTTAAATAGAAGAAGCAAGAATGGATATCCTAATCTCTTTTCCAATTATAAGAGGGAAAGCATTCAGTTTCTTGCCATTGAGTATGAAGTTAGCTGTAGGTTTTTTGAAGATACCTTTTATCACATTGAGGAAGTCCTTATGTCTTCCTAATTTGCTGAGAGTTATTATGATGAATGGATGTTGAATTTCGTCATGGTTTTTCTGTCTCAAATGATGTGAGCATGTGGTTTTTCTTCCTTAGACTTGTTGTGATGGATAATATTAATTGATTTTCAAATAAAGAAGAAGTCTTGCTTTCCTGGGATAAACTCTGCTTGGCCATAGTGTATTATTCTTTATATAGATTTTTGGATATGATTTGCCAGTGTTTTGTTTGAGGGTTTTTTACATCTATGCTCATGAGAGATAGTTTTCTGTAGTGTGCTTTTCATACACCATCTTTGGGTACCTCATACAATGAGTTGGGAAGTGATTTCTCTGTTTTTTGGAAAAGGTTGCATAATATTGATGCTATTTCTTCTTTAAATGCTTTGCATCATTCACCATTGAAATTCTCTGGGCCTAGAGATTTGTGTGTGTGTGTGTGTGTGTGTGTGTGTGTGTGTGTGTACTTAAGTTCCTGAATATATGGAATAAAGTTATAGTAAATATTTTAATGTCTCTCCTGTGTTTTGATGGATTGACTTTTCCCTTCAGTATGGGCTGTAATTTTTTTGGCTCCTTTGCATACTGGTAATTTCTGACCTGATTCCGATATTGCAAATTTTATCTTTTTGGATACTAGATATTTTTGTATTCCTATATATGTTTTTGAGTTTTGTTCTGGAAGCAATGAAGTTACTTGGAATCAGTTTGATCTTTGGGGGTCTTAAAATTTGGTTGGCAAAACTAAAGCCATGTTTGACTAGTGCTAATTGTCCCCTACTACTAAAGTAAGACCCTTTGAATGTTCAGTGTCCCATGAATTATAAAGTTTTCTAGCCTGACTAGTGGGACAAGATACTATTCCCAGCCCTATCTGCATGCCAGATACTCATCTCTATAATTCTTTTGTGCTGTTATTTCCCTAGCCTCAGGTAGTTTCTTTATACCCATGTTCTGATTTGCATGGTTATGCTGCTGGTTACCCAAAGAGAATATTTTTAAATATATAATACCATATATTATTAGTATGTCATGTAAATATTTTTCCCAGTTTTACTGAGAAATGATTGATACGTATCACTGTACAAGTTTGGGTGTACAGCATGATGGGAGAATACTCTTAAATCTCCAGAATTATCTCTGTGTTGCTCTCTTCTCTCTGATAGTCTGTCATTCAAACTCCAGCCACTGATCTTTTTGGATTCTTGGCTTTGTCTCCTAAACTCAGGGAATCCTCCGGGCTTGGAGTTCCCACCTCCTGAGGGGCAGCCTGGAAAGTCTTTCAAAGCTGGGGCAATGTTAAGGCTCACCTACCTTGTTTCCTGATTCTCAGGGACTGCTGCCCTTATTTACTTGATATCCAGTGTCATGAAAGCCATGGTTTTATATAAATTTCTGACTTGTTGGTTGTTTCCAGGCAGAATATTGAGTCTGGGTGCTGTTATTTGATCCTGTCAGGAACCAGAAGTCTTTTTTTTTTCTTGAGAGAGAGAGAGAGAGGGTGCAAGTGAGCAAGGAGAGAAAGACAGAGAGAGAGACAGAGAGACAGAGACAGAGAGAGAGACAGAGAGAGAGAGAGAGATGGGCTTCACCCGAAGCAGGGCTCATGTTCACCCAATGTGGGACTCAAGTTCACGAACCATGAGATCATGGCCTGAGCCAAAGTCAGATGTTCAACAACTGAGCCAGCAAGGCACCGAGGAACCAGAAGATTTAATGATGGGCTCTTAATTCAAGTTTGCAGTTGTATATGGCTAGCTGGGTTTTGACTAAACTTTGGCAATGTTATTAAATACTTCTGATTCCTCATCTCCCTACATCCTCCATAACTGTTTAGTTCCAAAAGGTTAAAGAAATGTGTTCCACTATTATCTTAGAATCTTCTTCCAAGCTTCTGACACCCATTTTGCAAGTTTGATACTGGTTGTTTTAGTGCTAGCAACTGTACAAGCAAAGGTAACTAAAGCAGGACTACTGCCTCGGTGAGAGAATATAATGCAGCATTGATCGTGGGATGCATTCTGATTTCACATACGTTAAAATGTGAAAGACTGTTCTTCTTAGAATCAATGAAATATGGTATTTTGACTCCTATAGCAATAGGACTTTCTAACTGATTATATATGAATATGAATTCAAGGATGGCTCCAA